>NC_089823.1:8350043-8950043 GCF_035046505.1 Tiliqua scincoides
GCAGGTTTTATTTATTTAAAGAACAATAATAAATAAATATATTATTATTCAGTGCAGTGGCACAGCTAGAGGGGGTGGAAAGCACTAAGTTTTGCAGGGAGCCTCATCACTGCATGCAAGCGGCCCCTCCCCTTCAGAGCCATTATGGGCAATGGTAGCAAAACGGAGGCATTTGACTCCTGCTTCCTGCATTCACCTCCGTTTTGCTCCCACTGCCTAGAATGGCTTGGAAGGGGAAGGGAAGGGGCTGCTTGCATGCTGTGGTGAGGCTCCCTGCAAAACTTAGTGCTTTCCACCCCCCTCTAGCTACGCCACCAATTCATCAGCCCAGCACACACAACAGTGGCTCCTGAAGTCTCAGCTTATGCTAGTAAGTGTTGACCAATCAGCTGATAAATTATATACTGCCCATGCCTATGTGAAGTAACAATCATTCATGTGAATGACACAACACGGATATTCAACACAAATTGATTAATGACTTCCTGGCTCACCCTGCAATTCAAAAGGATTCCAAGAAGTTCTGCTGTTGGGATCTCACTAGTTGGCTGTGCATCTCTAGAGCATATGTGAGCCACCTTGAGTATAAATGATATAAATTCAATAAATAAATATGTGAATGGCAGGGTGGTAGAACTTTGGCTTGATCAAGCACAGCTGTTCTTGTGGTGCCAACATCTTCTATGAATCTGGAAAGCCCAGGGAAGACAATGGGGAATTATCATTGCGTGTATGGACCATTCCTTAGTATCAAAGTAGTGACCAGTTCCAACAAACCCAGAGCCCTGCCTGCACTTTAGATTGTGTGCGTCATCGATGCCCTGCTCACCCAAAGCTCCATGGGACTTCAGATCACATAGGAAGGAACAAGTAGAAGGGAACACCACATATATTTTGCATGTTACAAACAGCATAATAAAATCTTTTGAGCTAAAAATATCACGGCATGCATTATAAATGCCGGTTCTCATTTATTTATGTGATCATTCCCCCTTTACCAGATGCAGTTTTTTTGTTGCCTTTCGTTACACTGTTCCTAACTCCTCCACCGTACATTATTGGCCTTCTTCTCCAAGTTGACTGCCTTTCAAGTTAGCATTTATGCTTCCAGTCCCTTGTAATTTCCTCTTGCTGAGTTCAACAGCAAAACATCCACCTAGGCCACTTAGTACCCAACTGTGGCTATACACCAGTTCCCTCCTAGTGGAACTAGAACAGGGGTCTCCAAACCCTGGCCCGGGGGCCAGATACGGCCCACAGAGATCCTCTATCTGGCCTGCGGCCAGCCTCTGATCCTCTGAGAGCCTATGGCCCAGTTGACCAAACACAGCCAGAGTTGTGCTTGTGGGATGGGGGAATGTGGGTCCATTTAACTGTGTACTTTATTTCTTGGGCTGTGTTGGTGCTTAGAGAAATCCTGGATGTTTGAGCCCATTCATTCATTCATTCATCTCAGTTCCATCTCTAATGTATTTAAATTTAATTTTTTTTTTTCCGGCCCTCGACACTGTGCCAGATATTTGATGCAGCCCTTCATCCAAAAAGTTTAGAGACCCCTGAACTAGAACAACAAAAATGGTTGGCTGTAAGTTCTAAATCTGGTAACTGAAGACCCAATCTTATCCAACTTTCTAGCACCAATGCAGCCTTGCCAATGGGGCATGTGCTGTATCCTGCAGTCAGTCACAGAGGCCTTCTCAAAGTAAGGGAGTGTTTGTTCCCTTACCTCAGTGTTGGATTGGAGCTGTGTCAGCACTGAAAAGTTGGATGGGATTGGGCTCTAAGCTCTCCTTTCATCCTACAGCAAATCACAATCAATTATAACTTCCTTTGGTCTGAACAGATACTGCACTTGATTTTAGCGGATTTATCACAAGTGAAAGTGACAAAATCGGTTCTGAAACATAAAAAATTCTGAGTTTTTGCACTGACACACAAAATTATCTGAACACAAGGTAACATCCGGAATTAATTCCCAAACTATAATCCTAAATATCTTGGACGTTGATCCAACTTGCCCAATTTGGGAACCAAATGACACAAAGAGTGGGATATTTCTGGGGACAAAAACGGCAGTTCTCAAAGGCAATGACCAACAAGTAGCAATATGAGGTGCAGGGTGGGAGCTGCTGGGACAGGGAGAATAAGTGTTTTGCTTGCAGTTCCCCTCTTGGCTTCCCATTGTTCCCTCCCCCACATAAACCAGAGAGAGTTAGAATGGTGTAGTGGTTTGGGAGTTAGACCTGGAAGATCTAGGTTTGAATCCCCCCCACCCAGCCATGGAGCTTCATGGGTGACCTTTGTCCAGTCACTCTCTCTCAGCCTCTCGTACTTCACAAGGTTGTGAGGACAAAAGGAGGGAAGGGCAGTATAAAAATGTGGAAAATAAATGAATAAAACAGCCCATACACACTGCATTCTGTGTTGCGTACCAAGGGCCCCCTAACCCGATTGACCTCCTCCCGTCCATTGGGCCAGACAACGCCCTGGGCAGTGGGCATGGCAATGTATTGCCCCTGCTGGTTTTGGGGCTATAACTTTTGATAGAATAGAGATATTCCAACGCTGATTGTTTCATTGCATTCTGCATGAAATTACACATTGAATGATATATAACATGATGGTACTATTCGAAAATACCACCATTTAAAAAAATTTGGTCAGTAGTTGTGTCACCCCCCCCCCCACTGTGTGCATCTTCCGGTGTGGCCCACAGCCCCTAACACACCCCTAGCAATGCCACTGGTCCTGCACTACATCCTACATTTTATTTGTATTCACCCACATAAAATATTTGGGCGGCTCAATTCAGTCTACTTTTTTAGAGATTAGACCCTTTGATAATGGGAAGAGGAGTGATTTTTTTTGGTGAAAACGAAATAAAAACACATAACACCATTTTCTGCACTTCTCATTATATTATTAAAAAAAAACAGAATCTGCCCCTCCCCCCCCCAAAAAAAACTGTTTTCTAACACCTTTACATGTTGGTTACTGTAGGCTGATTGGATTGGACTGGGGGAGTACAAGGTTAATGACTGTGGCAACATCTGCTGACACAATATCGCCTACCCCGGTGCACTCTTCAAAAGATTATAAGCAAAACACATAATATTGCTTTCTGCATTTCTCATTTCTGTCAAAAAACGAAATCTGTGAAAAAAAATAAAACCAACAAATCACACCGCTAAGAATGAAGCAACTTTCAGATCCATTCTGAACAAAGTGGCCTTAAGATGGACTGAAGGGAGCCAACTTGTCTCATGTAAATCTTCCAGAAGATGTCACGGTAAGGCTCCCTGCAAAACCTAGTGCTTTGAATCCCCTCTAGCTATGCCACTGCTTTTTCTAATTGCGCACAACTCAGATGAAAATATTGCAAACCATAGGTTTCATCTTAGAAGACAAAGCTTGTAACTTTTTTTTGGTAACATCTCACTTGTGCGATAAGAAACAAAATTTCTTGCAAATTTACTTTCACTTTGGGACTGGATCACTGCAGGAAAAGGTGTGTGTGTTGCCCTTTCCAGGGAAAGTCTACCGGTCCCCATTAAAACTTTATACTTCTGCTGTTTTTGAGAGACGTCATTTGAGATACACAGCACCACCATGTGGTTTGTGTATCAGAACAGTCATAGGCTTTTTCAGCTCATGGAATAGGAGGATACAAGGGGAACTCTGCATAAAACTGTGCGGTAGTGCCAGCGCTAGACCCTGGACAGCCTCGCAATGAGAATCAGGAGGTGCCAGAACCAGGAGTCAGAAGCCAGGAGCCAGAAGGTCAGGAACACAAGCCAGAATCAGAAGTCAGAAATTGTAAACCTGTCACACTAAAGGGGAAGGATCTAAAAGCTTTTATACTCCTTCCAGGTCAGGGGGAATCAGTGGATGACCTGAATGGGTGAAGTCTCTCCAGAGCCCAGGAACACTTTGTCACTCAGGGAACACACCAACTTACAGTCTTGGTGGCCCCACTACCTGAGGCAGCAACACAAAGGTTCTTGGGTTCTCTGTGTCAGCCCTAGTGGCTCCTGACAGCTGGCTGGAGGCAAAGGAAGATAGAACCATAAGGAAGGGGCTATAACACCTTGGCAGAGCACAGAAGATTCCAGGTTCACCCCTGGCATCTCCAGGCATGGCTAAGATGGACCCCTGTCTAGAAAGTTGGGATGTCACTGCCAGTCAGTATATAGACAGTATTAAACTAGACAGATCTATGGTTTATCCTCACCTCTCCCTTGGCTTTGACCTTTCTCCAACTTTTTCATAGGCAGGTCCCTCCCTGAGGGACCAAGAAGTCATTGCCATCACTGCTACAAAGCCACTGCTTCTAGGATCAACCATGCCAATTGGACTTGCCGCAGAGAGGGGTTCCCTTCGCAGGGAACCATGGAGGCTCCTTACAGAGAGATCCAGAAGATGTCATCATCCAAAATTCACTCAATCTGAGGGTGCTGTTGGTTAATTCATTTGCAACGTAATTGAGACATACAAATTGCCTACAAAATTCCTGCATTCCTGAGTGGATAGAGGGTTGTTCTTTCCCTGTCACAAAACAGTAGAACATCCACTAAAATTGAGTGTCTGGAGAGTTAGAACAGACAAAAGAAAATATTTCTTTACCCAGTGTGTAATTAGTATGTAGAACTCCTTGCCATAACTCCTTGCCTTGTGATGGCATTTAGCCTGGATATCTTTAAAATGGGATTAGACAGATTTCTGGAAGAAAAGTCCAGCACAGTTTACAAGCCGTGACGGATACGTGCAACCTCCTGGTTTTAGGCTTTCTCAGAATGCTAGGTGCAAGGGAGTGCCTCACCTACCTCACAGGGTTGTTGTGGTGACACAATGAGGGAAGGAACCCTGTACTCTGCCCTGAACTCCTCAGAGGAAAGAGAAGTATAAAAATGTGAGAAATAAATATGTGGGTGGCAACAGGATGCAGGTATCTTGTTGTGCTCCCTGAGAGGTATCTGGTGGGCCACTGTGAGATACAGAAAGCAGGACTAGCTGGGCCTTTGGCCTGATCCAGCAGAACTCTTCTTATGTTCTTATGGTCCCTGGTTTAGGTCTAGGAACAGGTGGAGGCAGGGAACAAAGAGGGGTGCAGTTAGCCTTGGGGAGAGTGGAAAGGAGCTTGCCCTTGTAGTCTAAGATAGCCCTGATGACGTCTTCGAGGCCTGTTATCTCCTTCAGAGTGTTAGAAGAGGTGCTTTTCTTTTATTATTTTATATTGTCTGTGATCTATTCCCTTGCATTTGTGTAACCTACGAGATGGGCAGTATTGCCCATGAATATGCATTTCTGGACAATTTTCCTGAAATCTCTATACACATCAATGGACTAGTATATGAACGATGGACACTGTTTCTCCAGAACTCAGATCAAGCTCTCCAAAAACTCTTATCTTTAACCTGTGCTACAAAAATTGCAGTTCATGCAACTCATGTACTGTGGGGAAGGAGATAAGGCTGCAAACTACCAATATATTGAAGTAATGCTATTGCTGTTACATGTTTTAACTATTTGTGGTACTTTCTAAGGCTTTCTGGAGGCCTTAGAAGGCCTTCTGAGACCCTCAGAAGACCTCCAGATGCAACCAGTCGGAGGGGCTTGCCCTAAGGCAGCACAGGGGCCAGAAGCACCACTGTGTGGTACCATCATGCTTGCCTAACTAGGTTTATCAGAGACAAATATTGTCATTCATTGGCATCCTTCAGTCTCGGGAGACTCTGGTATCGCGCTCTGAAAGGTGGTTCTGGAACAGCGTCTAGTGTGGCTGAAGAGGCCAATTCGGGAGTGACAATCCCTTCCACAACGGGAGCAAGTGCAGTCTGTCCCTGGTCTGTCTCCCTGGCTATGGGCCTTCCTTCTTTGCCTCTTTGCCTCAGTCAGTTGGGCAAGTGTCTCTTCAAACTGGGAGAGGCCATGCTGCACAGCCTGCCTCCAAGCAGAACGCTCAGAGGCCAAGGTTTCCCCATCTCTTTAGGTGCATTCCTAAGGCCTTCAGATCCCTCTTGCAAATGTCCTTGTATCGCAGCTGTGGTCTAATATTGTACACATCAAGCAATTTGTGGGGTCAGGATGAGTAGATAAGGAGCAACTTCCACACAAAGGAACACATCCCTAAATACTGACCAAAGCAATCATGACCACAGGAAAACAACAGACAACCTGGCTGGGGTCCTTCTGTTGCCCATGCCATGCCCAGCACAGAGGCTCTCGTCCAGACTCCCATAAATATTGGCAGCCTGCCCAAGTGATCACAAACACACCCAAATCCTTGCATCGTTCTTGGGTCTCCAAAATACTGCACAGCACCCAGCACCAAGGCTTGGCAGCCTTCCTTGCTTTCCTCTCCATTCCCCTCTCTATACCCTTCCCCTTCTAAGCTTAGAGACAAGAGACAAAGGCTAAGATTCGCCCTATGCAGTAGCGTGCATCTAATCCTGTTTTTCCTTCTTTTCGCCTCTTGGATGCCCCCTAAAATAAACATTCATATTGCAACCATTCACCATTAAGCACACAAACCATAATGTGCAAGCAAGTGCATTATTGATTTTTTTTTTTTATAAATTTTTTCAATAAATCGGCATCCCTTGATTGGAAGCTCCTTCTCTCTCCCAGTCTCTTCCTTAAACTGGGGTGGTTGTGATTCCTACACAGCTTTAATTTTGCATCTTGTGTTCATACCTTATCAAGGAGCTGGTTTTCTTACTTTAAGGTGGTTTGTCAAAGTAGGGCTCAGGGCTGGCCTCAAGCACTCCTCCTGGAGTAAACATTTATTAAATAATGTCCAGGGACCTGTACTTTTCAACCTGTTCATGAGTTGAACAGGACTGGAGGCAGGACTAAGCAGCGAGGTGGCCAAGTTTGCAGATGACACCAAACTTTTCCAAGTAGTGAAGACCAGAAGAGACTGTGAAGAGCTCCAGAAGGATTTCTCCAAACTGGGAGACTGGGCAGCAAAATGGCAGATGCGTTTCAATGTAAGTTAATGTAAAGTCATGCACATTGGGGCAAAGAATCAAAACTTTCCATATAGGCTAATGGGTTCTGAGCTCTCTGAGACAGATCAGGAAAGAGATCTTGGGGTCCTTGTGGACAGTTCATGAAAGTGTCAACTCAATGTGCAGCGGCAGTGAAGAGGGCTAATTTCATGCTTGAGATAATTAGGAAAGGCATTAAGAATAAGACAGCTAATATTGTAATGCCGCTGTATAAACCAATAGTAAGGCCACACCTGGAGTATTGCATCAGTTCTGGTTGCCACATCTCAAAAAGGATATAGTGGAGATGGAAAAGGTACAAAAGAGAGTGACTAAGATGATTACGGGGCTGGGGCACCTTCCTTACAAGGAAAGGCTACAGTGTTTGGGTCTCTTCAGTCTAGAAAAGAGGCGCCTAAGAGGGTACATGATTGAGACATACAAAATCATGCAGGGGATGGACAGAGTGGATAGAGAAATGCTCTTTTCCCTCTCACATAACACCAGAACCAGGGGACATCCACAAAAGTTAAAAGTGTTGGGAGGGTTAGGACAGGCAGAAGAAAATATTTCTTTACCCAGCATGTAATTAGTTTGTGGAACTCTTCGCGACAGGAAGTAGTGATGGTATCTTGCCTCGATGCCTTTAAGAGGGGATTGGAGGAAAAGTTCATTACGAGTTACAAGTCATAGTAGGTATGTGCAAGCTCTTGGTTTTAGAGGCAGGCTGCCTCTGATTGCCAGATGCAGGGGAGGGAGGAGAGGGGAGACGCAGGTTGTGTCTGTGGTCTTGGGTGCTCCCTGAAGCATTTGGTGGGCCACTGTGAGATACAGGAAGCTGGACTAGATGGGCCTTTAGCCTGATCCAGCAGGGCTCTTATATGTTCTTAAGACAGGGCATATTTGGGGGGGGGAAAAATCATGCAAAATATTGGGACTCTAGTGACAAAGGCCCGATGTTGCCAAGAAGTCCCATAGAAACAGGCTCCTTGACTTCCACACTTGCATGCCAGTATCACTATTAGTGCACTGATTTAATTGGGAAGGTTTCGTTTGGGAAGCTACCATGCTTTGCCGTATCCATCATCAGCAGTTGCAATACTGTCTCTTCAGTCACAAAGACACGGATTGCCGGTTGGATGCTCTCTGAAAGCGTCAAGTGCCTTTATTAATACCCTTGATCTTTTCATCCTTTCAGCCTTGTGTGTAAACCCAAAGAACATCTCATTAAACCGAGACTTTTTTCCAGGGAACGTCAGGGAATACAACAGAACAAAAATCCCAACCAGCCACTCCGATGCCATCAACATCATTATGAGCCAAAGCAGCATCTGTTGTAAGATTTAACAAGGCCATTTTGGAGCTCTAATGGGCATCTTGACAGAATGGGGAAATGTCTCTTCCACCACCTGAGAATGGGCCCGAATTATCATCATTCTTGACAAACTCAAAAATTCCCCTGCACTGGGGGGGAAGTGTAGTTTTGAAAAGGTCTACAGGTGTCAGGAAAAGATCTTTTATTTTTAAGTGGGCATGGAACAGAGGCTTCCTTATAAAGACACCTTGGAGACACATATGCACAGGAAAAAGTATCTTTATAGACTCAACCAGACTGAATCCTGCAGTGAGCTCAAATAAAGGGCTGAGTCCTATTCTCTAAATCATCTGACAGCTGAATACATGGAGGCAAAAAAAAAAAAAAACCATGAAGGAGAAGAGCTACTGTCTAAGACCTCCTTGCATCCTGGAAAGATCATCTGTCTCTTTCCTTCTACTAACTAGACATTTTCAGCCAATGATTCAACTTACTTGCAGCTCAGCATCCCATCACTTGTCCCTTCTCTGCCTTCTCTGCCTTCTCTGTTTCCTGGCCTCAATCCCCCCCCCCCGATGTTTACAGCTCCTGTCCTTTACCCCACCAGCAGCACAGAACATACAAACTGCTTTGCAGAATGACACCAAGGTCCATCAGGGCTAGCATTTTGCAAGGATGAGCACTTGTGTGGATGAGTACTAGACTCATGGTGGCTCAACTTGAGTCCCCCAAAACCATGTTTTTGGATGTCAACTTGAGTCATGGATGTTGCTGACCCCAACTTGACTCGGGGCCAGTGACTCTAAAAACAAGTTGGGACTCAAAATGACTCAAGTCCCTATCTCGTGTGTCTGTTCTTGCTTACATTTTTAAAAATCATTTCTGCGTTGTGCCGAAAGCCCTTTGGGTGATCCGGAAGCCAGCATTCAGAAGAACAGCAGAAGCAGGGCAGGTTGGTTTCAGAGACAGGTGCTGGAGGGGGGTTGAGGGGAGGAGGAAGGCTTAAGTTTGGGGATTTGGGGGGGGTTGCATGAAACTCGTTTCTCAAAATGACTCATGACTTGACTTGAAAGACTTGAAATTTTTCACCAGTTGAGTTGCAATGGCTGTGCGATGTGATTTGCGAATCAAATCGCGGGGTTGCTGACTTGGGATTCAACTCACAGCTTGAGCTTATGGACTTGAGCACATCCTGGGCACTTTTTCTCCAGCAGGGGCCAGACAGATGATGTAGGTACATAGTTCAAAAACTGAATATGAAAATGACAGTTCTTCCCTGTTGTCTGTCCCCACAACTGGCATCCAGAACTAGAGTTTCTTTGTATATGAAGGATTTTTTTTTTTTTACAAACAAATGTTGGATAAACACATTCTTCATAAATTTCTGTAATCTTAAAAAAAACAAAAACTGAGTGCCCATCACCACCTGCTGAGGTGATAGGAAGATAAATGTCTGTGGATCTTCCCTTCTGGTTAATATCACTTATTGATAAATAAAACATTTTTGCTTTCTAGATCTCTTTTTTAAATCCAGTAAATAGATGTGTCCCAATAGAGTGTCATTGTATAAAGTGGGTCCTGGTACTAAAAAGTTTGGGAAACACTGCCCTAAGTGATTGGGGGAGGCACCCTTGCACCAGAGCCTTCTTCCTTTCCCCCAGACCTGCCCCTTGCTAAAACCAATGGTTTATACTGCCCCGCAGTCACCATGTGGGGAAATTTAGGCTCCTGGCTGAATCCTGCTGCACATGGTAAGGGGTTTGTCCACTGGCTTCAGGGTAAGCACCTGCTATGAGTCAAGTTGGACCTGTACCAGCGGCACAAGTTTGAGATGATCCATGTTAACAAATCAGGCCCAGGAAGGGGGTTGAGATATGGTGTGTGCTGACACAGCCGATCCCACCCCCCTCCCGGGCTTGATCTGCCTGCCCCTTGTCCCTGTTGCCGCCCTTCCCCTGCCCCATCCCCTTCTCACTCTCCCCCTGCCGCTGTCCCGGACTTCCCTACTCAAGGCTGGCATCCCTGAGAGTGCCGGCATGCACAAGAGGCTCGGCCCTTCCCACCAGCGCACCAACTAAATGTGCTGTCACAAAGCTTGCACAAAGCTTTTGCAATAGTGCATGCTAGTAGAACTTGCATTCTGCTGGTGCGCCAGCTCAGTAAGACTAAGCCATAAAAATCCTGAAAGTTTCTCACAGTCCAACAGTGGTGTAGCTAGAGGGGGTGCAAAGTACTAAGTTCAGATAGCAAGCACAGTGATCCATTACTTTCCTGTTTGGAGGGTTCAAAGTGGAATGGAGCTGTCCCTCAAGCACCTGCCCGGTCCCTCTTCCGGTTGCTTCCTTGGAGGCACTTTGAATTCACAGTAGCTGATTTCCGCATGAGTTCAGGATCACAGCTGCAAAGTGCCATATAAATTATTGACAGCCTCCTAGCCCCATGCTATTATTGCCAACCCCTATCTCCCCTGTGTAAATAATTTAATTCATGTTTATTGAACTCAAATGCCAAGAAGTAGGAATTAGTTTAAACGGCTCTGAGATGGGTGGAGAATTAAAATAAAATCAATGGTGGGCGCATTGGCTTTCATTGCTCCTCAAGGTGCCCAAAAAAACCCACAGAAAGTTTGGGAAATTAAATGCTCCATCATTACCTAAATAAGCAGTGGTAACTGTCGGAGTGATTAATATGAGAATGAAGTTATGCCATAGAGAGGCCATTCTGTGCCGCCAAGTGCCCCATATTATCCGATCTTTCGCAGCCTCTGCTAGAATCGCTGGAACCATCGAAGCAATAAATACATCAAGGAACGGAGGTAAACAAAATCATAAAACACCCAGCGTGACAATGGAGACACCCACGGATATATAAATATTTATGAACCCAGGAACACTTCCGGAACACCTGGTAGGTTTTGACTAGAGAGCTCTGATCTGTGCAGTCCAATCCAAGTGCTGTGGGCTCACCTGGTCAAATGAATGGAATCAACTTGGATTTTGAGGGGGAACAATAAAGAAATGGGGTTGTCATATACTTCCAGGGGTCTTAAATGATTTTAGATTGCCCATAGTACCTCAAGGTAAGGCAACCAGAAGAAAGAAAGAAAGAAAGAAAGAAAGAAAGAAAGAAAGAAAGAAAGAAAGAAAGAAAGAAAGAAAGAAAGAAAGAAAGAAAGAAAGAAAGAAAGAAAGAAAGAAAGAAAATTATTATTTTAAAGAAACTTAAAGGACCTGCAAGAATATATTAACATGCAATAAAAATTCTTAATTCAGTTGTTCTCAAACTGTGGGTTGGGACCCACCAGTGGGTCGCAACCTGATTTTTGGGTGGGTCCCATAAGGCTGATGGAAAGATCAGATAACACAAGCCAACACACATTTTGCTTCCTTAAATGTTACACCAATTCCTGGGTATATTTGGGGTGTTGATTCCAAAAATGGCACTCATTTTGCCCGATGTCTAGTTTTGGAGACACGGCATAGCCTCTTTAGTGAATGGTTCAAGCAGCTTCCTCATGAGGAAGTCTACACCATGGCTTCCTCATGAGGAAGCTGCTTGAACCATTCACTAATGAGGTTATACTATATCGCCAAAACTAGACATGATAGGCTTAAATGGATGCCATTTTTGGAATTGGCACCCCAAATGCATATCAAACCACCATAAAGTTTGGGAAAAACTTTTCTGACCCTCAATTTTGTAGGCCTGTGTAATTAATTGTCTCAAGTCCTGAAGCTATTCAAAAATCAGACAGCTGCTAACTGGCCCTGCAAGGAGCTGAGCTCCTGCAGTTTACAAGCATGTATAGGGAGTTAATTGTTTGAGGGTCTTTTTCTGGTTATTATTACTTACAGACAGACAGACAGACAGACCCTGCCCTTTCTATCCCCTCCCCTGCATGATCCTGATTTTTTCTCAGGCCCAGTAGTCTTGCCAATTTCAACCATTCCCACACAGATTTTTATAAGACTCATGGGTTTCTCTCTACATTGCCCTCAACTGTTCCTAGAGAAGATTATAGTGTAAGGCATACAAAATCATGCAGGGGATGGACAGAGTGGATAGAGAGACGCTCTTTTCCCTCTCACATAACACCAGATCCAGGGGACATCCACGAAAGTTGAGTGTTGGAAGAGTTAAGAGTTAAGACATTTCTTTGCCCAGCGTGTAATTAGTTTGTGGAACTCTTTGCCACAGGAAGTAGTGATGGCATCTTGCCTGGATGCCTTTAAGAGGGGATTGGACAAATTTCTAGAGGAGCAGTTCATTACGGGTTACAAGTCATAGTAGGTTTGTGCAAGCTCTTGGTTTTAGAGGCAGGCTGCCTCTGATTCCCAGATGCAGGGGAGGGCACCAGGACGCAGGTTGTGCCTGTTGTCTTGTGTGCTCCCTGGGGCATTTGGTGGGCCACTGTGAGATAAGGAAGCTGGACAGCTGGATAAGGAAGCCTTTGGCCTGATCCAGCGGGGCTCTTCTTTTGTTCTTATGAGGCTAGAATGTGACTAATAAATTACCTGTCATAGGCAGGACATGGGGCGGGGGGTGGCAAACATACAACATTTTACCCTCTGCTCCAGTGACTGCTGTTTCTACAAGAATCGGTTTTCAATCCCCAACAGTTTGCATCACATTTACTTTGCTCCAAATAATGCAATGGAGTCTACTGACCACTGAGTTTGCTCCTATTTATGCACTGCTTTGCCAACATTACCCCTCCCCAGGTTCTGTGTCTCAGAATTAAATTAAATGAGGCACAAGAGATCTGGGATTGGATTGCCAACATCTTTTTTTTTTCAAGTTGAAAAGCGTCTGGGGAGGGCAAATTAGCTCAAGGCAGCAGTACTGGGTGGGGATAGGTGTTTAACTCTTTCGTTGCTCACAGTTTTCTGCATTAAATTCCCTCTTCAATGTGGGGGGGGGGAGAGAAGAACAATAGAGGTAGCTGCTTCCGGAGAAGGGGCTGAAGGTGCATAGGGCAGCACTGTGCAGGAAACCGGTAGAAGCTAGGAAAGGCCTAGTTAGCAACCTTCAGTCTCGAAAGACTATGGTATCGCGCTCTGAAAGGTGGTTCTGGAACAGCGTCTAGTGTGGCTGAAAAGGCCGATTCGGGAGTGAAAGGCCTGAGGCTGGTTAAATGCCATGATGGAAAACTACCTACCAACTTCATGCACATCATGATAGGCAATAGGAGAGATGCACATCATGATAGGCAATAGGAGAGATAGCAGGTCTGGAAGTGAGAGATCATGATGGAAAAAAATAGTGGAGAGAAAGTAGCCTTTCCACTGCCCTGAGCAAATTTGTCCCCTTCCTCCTCAGGGACCACCTCTGAGCTTAAGAAAACAATCAGGCAATCTGATCACAGGTCTCCCACAAGTGGAATAGCTACAGGGGCACAAGTGGAATAGTACAGCAGGCACCGCAAAATGACATGTAAGCAGTCCCTCCTACTCACCATTGAAGCCATTCTGGGCAGCAGAATGCTCAAGGCACAAGAGCATTCTTGATCCTGCTCTCCTGCTTCTTGCCATCACTGCCTGAAATGGCTCCAATGGCAAGTGGGAGGGGGTACTTACATGGCATGTTGGAGGGCCTGCAGTACGTACCGCGTCATCCCCTGTAGCTGTGCCAATGTCTCCCACATCTCATGCAGTTTGACTCTTAGAGCCAAAGTGCCCAATCAATTGTTGCGGACGTGGCTTGGGACTCAGTCCAGAGTGCTGGAAATAGACTAGGAGACGGGCAGCCCAATCCTGAGCTGCCCGGAGCTGCAGGACCCAGCGGCTCCACAAAGGGCTCCCGCCGGATCTGGAGCCTCCCGCGCTACCGCAGGAGGCTCCTTGAGAGAAGGGGACATTCGTCCCCTTCCCCCAAGTAAGGGAAGCAGTCCCACAATGGGACTACTCACTTTAGTGGCAACTGTTTGGTCACCGCTAAAGAGAAGGCGCTCATGTAGGGCGAGCAGCCCTACCTGAGCGCCCTGAATCCTGCGGAGCTCGACTCCGACGACCAGCCTGTCCCCTGCCCCGTGAACGCCTCTGACCACGCCTCCCCCCTCCCCAGAATGCCTCCGCAAACTTGGGCTCTGAGGCTGCAATCCTATCCACACTTTCCTGGGAGTAAGCTCCATTGACTAAAATGCAATTTACTTCTGAGTAGACAGGCATAGGCTTGGGCTCTGAGGTGACAATCCTTTCCACACTTACCTGGGAGTAAGCTCTATTTATTATAAGGGGACAGGCATAGGATTGGACTCAAAATGAATTCTCAAGGTGGTGGTTTCACGATAGGGGTGGTGGGGAAAAAACATGCCCCTACCCTGTTCCTAACAGGCTGTATTCCAGTTGAGATTTAGCTCACTCGAAACATTACTCAGCCTTCTTTTATCAGACACTTAGGAAGAAAACCGCAAAAGAAAAAGAAAAAGTCATGCGTTAGCCTGCAACAGAGGAAAAGACAAATGATGCTGTGGAAGCGCATGGATTTCTTCCCACATGAAGCTGCAGTCCCATCTACTACTTCATAAGGAACATGAAGTGGGCAAATATCTACCTACAGCCAGTCTATTGATTTATCTACAGAATGCTGGGTTCATCGTTGTCAATAAAGAGCCCTTCTGTTCTAATCCAAGTACGACAAGAGGGGTAGAATACTCGGCCCCATATATGGTTTGCTTTGCTTTGGCTAGAGTAAGGACTTCTCTTATTCAGGCTGGATTCGCAGGCATGGTCAAGGGCAGCCACCTTGCTGAATAAAAATATTTATATATCACTTGTCGGAGTGACAGCGGAGGCCCCCAGGTCGGCAGCACCAGTGAAGCAGAGATGGAAAGACGAGAGGGCAGCCCAAGCCAGTCTCGAAGCCCCAGCTGCACAAAGCACCAACCTTGGCCGGGACTGCCCTGTTGCAGGTGATATAAAGGCCAGCTCTAGCAAGCCCAGGGAGAATGTCTGGCAGGAAATCAACCACACCGAGTCAGCAACACTGTCATCAGATGCCCAGGCAGCACCTCTTGGCCTTGGGTCAGCATCACTTGGCCTTGGGGTCAGCTTCAAGGGTATACAGCTAGCCCAGGACATCGCCTATCCATCCTAGCTTGGATTACGGGGCTAGGATGGTAGCCCGTCCCAGAGGCAAACCAACCTGCCTCTTGGAAGTTGGGCTTGGGAGATGAGCAGCAACTGTTACCCTGCTCATCCCTGATCTTGTCTGATCTTGGAAGCTAAGCAGGGTCAGGCCTGGTTAGTACTTGGATGGGAGACTGCCTGGGAATACCGGGTGCTGTAAGCTTATACCATAGTCTTTCGAGACTGAAGGTTGCCAACCATCTCCCTATAATGAACACTATCTCCTGATCTTGTCTGATCTCGGAAGCTAAGCAGGGTCAGGCCTGGTTAGTACTTGGATGGGAGACCTCTTGGGAATACCGGGTGCTGTAGGCTTATACCATAGTCTTTCGAGACTGAAGGTTGCCAACCAACCATTTGGGAGATGAAAGCTATTCTTCTGCTCTCCTTTTGCTTTCTCTCTTTTGAACCATCCTCTACATTCCTTTGTCACCCATTTCCCTTCTACTCCATCACATCTCCAGGTCCTCTTCTCTCTCTTCACTCACCCCACCCCTTTACACCTGATCTCTCTTTATGAGCTGGTATTAACAGGCTGGTATTAACCATCAACTTGAGTGCCAGCAGCTGGTGCCTGACCAGGCATCCTACCCCCCCCCCTCTCTCATTGTCAGGCCAGCCAGTGCTTGGTGGCAACATCACTGCTGAATGCCACAGTGTTCAGCTCCCTACCCCACCCTTCTGTTTGTGCTTGTGCAGTGGGAGCAGGAAGCAAGACCTACAGGGATCAATTTCTCGAAGAAATCCCCCACAAAAGATGAGTTATGTGCCCGTTTGATTTGGGTTGAACTACTGTTCAAAAAATGGTTGGCAACCTTCAGTCTCGAAAGACTATGGTATAAGCCTACAGCACCCGGTATTCCCAAGCAGTCTCCCATCCAAGTACTAACCAGGCCTGACCCTGCTTAGCTTCTGAGATCAGACAAGATCAGGAGATAGTGTTCATTATAGGGAGATGGTTGGCAACCTTCAGTCTCGAAAGACTATGGTATAAGCCTACAGCACCCAGTATTCCCAGGCAGTCTCCCATCCAAGTACTAACCAGGCCTGACCCTGCTTAGCTTCCAAGATCAGACAAGATCAGGCATGTACAGGGTAACAGTTGCTGCTCATGACTACTGTTCATGACTTAAGAGTTTACATGTTGCAGCCAAACAACCTATGATAACTGATGCCTGCTTTGCCACCTAGCAGCTAACTTAAAATTTAATAGCTGTCAACAAAAAGACTAAATCCCTTCTAATTTCTGGTATAGTCTTTCTGGCGTCCAAGCCTCATAAAAAAAGACTGTGGTAAGCTCCAGTGAGATAACATAGCCATTGTGACTAATGTTATGGAGCACACATTTTCAGCAATCTTTGATCTTCAGGTATGACCATCAGAGATGACAGTACGTTCCTTTAGCTCCAAGCACCTACCTGGGTTGGGATGCACTTGAGAATAAAGCAAGTTAATAAGGTACGACCTGAAGATGACAGGAATGGCTCTAAGTATTTTTCCTGCACTCAGTATGTCTCTTGACCTGAGGATGTTTTCTTTTGCAGGGCACTGGTTACCATATCACTACGGGGTTGAGAAATAACTGTTTTTACCCCTGTAGATCACTTAACAGCTGCAGGAGATCCTTGTCCTCCCAGGGGCTGTTGAACCATGACACAGTACTCTGAACATTTCAAAAAGCACTTCAAGGAGAATCACAAAGACAAACAAACTAGTACTGGGGGAAGATGTGATTTCAAACAAGATAAAATAAAAACCAAACCAAAGCTTCTTTGGCAATTAAGTAGAGTGGGAGGTGGTGGTTTGGAGAAGTGACAAGAAATGGGAAGAAATCTCAGGACTTTAAGAAAAAAAGCACTTAAAAATGTCATTTCTTTCTCCTTTGAATGAACTTGGAAAGAGCTAAGAGACACACTGTGAAGAATAAGGTGACAGACAGAGGTGGTCAAATTCTGAACCGCATTGCTCACATTCTAAATGAGAGATGTCATTTTTTTCCTACCCTCTGTTACATGGTCAATATTTTATTTCTATTTATTTTCTTTAAATAAAAGTGTGAAAGAGACATGCATTCAAACATGTGACTGTTTGGGTCTAGAGAGTCTAGACGCTGGGTCTAGAGAGCAAAGGACCACACCAGTGACATGCCTCTTTACTGGGCCAATTTGCCATTGGTCCATGCCAGGAAGGCCACCTTCAATCATCATCATCGCCACTTCATTGATCCATGGAGCTAAATTTGAAGAAGCCCTGTTGACTCCTTAAATGTAGATGGACTTTTCATATCTCCAAAACCTAAATGAAACTTCCCAGCTCCAAATTCTGCTGGAACTGTGGGTCTTCCGTATCTGTGGATTTGGAACCCGAGTTGGGTTATCGGTATCACATGGTCAAACAGACACATAAAAGTCTTCCTTCTTCCAAAAGTTGTCCAGGGAAGAGCAGTTATCACTGATAAAGGGAAAGAACTAGTCTGGCAAAGTCATGAAAAGTGGTTTTCATGTACAGTCCCTCTCTTATCGGGGAGAAAATCTTTGATTGCTTCTGTGAAAATGGCAACACCACTCGGTCTCTATTAAGGCCAAGCTTTGCGAGGCTGATGCAACAAAGATGGAGTGTGGAGTTGTTGGTATTTGTAATGGTGGCACTTCGTCAATGAGGAGACCAATCTCAAATGAATTATCGGTGTTACACATTATTTACAGGAAAGACTCTTGCATGGAAAATGGAAAGGGTCTCAGGATCTGGTCTTTTTGACACCCAGTGGCTCGCTTCTAAGTGGAAGCTAAATATTACGAGAAGCACAACATAGCCAATGAAAACAACAGCCCCTCCAGTCCACCCCTAGAACATATCTACACAGCACAATATTCCTCATGTTCTACTATTTTTGAATGTTACTTTTCTTTCAGTAGTTTTTAATATTGTTTTAGTGAAACGTTGCAAACCACTTTGGTGGTCCCTTTGATGGAGCTGGAAGGTACCCTGAGAAAGTTTTAAATACATAACACAATAATAACTAATAAATACCCCTTGTGGGTCGACTCACTGGAAAAAATGGAGGGTGCAGACATGGCACCACATGGGGCACTGGTCAAGAGCCAACATATATTGGGGGTTCCACCGGGCCAAACCTTGATGCGGCAATAGTCAATGACATCAGAGGCCATGGAGGTGGGTGAGCCCATGTCTCAAACCCACAGTAACTTAGCACCAGCACTGAGAGATTGCTGGGGAGGTGCTGTTCAGTGATTGAGCATGTGGTAGACCACTTTTAAAAAACGGGGAAACACTGTTGCATTGCTGAGTTCCATCCATTAAGTGATCTTGGGTGAACAAATTTATGAACTGGCTGGTTCTAAAGTGGTTATGAGCAGGTTGGCCAGCTACCCTTTGTGGGCCACCTCTCAATGCACCCCATCAGTCCAGGAAAGCAGTTGGCTCCCTTGCCCGGCTTCCCTCACTGAATAAGACTACTGCCTAAATTGCATGCTAGAGCTGACTTCAGAGCCCCCTTCCTGTCCTTGAGACCCCAGTTTGTCCCAGGAGGTTCACTTGGTCTTGGCTCGCTTGCTTCGCAGCCCCTGCCATGAAACACATTCAAGCCTCACAGAAAACAGATCAGTACTCTTGGTCCTGAGTGCAGCCTCATCAAAATCCCATGAACTCCCCTCTATCTCTCCTTGTCTGACTTGCACTTTGTCAAATTGACAGCATGCTTAGTGTTTGTGGTTTGGTTTTTCTCTGAGCACGTTGTGTGTGAGAGTGAATTTACTCTGTTTCTCATCTGTTTTTGTGGAGACCAGAGATCAGCCTCAAGTCTCCTTCCTAAACGAACCTCCTTAACAGATCCATCAATCCACCGAAATAGGGTTTTTCTGTTGGAGATTCAGTTTCGGAGTCTTGGGGCATCTGTTGAGAATGTTGATTCAGTGGGAGAGGCTAACTCCCCCACTGCAAGTGGGTGAAGTGATTTTCCCCATGTCCCCCCCCCTTCTTTTCCCCCTTCTCACCCTGCCCTTTCTTCCAACAACTTCTTTTTTCCTTCCTCTTCTTCCTCTGGTCTTCCTAACATTTAGGGCTCCATGGTGCACAAATGGCTAGAAATAATTTTCAGCCCGTCTAGCCCTACTAGTGAGTAAGCAAGTTCACAAGTTCAACTTGGCCTCATCCTATTTCCCCTTACTTTTGCAGGCATTCCCTGGGTGCCCAAAATCGGTCCCCATTTTTACAGAGCCATTCCAAAACATGAGTCTTCTATAGGGGGATTGGGCCAATTTCTGGAGAAAAGTCCACCACAGGTTACATGCCGTGATGGATACGTGCAACCTCCTGACTTTAGAAGTAGGCTAGCTCAGAATGCGAGATGCAAGGGAGGGCATCAGGTTGCAGGTCTTTTGTTGTCTTGTATGCTCCATATCTCGAGGTGCCACTGTGAGATACAGGAAATTGAAGTAGATGGGCTTATGGCAGTGGCAGTCAAACTTTTCCGGCCAGTGGCTCCCTTGATCCCCGTGGCTGTTGGCCATGACTCCCCATCATGTTCCTGAAGGCTGGAAGTGACATCATTAAACAGGAAGTGGCCAGAAATATTAACTATATTAAATATTAAATATATATTAACTATATTAATATTAATTATATTAATCATATCATTAATTAAATGCAGATCTTAAAAAATATATTATTTTTCACACAAGGTGTAAAAACAATATATACCTTTCACACAAGGTAAAGACCATAGAGAAGATCATAGAGGTCAGTGTGCCAGGAGAAGATAAATGTTGAAATTGCTGGCCTAGAAGCTCACAGGGATTCCCAAATGAAGATTAAAATACAAGACCCCTCTGCCAATCCAAAATGGATCTGCTTAACCACTACCAAAGAACAACCTAAAGACACACCACATATAAGGGTGCAAAAATATAGTTATAGTCAGTTCTCTTCATATATGAGTTCGTTCTCTGCGAATTAGCTTATCTGTGAGGGGTAGAATTGCCACCTCATTGCCACTCTCTTTCTTATCTGAGAGTCTGTTCTTGTTACCTGCAAATCCAGTCAATTATACTTGTTTTTTAGAAAGTTGTCCGGATTGGGTCAGTTTTCTGTATCAAACAGGCATTGGTATTAGCCCGTAGAGAATTGTTGGACACATTAGTGTCAGTTTCCACCAACTTGGGCACCATCTCGGGGACTCCAGCTGAACCTTCACAACTCTGGAGAGGCTGATGATGAGAGGTCACTGGAAAGCTACCTGTGGCTGCTCTGGGACTGGGGCAAGCCACGGAGCCAAGAGAGGAGGAAGAAGGGTGAAGCAACACCTTTCCCACTGCTGAATTCTGAGGCCTTATTGTTGGCCAGCAACCTTCAATGAGTCAAGGGATAGCTAGCACGAAGAAATACCCATCACCACAACCTTCAGTGCATAGAGGGATGCAAGTACAGAGGAGAAAGCATCTTACTTGGATGCCTTTAAGAGGGGATTGGACAAATTTCTGGAGGAAAAGTTCATTACGGGTTACAAGTCATAGTAGGTATGTGCAAGCTCTTGGTTTTAGAGGCAGGCTGCCTCTGATTCTCAGATGCAGGGGAGGGCACCAGGATGCAGGTTGTGCCTGTTGTCTTGTGTGCTCCCTGGGGCATTTGGTGGGCCACTGTGAGATACAGGAAGCTGGACTAGATGGGTCTTTGGCCTGATCCAGCAGGGCTCTTCTTATGTTCTTATGCTGTTGGAGATGTTGATGAGCCCTTGCTATCACCCAGCCCCACAGACTTCAAGTTAAGATTCAGGTTCATAAAGTTCATAGAGTGTATGTTGAAGAGGATCCCCTGGAATCTAACCCCAATTCCCCATAGGCTCAGTGATTCAGGAGCCACTAATTCGGTATCCACTAAGTTTCCCAGGAATGGATAGTGGACAATGAGAACTGACTGTATCTGTTTAAATGCCATGCTGCCTTCCACATTAATGCCTCTCATGTCTCACCTTAGAGGAAGTGGGGAAAGTGGCTCAATAATGATGACACTCAAATGAAATCATGGTGCATTCTTTCTTGCGATTCAATCACAGCATGCTTCATTTAAGCCAATTAACCTAATTATTTCATTTCTGTCCCACTTGTCAGTTTCTGTTTGCTTTGCTTTTGTGTTTAAAAATAGGAGCACTGCAAACAAGTTCTCTCTTAATACACCAATTTGGCACTAACAAGATTAAGCCAGTGGTTATTTTGTTAACCTTTGCTTGGAAACCAGAGGTTCCCACTGTGAACAGGTTCGACAATTCTCTGTTCCATTATTGGGAGGGTCAGTGGCTCAGTAGTTGAGCATGTGCTTTGCATACAGAAAGTCTCAGGTTCAATCCCTGGTACCTCCAGGTCAAAGCAAGATACCTGCCTGAGACTCTGGGGGAGCACACCAGCCAGTCTTAGCAGGTCTGAGCTAGATGGATCAGTGATCTGGTTCAATATATGGTAGCTTCTTATGCTCATTTAGACAAGTGTTATAAGGATATAAGAAGAGCCCTGCTGAGTCAGGCCAAGGACCCATCTAGTCCAGCTTCCTGTATCTCACAGTTTTCTACCAGATGCCCCTGTGAGCACACAAGACAACAAGATACCTGCATTCTGTTGCCACTCGCTTGTATCGAGATAGGCGAGGTATTCAGAGACAGGCTACCACTAAAATGCAGAGGCTGCAGACAGTAATCCTTGTGCTGAACTTTTCCTCCATAAATCTGCCAATTCTAGGCCAGATGCCATCACCACATCCTGTGGCAAGGAGTTCCACAGTTCACAGGGTAAAGAAATATTTCCTTCTGCCTGTTCTGATTCTCCTACCACTCAATTTTAGTGGATGCCCCCTGGTTCTGGTGTTGTGTGTGAGAGAAACGAATTTCCCTCTATCCATCCAATGCTTAATTTTATATGTCTCAGTTATGCCCCCCGTCACCTTCTTTCTAGCCCCAAAAGCTACAGACTAATCATTTTTGTTGTTCTCACAATGATACAACTGTGGATAGGTGAGGCAGGAATTCCTGTAGTTGTTGGCATTCATGTAATTGCTACTGATTATCCTTGTGTTCTAATGGATCAGCCATTACATTTTCCCCATGTGAATGCATTCCCAAAGAGAGACTGACAAATGAAGCACTGGCTACCATTCAAAGACGGTCATGCTGACGTCCTTGTAAGATGCTGGGACATCAAGGACACCCCAACTTCTTCTCATCCCTCCAACCCAGCAGGAAGAAAACACAGCGAGGCTGGAGATGAGAGGGAATAAGGGTGAGAAGACACCTGGGCGAGGTGCCAGAAGCTTGCGGAGAGGACTCATTAAAAAGGGTCTGGGCTGGGATGAATAAAGGGCACATGCTCATGAGATCATGAGGGGCAGCGGGAGTGACCCAGAAGCAGTCAAGTCACTGGGAAGCTTCACGGGAATCAGGGCAAATTCCAACTTAGAAATGCAAGCCAGCCACCAGGATCAAGTAGCCCCATTGTGGGGCGACTCGGTTTACCCTGGGGAAGGGGACAAAAGTTGCTTTCTCCCAAGGAGAAGGCGGCTGCTTGGAGTGCGGTGGATGCAGCAGAAGCCTTTATCGGCACCACTGCAGCCCCCACGAATCGGGAAGCTCAGGATTGGGATGTAGGGGCCTAGTCCTACCACCCCATACCATGCAGTGCCACTCTGAGAGTGTGTTGCATGGTATGGAGGAGGGCAACCAGACAGCCTGGGAGAAGTCATTAAACATCCTTTTTACTTACCTCCCTGTAGGCCGCCTGGACTCCAATGGCTCTCCTTGGATCTACACCAGCTATTTTGCTGGCTTAGGTCCAAGGAGAGTAAGGGAGCATGTCAGGCTGGGAAAAGGGGGATAGCATTTTGGTATACACCCCTGTCACCTACACCCTCTCCTCCCCACTTCCAACCACCCCTAGCTTGGACTTTTCTCCAACCCGCCCACCCAACCCCGCTGACTTGCTGGCAGCAGCCTGGGACTGAACATAACATAGGAGGAGCCCTGCTGGATCAGGTCAAGGGCCCATCTAGCTCAGCAATCTGTGTCTCACAGAAGCCTACCAGATGCCTCAGAAAGCACATGACAAGAGACCTGCACCCTGTTGCCACTCGCTTGCATGGTTGGCAACCTTCAGTCTCGAAAGACTACAGTAGAAGCCTACAGCACCTGGTATTCCCCAGCAGTCTCCCATCCAAGTACTAACCAGGCCTGACCCTGCTTAGCTTCCGAGATCAGGCATGTGCAGGGTAACAGTTGCTGGCATTCAAAGATAGCCTACTTCTGAAATCAGGAGGTTGCATAATCAGGAGGTTTGTAACCTATGATGGATTTTTCCACCATAAATTGGCCCAATTCTCTTTTAAAGGGAATTTTTAAAGCATCCAGGCCAGACACCATCATCACATCCAGCGGCAAGGGATTCTGCAGATTAAGTACAGGCTAATTAAAGAATTTTTCTTCTTTTGTCTGTTCTCGGACTCAGGAGGTTCAGCAGGCCATTGTCACCGCCATGCAGCCTCCAGCCATTTGCCCCTGGGAGCCCCGGCCCACAGAATGACTTTTACACCGCAGTGCCGAGACTTCCGCTTACAGATCATGAAATCTGTCAGCATAAGCCCTGGATAGGATTGGAAGGCCCAAGTATGTTTGTGCTTACTCCCAAAGAAGTAAACCCCGGTAGTAAGATCAACAATGAAATACTTGTCTTCTATCTACACTGCTGGTTTGGGGTGGCGGAAAAACTACACTTAAGAACATAAGAACCTATGTACAGCCTCACTGGATCAGGCCATAGGCCCATCTAGTCCAGCTTCCTGTATCTCACTGCGGCCCAGCAAATGCCACTTGTTCATTTCAATTTGTCTATGCTGAAATGAAATGTTTTACTGTAGAAAACTGCTCTTGGTATCGTATAGGCAACACACTCTTAACTAAATTTTGGTCATTGGATTGTAATCCTGACAATAACAACTCAAAAATCAAAACTGCACAATGATCGGTGAAGCTCTACTTAAAATGATAGGTTGAGTAGCCTTTCTCTGAAATGCTTGGCACCAGAAATGTTTTGGATTTTGCATTTTTTTTTTCTTTTTTTGGCGGGGGGGGGAGTGGTTATTTTGGAATATTTGTATATACATAATGAGATTTCTTAGGGACGGGACCTATGTCTAAATATGAAATGCATTTATGTTTCATATACACTTTGTACACATAGACTGAAGGTAATTTTATGCAGTATTTTTAATAAATCTGTGCATGAAACAAAGCTTGTGTACATTGAACCATCAGAAAGCAAAGGTGTCACTCGCTCAACCACCCTTGAATTTTTACCTTGTGAAGTCAAGTCAGCACTCAAAAAGTTTTGGATTTTGGAGCATTTCAGATTTCAGATTTTTGGATTACGATGCTCAGCTTTTATCTCAATATACAGTATTCCCTAACACACTAAAGGCACAGTCCTAACCAGGTCTACTCAGAAGTAAGTCCTATTTTGTTCAATGGGGCTTACTCTCAGGAAAATGTGGTTAGGATTGCAGCCTCAGAGAGAGAAGAAGGCATCATTCTTCTCGTCCCCCAAACAATCTCCAAATGGAACCCAACCAAACTGTTGGGTTGACTGTCATTTCCTCTTCTCCCAAGGTGGCATGGAGCTGGTGGTCAATGAAAAATGCCCCTGATTGGAAATGGGGGTGGGGGCGTAGTTAAATGACTATTGATTTAAGCATGTCTGTGATTAGGCCCCCATTATCTCATCTCAACCAATGGAGATTGCCGCCAGGGAACAAAAAAGAGCTGAATTGCGCTTTCCAGCATGGAGTAGGGACAATGAAGGAAAAAAAACCCTGCCAGAAATTTTTACATAGCCCTATAAGATTAACAATCACTTTCTTGCACTCATGTCGCATTTGTGAAACAGATGGAGTTCTGAGCGTAAGAGCAGCCATAAAACTTGTTGATCACCGGGACAAAACACATTTGTTATCATATGTCAGAGGAATACAGAATTTGGAAACATGGCTTTCGCATCATTTCCCAAACATAGATGTTTGATTTATTTCATTGATGAAAAGGAGTTGTATATAAGCTATATTTCTAGCAAAGCCTTTCTGATACACCTAGAGGGGAAACACACACACACACACACACACACACACACACACACACACACAAAATAAACAGCTCAACAAAGTCTGGATTTTTTATATCCTTCTTCAAACCAGTTCAATGGTGTTGGGTACAGACTTCTGATTGGTGAGCTGTCCATATTAAGCATCCTGAGACATACGAGCTGCCTCTATAGTTGCCAGCTCTCTATTATTATTATTCTTTATTCGATTTGTAGTCCGCCTTTCTCCCCAAAGGGCACCAAAGGTGGCTCCATAGTTGCTAGTTCTTCCCTAAGAGCAGGCCCTGCAGGCGATGCATAGCCTCCTTGTAATTAATAAATTATATGTAATAAATTATACAGCATATAGTTTTAATTTAAAAATAAGTAGTATAGTGGTTTGAAATATACAATATATGGGTGTTTTTAGCTTTTATTTTGTCATGTCCTACATTTTTCTTGAATGACCTACATTTTGGTCATTTGCATTTGCGTTTATGACATCTGGTCATGCTGTTTGTAGGGTAAATCTCCGGAGTCCTGAGTCACTGCCCAAGTTTTTGACTCAAGTCCAAGTCATTCGAGTCTTGGCCCATCCCTGCTAACAATATTGCTAATTGAATACAATGAGGGGAATTTTGGGGGTCCGGGATTCTTCGATCATGTGAGCCCCACCTGCAAATCTGACATTCTACAGCTCAGATCCTGCTTTACACCTTCAGTGAGACGCAGGCCGAAGTCTTTGTTTTCCTTTGGGTGCAAAAGTCTAATGTAGCTATGCAAATACCATCCCATAAAGCAAAGCAAAATAATATAAGATAAATTTGTTTGGGCTCAAAGGAAGTATCTGTTTGAAAGTTTCAAACTGAGCAGACAAAAGAAAGAAGTATCGGTTGATGTAATATTTATCGCTCAAATCACTAATGCTGTGATGATCAAAGGAAATATATTTGCCAGTAGGATGCTGGGCATAGATGTTGTTTGCACTTGGAAGGAGGAACAGTAAAATATATGAATCTGGAATACCATTTTCATACATTATCAGCTGCGCCTTGCTCTCATTCTGCTCCAGACAGAAGACATTAACATGAAGGCCCCAAAGAAGAACTTCAGAAGGCATCAATTTTCCCCAGAAAAGAATAGATCAGGCATTGTGTTCTTACGCAGGAAAGAGGGATTTACATTACACAGTGAACAAGGAACTGGTTTTGAAAGACACTTTGATTCACCCGGGCAGATTAGCCACATTTTTTAATAAGCTGGAGCACTCATAATGTGTTTGACAGTGCAATCCTATGTAAGGGTAAATGATTTCGATTGTGTTCAGGCCTTACTCCCAGGAAAGTGTGTATAGGACTGCAGCCTTATGGGCCAATCCTATAAAACTTTCCAGCGTTGGTGCAACCGTGACAGCATGCACTGAATCCTGCAGTTCAGGGGTAATCATGGAGGCCTCTTCAAGGCGGGTGGATCTGGGCTCCACCCAGATCTGCATTATGGCTGCATTATCCTGATCGACCAATTACAGGAACTGGCCTGGAACACAAGAGTCTCCTCCCTGTGGGGGGAGTGGAGGTGGGCTGGAACTGAGCAGAGACAGAGGCCTTTTAAGGGACAACACCCAGCCCTCCTCCTCCTTCGCAGGTGGGCGCTGTGCGAACACAGTACTAACCTGACCCCTTCCAGCCACCTTGGACTCAGGACCAGTGCAACTTCTGAGGAAGCCTCTCCTGCGCTGGATCCCATGTGCAGTGTGTTTGGTCTGTAAGGTGGGAATGGGGGGTTTGGCTGGGCTCTGCCCACGGGAAGGATCAGGTACAGTCCAGGCAGACTTTCCTGGGAGTAAGCCCTGTGGAGCGAAGGGGCACCTGCTTCTGAGCAGGCTCACGAGTGGAGGGAACAGGCTGCCGCCTTCCAGCTTGGAGCCAGGTCTCCCTGCTGGCCACAGCGCCAGGGCTTTCCCCGCCTGCCCGAGGCGGCAGGTCGCAGCGTGCTCTGAGAGCGGGCCGCATGACTTGGAGCCCTCCAAAAGTCACAGGCACCTGGCCACAAGCTGCAGCCGCAGGGCTGTTACAGCTCCCTGCGCTCAGCAAGCCCGGGGGCTTCAGGAGGTGTCCCACCGAGCGGGCGACCTCCAGATCCCCGCGGGGTCGCGCACATGGGGAGCCGCGTGACCGCCGCCATGGGGGGGGAGTACAGGGACCAGCTCAGCGCCTCTGCTGGACCTGCAGAGGGTCTCCCACTTTCAGGGGAGTAAGCCCCAGGGACTGTAATGGGGCTTACATCTGAGGAGCCAGGCAGAGGCTGGGGCCCTTGGGCTGCAACCCCAACCACGTTTTCCTGGAAGTAAGCCCCATGGACTATAGGTAGCCAGACACTTGTGCTCTGGGTGCAATCCTAAGCCACACTTTCCTGGGAGTAAGCCCCACGGGCTATAATGTGCTTTACTTCCGAGTAAGCATGCAGAGCCTGGGACTCTGGCTGCAATCCTAGCCACATTTTCCTGGGAGTAAGCCCCACAGATTATAATGGGGCTTACTTCTGAGTAGGCCTGCAGAGACCCGGACCATCGGCTGCAGTCCTCGCCCCACTTTCCAGGGAGTGAGCCCCTTGGGCTATAATGGGGCGTGCTTCTGAGTAGGCTTGCAGAGGCTTGGACCATGGGGCAGCAGACAGCAGTACTAACCCCACCTTCCAGGGAGTATGCCCCTTGGGCTATGATGGGGCTTGCTTCTGAGTAGGCATGCAGAGGCTTGGAGCATAGGTCTCCAGTCCTCATCCCACTTTCCAGGAGTAAGTCCCACAGAGTATAATGGGTCTTGCTCCTGGGTAGTCATAGCTGGGCTTAGGGCTACAATCCTGTCCACACTTTCCTGGGAGTGTGCCTCATTGATCTAATGGGACTTACTGAGGAGTACACAGGCATGGGATTGGGGCCGTGAGCTCCTGTGAGTTGCAAGCCAGCACAGATCCAGTGGCTCCTTAATGGGCACATAGGGGTACAAGGAACTGGGGCTTCCCATCTTGCCCTGGCCTGCAGGAGGGCACTATCCCCAGCCCAATTCAGCTCCCCCTCCCAGGGGTGGCATAAAAGGGAGCACCTTACTGGCTTGTGCTGTGGCTCCAGCCTCCCCGCCCCCCCAAACCCTGGCAACTTAGATGGTACTCCTGACAAGGAGCAGCCTGGGGTCTGGTGGTCATGATGGTAGGGGAACTCAAAATACCTTATGGGGCTGTTGCCCCCCCTTGTGTGGGGGGAGGGGAGCTTACGAGTATTGGGCAATTTGGCTTAATGGGTTCTGATTTATGCCTCAGCCATAATTTGGATGTCCCCTTGTTGTGAGCTGCTGGAGAGCGGACGACGTTCACGCAGCTGGCTGCCCGGCTGATAGCTCGGCTTGCCTATCTCCCAAGGTCGGAGCGCACACACTCCCGGCGACAAAGACGACACAAGGCAGAAGTCCTCCACCAAACGCCTCTTTACTATGTACAAGATATTTACGAGAGCAACAGTCCAAATAGTACAAATGGTACACGAATCACTGATCTCACTGACGTAGCCTTCGGCACAAATCCACTCTGCATCTCCCACACCTTTGCTAGCCCCTGCAGGAACTTATACTGGTGACAGCCAATCAGCATGAGGGAAATACTGCATAGTCATGCTGACTTGGCATGTGCTGCCACACACACACACACACACACACACACACACACACACACACACAGAGGGAATGTCACCTGGTGTACATCACCCGATATTGCATCAGCTTAGTTCCCAGGGTGCTGTGCTGGCTTAGTCTGGCCAAGGCTTCAGGCCTGCTACTATTCAGCCAGTAAATTATCTAGCAGTCCCGGGGATGAACCCTTGACAGCCCTCTAGGGCCATTCCCTGTTTTGAATATGGGGACATAATACGCCGTGCCTGGCAGGGCTATGGCGTATTGTGATCAACATTTTTTAAACTTCGAGCTTTACGCTACCTAGTGAAACCCCACTGTGGGGGTGGAGGATCCCATAGCGGGACTCGAGACATGGCTGGTCTTGCCACCCAAAGAGGCTTGGGGGAGCTGGAGAGATAGCAGTCACCTGATAGCTTTGGGGATAGCAAGTCTTAGCTTTGGGGATGCTGGGGGACCATGGATGCAGATCCATGGGGGACCTACATTGACAATCATAGTCAATGGGGCTTACTCCTGGGTATGTGTGGGTAGGATTGCAGCCTAGGATTGTTAAAAATTTTCTTGCTCAATGATGGCATTTCCTTTCATGACATCACTTCTGGTGGGTCCTGACAGATTCTGTTTCTAAAAAGTGGGTCCCAGTGCAAAAAGTGTGAGAACCACTGGTTTAGATTATTGCGGCGCTGCCCACCTTGCAGTTAAAAGCAACATACACACACCCAAGCAACACTATCTTGCTCAAAACACCCAAGTGGGGAGGGGACATCTAACTCATGGTGGTCCGACTTCTGATAGCAAGCAGGGGTACACGACTCTGGCGTGACCCCTTGACTGCACAGACCTGAAAGTAGTTGGCAATGACATGATGACATCACCCCCAATTACTTCCAATGTTCTGAGCCACCCAAGTCACTCGTTAGGCTCAGTCAGGAGAAGGAGGTGGCGGTAGATATGGTGGGGCTTTTCTACCTCCCTGCTACCTGCCAAAGCCTCTTACTGCCTCTCTCAAACCTGTTTGCTGCCTTGGCCAAGAGCCCCCAGCAACCCCAGAGAGCATACGAAGAAGGAGAATAAATATAAAGGTAGTCCAGAGTCTCTGCTGGACTTTGTCTCTGCTTTGTCTCTGCTGGAGAGAAGGTGGAGTACCTCAAAACATGAGGGATGCAAACATCATCACGCTGTACAAGAACAAAGGCGACAGGGGTGACTGCAACAACTACCATGGCATCTCTCTCCTTAGCGTTGTAGGAAAGTTGTTTGCCCGAGTTGCACTAAAGAGGCTCCAGGTACTTGCAGAGAGCGTTTATCCAGAATCAGTGTGGATTCCGAGCCAACAGGTCCACCACTGATATGGTATTCTCCCTTAGACAACTGCAGGAGAAATGCAGGGAACAACAACAGCCACTCTTTATAGCCTTCATAGATCTCACGAAGGCTTTCGACCTGGTCAGCAGGGATGGCCTCTTCAAGATTCTCCCCAAGATTGGATGTCCACCCAGGCTCCTCAGCATCATCAGATCCTTCCACAAGGACATGAAGGGCACTGTTGTCTTTGATGGCTCCACATCACACCCCTTTGACATCCGAAGCGGCGTGAAGCAGGGCTGTGTTCTTGCACCAACCTTGTTTGGGATCTTCTTCGCTGTCCTGCTGAAGCAGGCCTTTGGAACTACAACAGAAGGCATCTATCTCCGGACCAGATCAGATGGAAAGCTCTTCAACCTCTCCAGACTGAGACCAAAGTCCAGCTGAAATGTCTGCGTGACTTCCTCTTTGCCGACGATGCAGCTATCACTACCCACTCTGCCAAAGATCTCCAGCAGCTCATGGATCGTTTTAGCAAGGCCTGCCAAGATTTTGGACTGACAATCAGCCTGAAGAAAACACAGGTCATGGTTCAGGATGTGGACTCACCTCCCTGCATTACAATCTCTGCGCATGAACTGGAGGTTGTCCATGACTTTGTGTACCTTGGCTCAACGATCTCCGACACTCTTTCTCTCGATACCGAGCTAAACAAACGCATCAGTAAAGCAGCTACCACATTTTCCAGACTCACAAAGAGAGTCTGGTCCAACAAGAAGCTGACGGAACATACCAAGATCCAGGTCTACAGAGCTTGTGTCCTGAGTACACTTCTGTACTGCAGCGAGTCATGGACTCTTCACTCACAACAGGAGAGGAAACTGAATGCTTTCCACATGCGCTGCCTCCGACGTATTCTCGGCATCACTTGGCAGGACAAAGTTTCAAACAACACAGTCCTGGAACGTGCTGGAATCCCTAGCATGTATGCACTACTGAAACAGAGACGCCTGCGTTGGCTCGGTCATGTTGTGAGAATGGATGATGGCCGGATCCCAAAGGATCTGCTCTATGGAGAACTCGTACAAGGAAAGCGCCCTACAGGTAGACCACAGCTGCGATACAAGGACATCTGCAAGAGGGATCTGAAGGCCTTAGGAGTGGACCTCAACAAGTGGGAAACCCTGGCCTCTGAGCGGTCTGCTTGGAGGCAGGCTGTGCAACATGGCCTTTTCCAGTTTGAAGAGACACTTGGCCAACAGTCTGAGGCTAAGAGGCAAAGAAGGAAGGCCCATAGCCAGGGAGACAGGCCAGGGACAGACTGCACTTGCTCCCAGTGTGGAAGGGATTGTCACTCCCGAATCGGCCTTTTCAGCAACACTAGACGCTGTTCCAGAACCACCTTTCAGAGCGCGATACCATAGTCTTTCGAGACTGAAGGTTGCCAACTATTAGTCCAGAGTGTATCTCAAAAGAGTCAGATGAATCCAAGCCTGGGGGGAAGAAAGTTGAACTGGTGCCTGTTCTTAAGCAGCCCAGCCAACCTTCCGATGCAGCTGGGACTAAGAAGAAGGTTGGACAGAAGAAGCAGAAAAATGGAATAGATGAGCAGGGTGCCAAGAGTGATTCATTTCCATCCCTGATCAAAAAACCTCTCCTGTTGCATCATGAGATAAAACAAGAAAGTAGATCAGGAATGGTTTCAGCAAAGAAACAAAAGACTGATAATGTCATGAGACTGGTGGACGAGCCTTTGATTCATCCAAATACTTATATTCTTTTGATGGATTACGCTGAGCAGACCTTGGCTGTAGAAAAGAGAGAAGCTCTTGATGTGGCAAAGCAAGACGGAATTGAAAGGGCTGCAGGAAAGCAATGCAAAGAAGCTGAAGAATGAAACTGACAAAGGAAATGCAGAAGAAGAGGTCTTATGTGTGGTGGGGCTGTCAAAGGAGAGATCAAATGTGATCCAGGATGTTCTGCAGAAGGTCAATAAATGAGACTTGGCTACAGCTCTGTATCAGCGGCAAGAAAAGGACAAAATGTGGCAATAAGGGAGGAAGCTGCTATGGTGAAGGAGAAGTGCAAACAGTTATCACAGGAGCTGGCTTGAAAGAAAGAAAGAAAGAAAGAAAGAAAGAAAGAAAGAAAGAAAGAAAGAAAGAAAGCAAGCAAGCAAGCAAGCAAGCAAGCAAGCAAGCAAGCAAGCAGTTTGGTTGAAGCAAAGATGGGGAGATAGTGAAGCCTGGAAAAGGGTCAGAGCTGTGTAGTACATACAGCTGGTGTGGTTTGCACAAACAACACCTGGATAGGCTGTCCCAAGTGCACTGCAAGGAAGATTAGACTAAACCCCGTGCCCCTTTTTAACCTTTAGGAATAAACTTTGGCTGCAGACATCCCAAAATCAAGATGAGACAAGCAAGAAAGAGCATCTGTTACACACAGGCACACATAGAGTCACCACTGAGGTGTTCAAAGTGCCCTAAAGACATAATCTCGGAAACAAAGACAAACAACCCTGTACGTTAGGCCAGTACTGTGATCATGTTGCAAGCAGAGGTTGTGATGCAGAGCTTAGGAGAAAGTAGCTCACTTAAGGTTGTTGTAAGGGCAAAATGTGAACCAGGATAGGACAGATGGCGTGCATGAGATTGCACTGTGTGTTCTGAGAAGAAGGAAAAAAAAGATCCCCCTGATTTCAATGAGCGAGCAGGCATGGTCTTACCCACTGAGCTACGCTTGTTCATCAAAGTACACTACGTTCACTCATGAAACCCCAAACTGGTGGTGAACGTGCCCCGAAGAGGTAAACATATCCGACTGGATCAGGCCATAGGCCCATCTAGTCCAGCTTCCTGTATCTCACAGTGGCCCAGCAGATGCCCCAGGGAGCACACAAGACAGAAAGAGACCTGCATCCTGGTCCCCTCCCTTGCATCTGTAGGGGTAAATAAAGAGTGTGGGAAAGGAATGGTGTCCATGTCTTCTGTGCTGAGCAAAAGAGCTGGTTCACGTCTCCTCCTTGCTCAGCAACAAACTGAGGATGCCTTTCATGATGGGAAATTCACACCTGGTGTCCTGACATTGCAAGGCACTTCCACCTTTAAAGAAACTTCAAGAGGAGTTGAAAAACAAAGATAAAGATTTTTACAGCCATCCTCACTGTTTCTTCTCTGCAGTCCTCTGCTTGTTCTGCCCCCCTTCCCCTTTGCAGGAGTCCTTCATCAAAGTGACCTGCCAGGAGAGGGTGGGGCTAGTCATGGTTGCTCTGGAGGTGGACACGGGCCAGTTTTTGCACTATGGAGGGCGGGGGCGGTCTTGTCCATGAAGCCCACTATGAAGCTCGCTATGACCTCTGTTGTTTCTGGGTCTGAAAGGATTTGGAGGAACGTTTTTTGAACATTTTTTGCAACATTATCAAGCAGGAAAATGTTTTAAACATTCCAATATGACAAAATGAAATCAATGTTTACGATAAGTATAATTTTAAAAATCTATTTAAAATAAAGAACCACCCACCTAACCCTTTCAAGCAGTTGCTGATCTGCTAAAAAAAAAAAAATTTCCCATACATCCCAAAGGCTGAAACCTTATCTACACTTACCCAGGAGTCAGCCCCATTGACTATCATTGTTAAAAGCATATACGTAGTAACCCGTTCAAAGTACAGATCTGTAACATTTCCCCAAATGCAGTCACATACCTCTTAGTTGGCAACCTTCAGTCTCGAAAAACTATGGTATCGCGCTCTGAATGGTGGTTCAGGCACAGCATCTAGTGTGGTTGAAAAAGCCGATGTGGGAGTGACAATCCCTTCCATACTGGGAGCAAGTGCAGTCTGTCCCTGGTCAGTCTCCCTGGCTATGGGCCTTCCTTCTTTGCCTCTTAGCCTCAGACTCTTGGCCAAGTGTCTCTTCAAACTGGAAGAGGCCATGCTGCACATACCATGGTAGCATTAAGTCTAATATATTAAAAATAAAATACAAATGGAAATGAATAATAATAATAATAATAATAATAATAATAATAATAATAATAAACTTTATTTATATCCCGCCCTTCTCCCTAATGGGAACCCACCTGAAATTGGCTCGTGAGCATCTAGTGGGTCCCGACCCAGACATTGAGAAACACTGCTTTATGGAATTCTGGAATTGTTCCACAAAACATCTCAGGTGAACCTCAATGAGAAAATCATTTAACTACCAACAAATGTCCCCAAAGGTAGATTGCCCACCTTGACAGCAACTGGACTGTGTGAGCAAGCATCAGCCCAGATGCCTCAATAGTGGGGAATGAGTTCCTCTGCCCAACAGCTTTTCTCCTTGTGAACAGTTTCAGACCCTTTCATAATTGTGGGAAAAAAAACTCCTGAAAGGCTGTCAAAGGGTGTGAAAAATCACCCTGAAATGATTCTGTTTTGCTGGAAGTTTTTTCAAAACACACCAGTTGCCACTGGAGTTGTTTGCCACATGACTAGAGGATATATTTCTATCAATTATCAAATTACTATCAAAAATAAGATTAGGAGCAGGATTCTGGGGCAACAGAACTCACTTTGGATTACTCCAGATAATATGAGCTGGGAAAGTTTATTTCCAAGCCACCTGAAACCCAGCAGCATCCCTAATCCTTCACCAAAACAGCTTCATCTCTATTATTTTCTATCCCTTGCAATAAATAAATAAATAAATAAAATAGAAAAGTAAGTCTTGCTGCGGCAGGACAATCATTATCCAGTTCTGCACATGGGGGCCTACTTAAATTTGAAAAGGATCTTGTGAATAATAACAGAGACATTATAAATATCACACTGGCACTTCTTGATTGACAGGATGAGACAGGTCTACCCATTAAGACAAGCCACAAAAGCTAGCAGAGACTTCAGAGATCATCATACTGTAAAGCGGAACTTCTGACCTTTTTTTTCCATTATGGAGATGAAAAAAAATTCTCCTATGGGTTTTTATTTTTCTTCTTCTTTTAAAGATTGCAGTGTTGAAACACTTTAATTTAATTAAAGACTCACCCTGAAAAGGAACAAATTTACCATCTTCAAAGGAGCACAACAGTTTCTCGTTCCTCTTTCAGTGTCAGATAGTTCCAGAACTGGGCACTGGGAGGGGTGGAGGAGGGGAGCGAGGCTGGCTCACTGCATACCCAAACTGTCAAGCCATGTCACGTTTCACCTCCAGGGGAACTATGTTCTACATTTGGTTTCACAGAAGGTCAACAGGCTTACAAATCTTTTCTACTGGTTTCTGGTATCCTGGAGTGTGACTGGGGAAGCAGGTCACCAATGAGCCATAAGAATATTGGCATTACTAGGAGTTGTGTCACCCAGTGTGGGGGGCCAGTGTGTCACCTCCATGATGGACCTCCTTCCAGGCAGCGGGCAGGGCTATGCCCTTGGCAGTGGGAGTGGTGACCCCACCTCTTCTGGTTTTTTGGCTGTAACTTTTGATAGAATAGAGATATTTCAACTTGGTTTGTTTCATTGCATTCTGCATGAAATTACACATCGAATGATATATAACGATGGTATTGTTTGAAAACCCCCCCCCCCCAGCGATGCCACTGCATAAGAACACAAAAACCTTTGGTGGATCAGATCAAAGGCCAGGCTAGTTCCACACTGGCCAACCAGATTTCTCTGAAATGCTCTCAAGCAAAGAGTGGAAGCAACCATTTCTCAGCAACTGGTATCCCCAGTCATACTGTCTCTGAAGCATATAGTCATTGATTACCTGGGAGTTGGTGCTATTGAGTTTAATGGGGCTTACGGCTGAGTAGACATACCAAGGCTTGCTCTGAAAGTCATCTAAGTTGGTGGTCATGAACAACCCTTGTGACAAGGAATTTCACAAATTAATTATACACTACAATATGTGAATCTCCTGTTAGAGGGTATCTCTGGGAAGGGCATGGAGGGGCAGTTCAGTCCTAGGAGGGAGTGGGGATGGCAGAGGAGGCCTTCACCATAACCTAACCCCCACCCCAACCTGAAAGCCCTACACAGGGCTACTTGGTTCTGCACCAGTGATTTAGCTGCACAAATCCAAGTAGCCCCATTAAGCAGGCAAATGTTCCCTTTTGCCTTCTGAATTTGAGCGCTGGATACAGTGTTGGCCCAATGGCTGAATAGGATTAGGCTGCCCATGTTGTGACGGAAGCCTCAGTCTGCATAATTGGTGCAATGCACCATACAGGAATTAGAAGCCCTCACCTCTTGACTTACTTCCCCCACCTTTTGTATCCTGGTTATATAGTTCTATATACCCTCAAGGGGTGTGGAAGGTTGTCTCTTTGTAGCTTTTTTTTTAAGCCACAATCTCCTCTACAGACAAAAATCATAAGATTTTTATACAGGATTTATTTTTGTACTGTTTCTGACTCAACATTTAGGTTACTCTTTGCTACACACTTCCCAAAGCTGAACCTGGGAACTGGAAGTGGTTTCAGAGCCATTACACAGGCCTACAAAATTGAGGGTCAGAAAGGTTTTTCCTAAACTTTGTGGTAGTTTGACATGAATTTGGGGTGCCGATTCAAAAAATGGCATCCATTTTGCCCTATCACGTCTAGTTTTGAAGACATAGTATAGCCTCATTAGTGAATGGTTCAAGCAGCTTCCTCATGAGGAAGCCATACTTGAGGCTTCCTCAAGTACATCAAGTACAACCCTTCCTCAAGAGGCTTCCTTCCATACAAGGCCATACTTGTATGGTCCACCTGGAGCTTGGGGGTCCACCTAGACTTGCAGCTGCTCCTGGATTCCCAGGTGGCGGCTGTGGCTAGGAGGGCTTTCGCTCAGCTTCGGCTGGTGCGCCAGCTGCGGCCATACTTGGATCGTGCAGACCTGGCCATGGTGATCCATGCCTTGGTGACATCGAGGTTAGATTACTGTAACGCACTCTATGTGGGGCTACCCTTGAAGACGGTTCGGAAACTGCAACTAGTGCAGAATGCGGCGGCCCATGTGGTTACTGGAGGTAGGCGGTTCGACTCTGTCAGTCCGCTTCTCCAGTGGCTGCATTGGCTGCCCATTCGTTTCCGGGCCCAATTCAAGGTGCTGGTTTTGACCTTTAAAGCCCTATACTGCTCTGGGCCAGGGTATCTTAGAGATCGCCTAATCCCATACAATCCAGCTTGTCCTCTTAGGTCATCAGAGAAGGCCTTTTTACAAGTGCCGCCACCTAGGGAGGTACGTGGGGCGGGGGCAAGAAATAGGGCCTTCTCAGTAGTGGCACCAACGCTATGGAACTCCCTTCCCCTTGACTTAAGAATGGCTCCCTCTCTTGAGACCTTTCAGCGAGGCCTGAAGATCCTCCTGTTTAAACAAGCCTTCTGAGTTCTCGGCCTTTTTAACATCTTTTAATATTTTTACAGGCCTGATTTTTTTATGACTTGCTGCTGCTCTATGCTCTTTTTACCTAATTTTTTATTCTGACTGCTGTTTTTTATGATATGTGTTAATATGTTTTTATTTGTTTTAAATTATGTTTTTAATCTGTTGTAAGCCGCCTCGAGTCCCTTCGGTGAGAAAGGCGGGGTAAAAATAAAGTTGTTGTTGTTGTTGTTGTTGTTGTTATTACTTGAACCATTCACTAAAGAGGCTATGCTGTGTCTCCAAAACTAGACGGGATAGGGCAAAACGGATGCCATTTTTGGAATCCACACACCAAATATACCCAGGAATTGGTGTAACGTTTAAGGAAGCAAAATGTATGTTGGCCTGTGATTATTAGCTAGGGCCAGGGCTTTTTTTGTAATGGAATGCACCGGCACAGCGTTCCGGCACCTTTTTTTCCCCTCCTCCCCGCTCCCACCTTCTTTCCCTCCCTGTGCTGTCCCCGCCCCGCACTGCTGGCTAGGGAAAGATTCGAACCTCCAACCTTGTGCTCCATAGCCCAGCACTCCTTCCATTGGGCTATAGGAAAGCCTATAGTTAATGTGTTCAGAACTAATGTATAAGTTCTCGAGCCCAGCTGGTGGCCATCAGTGCCTCAAGTATTAGTTCCAAACACTTTGAGCCTAAGAGTTCCTATGGCTCAATTGCTAAGGTGCTGGTCTGTGGAGCCAGAAGCTAGGGGTTCAAATCCCTATGAGGAATAATTTTTTTTTTTAGGTGGGGAGGTGCTCCATGGCTGCAAAATATAAAGGTTGGTTGCCAGTTGCCAAAAGGGGGGCCAGTTTTGCAAACTCCTCAAAGTTCAGTCCCAAAGCCTGCCTGGGACTGAACTTTGAGGAGTTTTGCAGCCTCAACTGGCCCCCCTTTTGGCAACTGGCAACCAACCTTTATATTTTGCAGCCATGGAGCACCTTCCCACCTAAAAAAAAAAAAGAAAAGAAAAAAAAATTATAGGGATTTGAACCCCTAGCCTCTGGCTCCACAGTCCAGCACTTTAGCAATTGAGCCATAAGAGCTCTTAGGCTCAGAGTGTTTGGAACTAATACTTGAGGCGCTGATGGCCACGAGCTGGGCTCAAGACCTTATATATTAGTTCTGAACACTTTAACTATAGGCTTTCCTATAGCCCAATGGAGAGAGTTTCCTATAGCCCAATGGAGCACCTCCCCACCTAAAAAAAAATGGGGTGTTTCACTCCAGCTGTGGCATGAGTGCTTTTGCTATCAGGGAGCTCACAAGGGATGGACGTGTGTGTGTGTGTGTGTGTGTGTGTGTGTGTGTGTGTGTGTGTCTAGTTATTGACTACGTCTAGTTGTATCTTATTACTTATTTCTCCAATAAAAAATGGTTTAAAAATAAATAAATTAATAAAAGATTAACAAGTTGTGAGTTCCTGCACTTTTTTTTTTTTCAAAAAAAAAAAGCACTGGCTAGGCCAGTGGCATAGCTAGAGGGGGTGCAAAGCACTAATTTTGCAGGGAGCCTCACCATGGTGAGCAAGCGGCCCCTCCCCTTCCCCTCTGGAGCCATTTCGGGCAGTGGGCGCAAAACGGAAGTGAACGCAGGATGGAGCACATGGGCAGTCAAGGCAAATCCCTCTGTTTTGCTCTCATGGCCTGGAATGGCTCCGAAGGTGAGGGGGAGAGGCCGATTATATGCCGCAGTGAGGCTCCCTGCAAAACTTAGTGTTTTGCACTCCCTCTAGCTATGCCACTGAGCTCGGGTTCAAGTTTAACCCCAGTAGCAAAAGGAAAGAGCAGAATAGTACAGCACTGTCTCAACAGCACTGTCTGAAGGTCTTTCATAACAATAAGTCCAGACAGTTTCATTCAATATAGCAAAGTTTTTTCAGGCAACAAGAGGAATCAGCAGAAAGATATGGGAATAACTGAGAGACATCATTGCTTATATATCTTACAAGTGTGCCTTTTGAAATACGTGATATTGAAGACATATTTCCAGCATTATTGCAGTCTTTTACATCAGTGCTTGAGTTCATTTTGTATGTAGCAAAGAAAAATAAGGATCAATATGTTTTCTCCCAGTTCATAAGATTTTTATAAGGGATTTATTTTGGTACTGTTTCTGACTCATAACATTTAGGTTGCTGCTTTTTGATTGATCATTACTCAGTATTTTTTCACAGCCCCTTTGCCTGCCATTTTCTGTGACTTGATGGGGTGCCTCTCTCTTTAACTCTCTTCTCACATCATCTCCCATCCATTTACTGAACGCGGAAAGAGTCGATACCAGCTCTTGAGCAAGCTCAGAATTTTGAACAGGGAATGATGAAATAATGATGACCGATATAAACACAAACTAATTAAGTGGAACCCTGACCATCCACCGTAACTCCACAATGAGTAGAATTTGTTCAATTAATTTGAACTCATTAGGTCCAGGTTGACTTAATTCCACTGATATTAATTGCACTGAAATCAATTGGCCTTCAGTGACTTGTGACTTAGTCCTTAGAATACTTGGCGCTTTATGCAGAAACCTGGGATGCTTCAAATTTATCATGGGCAGAAGTTTGAATGGGGCGTGCATTCCATAAGAAATACACACATCTGCAGGTGCAGTGATAGAATTTGCAGCTTAGTTGCAATGTTGACCTTTTTTCTCATTTATCACTCAAAGTATCACAGTCCAGTAGGATTGGGTGATCACATGGAGCCTCTTACAAGAGTGGAAGGCACTCTTCCTTGGTGGGGAGGGGAAGAAATAGGGCAGGGAGATGGCAGGAGGGGTGGGTTTGGCAGCAATGATGCACACCAGATCCTATCCCCTCTCTCTCTCTCTCTCTCTCTCTCTCTCTCTCTCTCCACATTAGAGCTCATAACATCTCATAAAACTTACTGACAGTAGGTCCAGAAATAATTCACACAGTAGATAATTAACCTTTAGGATTCAGTGGGATTTAGTTAATCCCAGCTAAACTTGGATACGATCAGGTTGTAAGACTGTGAATCTCAATTTTTGTTCAGGCAGCCTAAACATCATTTTCTTTGACTCAAGTTTTTAGTCCCTAGTTGGTGCCTCTGACAAAGGAGGAAAGGACATTATAGACCCAGAAAGCATGTGAATAACAAACATCATCATGTTATATATCACGGGAATGGTGATTTCATGTATTCTATAAAAGTTACAGGCAATTACCCAGAAAAATAAAACACAACTGCTTCATGTAACAAAAAGTGGATTTTTAAAACTCGAAACTGACCAATGAAACAGATTGTTCTGAGAGCCAATGAGATGTTGTTATGACACAGCAGGGAACCAATCAGGTGTTAGTATGAATCAGCTCTCATTTCCATATATCAGACCTGATACTAGAACTCTTACTGAGTTGTGTGAGTGCCAACAAGTAGCCCACTGTTTGTTTGTTTTTTATTGGTTACTGATTTGTTGGGTGATCTGTAATATAAATAAATAAATAAATAAATAAATAAATAAATAAATAAAATTAATGGGGGTTTCACCAACCCTTGTGCTGCCATTGCACTTAGGCTGTGTAAGATATTGTAATTCATTCTGTATGGTCTCACACAGGAGGAGGTCCATCTTGGCAGTGAGGCAATGAGTTCTCACACCAGGTGATGCAAATCCTAGTGACTCCTCTGGTACATGCACACCCAGTAATCGAATGATGCCACACAGATGTGCCTGAGACCTGCCTCCTGGACATCAAAGCTGCCTCCCAACCCCATGCCCAGACACCAACCCCAACCCTATGAAAGTAAGCACACAATCATAGCCTAGACAAGTCACAGCATCCCTGAAGAGTCTCCACTGGCCCCAATCCCGGGCACACCTGCACAGATGCTTCAAGCTGCTTGGGATGCAATGGAGGCTATCCCAGAGAAGACCTAGTTAGGACCAAGCCAACGACAGAATATATAGCTGAGGAGAAAGCGAAGAAACACACGTCAAAAACAAATCAAATGGTAGCATAATCATGAAAAATATAAAGGCAACAAAACAAGGCTATAAATCACATACATATAATAGCCAATCAAACTCTATACATATGAATATGAGGCAATCCGTGCTTCATATTTATATAGCACATTTGAGTATTCAGCTGGTTTCCCATGCATAATGTTTGATACGAGTCAAGTTTCATTTATTGTTTAAACAAAAGGTCATGACAACATAAAATGTCAAACAAAGGTAATCAAAGGCGGCGGCATAATTCAACTGCATGTAGTTACAATCTACAGCATGGAGGCTGCAATATTGCAAGCAGTAGCATAGCTAGAGGGGGTGCAAAGCGCTAAGTTTTGCAGGGAGCCTCACTGAAACATGTAACCGACAGGGAGCAAAACCGAGGCATATGCCTGGCTCCGAAGGTGAGGGGCCACTTGCATGCTGCAATGAGGCTCTTCGTAAAACTTGGTGCTTTGCACCCCCTCTAGCTACGTCACTGCTCTGGACCAGTCTTGGAGGGTTGGCAACTATGTGCAGTACAGGCAGGGTATAAATACGGAAAAGCCAAATACTGTATATACGAGTGAAGACTACGGGGCAGGCAGGACAGATCAGGGGCCCTTCTAGGACAGGGAACCATTTATGCAATGTTTTCAGATCCCAATACAGCCCCCTCCCCAGCAGCTTCAACATAAAAAAATAATGAAAAATTCAAATCAGGTCTCCAGGGCATGTATGATTTAGAGCACAATCCTATGCTTGGTCTGCTTAGAAGTGATTCCCATTAACTTCAATGGGGCTTCCTCTCAGGAAAGGGTGCATAGGGTTGCAGCCTTCAGTTGGAAAAATTGGTGGTGGAAAAACTCTTTCAACTGGCGATTCCCTTGATCTATTGGGCCATTGACCACGGTTCTCCATTAGGGCTATAATCCTATACACCAGTGATACTCAAAACATTTTAGAGGTTCTAGAGGCTTCTGTCTGTCTGATAAATGCTAAGGTGTGTGGCTATGATAGTGATTGGGCAGCAGTGTACCCCCTCCCACAAGTTGCAACTTGTTTAACCTTTGATGCGCATAGCCTAATCTGCCCTGCCAGTTTTGTGAACCACCAAAAATTGGGTCACGACCCACAGGTCATGTTTGAGAACCACTGCTTGAGTTTGCAGCTCTCACAGTTTGAGAACCACTACTATACACTGTTTAGAGAGGCAGGTTTTTGGTTAGGATTCCGTGGCTCCTTAGGGAGCCTTCGCTCTCAGTTTGGGAGTAGTTGGCAACCGTCAGTCTCGAAAGACTATGGTCTCGTGCTCTGAATGGTGGTTCTGGAACAGTGTCTAGTGTGGCTGAGAAGGTCAATTCGGGAGTGACAATCCCTTCCACACTGGGAGCAAGTGCAGTCTGTCCCTGGTCTGTCTCCCTGCCAATGGGCCTTCCTTCTTTGCCTCTTTGCCTCAATCTGTTGGCCAAGTGTCTCTTCAAACTGGGAGAGGCCATGCTGCACAGCCTGCCTCCAAGCGGGTTGCTCAGAGGCCAGGGTTTCCCACCTGTTGAGCCTCCATTTGCCTGAAGATAACATCCGAAGGTCGCCAGTTCGAGGCCACCGGCACCGTGCGACCTTGAAGCAGCTGACAAGCTGAGCCGAGCTATTCCATCTGCTCTGAGCGTGGGAGGATGGAGGCCAGAATGTGTGACCAGATCAAAGAAAGAAACATCTGAATGTTGTGGTTTCTTGAAAGATAGAAACCTTCTTTCAAATTGTAAAAATCCCTATGGGGATTTAAATTTGCCTGTCTATGTAAACTGCCTTGAATAAAGTCTAAAGAGAAATCTGAGGACCAAGAAAGGTGGTATAGAAATACCTGTATTATTATTATTATTATTATTATTATTATTATTATTATTATTATTATTATTTACCTGTAGGGCGCTTTCCCTGCACAAGTTCTCCAAAGAGGAGATCCTTTGGGATCAGGCCATCATCCCAAAGGATCTCCTCTATAGAGAATTCGTGCAGGGAAAGCGCCCTACAGGTAGACAACAGCTGTGGAACCACAGTTTAAGAACCACTTGTTTAAAAGGAACACCTCCCATCCCCTAGGCCTGTGGCCTTGATCCAGTCTGACCCCAACTCCACAGAGCTGCATTTACCTTTTAAGACAATTGCAGAAGATCTGACCATGGATCTCTTGTTGTCCTGCACAGTTTCACCTGAGTATTAATGCATTAAAGTGGTATCTTGCTTTCTTCTCAGCTCAGGATTGTATACATGGGATATCCTGTGTTACAAGACCAACAGTGACTGCTCCACAGTCCCCAGGCAACTCCAAGGCTAAGGAGGGATTTGAAATAAAAATCAAGTCTCCTTGGTCCAGAACCAATGCTCAGCTCCTCTGGGTTCCTGTCACCTTGTCAATCCATTTCTTTTGGGTTTTGCTTTGTGAAAGAACTCCAGCAATCAAAAGTTTCCCCATTGTTATCTCTTCTGGGGTTCTGACAGCATCGAAAGCAGGCAGAGTTTGGTAAACATCAAAGACATTTCAGGGTTTGGAAATAATTATTCTGTTTCCCTCCCTTGGTTCTTGTGATATGCCTTCAGGGGGGATATCCCAAGCCATTACTAATCATCACCTGCATCTTGAATGAAAAGTATCCCACGATTTGCTTTGCCTAGCTGAGTTTCTATCTCCTGCAAGGCATTCAATAGGATTTTTTTGTCAGGTGTTGCAAGTTGAACTGACTGCCTAAATCACACCAGCAGGGTGTTCATTACAAAGCTATAGTGTTGGGAGATTACTGTCGAAGGCATATATACATGCCGAATGTGGAAATTTCAATTAAAATTTAAAAAAAGGACTCGGAATAAATTAAGCTGTCAGGTTGTCACACAGTCTGATAGTCAGATCCTGTTAAAAATTCAGCACCGTGCTTGTCTCCTCAGAGCAGCTGGGACCAAAGTGCTTCGAAGGTGATTCAACAGTTAGATTGCTGCCATACGCTATACGTGGTCTTGGCTGGGAAGGCTGTTTTGAAAAGGCAGTCCGTTCGCCGTACCGCTCCGAGGCTTGTGAAAATAAGGATGAACATCCGTCACTAGTATTTGGAGAACTTGGCTGGCTACTCATTTCTTTGTAGGAGAGAATGTAAAGGTCTAGTGTTGACACAAAACAATGTATAGGATACAAGGATATGAAGGCCTGCACACAAGGCAGAGTAAAATGGCTGCCTTGGGGGATATGGCTGTGGAGAGGTAATTAGCTGATGAGGAATGGTCTGTAAGCTTCCTCTACCTCCCTGCCACCTCCTTCCAGGGTCTAGGTTACTCATCTGCTTGACAGACAGTTGCCTTAGAAGTGGCTGGCAAAGCCCACAGAGGGGAAATGGAGGAGATGGGGAAGCTGTAGGGGAGATGTTTCCAAGCAATTGAAGAGAAACTCATGGCTCCAGTGGGTTCATTGAATGGTTGGCCATAATGAGACCTGAGTGGAGCTGCAAAGGACTGGGTCATACTGGAAAGCCTCCCAGCTTCTGTGCATGACCCTTCTCTTTCTTGCCACTTCTGACCTTGCTCTCACGCTGTCCATCTCCCCCTCTCCTGCCTTGCTGAGCTCAAGCACCTCCCAGTCCCTGTTGCTCCATACTCTGGCCTGGTGCTCCTTCGGAAGACATGATCTGAATGGGGAGGGGAGTATTTCATCTCTGGGGTTCATCAGGAACCGATCAGTGCATTCTGAACTGCTGCCTTCACTCAAAGAACAGCAGGGCTTTTGTTTACCTATGAGATGGACAGGGACATCAGGGGAGTGTTAAATGAGAACTCTGAGACACACACACACCTCCAGCAGCTCCATTTTTTCCATGGAGTCGTTCCTGATTTGTGTATGGAAAAGACTGACTCGAATCAATTTGTATATGGAAAAGAGTCTGACTCGAATCAATAGAGTTCCAAAAACATTCGGGATGAGTCCCCCTGGCTGCCCATAAAGACTCAAGCACGAGTCAAGTCAAAGGGGGCAGGAACTCAGAACTTGACTCGAGTCTATCCATGGTGGATTTGCACAGCCCGGCTTTTTGGTTTGAGAATTGTCCAAATGAAGACCCAGAGAGAAGAGGTGGGGCAGTGGTTGGAGAATCAGACACTTCACAAAGCACCATCTCCCCTCCTCCTTACTGGCCAGGGTTAGGATAAGATGGACACAAGTGCTAGCATCCATATGATGCCAGTGCACTATCCAATTGGAATTGGGCCTTTAGGACCGAATCCTATCCAATTTTCCAGTGCTGGTGCAGTTGTGCCAGTGGGGTGTGCACTATATCCTGTGGTGGAGGGGCAATCACAGAGGCCTTCTCAAGGTATGCAAACATGTGTTTTGTTACCATGGGGCTGAATTGTGGCTACACTGGAGCTGGAAAGTTGGATAGGATTGGACCCTTAGTTTCTTGGTAACTGCATTACACCAAATTTCCCTCCTTTGTAAGTGCTGACATTCCAGAGAGAATGAAATGGTGTTATTACTACACATATCATCCCCAGACAAAGAATGTTCCTTCTCTGTAAAGTTCAGTCAAGCAGTCTTAGGCAACCTCCCATCAATGACCTGCCATTAATCATCACATAGGACTATGAGGAGACAAAAAAGATACAATCAGATGCAGTGGTGTAGCTAGAGGGGGTGAAAAGCACTATGGTTTGTAGGCACCTGAACATGCCCCTCCCCCTCCCCTTTGGAGCAATTCTCAGCGGCGAAAGCAAAACAGAGGCAGTCTCCAGTTTGCTCCCACTGCCGTAATGGCTCCAAAGGGGAGGCGCTGCTTGTGCATTCAGGCACCTGCAAGATTTAGTGCTTTGCATCCCCTCTAGCTATGCCACTGATCAGATGGAATGATCTAAAACAGTGGTGCTCACACATTTAGCACTGGGACCCACTTTTTATAATAATAATAATAATAATAATAATAATAATAATAATAATAATAATAATAATAATAATAATAATAATAATAATAATTTAGCACTGGGACCCACTTTTTATAATAATAATAATAATAATAATAATAATAATAATAATAATAAAAACAACAGCAACAGCAACAATAACAACAACAACAACAACAACAACAGGTATTTATATACCTACCGCCTTTCTTGGTCTTTATTCAAGACTTTATTCAAGGCGGTTTACATAGGCAGGCTTATTTAAATCCCTTATTAGATAGGGATTTTTACAAATTGAAAGAAGGTTCTCTCTTTCAAGAACCACTACATTCAGGTGTTTCATTCCGATCTGGCTTCACATTCTGGCCTCCATCCTCCCACGCTCAGAGCAGATGGAATAGCTCGGCTTCAGCTTGTCAACTGCTTCAAGGTCGCACGTGCCGGTGGCCTCGAACTGGTGACCTTGTGGATGTTATCTTCAGGCAGACGGAGGCTCTACCCTCTAGACCAGACCTCCTGCCTGAGATGAGAATGAGATGAGAATGAGAATCTGTTGGGACCCACCGGAAGTGATGTCATGACCAGAAGTGACATTATCAAGATGGAAAATTTAGCAATCCTAGGCTGCAATCCTACCCACACTTACCCAGGAGTAAGTCCCATTTACTGTCATTGTTAAAAGCATCTTCATAGTAGCCTGTTAAGCCAACAGATCTGTGACATTTTCTCAAATGCAGTCACTTACCAGGGTAGCATCAAGTCTAATATATTAAAAATAAAATATTGAAATGAATGGGGACCCACCTGAAAATGGCTCACGACCCACCTAGTAGGTCCCAACCCACAGTGTGAGAAACACTGATCTAGAAGGTGAGAGAGAGAGAGAGAGAGAGAGAGAGAGAGAGAGAGAAGGCCATGTCTGATAGAAGAAGGAAACCAAGGCTGGCAAACTGTTTGGGTTTGGAGAGTCCCCTTTGTCTCGTATGATGCTTTTAGCCTCCGTCAGAGTGATCGATACAAAAATCAAATGCATTATCTTTGTTTACATCCCAGGCTCAGCAGCGTGAAAGTCTTCACTCAGCTAAGGAGCCTGACTTCATGTGATGGATGCCCTGTTTAAATGATGCCTCTGAAAGCTTTCACAAATGCTCTGACAGAAGACTCACTGGAGAATAAATGACTTCCCCTTAAATTACAAGCGCCTGAGTTTTAGCAGACACACTGTGTGAATGTTGCCCTATAAATTCAATATATTCCATTGCTGCTGGGACTAAGTAGTCACTGTTAGTGGGTGGGGTGGTGGTGGGAGAGATCTGAAATTGTCTTTTGACCCAGGATGCTTTTCAGTGAACAGTAGAGGGGGGGATTATCTTTTATTTTCCACCCCACATCATACACAATGCACTTGTGACAAACAATAAGAAATATGCTCCAAGCTTTGCTTCGCTCTGACAGTCACCACATAGAAGGAATACATTTTAAAAAATCCATTGAAGGCACTTCGGTTTGTACCACATGTTATGCTTCAGAATAAACATTCCATGCAGCTATGTGCCCAGCCTCTCAGAGAAGTTTCAAATCAGTCAACAGCAGAGATTATCGACTGCCACAAACGTAGTCTTTCTGCCGCGCGTGATCCACCATCTTCCCGCACAATATATGCAGCCTGGCTTCCCCAGAAGGGGTAGCTCTATGCATGCAAAGGAATGAGTGTGAGAACAGGGAAGCTGTCAGGGGTGTCTCAGAGCCACTTGAGTGGAGGCAAAAGAAACTGCATCTTACCCCAAATAAAAAGAGTGCTGATAAGGAAGCCACTGAAGCTTCCATTAATAGGTAAGAAAGCATAATTCCTCCCCCTGAGTGAATTTTATAGAGCATCAAGCATTTTCCTTTAAGACTAAAAGTAGGTACGTTCAACATAAACAGCATAAACATGATATACACACTGTGGCATCACGAGGGTTTATGTCACCTGTGCAGGAGGCCAGTGGGTGGGGAAACTCCCTGGGCAGTGGGCATGGTGATGTACTATTACCCTGGTCCTGTGTTTTTTTTTAGTTTTTTTTTTATCTGTAACTTTTGATAGAATAGAGATATTTCAACATGGTTGTTTCATTGCATTCTGCATGAAATTGCACATCGATCGATATGTAACATGATGGTACTATTCAAAAATATCAAGATTTTAAAAACTTTGGCCAGTAGTGGTGTCACCACCACCACCACCACCCCGTGCAAGTCACCCAGTGCGGTTTGCACCCCTCCACACACCCCTTAGTGATGCCACTGTATCCACATATGGATCTCAGCTTGCCAGGGCTGAAGATGCAGAGGGAGCCACAGATGTGCAAGATTCCACCCCCCCCCCCAAATCTAGAAGCCATTTACTTAGGCCCCTGTTCATTCTGATATGGTGCTTTGGTTAGGGTTAGGGTGTTACCCTGCACATGCCTGAACTTGGAAGCTAAGCAGGGTCAGGCCTGGTTAGTACTTGGATGGGAGACTGCCTGGGAATACTGGGTGCTGTAGGCTTATACCATAGTCTTCAAGACTGAAGGTTGCCAACCATTATTAGGTGCTTTGGTAATGCACATTTCTTGTGTTCCAGATTTCTGCCATGCTTTTTCACAACAGAGGACAATGAGAGGCTGACCTTGCAGCAAGCCAGAGCAGCAGGTTCTTCTCTTTTCTTTAAAATGTTTCTAAAGCACGCAAGGAACATCAAAGCTCTTCCAAGCAGCTGCCTCCCAACTGCCACCAAGTGATTTTTATTTTCCCCACAGTTCCCCAGATGCAGATGCATAATGTTGAGCAGAAGCTTTGCTGATAGGAGTTCAGTATCTGGGGACAGGCTGGAGCATTTGGAGGGAAAATATGGTATCTGCTACAAAAATATAGTGGCATAGCTAGGGCATCGGGTACCCAGGGCCCATAAATTTTTAACGCCCCCATACTCCCCTTTCTCCCCCTCCCCCACCTAAGAAGGCTTCCTGGAGGCCTCATAGAGGTACCCCCTCTAGGCGTGTTACCTGGGACAACTGAACACTCCTTGTCCTTCCCTTAGCTACGCCACTGTGGCTGCCATGGGTGGACACCAATTTTTTCTCCATAATGTTGAGCAGAAGCTCTGCTGACAGGAGTTCTAGCATTACTTTTACACAATGTTGGATGTTTTCACAACGTTGTCTGAAAACATACAACATTCCTACACAAAGTACTGTATCTTGTGAGCCTCCATCTGCTATCTCACTTCATAAGACTTTCTGGAATCAAAGTTTTGTTTGGGTTTTCCTGCTTTACACATAATAGTTATGTTAGAGGGGTGTATTTGGTTTTGAACTATGTTCTTAAGTAAAAACCTTATAGTCCAATCCTACCTAACCCACCCACCCCCGCCAATGCAGGCACACCAATGGAGTTGGGGGACGGACGATTGAAGAGGTCTCTGCTGGGTAAGTGAACTTTGATTCACTTGCCCTGGGCAGAGAGTACCTATGCCTTTAACCATGGGAAAGGGAATTTTGACAGGCGCAGCTCAATGGAGAAGGTTTTAAAAAGTGGCACCTGCCAAACTTCTCTCTTCTATTCAGTGGTTAAAAGGGATAGGCACTCTGTCCTCCATTGTATCTGGCCACCTGGGGAAAGCCTCTGGTGCTACACCATTTATTTTGCTGGCACAGGACTGCGGCTGCAATCCTAACCACACTTTCATGAGAGTAAGCCCCACTGAACAAAATAGGACTTACTTCTGAGTAGACTTGGTTAGGCTTGTGCCCTAAGAAGTGTGAGGGCAGCAGAAAGGGAGAGGATTTAACCACATTCGAGTGTCACCAAACCCTCCTTTCTCCGTCTTACCACCTCCCTCCCCACGCTTCTCCATGCTCACCTGTTTCTGAACATCACAGGAACAAAGATTCAATGCCATAGAGATTGTACTCATTCCGTCTGTGCATCTTAGCTGAATGTCTGCTAAACTTCCAACTCGTTACATAAAATGTTATTCCAGAATAAGAAAAAGATGGTAAGTAAAACCCAAACCTATTTCAAGAAGCCCATTTCTTTTTGTCTTACAGAAAGCTTAGTCATCACATGTTATAGATTTAAAAGCACATCCATATAGAAAGAAAAAAGCATCCAACACCCTCGTGTGTATCATGGATTATTTTTAAACATCACCAGAAATCCATTTGAGTTTCAATGGTAAAATTAAATAGTTGGGTCAAACTAACCATGACATGGGAGTTCTATGTATTCCACTCTCAACATTTTTTTTTTCCAGTTATTGAGACAATGAGGGTTGGGGGTTCTAGTGCTGGGAAGGGGAGTAAATGCTTTGTCTTTGCGCCAATTTCCCAAATAATTTAGCTCCACACATGCCCACCAAGCTGCTTTAAGACTTAGGGGCAGAAAAATACCCAGGAGTTAAAATCAGGGAACTCCAAGTACCTTGACAGGTGTCTATCCTTGAAAAGAGAGGTATTTAGCTTTTTAGTTTCAAAACAGATCATGTACGTTTTGTTGAACACAAGATGATTTTGAACCTTCCTTTCAAAATGTTGATGTCACACCCACTGTCTGTGAGTGAAGATCTCCCTCAGTTCCCTAAAGTGGATAACAGGCTGGATTTACTGCAAGGGTATTTAAAAGGGCTACACTGTCAGATGTTTTATGATGTGTGAAATTGTGCCAATGGAGCAATAGCCATGAGGCAGGAAGAGTGTTGCATAGTTAACCGTAATCAAATCCGGAAAAGATATACAACCTGCTGCTTCGACAGGTGAGGCAGGTGCAGAGTGGCAAAAATTGTGCTCATCAAGAAAATAAACCAGACCTGGAGAGAAGTCAGCTTGAGGGTGACAATGAATTGAGCCCCAATGAGCCAAAGCATGACACATTCTAATAAACAGGTGGGTAAAACTGCAGGTCCCAAATCCATGGATAAAGAGGCCCCACCTGTAGTACGTGTGTGAAGACATTTGTTAGACATTTGAATTCAAGGACTGTTTCCCCGAACCTTCACAATCATTCCAGGGTATACAGAAGGCTGAACTGGAGAGTAAGATGTGCCATTAGGGACTTGCAGTCCCAACAAAATACGGAAACTGGGTTCACACGTGATCTACGACACACCAACTATAGAGAAAAGCAGACAATGTGACATTTTAATTTGGGAGTATGAAGATGACCTTATACCAGCTAATGATTTTCTTCTGCAAACTGGGCAAGGGCTTGTGAAGGTTTGTTTTTTTTTTTAATGCTTCAAAAACCTTTTGCGACCCACCAACAATTGGTTCGCGACCCACTGGTGAGTCCTAACCCACAGTTTGGGAAACACTGGATTAATGTGTTAACTCTGACTTTTACCAAAAACTGAAAAATAAGTAAGCATCCTCTTCGGTACGACTTTTTTCCCCCATAGCAACCAATTGTAATAATGAAAACATGACTAAGATGAAGAGTAGGGTATAAATAGTCAGAGGCGCTGTAAGAGCTATTTTAAAGAATGCCACACATTTGTCTTCATGCAAAAATGCTTGGGAGGGGGAAAAAGTGGAAAGAGAAATAGAGGTTATTCTGAAAAGTAATAGCTACACTGAAGAAAGAAAGACAAAGAACACAGTGGACCTGGATTTTGAAAAATGGGAATTGCCCCTGGCCAAAACTCTGTGTACAGCACAAGACTCCCAGCGCACTCTGGTCTGAAGGCACATGAGATAGCCACCTTGCGGAAACCAACTGGGCAGCCCAGGCCAACTCTTAAACCAGTGGTTCTCAAACTTACCTGGGTCACAAAGCCCCTGCAGCCTTCCCTGCTCAGCCAGGCACTGCCATCTTGGATCTCGTGAAATCTCAAGAGATCCAAGATGGCTGCGTTTAAAACTCTCAAAATTTCATGAGATCCAATACGGTGGGACCTGGGGGAACAGGTAGAAGCTGCCACTGGGGACATCCCGTGGCACCCTGTGAGTGTGTTGTGACACACAAATGCATTGCAACACACACTTTAAGAACATAAGAACAGCCCCACTGGATGAGGCCATAGGCCCATCTAGTCCAGCTTCCCGTATCTCACAGTGGCCCACCAAATGGCCCAGGGAGCACACCAGATAACAAGAGACCTGCAAGGCTTCCTGGGAACTGTAGTTAAGAACATAAGAACAGCCCCACTGGATCAGGCCACAGGCCCATCTAGTCCAGCTTCCTGTATCTCACAGCGGCCCACCAAATGCCCCAGGGAGCACACCAGATAACAAGAGACCTGCAAGGCTTCCTGGGAACTGTAGTTAAGAACATAAGAACAGCCCCACTGGATCAGGCCATAGGCCCATCTAGTCCAGCTTCCTGTATATCACAGCGGCCCACCAAATACCCCAGAGAGCACACCAGATAACAAGAGACCTGCAAGGCCTCCTGGGAATTGTAGTTAAGAACATAAGAACAGCCCCACTGGATCAGGCCATAGGCCCATCTAGTCCAGCTTCCTGCATCTCACAGCGGCCCACCAAATGCCCCAGGGAGCAAACCAGATAACAAGAGACCTGCAAGGCTTCCTGGGAACTGTAGTTAAGAACTTAAGAACAGCCCCACTGGATCAGGCCATAGGCCCATCTAGTCCAGCTTCCTGCATCTCACAGCGGCCCACCAAATACCTCAGGGAGCACACCAGACAACAAGAAGACCTGCAAGGCTTCCTGGGAATTGTAATTTAAGAACATAAGAACAGCTCCACTGGATCAGGCCAAAGGCCCATCTAGTCCAGCTTCCTGCATCTCACAGCGGCCCACCAAATGCCCCAGGGAGCACACCAGATAACAAGAGACCTGCATCCTGGTGCCCTCCCTTGCACTGGCATTCTGACATAGCCCATTTCTAAAATCAGGAGGTTGCACATACACATCATGGCTTGTAACCCATATGGATTTTTCCTCCAGAAACTTGTCCAATCCCCCTTTAAAGGCATCCAGGTCACATGCCATCACCACATCCTGTGGCAAGGAGTTCCACAGACCAACCACACGCTGAGTAAAGAAATATTTTCTTTTGTCTGTCCTAACTCTCCCAACACTCAATTTTAGTGGAGGTCCCCTGGTTCTGGTGTTATGTGAGAGTGTAAAGAGCATCTCTCTATCCACTTTATCCTTCCCGTGCAGAATTTTGTATGTCTCAATCATGTCCCCCCTCAGGCGCCTCTTTTCTAGGCTGAAGAGTCCCAAATGCCATAGCCTTTCCTCATAAAGAAGGTGCCCCAGCCCAGTAATCATTTTTGTTGCTCTCTTTTGCACCTTTTCCATCTCCACTATGTCCTTTTTGAGATGTGGCGACCAGAACTTTGTACTAGATTAGGGTTTTTCAAACTGGAGCGTCACAATGCCCAAGCCTGCGGGCCCTGGCCCCTGCCCCCTTAAGGGGCGGGGGTAGCCTGGAGGCAGGGAGGAGGCAGCGGTGCAATCCCCAGGATCCACTGCTTAGGGGGGCTGCAGGGGCTTGGGTACACGTACCCAAGCCCCTGCAGCCTCCTGGGGGTGCGGGGACCCGGCGCGACCTGCAGCAGTGAAAGTAGATGTGGAGCAATCCTGTTGGTTCAGAATCCTCACCACGATTCTGGATAGACGCTCTCTGCAAGTACCTGGAGCCTCTTTAGTGCAACTTGGGCAAACGGCTTTCCTACAACGCTAAGGAGAGAGATGCCACGGTAGTTATTGCAGTCTCCAGTCACCTTTGTTCTTGTTCAGCGTGACGATGTTTGCATCCCTCATGTCTTGAGGTACTCCACCTTCTCTCCAGCAGAGACAGAGGATTTCATGCAGCTCAGTGGCAATGATCTCTTTGCAGCACTTTAAGACTTCAGCAGGGATGCTGTCTTTTCCAGGTGCCTTGCCAAAGGCAAGGGAGTCCAGGGCCACGTGAAGTTCTTCTAGGGTTGGTTCACTATCAAGCTCCTCCAACACAGGCAGGCACTCGATGTTGTTCAGTGCTTCTTCGGTGACTACATTTTCTCTGGAATATAGCTCAGAGTAGTGCTGCACCCAGCGTTCCATCTGCTGCGCCCGGTCCTGGATGACCTCGCCTGTTGCAGACTTCAGAGGGGCAGTTCTCTTCTGTGTTGGACCTAGGGCCTGCTTGATACCGTCATACATCCCCTTGATGTTGCCCATGTCAGCTGCTATCTGTATCTGGGAACAGAGTTGGAGCCAGTAGTCGTTAGCACATCTCCTGGCAGTCTGCTAGACTTTGCTGCGAGCAGCTCAGAGGACCTGCAGGTTGCGCTCACTGGGACAGGCTTTGTGTGCTGCTAGAGCTCTCCTCTTTTCCTTGATGACTGGTGTCAACTCCTTGGAGTGGGCTTCAAACCAGTCTGCCATCTTGTTGGTCTTCTTGCCAAATACTTCTTGCCAAATGGGACAAGGCGATGTTGTAAATAGCATTCTTGAAATGTTCCCATCTGTTGGATGCATTTGCATCGGCCGGGCCTGGAAGAGATTCCTCAAGTGCTTGTGCAAATTCCTCCACTTTTCCCTGGTCCCAGGTCTTGCTGGTGTCAATGCGAGGTCTTCCTTTCTTTTTCGTGTGATACAGTCACTTACTGGTAGTTAGCAGTTTCACTTTGCTGCACACCAGGGAGTGGTCAGTGTCGCAGGCAGCACCCTGATAACTGCGTGTGATCTTGATGCTGGGAAGGCTGGAGCATCTGGTGAGAATCAGGTCGAGCTGGGGCCAGTGCTTAGATCGTGGGTGTCTCCAAGAGACTCTGTGTTGGGGCTTCGTGTTGAAGAAAGTGCTGCTGACGCAGATACCGTGTCAAACATACAATTATAAATATGCACAAAAAGACCAGAAGAAAAGAACATACTATCAAGAAGCAGTCCCCAGCATAAAATCACATATAAAATCAACCACATAAAATCACATATAAAATCAACCACAGAAGCAATGGTGTAAAGCCATCCATAAAGAGACAGCAGCATAAAAATCACCATCAAATCATAGCCAGAGCAAAAGAAAAAAAAACCATGTAGCAGCAGGAAGACTTGAATTCCTTACAATATCAATCACCCACCCTAACTACAATGAAATTGCAATCCAAAAAAAAGTAAAGTTTTTAACCCCACCTGAAAATCCCCAGGAAGGGGGCAAATCTTTATCACAAGAGAAGGGGGTTCCACAACTGCAGTGCCACCATGGAGAAGGTCCTACTTCTTGTTGCCACCCACCCTCCCTCAATTAAGGGTGGCACACATAGGAGGGCTCTCTCAGAAGATCACAGGGGGTGGGCAGGAATATATGAAAAGACGCAGTCATTCAGGTACCATGGTCCTAAGGTATAAAGGCCTTTAAATATGAAAATAAGCCCCTGGAACTCTGTTTAGATACAAACCGGTAGCCAGTAAAGCCACTGGAGCAATGACCCAATACAGGGCACAAGCCTAACCAGGTCTACTCAGAAGTAAGTCCTATTTTGTTCAATGGGGCTTACTCTCAGGAAAGTGTGGTTAGGATTGCAGCCATAGAGTCCTACTTAGGAGAACATTTCCAAAAGGAATGAAAGGCAGGATTTCCCTTAAACCAATGACCTAGAGTGGGGAGGGGGGAAGGTTACATTGAAGAATCAAAGCTTGGTCTCTTCCTTAAGGCCTGTGGGACCTGAAGCCTTTTGCCATCAGCTCATTTCCAAATGCCGTGCGACTGGCCTGGGTCATGCTTTTAATGGTCAAAAGTCTAGGCCAGGCCAGGCCATAGTTCGATGGGAAAATTGGCTTGCTGAAGTCTGAATCTTAGCTCCATTGCCCAGGCCCTCAAAGAGCATCTTGTTTTGCTTGCGGTTTGGTTTCAAAGCAATTTATTGCGTCTCATAGGTGGCTCCATCTGTCTGGATTGAGACCCACACGACCCTTGGGTGTTGCAGAAAATTGGGTGTCATGGAAAATTATGACCCCTGTATGACTCCTCAATGTCCAAGCCAGAGGTGGCCATCCCTTATTCTAGGGAGAGGTAGAAAGTCCCTAAACCCCCCATTCTCTGTGTTGTCACCTAGCAGACATAAGGTTGAGCCTTATGAAGCTATTGTGGAGTCGCACGCCATGGGGAGGCTCCCTGCAAAACATGGCGCTTAGTGCTTTGACCCCCCTCTAGCATCGCCACTGAGCAATTCCTAGTTTCAAGGGAGCACCTTACTACGGTTTGTTGGTTGTGAAGTAGGGGGTATCTTATTGTTCCCACTGTGAGTATGTGGAATAGTGGCACCCCATGCACTTGAGATCTTCCTGGAAGTCATCTGTTTGCTTTACTAAAAAAAGAGCTTTACTTTGGCTGCATTGTCTCAGTGTGGCTTTAACGCAGACCACACGAATGGCCAAAATTCCCCCCAAAGTAATGTCTATTAAAACAGCCCCAAGTGTTTTTAAACGTTTATTTTTCTTCCCAAACACAGCTATTACGCTGGGAGAGAAACAAATTAGTGACTAGACACTGGACACAACCCCATGTTTCTGTAATAAGATTTACATAGTGTTATAATCAATAGCTGGGTGGAGAGGAAAATCTGTCATTGGAGATGTCTGGGAGAAGACCTTTACTAAGAAAAATGTATTTCATCTCCTGCTAATCCATGAATTATTTGGAGGTATTTATTGCTTTTAAATGACCATTGTATAAAAATGGCTTGATAAACACCACCATTATTTTGTATATTACTTCTATTTAATTTTTTTATTTATTTAATCGTGCCCTTTTTTTTCTCCAATAGGTTGCGTTTTATGCATCATTTTTTTCATTTTTCTTTCTTGGCTATTTTCGCTTTTTATAGCAAATAGAGATATGCTTGGATGAATTGCACATAAAATTGTTTATTGCTGTTTAAATCTTCAGACGCTCAAGAGGAGCTGAAGAATAGATAGCCCAGCTCTCTGCCATAATTCTCATTCGAATTAGGTGTGCATGCTTCCATTGTTTGCTTTCCCGTGGTGTCGTCCTCAATACCGGCAACCATAAAGTGAGCCAGGGGTTAAAGGGAGAGATCATAATCATCTAGGGCAGTGGTTCTCACACATTTAGCACCCAGACCCACTTCTTAGAATGATAATCTGTCAGGACCCACCGGTAGTGATGTCATGACAGGAAGTGACATCATCAAGGAGGAAAATTTTTAACAATCCTAGGCTGCAATCCTACCCACGCTTACCCAGGAGTAAGTTCCATTGACTATCATTGTTAAAAGAATATACATCGTAGCTTGTTGAAAGTACAGGTCTGTCACATTTCCCCAAATGCAGTCATGCAGTCAAATGCTTGGTAGCATCAAGTCTAATAGATTAAAAATAAAATATTGCAATGAATAGGACCCACCAAAAATTGGCTCGTGACCCGCCTAGTGGGTCCCGACTCACAGTTTAAGAAACACTGATCTAGGGCAGGATGTTGTCCACAGTCCTTTTCTCAGCCGTTGACCAACTTCCAGTGGAACATTTCAGAAGAAGGAATGGTTCCCATTGATCTTGCTGCCGTTACCCCCAGAAATGAAGGAGTGACGTTAGCATAACTTTACAGCCAGCTCTATGTCACCTAAGTACCGCCCAAAATTCCGCTCCCATCCTGCTACCTCTCTACTCCCAACATTCTCTCTGTCCGTTATAAGATGCTGTGGTGGAGCTGGAGGAGGAGGATGTAAGGGTCGGCCTTAGGGCAGTGTGACCGATTTGGCAAAATTGGGCCCCGTGCTTAGAGGGGCCCCGCGCTTGGGGCAGCAGGGGGAGTGTCTGCAGTCAGCACCCAGGCAAGTTTGGGAATCCCTGAACTAAGGAATGGCCTTGTGGAAATGCTCCTATGTGGATGTGAGCCATACCTGTTAACTTGTACCTCCTCGCCCTTTTCCAAGTGGGCACTCTCAAAATTTCATGAGATCCAATACGGTGGGACCTCGGGGAACAGGTAGAAGCTGCCACTGGGGACATCCCGTGGCACCCTGTGAGTGTGTTGTGACACACAAATGCATTGCAACACACACTTTAAGAACATAAGAACAGCCCCACTGGATCAGGCCATAGGCCCATCTAGTCCAGCTTCCTGTATCTCACAGCGGCCCACCAAATGCCCCAGGGAGCACACCAGACAGCAAGAGATCTGCATCCTGGTGCCCTCCCTTGCATCTGGCCTTCTGACATAGCCCATTTCTAAAATCATACACATACACATACACATACATTGCACATACACATCATGGCTTGTAACCCATCCTCCTCCTCTCCTTCTCCTAACCTCAGAGGTCCACTTGCTTTCTCCTTGCCCCGATGTTAAACTTGCGGTGCCTTACCTGGCACTTTGTTCCCAGAGGCACTTGGTGTCCCAGAGACCACGCACGCTTCTGCGTGTGGGACAGGGGCTGCAACACACACTCGGTCACATACAAATATTTTTATAGGATTCCGAAGGCATAAAAGCAAGTCTCCAAAGGGGAGGATGTCATAAGGATGTTTAGGTACGTCATCCTCACACAGAGGTCTTAGAAAACCCCTGGAGATCCCAAATGAAAATGTGGCAGATGAACCTTGGAATTCCTCCGGCAGTAGCCAAGTACTGGTTTCTGGACAATCAACATCCATCACCTGGGAGTGCCCTATAGACAAATAGAACTCTGCTTAGCTTGGATTGAGAACCAGACTTGCTTGACCTTCTTCATCTACTCTGTATGCCCTGCTGAGAGCATCCATCACAACAGCCACACCACAACCTCTAAGAACAACTGCAATTTGTACAAGTTCACCCTGATCTGGTGGACTTCGTGGACGTCAAGGCCATTAAGGTATCTTAACCCATTTGCCCGAAAACCTCCTAGAGAGGCTCACTATGTAACCCTAGAAGAGAAGATGTTTGCTTTAATTTTGCTTATTTAAGGTAACAAAATCTGGCACCAGAAGCATTTGTGTGTGTCTGTCCCATAATTACTCCTATCTTGGAGGATCTATTTCCCTCCCAGGCACACACATACACACACATTGGACCATTAAGGTGTTAAGTACAGAGGCATCTACTTGATGGGATTCGGCTCCAGACAGTCTGAGAAGTGAGAACCATTGTTGCAAAAGCCCTGCCACATTAGACTGTTGATTAAACACTAGGTAACTCAGCACGAGATCACCAACCAGGAATCAGAGTGGAGGGGGGAAGATGATGGTTAAAACAAAGAGAAGGACTTTGCAATTTTACTTGCAGAAAATTGTCTTCACCTCTGTCCAGATACAAGTTTAACATTTGGATTGTCAGTAAACATAACCTTCTTAGCCGTAAGAATTTATAAGAAAATGAGAAATTGGCATTGACATTTACATATCAAAATCTGCAGTTCAGGAATTGCGGATGTCTGAATTTTTTTTTTTAATCCTTTGGTCAACAAGGATAATTGTTGTCTCTTCAAACACAATGCAGCCTCAACCTTCACAAGAAATGCAATGGCAAATTCAAAGGAAGTTCCGTCATGGGGTGTGTGTGTGTGTGTGTGTGTGTGTGTGTGTGTGTGTGTGTGTGTGTGTGTGTGTGTGTGTACTATAGCAAATCAATTTAAAAAACAAAAGTTTCTTTGCTCCAGTGATTTACAAACAGCCTTGCTGACCTTTAACAGTCTGAGGCAAAGAGGCAAAGAAGGAAGGCCCATAGCCAGGGAGACAGACCAGGGACAGACTGCACTTGCTCCCGGTGTGGAAGGGATTGTCACTCCCGAATTGGCCTTTTCAGCCACACTAGACGCTGTGCCAGAACCACCTTTCAGAGCGCGATACCATAGTCTTTCGAGTCTGAAGGTTGCCAATATATATATATATATATATATATATATATATATATATATATATATATATATATATATATATATATATATATATATATATATATATTGCTGACCTTTGTAATGCAAGATAAGAGTCATTAAGAAGACAATCCATCAATCAGTCATCCTCCAAGCTAGCCCCTCCCTTCACCAATTCAAAGGGATCACTTTTCTTTCACCTGCTCAGGGGGAAGGGAGGGGTTGCCTGGAGAGAGAAAGATTGATGAATTGTCAGCCAGCTGCTCTCTCTCTCTCTCTCTCTCACACACACACACACACACACACACACACACACACACACACACACACACATTAAGGAGGCTATTGTTAAAGGATTGTTCAGTTTTTTAAACTGATTTTAAAAGGATGCATTTTTCCCCTTCTCCAGGTTTCAGCACATTCCTTCCCATTTGTAGGGACCATTCATGTTGAGTCAAATCTGTATATATAAAATATCCGTGTATAGATAGGCTGGACCTATTTGCAAATAATATCTTTTATGTGTCACTTATCCAAAGCAATATTTTAAAATGTTTGGGGAGACTCATGACCAATGGCGTTCAGATGCCGTGTTGAAATCTTTTCATTTTAATAGTACAAATAAGAAAAACGGTATCATTTCCATTGAGGCAATGTGGAGTTAACCACAGCATTTCAACAGAACCGTGCTTTCTTTGCTTCATGCTAAATTGCATAGTGCATTAAATTCTCTACAAGCAAAATGCTTTCACCGGCATTGTGTTTGGAGAAAATATGTCTTTTTCACCCGGTGACAGTCTCTGATCAGATCTTTTTCTGACTCTGACATGTATTTAGCCATGCAGGCTTACGTTTCAAGATCATTCCTGACCTAGCTTCCTTGCAGATAACTTATGAGGAACACAGATTGCTTTTACCTGAGTCAGCAGAGAATCTGTAACTGAAAAACAGTTTCCCTTGGGCTACAATCCTATTCACACATAACTGGAATCAAGCCATTCAATGGGCAGCCGAATCCTAAGCTGCACTGGTGCAGCCAGTCCACATGGAGCTAAGGAGCCAGCTGATGGCCTCCTCGGGATAAGGGGATATTTTTCACCTTACCCTGTGTCAAGCCCTAGCCACCCTATGGGGCTTCTCAGATCTGCACCAGCCAAATAGGGCTGGGAGGGGAGTTAGGATATGGTAGAGGCTTGTTCCGCAGGTCCTGCCCCCCTTCCGGGCCTGACCCTCCCCATTCCGTCTTCCACCCTCAAAACACCCTCTCCCGACTTCCAAAATGTCCTCCCTCCACTCTCCCCATATCCCCTGCACAAACGTACCTTTGCTGACTGGTTAGGGTCCAGATACATTGCTGCTGAGCCAACGCAAGCCTTCATGCTGGCCTCGCCAACTCAAGATTAGCCACACATACTTTGAGCTACCACAGGGATGGCTGTGTCATGGCATTGATGATAGCAGAATATAGTGGCATAGCTAGAGGGTGTGCAAAGCACTAAGATTTGCAGGATAGCCTGGATGCGCCGTGCAAGCTGCCTTGGGTCCCTTCGAGGAGAAAAGCGGGATATAAATAAAGTGAATAATAATAAGTGGCCCCTCCTGCTCCCCTTCAGAGCCATTCCAGGCAGTGTTAGCAAAATGGAAGTGAATGTAGGGAGGCAGGGAGGCAAACAACTCCATTTTGCTTCCCCCACCCAGAATGGTTCAAAAGGCGAACAATGTGCTCAAGCGCCTGCAAAACTTAGTGCTTTGCTCCCCCTCTAGCTATGCCACTGGCAGAACATGAGTTCCACCATCATAAACAGCCCATAGGACTGGGCCAGTACTAAATGAATGAATGAATGAATGAATGAAATGTACCTACAACTAATGACTAACATATTGGTGCCATCCAAGAAATAAGCAACTCATAATTCCAAAACCTGGGGAGCACTCTGGATGAGAACACCACTACAGGAGTTCCACACACATGCATTGTGTGAAAATAATGCACTGACCTTGATCCAAAACATTCTGACCACCAATTCAAGACGCTCGCTTTTACACACATACACATTTCCCAAAAGGCGTACCAAAAATGTAGCCAGGAACTTAGAATTTATTTGATAGCTGGTCAATTTGCATCTATAGTAATTTTAGGAGGCCCTCAAAATAGCTATAGGTAAAAAAGGTGCAGTATTTTGGTCTAGTATAGATGGTTCTTCCTCCATTCAGGATGCTCAGATACAGATCTCATATATTCCCAACTCCTATGTGGAACGTGGTTTGATATTTAAGAAATGTGCCTGGATCAGGCAGGCATTTTTGGAAAATGTTTGTAGGAGTTAAATGTTCCAGTGAGGAATGAATGGTTCTTCCTCTTTCTTGAGTGTGCAAAATGGGAAAGTTTCTGAATGCAACCGATATAAAGAAGCTGAAGTGTTTAATCTATAGACTCTCACAAAGAATGGCAAGGAAGCTGCCCATGGAGTCATACTTCATTCAGGAAAAAAGGATGGGGAGTGGCATTTAAATGTAATGAATCAGCCATTCTCCTTTGGAACTTTTCTCTCCATTTGACAGATTTATGGAGTTTTGAAACATGGAGCCAATTAATTTCATCAACTTTTGGATTTAAACAATGGTGATTCAGTCTAATACTCTGTCATGACTCCAGTGGGGTGTGATGCGAGCCCATATCTCTTATTCCTCAAAGTTCGGTGCCAGAGAGAGACTATTCATCTTTCCAAAGAGACATGTCTGGACGCAGAATGAAAGAATTTTGTGTATACACAACAGACATCTGAACAGGTGCTTCAAGAATCTGTTTGGATAGTTCCACATCCTTCCTTTTCATGCTCCTTTTTCCATGCTCCTGCAGCCCAATCCTATTGGGATTGGACATGTTTCTGGAGGAAAAATCCATTACGGGGTACAAGCCATGATGTGTATGCTCAACCTCCTGATTTTAGAAATGGGCTATGTCAGAAGGCCAGATGCAAGGGAGGGCACCAGGATGAGGTCTCTTGTTATCTGGTGTGCTCCCTGGGGCATTTGGTGGGCCACTGTGAGATACAGGAAGCTGGACTAGATGGGCCTCTGGCCTGATCCAGTGGGGCTGTTCTTATGTTCTTATTGAGTTATGCTGCCATAACCCATGTTCTGGCAGTGCAGCCTGACTTGCGACATCACAAGATAACACACTATGCAGCACGCTGCTGGAGACAGTGAGCTGTGTTGGCTAAATGGCATCGGCCATCCTCTGGTACAGTGGTGTAGCTAGAGGAGGTGCAAAGCACTAAGTTTTGCAGGGAACTTCTCCGCTGCGTGCAAGCAGTCCCACCCCCCTCCCTTTCAGAGCCATTCTGAGTGGGGGGGGAGCAAAACGGAGGCGCATGGCTCCCAGAATGGCTCTGAAGGGGAGGGTCTGCTTGCACACCACACTGATGCTCCCTGCAAAACTCAGTGCTTTGCGCACTCTCTAGCTATGCCACTGCTCCAGAGCCAGGTAAGACAGCAGCAGGGGCAGATCATGGGTGAGAAAGGACCAGGATATTCCTTGGGAGAAACCATGGGTGTGGAAGAAACTAGAGGGGGTGGATCTGGTAACAAAGGCACACACCGGAGTTCACACTAGACAGTGAAACCAGGAAGGTAACTGCTTCCTGTAGTCTTTTCAAGCACTCGAGCTGCCAGGAGGCAGCCTGAGCATTGCTATTAGTTTGTATTCTTATAGCAACCCTGTAAAGGAAGAACATTTTTGCAGGGATAAGCATTTAATTAAAGCTAATGGGTGCTCAGGGGGCATGGGGAGGAGGGCTCCCAGATCAGCCGATAACTGACTCCATGCATACAAGGGCCTGTCTGTATTTTGTGTTTTCCTTCCCAAAATTCTTCATGCTCTCCGTTGCTTTCTTCCTCCAGCTAAGATCCTGAAGTACTAAAAGAATTAGAAATATTCCTCTCCTAAGCAAACCACTAAATGTTTTATTTATCTGTTCGTTTGCCAGAGGAGAATATCAAAAGTAAAAGGAAGGCTGACCTTTCGTCCCCTTAGCTCACTTCTATAAAGAGTGGATAGCATCTCTGTAAACACTAAAAAGTCTGGGTCGGCAAATAGAATACATTTTAAGGGCTGTGATTAAATTCTCTATTATAGCATTTCAATGAACCTGGAGCAGGTGAGGCCATCTTGCATCCATGAAAGAAAGGAGACCTGGCATTGGGGCACAATGCAACATTTATATGCAAGGAAAGCACATGCAAGCTCTTGGATGTGGTTTCCTAAACTGTGGGTGTTTTCACAATGAATTGTCTTCCTTGGTATAAATTTTGTAGGATTTCAGAGCTGAGGTCAGCCGGTAAGTAAAAACAAATGGAAGAGTGAAAAAAAGTTGCATTGTCAAAGTAAAAAATGTGCATATCTTAAGTGGAAGGGGTTGACAGTGGCATAGCTAGAGGGGGTGCAAAGCACTAAGTTTTGCAGGGAGCCTCATTGCAGCATGTAAACGGCCCCTCCCCCTCGGAGCCATTCTGAGTGGGGGGAGCAAAACAGAGGCAAAACAGAGCAAATGGTACCAAGGACCACACTTCCTGCAAGGATCAGAGAGGGCAGGTAAAGGGTCTCAGGTGTCTGGACAATATATTGCCCCCCAGAGTCCTACAGGCAGCATTGCATCCAAAATCCAACATCCTGATGATACTCTTGTTAATATTCAGTGTCTTGGAAGCTGTACCTTCATAAACCACTACATGTGTTGGCAACCTTCAGTCTCGAAAGACTCTGGTATCGCGCTCTGAATGGTGGTTCTGGAACAGCATCTAGTGTGGCTAAAAAGGCCGATTCGGGAGTAACAATCCCTTCCACACTGGGAGCAAGTGCAGTCTGTCCCTGGTCTGTCTCCCTGGCTATGGGCCTTCCTTCTTTGCCTCTTAGCCTCAGACTGTTGGCCAAGTGTCTCTTCAAACTGGGAAAGGCCATGCTGCACAGCCTGCCTCCAAGTGGGCCGCTCAGAGGCCAGGGTTTCCCACCTGTTGAGGTCCACCCCTAAGGCCTTCAGATCCCTCTTGCAGACGTCCTTGTATCGCAGCTGTGGTCTACCTGTAGGGCGCTTTCCTTGCACAAGTTCTCCATAGAGGAGATCCTTTCGGATCTGGCCATCATCCATTCTCACGACATGACCGAGCCAATGCAGGCGTCTCTGTTTCAGCAGTGCGTACATGCTAGGGATTCCAGCTCATTCCAGGACTGTGTTGTATGAAACTTGTCCTGCCAGGTGATGCCGAGGATGCGTCGGAGGCAGCGCATGTGGAAAGCGTTCAGTTTCCTCTCCTGTTGTGAGCGAAGAGTCCATGATTAGCTGCAGTACAGAAGTGTACTCAGGACACAAGCTCTGTAGACCTGGATCTTGGTATGTTCCGTCAGCTTCTTGTTGGACCAGACTTTCTTTGTGAGTCTGGAAAACGTGGTAGCTGCTTTACCGATGCGCTTGTTTAGCTCGGTATCGAGAGAAAGAGTGTAAAACAGCAGCTATGGTGTCCCTGTTCATTTGCAGATCACCTCCTTTTAGCGGTCTGGAGCTTCCACCTATGGGATAAACTAGGACCCAGAGTCACACTGTCATGTGGCTCCTCACCCTGAGATTTAACGCCTACCAGTTGCAACCCCCAGTGGCGTAGCTAAAGGGGGTGCAAAGCACTAAGTTTTTCAGGGAGTCTCACTGCACCGTGCAAGCCGCCCCTCCCCTCTGGAGCCATTCTGGGCCACTAGAGCAAAATGTGCGGAATGGCTCTGAAAGGGAGGGGATGCTTGCACGGTGCAGTGAGACCCCCTGCAAAACTTAGTGCTTGGCACCCCCACTAGCTATGCTACTGCATGGCAGAGAAATCATACAAAGAATGTATGAACAGTGGAAAGACGGACTTCTAGCATGTTCAGACAGTGGCGCAGGTACGGGGGTGGGTACCGCAGGCGCCAGGTAAGTGGTCCCTCACACTCACCATCTGAGCCATTCCGGGCCGCAATGGAAACATGCAGTCGTGCTCCTGTGTCCCTGTGCGTGGCCATTGCTGCCCGGAATGGCTCCATTGGTGAGTAGGAGGAGTTGCTTACAGTCACATGCTGCCCCCCCATAGCTATACCAGATATGCAGATTCATTGAAATACAAGGTAATTTTAAGTGGGAAATAATCTTAATATCTATAAACTCTTGACAGTCATTCCCAATGCTATTTTTATGCTTCTTATATGACCGACACTCTTTCCTGCACTATTAAAGTTTCCAGCAGCTTCAGGAATCCAGTGGAATAATCCATTATTTAAAGTTGTGGCAGCCTCCCTATCTCTAGAGAGGAACCCTCAAACCATAGAAAAAGAAAGCAGTGAGAGGGAAAAAGAAAAGAGTATCGGTGACATCTTGGAGAAATGCTCTTTCAAAGAGATGATCTCAAATTTCTTCAATTTAGAAACCCTTTCCACAACCCTTCTATAATCTTTCCCCTCATTATAGGTGTTTAACCACCTAGGGGGATGAGGGAGAAGACCCATCATTTGACATTCTACTCTAGTATTTTCTACTTTTTTCTGCCTTTTCCTGAGAATTATTTCACCCGCCTGTTCCCGTTGGCTTTCTAGGTTCCAAAAAGTCCAAGACTTTCTGGTGCTTGAAGCTGTAGGTCAAATGTAGCCAGTCAACCACCCCTCACCTGGTGATGCACCAGCTTCTGCTCCTTCCACTCCCTGGAGATAAAATGTGGAGGAGAAGCTGACATTGAGGACCTCCTCTCATGCTCCATTGACCTCTTTCTTTTCCAATCAAGGGGTTGGGAGCAGGAACAGGGGTTGGGAGCAGGAACAGCGGAGGTAAGTGGGGTGAAGAGAGGTGGACATCCTCCATCACCCAGCTGCCTGAGGGAACCACTTCAGTGGGCCTCATGGATGGGCAGGCCCTGGACATTTAAGCATCTTGCCACTTGGCCATGGTCATTTTTATGAATATGTGAGGTACAGAGGAAAAACACCCCTTAGTAAATCTTCTCTCACAGCTCAATCCTACCCAAATCCCACCCCTACCCAGTCAGCCAAGTCAATGGAGTGCATGCTGTACCTGTGGAGGGGGGCAGTCAGAAAGGGAGACAGATTGCTTGCTTATCCCAGAGAATTTCTCCACTGCCACCATGCCTGCTGTTTAGCAGGTATGTAATGGTGATGATAAGGTGGGGTTAGGACATAAGTGCCGGCAATACCACCTCCCTGCCTGCCTCCCTGTCCGGAATGACTCTCGTTCCTCCCCTGTCTTGCTCCGTTCCACTGCCATTGCATTTACCTCTGCTGATCCAGCAAAGAGCCCCCTGTGCCGTCACTGGTTGCAGCTACAAGAGCACAATCCTAAATTGCATTTAAGCCAGCAGCAACTGTTACCCTGCACATGCCCGATCTCGTCTGATCTTGGAAGCTAAGCAGGGTCAGGCCTGGTTAGTACTTGGATGGGAGAACGCTTGGGAATACCGGATGCTGTAGGCTTATACCATAGTCTTTCGAGACTGAAGGTTGCCAACCAAGTCCCTTGTACCAGCTTCCAGGTGTCCCGAAAGTGCCATGAAGGAACTTCGCGCCACTGTAGGAGTCAGGGAGGCCAGCACAAGGACATGTGCTGGCCTCTCCATGCCGGAGCAAGTCCCAACAAAGGTAAGTTTGCACCGGCGGTGGGCTGCTGGTGCAGCGGTTTTTGGGAGGGCAGGGGAAGGGCGTTTCATGGGCGTCCCAGGGAAGGGAGGAGGGTGGGCAGACCAGTTGGTGGCCTGAGTCTGGAAGGGGGGTGAGACCGGCCTCTGGCACTTAGGCCAGATCCTAACCTGAGTATCCCAATCTAACACCAGGCAGCTATCGGTGTCAGCGATTTAGCTAGCACAGATCCGAGTAGCTCCATTGTGGTGGCTGGGGCAGTGCTCAGGGTAAGGGGGAAAATATCCCCTTGCCCTGAGTTGTGCCACAGCCTCCTCCAACCCTGCACTGGATACAGCGTAGGCCAGCTGGCCTGCCTGTTCCAGAGTAGGTTAGGATTGGGCTGCCCAACTCATTAGCATCTCGAGCTAAAACTACCCAACCACAGGTAGGCCTGGCTTTTCTTTTCCTGCTTTATAACTAAACTTTGGTTCATCACATTTCCCAATGCAGAAGGTCTGCTAGCGCACCTCCGTGGCGCGCTAGCAGTGATTGCCAGGCTCTCCCCGCCTGTCAGTCGGCAGCAGGGCTTTGCTGCCAGCTGATTGGCTGGCTAGCCAAAGGGGGCGGGACAGAGGAGCTTTTCCAGCGTGCATGCTCTGGGGTTAGCTCAGTCCGTTCCTGCTGCCATGATGCCTGACTGGCTAGCCCCTTGACTGAACTTGGGGGCCTTGCAGGGGTGACCTGAAGGCAGAGCAGTTTGGCTGACTTACCCTCTTCGGAAGACGGTGAAAGGCGGGCTTAATAACAATTGAGTTAGGCCTGGAGTCGGATGGACGCCCTATGAGATTGGGGGACGTAGACGGCTAGGGCCGTTTCCCCCACATAGAACCCTGCACTTGGGATGGGTATTGTTTACCCTGTTGTTGCCTTGTTGCAATCTTGTTGCATTCAATAAAGTGGCCCATTTTAATTCCATACCTGTTTTCGGCTGTATTTATTTGGGGAGTGCATGGTAAGAGGATTCTTACTACCAGATGAGAGTGAACATGCCAGAAACCTTGCAGAATGTGAGCATAAAAACTGACACACCTTTGTTGATAACAAAGCAGTGAGTTACCTCCAGGATGTCATTCTGGGTAGAATTTCTATTTAATTTATGGACAGGTGGCAGGTATATTGGGCCCAGATGCATCCCTTCCAATTTGGCCATCTTAGTTTCTCCAGCATTTCTTGGCTTTTATTTCTGTCTTACCTCCGCAAGAACTCTCGCCTTCATGGAACCCCTGCCGGCATCTCGACTTCCCGGTATTCTTGCATTACTGCTATCCATAGGTATCAATAAAACCTCCATCTGTGTGTGTGTATATATGTCTTTTTGAAATTAATACCCATGTGCAGTTTGGAAATAAAAACCCTCCCAGGCTGACTTCAAAATAAGGCCTGGGAATTTCATTAAATCTTTTTAATGGTGGCTGTGGAAAAGAACCCTCTGTTCTTAGAGAAATTGCTGTAAGACTTCCCAAGTATGAGAATCGTCATGGGTTTGGTTTGATTGCTTCAAAGGGGTGGGAGAAGAATATTTTGGAAATTAAAAAAAATACAGTTGGTGCATCATCCTACCTGTCTATCTGTCTCTTCAAAAGGGAAAAAAGATGCAGTATATGTTAAGCAGAGTTTATTCTTTACTACGAGTACTTCTTCATTGTTCTTATGGTGCAACCCTATCCAGGATTGGGCTGGGATGCACAGGGGTTTTCAGCAGCAGTTCTGCAACAGGGCAGAGGAAGGGGAGATTGGCTCCTGGAAGGGGTGGTGGCAGCTACCAAATCCTAGTCCCCTTTGTGAACCGGATCCTGCAACATGGGTCTGTGCAGATCTATGGCAGTGATTTCACCAGTGCAGGTCCGAGTGCACCCTTCCATTCGGCTTACCCAGAGGAGACCTCTGCAACTGCCCCCCTCAGGATGTTGTACAAGCCGTTTTGACATCACTACATTGTTGGGGAGGGAAGGAAAGGACTGGGCCCTTAGATGATGGGCATCGCAATCCTAACTCATGCTGGAACAGGCAGGCAGGCACAGCTGCGCTGTATCCAGTGCAAGTTTGGGGCTGGCTGAGGCTCAGCCTGAGGTAAGGGGAAATAATTCCCCTAACCCCAGGTAGAACCACAGCAGTCCCAATGGGTCTACTTGGATCTGTGCCACTGATTTAGGTGGCACAGATCCAAGTAGCTCGGAGCTGCCCAGGGCTGCCCAGGAATGGGACTAGGATCCGGCATAAATGCCAGATCCTGGCCCCACCCCCTGCTCCCCGCCCATCCTCCCCTGCCCGAAACACCTCTTCCCAGCCTCCCCCCCGCTTCCTCCCCACCATCCCCATGCCCCCCACACCCCCCCCCCAGACTCCTGCGCCCAAGGATCCCAAGGAAGTTCAGCACTGAACAGATGCCACCCGGATCAAGGGAAGAGCTCCGGGTGGTGGTGAGGTCACTTGAGGTGGAGAGGAGGTGGTCCAGGGCAGGGGAAGGGACCAGGGCAGGAGGGGGTTGGGACCAGCAGAGTCCTGTTCTGCTGTATCCTATCCTCCATGTCAGGCCGAAAAGCCCAACATGGAAGCTCTCAAGTCTGCGCTGGCAAAATAGCCAGTGCAGACTTGAGAAGCTCCATTGTAGGGCCTGGGCTTTCTCTGGGGGAAGAGGAAACCTCCGGTGGGCCACTGGATGCGGTGGTAGCCATTTTGGCGTCATTGCACTCAGCGGTAGCGCCAGGGATAGGACTGGGCTGTAATTCCCCTCCAAAATAAGATAAGCACCAATGGTAACACCTCTAGAACATTGAGTGGTAACAACCTCTCGAACACCAAGGGAACATTGCTCAGACTTGGGTACTGAACAGGAAGTAACAGTTTTACAAGGACACTAGGGCCCCTACTGAATCCCGAGATCATCTGATCTAGTTGGGCTGACAAGCTCCAGCCATTATCAGGTCAGCAGTTCCTTTCCTTCCTTCCTCCTGATGGTGTCAATGGAAGGCATATCAGCCCCACTGCCAGATCTCTGGCTGTGAATCCTCTGCCAACTTAACAGTGTTACAGAGATACTATTTTAGGCCTAGGAATCTCCTACCAAATTTTGTAAATGTTTAGGGAAGCATCTACCCTGCACATGCCCAATCTCATCTGATCTTGGAAACTAAGCAGGGTCAGGCCTGGTTAATACTTGGATGGGAGACCGCCTGGGAATACCGGGTGCTGTAGGCTTATACCATAGTCTTTCGAGACTGAAGGTTGCCAACCACCATCGCTGAATATGTGCACAGGTGGGTAACAGTCAGAGAATATCCAGTATCAAAACGTGCAGAACAGAACTTTTAATGAGACCGGGGGGGGGGATTCGTTACTGTTCTACTGACCTCTTAATCCATGCCAGCTATGGGAGGACATAAGAGTCCATCACCTGTGGCAAGCTGGTTGCATAAAGTCTAATGCCATGCGCTGAACTTGACATGGCTCCGCTGCTGATACTCGATCATAAGTTCCCTGAATTGTAAATGAAAGAAATTGTGCATTGAAAATGTAGCTGCCAGGACAGTCCAGGGGAAGAAAAAAATCAGTAACTGTGGAGTACTCTCATGATTTATTGATATTGTTCCCCCTCATCTCTGCATATAATCAGGAAATAAATTCTTGTTGCCACTCTCTCAAAGAGGGAAATATTTATTCCAGCAGATTCCAGTAGCAGATTGAATAAATCATGATCTGCCAGTCTGCACTCTGGGCAATACTAACCTTTGCAAGGTTTGCTCAGAAGTTCTCGAGGTTCCTCCAGCATACAAATATACCCAATGCAAGTCTTGGAGTCTTCACTTCTATGACAATGTAAAAATAATATCTTTCTCCCCCCCCCCTACTTTCCAGCAGCTAAGATTGTGGGGATGGGGCTCTGGACAGTTTCTACATTGACTACTGAACCAGCTTCACTCATGCCTTGATCTTCTCTGCCAATCACACGTAATCAACATTCAGATGTTTAAGAACATAAGAACATAAAAACAGCCCCACTGGATCAGGCCATAGGCCCATCTAGTCCAGCTTCCTGTATCTCACAGCGGCCCACCAAATGCCCCAGGGAGCACACCAGGTAACAAGAGACTTCATCCTGGTGCCCTCCCTTGCATCTGGCATTCTGACATAACCCATTTCTAAATCAGGAGGTTGCGCATACACATCATGGCTTGTACCCCGTAATGGATTTTTCCTCCAGAAACTTGTCCAATCCCCTTTTAAAGGCGTCTAGGCTAGACGCCAGCACCACATCTTGTGGCAAGGAGTTCCACAGACTGACCACACGCTGAGTAAAGAAATATTTTCTTTTGTCTGTCCTAACCCGCCCAACACTCAATTTTAGTGGATGTCCCCTGGTTCTGGTATTATGTGAGAGCATCTCTCATCTCTCCCTTCCTCTGCTCCAAAACATAAATGAATACTTGCATTGTGATGTCATCAGGGTTTTGATTCCCATCCCCACTGGCAGAAGCCAATGTATGGAGAGTGGACAGGGAAACAGGGATAGCACTAGAAGTTAGGTTGACTCAGATGAGTGGTGCCTAGTGGTTAGTGTGCATGTGCTCCCTTCCTGCTTCCTGTTTTCCCACCAGGCCACCAAGAACCATAGTCGATGTAGTTATCATGAACTTAATATTTTGGAATGTCTGGGGACCACTGGGACTATGTCTCCCATAGTTCTTAGAGGTGCTGCATGAAAACCTAGAACAGCCATTTTCATTTACAGGGTCAGTGTGGAGGGCTGCACCAGCTCAGCCGTGCAAAAAATCCATTCCTGGTGCCAGCTGGCATAGATAAGTTCATGCCAGACCATGGGGGGTGCGAGACAGTGCGAGAGTGGAGGCAGGGAGGGGGTTGTTTTTGGGTGGGGGAAGAAGGAATGGAGGAACGATTGGGTCCAGGAGGTGTCTGGGTCGGTGGCCATATCCTAACCCCCTTCCCAGCCATCCTGGCTTTAAATGGGCATTCCTGGGTTTGTGCCTGTAACCAACTGGCACAGATATAAGCCCCATAGAGGTGGCTGAGGCATTACTCAGAAATATGCCTTTATGTTGCTCCTGTGGGTTTGGGCTGAAATTTATTAAATTTATAGCAGGTTAGGAGGTGGCTGAAAGTCTACTTAGCGTAAGGGGATATATTTGCCCTTACCTTAAGTAGACTTCCAGCCACCTCCTAACCTGCTAAAAATGTAGTAAACTTCAGCTCAAACCCACAGGAGCAGCACAAAGGCATATTGCTCAGAGTAAGGTTGCAATCCTAACCACACTTTCCTGAGAGTAAGCCCCATTGAACAAAATAGGACTTACTTCTGAGTAGACCTGGTTAGGACTGTGCCCTAAACTTAACAACTTTAGGTTCCCTGAGGGCTAAATCCTATCCAATTTTCTAGTGCCGGTGCAGCTGTGGCACTGGGGCGTGCATTGCATCCTATGGTGGTGAGGCAGTCACGGAGACCTCTTCAAGTGATGGGAACATTTGTTCCCTTACCCTGGTGCTGCATTGCAGCTGCAATGGTGCTGGAAAGTTGGATAGGATTGGGCCCCGAGTCATTTATAGCCGAGTAGTTTATACTGGAGATGTGAAAATCTGTCAAAAGCACAACTGCAACATCCTGGCCCTTCTCCCCACAACAGCCCCTGGTTCTGCCCCACATTCTACAAGCAGAATTGCTCAGTGCACCTGCACCTGATTTTGCAGTCATTTCCCCCTCTCGTCCTACACATCCCACCCCATTCCAGAGGATCCCCCAACCCTCAGGAGAGTCTTAAAAAAGAGGTTCAACAAAATCATGTGTGAAAGCTTGCACAAACAGGAGAATATCTCTGGATGTGGAGTCTGTCTTCTCACAAAACACTCTTCCCTGAGCTTGGTAACAATCCTTCTGGGAAGAGGGTTTTTCCCCTCGCAAAAGGGCATCTGGTGATCAAAAACATCATATTTTTGCCTCTCTTGGGATTTTGTGTTCAAATTGTACTCTGAGCTGTGGCAAATTCTCCCTTCCTTCCTTCGGTAAATGATGTATAAATAATAAAATTAACTTTTTGCCATCACAACCCGCCAGGATCATAAACACATCCAGGCTGAAGCCCAAATTGGCCCTTGATCCAAATGAAACCCCAGCCTCGTTTGGTATGGCTTGTTCTACTTTCCTCATTTCAGATAGCGATCTATTTTAAAACTTGTCCCATTTTGTTCCATTTCATGTCAAACCAGCCTTCCTTTAATTGGAAGAGAGCCTTGCTGGAGAGCTTCTCTCAGCACAGCGGTGGCCGTAAAGGAAGTTTTCAGGCTGCTGACATGCAGGTTTTATATTTTCATCTTCAAAGACAATATTATAAAACTTTAGCAAAGTTTCTGCATCCACATCAGGTTTTTTTTTTTCTATAGGGGAGGGGGGACGAAACTTTGGAAAAGTACTTAGAACCCAGAGTTTTACTTTGGCCTCTGTTAAGCACACCAGCAATGCTTCTTGGGGTGACTTTGCCAAGACCAAAAAACAAAAAAGTAAGACTAAAACTGAAGATATATTTTACATGTCATTGATCTACCTACGGAGAACATTTTTATAATATGGATGCAGAAAATTCTAGTTTGAAATTTATGATAAGTCATTGGTTCTCAAATTGTGGGTCCAGGACCCATCAGTGGGTCATGACTCAATTTTTGATGGTTTCTAAAATTGACAGGGCAGATTAGGCTATATGCAGCAAGCTGTTACTGGGGGGGGAAGCACTGTTGCCCAATCACCATTATAGCCACACCCCTTGGAATTCATAAACCGGGCAGCAGCCTCTAGAGCAGGGGTGCCCAAACCCCAGCCCTGGGGCCATTTGTGGCCCTTGAGGCCTCTCAATGCAGCCCTCAGGGAGCCCCCAGTCTCCAATGAGCCTCTGGCCCTCCGGAGATTTGTTGGAGCCCACACTGGCCCAGTGCAACTGCTCTTAGCGTGAGGGCAACTGTTTGATCTCTCACGTGAGCTGTGGGATAAGGGCTCCCTCCATTTCTTGCTGTTTCACGTCTGTGATGCAGTAGCGGCAGCAAAGGAAAGGCCAGCCTTGCTTTGTGCAAGGCCTTTTATAGGCCTTGAGTTATTGCAAGACCTTCATTCATTCATATAAGTTCATCTTTAATATATTCATTTATGTAAACGTATGTAAATTTATTCAAATTTTAAATGTAAATTAATTCTTTTTTTTCCCTGGCCCCCGACACAGTGTCAGAGGGATGATGTGGCCCTCCTGCCAAAAACTTTGGACACCCCTGCTCTAGGGCATATGAAAATTTTGAGCACCACTGTGCTAAGTCATAGAATTAGACAGTACCTACAAGGTCATCCAAACCCCCTGCCTGTAGCATGAAATCCTCCTAGGGCATTGTTGCCAGATTCCCAGTCTAAGCTTCACTTAGAAAATTATGTCCATTTTCAGCTAATTAGCTCCCCTTCTTTCCCCAGCCATGGACCTGTTTCTGCCCTGCAGCACTGGACCCCACCACCAAGGTAGCTCACCTGTTCAACCTGCAGAGGTCTTCCTTCCTCCCCTCTCCTGCCAGCAGCTCCTCCCACCACTGCAGCAGCACCTTGGTCCTCATCAGGTCTTGGGCATGGCAGCCACACACCAATCTCCAGTGTCTCCAGCAGTCTGTTCCAGCCAGTGGCGTGTAGCCGTGATGATCATGTAGCCGGGTGCCAATGATCGTGTAGCCGGGTGCCAAGCTCAAAATGTTGCCCCGGAAGTGATGACACAACAGGAAGTGACATCACGCCCGGTGTCAGGTCTTTGGCACCCCAGGCCCTGAATTGTTGTAAAGCCAGGATGTGGCAAGAGGGGCCTTGATGTCCAGGCCTGGTGTGAAATGTAAATTAAAAGAGACAGCAGCACTGTTCTGTTCAACTCAATTCAATTTTGTTTATTTCTTCCTAGATCTTTTTTGAAAGGCTGGTAAACCTCGGTGGGACCCAATAGAGTGTCATTTTAAAAAGTGGGTCCCAGTGCTAAAAAGTTTGGGAACCACACTGGCCTAGTATATATATTTACCTTGAAGTCAAAGGAAATTGCTTCTGAGTAGACGTGCATAGGATGCCACAGTTGGACACTCAACAATCCTTTGCCTTGTGCAGAGATGTATAGCAGTTACCTTGGTGTTTCTCAGTACATAAGAACATATGAAGAGCCCCTCTGGATCAGGCCAAAGGCCCATCTAGTCCAGCTTCCTATATTTCACAGTGGCCTACCAAATGCCCCAGGGAGCACACAAGACAACAGACACAACCTGGATCCTGGCACCCAGGATCCAGTAGGCAAGTTGATGTGGAAAGTTCCCTGAGAATAAGAAACTTGGGCACCTTTGGTCAAGCCAATAATGTTGTTGTTGTTTTATCACAAGCAATGAATCCCTTTCCTGGGGGAAAAAAAAATCGCCTTGGTTCACTATATCCCTTTCCCTGTTTTGATCCTTTTCTATCTTGATGTAGACATTATTACAACTGGGTTTTCATGAATATAAATATCATTACAGCTCAGTTTTCATATATCCAAGTAATATAGCCTATTTATGAAAGCTCTGGTACCAAAAAGGGAAATAAATATTATTCATATTATTTTACTGCATTTGATGGCTTTGCAGGGCAGTCCGGATGACAGGAGGGGAAAAAAAAAAGATAAGCTTTCATCTCCTTAGAATATTGCCCTGTGTGGAATACAGGTGCGGTGGAACTAAATTCAGAATCGAAAACAACCAGACTTCATTTCTCATAGTATTCTTTTTCTCTCCAAAACTGTAAGTGAGGAGACAAAAGTCATAAGTAAAAGTCAGGTCTATAGGCATTGCTAGAGAAGACCTTATGTTTGCCTGTTTCTCTTCCCCAGCAAAGCCCAATGCATAAATTTTGCGTGGAGGATGTAGGCTGGAAATTAGATCCTTGTTCACATATAAACACTGAATGTGATTCTCAGTGGCATAGCTAGAGGGGGTGCAAAGCACTAAGTTTCGGCAGGGAGCCTCACCGCAGCGTGCAAGCAGTCCCTCCCCTTCATTCGCCTCCATTTTGCTCCCACCCCCTGGAGCTCCCACCCCCTCTAGCTACACCACTGGTGATTCTACCTCATCCCATGAGAATGTAGGTGCTGAGGGGGGGATAAATCATTTCATTGCATTGGGCCTTGGAGCTGAACCTCCAAATGAGGGTGCATTCTGCACCCACACTGCTACTTTCCCCTACTTTCACTCCTGTTTCCCTAGGAAAAGGGCGAGGAGGTACAAGTTAACAGGTATGGCTCACTTCCACATAGGAGCATTTCCACAAGGCCATTCCTTAGTTCAGGGATTCCCAAACTTGCCTGGGTCACAACACCCCTGCAACCTTCCCAGTTAAATCAGGTGCCCCCATCTTGGACCTCTCAAAATCTCATGATATCCAAAATGATGGCATCCAAGTTTCATGAGATTATATCAGATTCAAAATGGCAGCACCAAATCTTTTGAGATTGCAAAAGCCAAGATGGTGGCACCCAGGGGAACAGGTAGAGTGGACAACTGGGGACACTCCATGGCACCCCTACGTGCGTGCCATGATGCCCTAAGATAGGGCCCATGAGAGGGGGTAAAGGGGGTAATTTGTACCTGGGCCCAGGGTCAAAAAGGGGGCCTAGGAGGCGAAGGAGGGGACCCAGAAATTTCCTGGGATATTTTCCAATCTCACCTGGACGCGCTGCCTGCTTGGGATGCTGGACACGCAATGGCTGCCACATGCCATATGTGCTGGGCCAAGGAATGCACGACACTCCTTATCATAGCATCAAATCTGGGAGGAAACAGGCCTGCTACAGTAGCTCTTTGGCTTGTGGATCTGCTTACCATGGAGTGTACAGGAGCTCCGGGACACAAATGCGGGGCCACCACTGCTGCAGAAGGAAGTTTTGGTATACATACACTAGACAAATAACAACAACAACAACAACAACAACAACAACAACAACAACAACTGGGTATTTATATATGGCCTTTCTGGTCATTGGATTACTCCAATGACTTTATTCAAGGCGTTTCACATAGGCAGGCTGTTTCTAAATCCCCAAAGGGATTTTTACAATCACAGAAAGGTTCTGTCTTTCAAGAACCGCACAACATTTCAGATGGATTTTTTGTGGTCTGGTCTCACTTCTGGCCCCCAGTTGCCTCCCACGCTGGCTGACAAGCAGTTCCTTCATCTCTCACTTGAAGGGCGGCCAAGACGCTTCTTCGCTCACACCAAAGAGCAGGTGGAATAACTCAGCTCAGCTTGTCAGCTGCTTCAAGGTCTCACCGTTCACGGAGCTGCCAACGGCCTCAAACTGGTGACCTTCCAATGTTATCTTCGGGCTAATGGAGGCTCTACCCTCTAGACCAGACCTCCTGCCCTGACATATTAAGCATAGGGCATGCATAGCCCTGGCAATGGAGAGAGCAGGTTGTTCTTTGATACGAGAATATCGTGTCTGTCAACCTCAGGTCTGCTGGTGAGGTGATCACAACAAAGCAAGACTTGCGTAATTCCTGAATCAAAAAACGAGGTGATAACTTCAGTGGGAAAAAGGGGAATTGGACAAATTCAAGGAGGATAGAGCTAACAGTGGCTATTAGCTGTGACAGCAATATGCAGCTTCAATATTTGTGATCTTGCCTGCTCTTGGAAGCTAAGCAGAGTCAGGCCTGGTTAGTACTTAGATGGGAGACTGCCTGGGAATACTGGGTGCTGTAGGCTTATACCATAGACTTTTGAGACTGAAGGTTGCCAACCATTTATGCCCCTGAATGCCAATTATTGGGGGACACCCAATAATTCGGGATAGGGTTGTTTTCAAGCCCTGCTTGTGGGATTTCTGCAAACATTTGGCTGTACCAGAGTCAAACTTGTGACATGGGCATTCCCAACCCTTTCCCTTTCCTTTTCCCTATACTGGTATCTGGAATGAGAAAAAGATCCCCCCCCTTCTTACAGTAATATCCTAATACGCAGCCAGTTCAATTCATTACGCAGTAGAAAGGGAGTTACTGAGAAGCAAGCTAGCCCTATTGTGGTTTCTGTTCCTTGGACATACAAGAGAGTGACAGAATATTAGGAGCAGTGGCATAGCTAAGGCATCTGGCCCTTAGGGAAACAAAAATAATGTGTCCCCCATTCCCCCATTACACCCCCCATTTTATCATCCCAGTTTGACATCTTGGAGGCTCTTCTTAGGCCCCAGGTACCATGCTTTGAGGGGCTGTCTTACATAACTCTTAAAGACACTTTAGGCATGTAGCCTCCCTGAGCCTCAGAAGTCCTCTTAGGGCATTTCCGGTTTGGGGCAAAAACTAGAAATGACTTTTGGAGGCCTCTAAGACACCAGGTGTGCTACCTGGTGCAATGTACTCTCTGACAGTCTTTAAGTAGCAGTGCCACCGATTAGGAGGGTTGAACAGAACGTTGCTAGTTTTATCTGTCTCTCTCCTTGATAGATAGATAGATAGATAGATAGATAGATAGATAGATAGATAGATAGATAGATAGATAGATAGATAGATAGATAGATAGATAGATAGATAGATAGATAGATAGATAGATAGATAGATAAGGGAAGAATTCTTATGGTGTTGACAAGATGGTAATGGAGACTTTAACTGATCTCTTAACACCCAGATAATCTCTTTCGTTTTCCTCCAAAAGTAATGAGAGTAGTCCCTTAAAACTGTCAACTTCTTGCATTTACTTTTCCAAAAGTTGCTTGAAACCAGTTGGGTTAATAAAGATACAACTTTGTTCCATTAATTGCAGCACAGCCACTATTAGTATGCTAATGGACAGATGTTTTCTTAAAGAAGAGATAAAAGAGATAAAAGGTGTCATGAGAATAAATAGCTCCTATTGGTGGTGGAGGGGGAGTTCACATGGAAATGCAGTCAAGTGGTGCATTTATTTGGGACGCCTCCGCATCTTTATGTACCTGGTTATCCTTTGAAGACATCTTACTGGGCCACACATAATGGTGGCTCTCAAAGGCGAATTGCAGCCCAATCCTATCTAAAAATCTTGCTGGCAGAATGCGCGTTTTACTGGTGCGAGTTGCCACAAAGCAGCCATAAACGTGGGTCTATAAATGTAATAAATAAACATTGTCAGTTTGCTCAAAAATGTCTATGGTGACATTCTCCTAATTCAAACTCCAAGCAGTGGCGTAGCCAGAAGGGGTGCAAAGCACTGAGTTTTGCAGGGAACGTCACCGCAGTGTGCAAGTGACCCCTCCCCTTCAGAGCCCTTCAAAACTTAGTGCTTTGCGCTCCTTCAAGCTATGCTACTGCCTCTCCAAACCCCCTTTGCTCTGAACAGTTTTGCAGCCAAAAAAGTTGGTGTTGCCCTGCTTTCTCCAACATTAATCCCCGCGGTCCCTGACGGATAATGTATTGTTTGCCATTTCCTAGCCCTTCATTTCCCAAGGGTTTATCAGTAATACAATCCTTAAAAAAAAATTGATTTCTTTTAAATATGAACCTTGAGCAGTCAAAATCAGGGGATTAGAAAGGGGTGCAATGGAGCAGCCATTGGTTGGTGCTCTGTAGTATTATGTTCCCATAGTGATTGGAGGTCAGATTTTCATTTTGTATCGTAGCTCTCAAATTCCTCCGTGTTCTGAAAATACAGAAAGCTTGCACTGTATTTCTCTGCAGCTCAGAAGCTCACTGGGTGGTTTAGGAACAGATTTAATTGAAGGACTGCAATGCTCAGGCTCCTAGGATTTGACGCTGGGATGGAGGAGGGAGGTGAAACGGCAAGCGGAGTTGAGTACCTAAGTGTTCTGGTTCCATGGATGTTTCTCCACCTGGGTCGTTCCCGCCCATTTTAAAGGTTTGCACGTTTGTAAGTTGCAGTAAGCTTAAAGTTTAAAGGAGCAGGTGAGGATTGCTGTCTCAGGTGTGTTTCACCAGCCCACCAGGTCACTTCTCCTACAGTGACTAGGAGCAGAGGTTTACTATCAACCTTGCAGGTTTAAGACCATAGGATTGGAAGCAAAGTGAAGGAAATCTAATCAGAATAGTATGAAAATGGCAAACAAATTAAATAACTCCTGTGATGTTAGAATGAAAACACTACCCTTCCTTTTAAATGTAGGAAACTGCCTTATGCTGAGTCATGCTTTTGCTGAGTCATGCCGTCGAGCTCAGGATTGTCTGGGGGGGGGGTCAAACCCGTTTCATACAGTGGACCAAATAACATTCACAAATACCTGCTGGGGGCTAGAAGTGACATTATTAAGCAGGAAGTGATTAAGCAGGTCATGACCAGAAATAAGCACTTTTTTTCTCACCTAGGAACTCATCAGCTGCAAATGAAGAATAGAAAATATGCATATCTTGATAATATTTTTTAAGATATGGGAGTGCTCAATTATTATGTGGGCCATCCTTTCAGCAGTGGCACCTCTGTACAGCTCAGCAGCTGAGAGCAGCTAATGGTGGTAATGATGGTGGCTCTAGGAGAGACTGAGGACCCGATAAAAAGCTTCCATGGGCCGCATCCTGCCCACCAGCCTTATGTTTGACACCCCTGGTCTATACTAAATGTTACTCTGCAGATGCCCAATCTCGTCTGATCTCGGAAGCTAAGCAGGGTCAGGCCTGGTTAGTACTTGGATGGGAGACCGCTTGGGAATACCAGGTGCTGTAGGCTTATACCATAGTCTTTCGAGACTGAAGGTTGCCAGCCAGGCATTCTTCCCAATTTCAGACATGGGTCTTTCTCAGCCCTACCTGGAGATGCTACCAGATATTGAAGCTGTTGTTTTCTACAAAATGCCACGGATTTGCACCTCTTAGGAAACAAACTGGGAGTTTTGCAGGAATTCCTATTATTCATTTTGTTACTAAAGAAAAATAAACAAAAGGGGCTAGATTTGGTTCATATTTCCCCCCCATTTATTACAGAGCAAATGTGCATACCTCATGATCTTATGGACACCAGCACCCGCAAGGACAAAGTTCTAAGTTAAACAGATAAGATCAAGGACATATTCAAGCTGTCAAGGAAAAAAACAAACACTCTGCTGTATTTCATGGCTTCACAAAACTAGACTTCCGGTCTTGTTAAATCCCACAGTTTTATTGCAACATGTGGACCTTTTGGAAACCTGAAGGAAAACTGTGACCCTCTTAGAAATAATATCCTTCACAAGAAGGAATTGGTAGAGGAATGAAAATCTACAGCCATAATGAATGACACCGAGAATGACTCGAACCCCCTTTCTGGCCAGCGTGATATTTTATTGGCCTAGACAATCCCATTCATTCCAAAGTCATGGGCTATGAAAATTACTTTTGGCGGAGTTTATTACAGCAGGTAATGAGACTATAAATCTGCAAGCTGTTTGCTTAGCTTTCTGGACAGTTAGAAAAACTGTCACTATTTAGGTTGCATTGAATAGGGAGTAAAACTGTGGCTTTAAAAACAATATTATATATCCCCTGGATATGTATGGTGATGCCTGGGCCTATGTGTAGTACAGCGACTTAGTCACAGTTAAATATACTTAATGGGATATTAAGTCGCAAATGGTCCATCTGCCCCACACTCTCTAATGATACCATTTTTATAGGCACAGTTATTAATTTTACTCTTTTGCCTTGTCACACTTGCATCTCCTCCACCTCCCTTTGTTGCCCCCCAACACTCCAGGGTTGCTACCAGTACAAGGCAGTGTAAGGTGGGATAATCTACTGAGGAGGGTGGAGGATAGTGACTCACCATTCTCTGTCTAGATGGTCTATCTAGATGGGTGCTCTCAATGCAACTGGCAGCAGCTGTCTAAGATTTCAGACAGGACCTTCCTCTTCCCTAGCAGGAAATGCCAGGGATTGAACCTGGAAGTAGCATAGTCAGGAGGGAGGTGTGGTAAGTACTGTAGGGGACTCAATGTGCCAGGTAAGCAGCCCCTTCCACTTGCTGTTGGAGTCATTCCCGGCAACGCACAGGTTGCACCTTTCCCCGGCTACGCTATTGAACCTGGGAGTTTCTGCATGCAAAGCAGATGCTCTACTGCTGAGCCACAGCACTTCCCATGTTGCCATGCTGTAAAGCACCATGACTAAGGGTGCTACCCAAATGAATAAGTAACTATGTATAAATTATTCTTACTGGGGTTCCACCGAATTTTTCTACCCAAAAATGTTCTGGTGAAAGCAAGAAGGTTCACAGTGCAAAATATTACACACAAAAAGCTCTCTCTTTTTTACACACCCTCAAGACCCGATCCCTCTTTCTCAGCCCAGACCCAACCACTGTGACTTCTTGGACATATACCAGCTAAACAGGTGGCATAGTTCTGACAGGACCTATGGCAGCCAGGTGGCTTACTGAGAGGTAAGTAAAAAAATATTTTTACTTACTTCCCAGGCTGTCTGTTCCACAGGAGGCAGCTTGCACTCTGTTGGTACCACTGCATCATATAAACGGATGGGTAATAAGATAGGGGCCTTAACCATTTTGCTACTTCAGGGACCAATCCTATTCGCCGCCGTAAGGCACGTTTGCAGCTCTCAGTGCCAATGGAGTGCTGGTGCTAGCCCAACATTGACCGGCACTGGGCTAGTGCCAATGGAGCACCGGAGCTCCATCGCTAGGCGGTCGCGCGGACCGCTGGGCAGTGGAGAGGTAGGTGGGAGTGCAGGGGAAAGCAGGGAGGAGGCATTCCGGAGGGGGGGGAGGTGGAGTGAGGGTGGGGAGAGGATGGGGAGGAGGTGTGGGAGGGAGCATGGTGGGAGGGAGGCAGAACCCGTAGAACTTCGCTGTACTGATCCTGTGTCTCCGTAACAGGCCACCTGCCCGACATGGAGGCTCTGAATTCTACGCTGACCCTTGGGTCGCGCACACTGGGAGCTCAGGATTGGGCTGCTAGTCATGGATGGAGTTTTTTGTTCTTAATTGTGAGCCACTTAAAGGTTCTCCGTGTTGTTGAAAATGATTCAGTAATTGGTACTGGATAAGTCAGAGCAGCAGCCATTCTTCTTCCTCTTCTTCCATTCAGCCACTGAGACCTCCAGCCTAAAGGATCACCAGTGGCCACCGGCAAGAGAGAGCTTTCTGCTTGAGATGCCCAGGAGCCATGGAAGCTTGGGCTAAATGAATGGTCTGATTCATTATAAGATGATTTCAATGAAGGCCCATCCATGAGGCCACCTGATGAAGGTTGCATCAGCAGCAGATTATAAGGAGTCCAGAAACTCAGAGTGTGTATCCATCCAGCCTGCTGTCAATGCAAGCCACAATGCAGTGGCGTAGTTAAGAGGAGGTGCAAAGCGCTAAGTTTTGCAGGGAGCCTCACAGTGGCGTGCAAGCGGCTGCTCCCCTTCAGAGCCATGTGTATGCCTCTGTTTGCTCCTACCGCCTGGAATGACTCTGAAGGGGAGGGGTCGCTCATTTGGCAACAGCGCATGAGAAACACAGTAAGGTTTGGGGGACTTTTGGTAGCCTGGAGGTGGTGACCCCAAGGTGACATCAGGCAGCATTTGGGGTGGCACACGCTGGCTTCATAGGTCTCACGTCACATAGGCAAGGATCAATGCACAGTTGGTGGGCTGTTGTTGGGTCACAACTGTGTCAGCCTGGAGTGAGATGCTGTGCAGTGAAGGTACTGAAAGCTCACATTTAAGGGAGGCAGGACAATAACAACCTGCGCAATCAATGCCTTACATTATTTAGCTGTCAAAGTCAAGCTGTGCAGAAATACAGTCAATGTGAATGTTGATTGCAGAAATTAATTCTAACTCAGCCTCATGTTGATGCACACACAGAGGCCTCCTTCTCACTCAGGTGGGAAATCTGTGCCCGGTCTGTACTCTTCACACTACAGGCGGTGATGCCCGTCTCCCATACAGAAAGATAAGAAGCTTCTTTGTACCAAGTCAGACCAAGTTCACAGCGAGCCAGACAATGTACCAAGTTCATTGAGCTGACTATTGTCTATGCTTGTATATGACTGAGTATAGGCATTTTCCCATATCCATGGGGGATGCATTCCCAGCGCCCCTGCAGATAAGGAAACCGTGGATAAAATGGGACCCTAATGCAGTGGCGTAGCTAGAAGCGGCTTAGCTGCACTAAGTTTTGCAGGGAGCCTCACCGCAGCATGCAAGGGGTCCCTCCCTCTCCTCGCCAGAGCCATTCCAGGCAGGAGGAGCAAAAGGGATGCTGCATGAGGCTCCCTGCAAAACTTAGTGCTTTGCACAGCTATGCCACTGCCTATATGAAGAAGTAAAATACTTCTCTGTGCCCCCCCCAGCATCAGTTACCTTTGTTGAGCTTCTTTACCCCGGCATCAAGCAAGTCTGTGTCTTCCTTTTACTGAATGCTAAAACAGAAACGCAAAAACGCAGGCAGGCAGCCTGGATGCTAGAGGGAGAGATGTGAACAGGAAGCAGGGCCTAGTGTGCAGGCTGCCTGCCTGCCTGCCTGCCTGCCTTTTGCATTCCTGTTTTAGCATTTAGTAAAAGGCAGACTTGCTTAGCGCCAGGGTAAAGAAGCTCAACAAAGGTAGTGGGTCTGGGAAGTGCAGGGCCCCATGGGGGGGGCTGTGTACAACCGAATCCATGGATACTGGTTGGCAACCTTCAGTCTCGAAAGACTATGGTATAAGCCTCCAGCACCCGGTATTCCCAGGCGGTCTCCCATCCAAGTACTAACCAGGCCTGACCCTGCTTAGCTTCAAAGATCAGACGAGATCAGGCATGGAATGACTATGGTATAAGCCTACAGCACCTGGTATTCCCAGGCGGTCTCCCATCCAAGTAATAACCAGGCCTGACCCTGCTTAGCTTCCAAGATCATGGTATAAGCCTACAGCACCCGGTATTCCCAGGCAGTCTCCCATCCAAGTACTAACCAGGCCTGACCCTGCTTAGCTTCCGAGATCAGACGAGATCATGCATGTGCAGGGTAACAGAGTGCCTCTGCAGATATGGGGGGGGGCACTGTATATGATTGAGATCACGTTAGTGTTTGACCTGATCCAGCTGGGGTTTTCTTGCATGTGTTCCAATGTGCTCATTTTCTGTGTGCAAGAGTTGTTTGGATGGAGAAACATTCAACTGGGCTAGAAGAACGTACAGTGTTCGTTTTAAAATATATATATTTCCCCCCTTTCCCGCGGTGAAGCAAATACCGAAGGCGACTTATAAAGTTCCACAATTAAACTGTATGTGCAATGTATAAAAACAATGAATTAAATAATTAATAAAAGCAACAAAACCATTGCTGGGAGCAACGGTTTGGTTTACTTGCTCAATCAGGAAGTCAATTTACCATTCTATAATTTTTGTGTTTGTTTCTTGCTGCAACCAGTGGTGGTCCTGGCCACTGCGTCATCTGGGGCACACCTTCAGGGGTGCTGCGCTCCACCTGGAGTACCTGCTGCCTTCCCCCCCCAGCATTCTGAGGGTTGGGAAAGCTTCGTGTGGCCTCCCTGGCCCTCAGAAGGCCTCTTGGGGAGGCTCTCAGATGGTAGCCCTCAAATCAGCACACCAGTATTGGCAACCAACTGAGTGCTGTATAGAGGGAGCTGCTGGGATGAGAGTGGATGGCACTGAGACACACTCCCCCAAGCCTGGCGCCCGGGGCATTTGCACCCCTTGCCCTTCCCGGGTACGCCAGTGTTCAAAGTTTCAGGTTCAGCATCCTGCAGCAAACATCAGATAACTCATTCAAGGTAGGAGGGATTCACCCTGGACAGAAGGTGAAAAAAAAAAATAAACGACTGCTGTGAACAAGACAGTCCTGCGTATTGGCTGCAAAGGAAGGTTATCTACATGTCCATTAGCAGTAACTTGGCATCAACAATGTTTATTTGATTCAAGGTTAGTATTTCAGATGTCAATATTTGTTTTGAAATTAGCATATTTAATGTAGCCAAACAAATTACTAACGGAAACTAACCTTGCAGAATCTTCACATTGCTCCAGTTCTCTTTGGTGTCCCACCTACACCTATCTACATTCATAAAAGCAAGCATAAATTAGTGGCCTAATTCTATCAGTATGGTATGCTGGTAGACTCCCAAGGTCCACATGTGTACCACACAGTACACCATAGGAGCTGGTTGTCCAATGGTCTGCAGAATGCTGCCACTGGTGCAAAAAGTGGACATGGTGTTACTGGTGTTGGGGACAGACTGGGGCAGGGTTCGGGCCAGGACGTGGCAGGGTTGGAGGTAGGACTTGGTGGCAGTGATGTCCACCGGATCCTTGACCACCAGCAAAAGAGCAGGCATAGATCTGAGTTGGCCCATATGGGACCACAGAGCAGCCAGAGAGGTAGGTAAGTATGTAATTTTTTCTTTCTTTATGTACCTATCCTAGCTGGCCTTGTCCTCAGCTGGTCCTCAGGATGCAGTGAATGCTATGTCAGTATACCTCACTGTTCAGCCCAGGATAGGAGTGTGCCACAGATAGGTTTTCCCTCAATCCTAAGTAGAATACATGTAATCAATGTTCATGCCACTATCAGCCCAATGTTAAGCCAGCTATCGCTGGTGGAACAGACATGTGCACTGTCGTAAACGTGCCATAAGAATGCACCAGCCAGAACACTGGCTGGTCGGGGGGGGGGGGGACGACAGGAGAATGGAGGTGGGAAGATTTTATGTGTTGGGGGAGGGTGGGGAGGAGGCAAATCAGGCCCAGGAGAGGGCTGAAACTGCTGCTACTGCCACCACTATATTCTATCCCCATTCCCGGGCTTGGAAGCCTGACAAAAGGTGGCTTGGATTTGCACCAGCAATATCACTGGCACACATCCAAAGTAGTCTCGTTGCAGCTGTGAGACTTTACAAATGTCCCCTTGCCCCAAGGAGACCTCCAGTAGCCTCTAGTCCTGTGCTGGATGCAGCGAAGTTTGCAGAGGGACTGCTGCATAATGGGGCGAGACATTTGTTAGGACTGGGCTGTAGGTTGTGTAGAACATAAGTGGCTCATGCCATGTGCCCCCTGTAGTGATCTTCAACAGCTGGGTTCGCTAGCATTCCATGCAGCAGGAGCTACATCAAGAGGTGTGTTGGCCTACACTCCCGTTAGGGTCCCGTTAGGGAGAAGGGCGGGACAAAAATAAAGTTTTATTTTATTATTATTATTTACACTCCATTTATCTGGGTCAAACACAATCACGGCCTTGGGTCGAGTCTTCAAAAAGAAGTCCTGTATCTCATAATGATCTATGGAGAATTGAGATACACACCCCTTCCACTTAGCACCATGTTTAGCCACTTCACACAGCAGTCTCTGCTGCCCTCCTAACCCATAATTTGTTTCCAATCATAACCTAGCCTATTATTGTCATAGGAAGCCACCAAAGGGAGAAGAATAAAGTCTGGAGACCACCATCTGTATGCATGGGGAACACCATTCAAGACTGCCTACCGTGACATTATTCTTGTTATTTAATTCTTCCTGGGCTCTTTAAAACAACCTTGAAAATGTTTTTGGTTGAACGGAGAAATATAAATACTATATTAAAATGACAATCAACACTGGTTATGATCCAAAAGATCTACTTTAGGCTCTACCAGTCTACCTATGCCCCGTGGAATTTTTGACTTTTTAATCTGAAAAGCTAAGCTCTGTGTCGTAGCAAAAATTGTTTTTGAAATACTATTTCAAAAGACATTTGCCATTTAGCATCAGAGGATTACTGCCGGAGACCTTCGACCTCAGCAAATGTATTCCGCAGCTCTTTGAATCCTGGCCATCATAGTATAGTACGTCTCCCCCCAAAAAACATACACACGTTTTAATGAGCTGTCATTCATTCATACATACTTTATTGAAGCAAACACTCAAACATTGAAGGGAAGCAACTGAAGAGATGTGTGGAATCACCCCAGCGGTAGCATAGCTAGAGGGGGTGCAAAGCACTAAGTTTTGCAGGCACCTGTACGCCTCCATTTTACTCTCACCGCCAGGAATGGCTTTGAAGGGGAGGGGGAGGGCCACTTACATGGCGCATTCAGGTACTTGCAAAACTTAGTGCTCTAGCTATGCTACTTCATCCCAGCACACCCGTTGGGGGATGACTACAGATCCCTTAGTCAATCATGTCAGCGGTATATTAACTAATTAATTATGTCATCAACAGGGTGAAACAACTGCTTCTGTTTACACCGTACGCAGGATATGTGTGAATTACATTATATGTGTGGATTATAGCACAATAAATTTTATTCTATAAAGTGTGCATACATTTTCTTGGGATGCCCTGGATATGTATGCAACAACCCTTGAAACCGATTAACTCCGAGATTAATTCAAAGCATTTCTGACATTGTTATGGTACTCTTCCACATGCTAGAGAATTTAAAATTTGGCCAGTACCCCGATGACTCAAAAACGCGGAAAACATGCTGAGCCAAAACACCCAACCGTGTCATTCCCACTCATTCACAGGCTGCTTAAATGTGGGGGTCAGGACATTTTGGTCATACAAAAGTGAAATTACATTTACTGTATTTATTTGCTTTAGGTATTTGGTTGGCAACCTTCAGTCTCGAAAGACTATGGTATAAGCCTACAGCACCCAGTATTCCCAGGTGGTCTCCCATCCAAGTACTAACCAGGCCTGACCCTGCTTAGCTTCCAAGATCAGACGAGATTGGGCATGTGCAGGGTAACAGTTGCTGCACTCTGTCCTTCCATCATAAAATGACAGTATGACTCACAATGAAAAAGAATTAAAAGTATAATGCAAAACAACTAAACCAAAAAGAACTTAAATCTGTGCTGTAGTATTTTGCTGTGTCCGACTTGGGGTCTGTATTGGTGCAGGTGGCTTCTCCCCCCAGCTGGAAGACACTATTTTCCCAGTACAATTTCTCAGGACAACACTATGTAGATGGTGCAATGTCTAATTAAAAGGAAAAATCTTGGGATTGGGGTGATGGAGAAAATTAGGAAGGTGGAACACTGATGCTGCCATAAATACTGGCTCTGTGAAACTGGGGGCAAACAAATATAGTGAGAGCAACAAATATGGTGACCTGGGGGGTCATCTCCCCCAATTCTCCCCAAAATTCAGTCCTAATGTTTTATATTATTGAACCTAATTTGCAGGTTTGTGCCAGAGCCACAGTACCAAGTCTTGAGTGGAGTCTCTGCCCCCCCTTGACTCAAGTCACCCATGAGTCATAACTGTGGCTGTTGCAACTCATCCAGAGACATTCTTCAAGTCATTTTGACAAGAATCCAAGTCTTTTTGAAAAGCAGGTCAAGCCCCGGAAGCGACGAAACAAAAAGGAAGCAAGCTTTTGTGTGCACACACACAAAACAGAGTCGCAAGCTCATACGAAAGCAAGCCTTGATTCGAGTCTATTCAAGTCTTTTCATTTTTAGGGTAAAACCCCCAAGTCCCGAGTCAGTGCCCAAGTTTTTGACTCGTGTGGCTCAAGTCCATACGAGACACGAAAAACGTGTTTTCATGACTCAAGTCTGAGTCACCCGAGTCTCAGCATATCCCTGCTATAATTTGTACATTTGCTTCACAAAATTTCTGATGTGCTGATGTAGGTGTGTGCTAAAATTTGCCTTCTCGGCATGCCGGTAAAGATGAAAGTTTACCAAGTGCCTTCAGTTTTATGTTCCCACTTGGTAAATGGTTGCTTGCATTTGCCTTCTGTCCATACAAACAAAACAAAAAAAATAGTAACCCTTTTTGGGGCAGGTAACCTTATGCTCTTCAGGAATGTCAACACCAGCCAAATGATCTCATTTTATAGCAATCTAATCAGAAGCCAGAGAAAAGCCGGCATCAGACAGCATTCTGGCACGGCGGCTACAGAGAGCCGCGCAAGCATGATTGGCTTCTCTATGTGCAATTTTACCTCAAGCAACAACACTGGAGTCTGGACAATTGGCATCCTGCAGCTTTGCCCACTGAAAATCAATAGGATTTCCATTACATTTCAATTGTCTTGCAATGGAGAAAGCCACAGGGCTTTGACGGCTGATGTTCATACATTTTTAAATATTACCTCCTGCAGGGAGGGCTGCAGAGTTTTTTAATCTTTTCCCCCATCTAAATAACCAATGAGAAACATGCAAAAAGTAATCAAATCCAGCCACCAGTTTCTCCTTGGGAACAATTGTCAGTCTTCTGAGAGAGGACCCTGTTCTTGATGTGCTCTCTTGCCTCCCCATCCTCATCTCCCATAACCCCTAACGATTTTGGCAAGACATATTTCATTTATGGGCCAGTTCCAGAAAAATTTCCTACAGTAACCGCTTGAATGGGACTGTTCACAGTGGCAAGAAATGGGACTGGCAGACGTAAAGAGCCAAGCAGATGCAAAGTGACGGAGTTGCCATCAAAGGAGAGCTGACATTAAATTGGGCAGGAACATGCAGAAAAGCTATGTTATTCCCACAGCTTAAAAGCACAGTTATTTGAGCACCGAAACCTCCCTTCTCCTGAATCAGACCATTGGTCCATCTGGTTCGGTAGCATTGGCTCTCTGGGGTGTCAGGAAGGGACCTTTCCAAACCTTCCCTGGAAATGTCAGAAATTGAAGCTGGGACTCTATGTAAGCAAAACATATGCCCTGCTGCTTGACTATGGCCTCTCCACTCCTCCTTTATTCCATCCAGAGGTATAAGCTAAGCCATCTGGCACCTGTAACACAAAAAGTTTTAACACACCCCATATCCCCCAAATTTAACACCGCCATTTGACATCATAGAGGCCTCCAAAAACCAGAAGTGCCTTTTGGGGGCCTCTAAGAACCCCCTCAAGGTGTGGTGCCTGGGACAATGTACCCCCTGCCCCCCTTAGCTACGCCACTGCCTCCATGCATTTATTATACCCTGCTTTTCAGCCAGAATTGCTCCCAAAAGTGATGTCCAAATAAACTGCACATAATTGCATGATCATACTAGAGAGATATAAGGGGGTTTGGATCAAAGAGTCATGCCGTCCTAGCAATACAGACTCTTCCATCCAGAAAGAGGGGCAATAAAGAGTTGCATGTGCATTCAGGTTAGCAAATGGTAAAGATGTCAACGCTCGCAAGTAGATCCTCTATTGAACTGCAATCTTCTGGACCTTGCAAGGCGGTGATATAGTCCAACTTCCAGGCTCTTTACATGCACAAGGTCCCAGGTTCGATTCTCAGGCAGCTCTACCTAAAAAAAACTCAGTGTAATTTTTTTAAAAAACAATTCCAAAAATTTCTCCCAAAGACAAAAAAGGGGCAATCCAAGACCAGTTATTTTTCAGGTACAGCAGATCTTGGAAAAAAGGAATCTTGCTGGTAAACAGAGCTGCTGGACACTTCTCATGCTGTTCCCTGTGTGGAGCAAGCCTTATTTGAATGCATCCCTTGAAGTTATATTGTTAGTTTGTGCTCTTTAACTGCTCTGGGGCTACAGCGTGCGATGCATTGATCTGAATCTTCAACTGTAGATTTTAAAGGATATTCTCGGTAAACTGCTGGATACGCAGCGCTGCTTTGTATTCCATCTCTTTGTGCTAACACAATCGAAGTGTATACATTTAACTTGGGTGCGATTTTTCATTGCTCGTTTCTACAGTTAACAGGGATGATGCAGGAGCTTTTGAAGCTCTGTGCGATGACTAGACGAGGGCGGGCTAGTTCGCCCTCTTTCCACTTGTTCTCTTTCAGCAGATATTTTCCAAGCCATCACATTCAAATGTGCCCATGGGTTAGAATGTGCTTGTCACATATGCAATCATCCTAAGAAGAATGCTATTAATTGTAGAAGCAACCCTTATTTTGCAAAGCGCTCCCTAAGATCATGACAGGTACAGAAGATTTATGGTGCAAAACTTGACTTGTTTGTGTTTTCACCTGAAAGCCAAAGTCTGAAGTCAAGGCTCAAATGCCATGCCAAAGAGTGGGACATGCCATCCTTTGACAATGCAATGCTAGGAATGTTTACTCAGAAGTAAGACGCACTGAGTTTAATGCGACTTACTCCCAGGCAAATGTGTGGAGGATTGCAACCCAAAGCATGTGCTGATTTCCAAATATCTCATAAAGGGGATCAGAGATGCTAATGGATGCGGCATTAATATAATCATAAAAACAACATTACTTTAATTAGAACGTTGTAAATGCTGTAATTAAGATATTCAGGGACAGCTGTCTTCTCTGTCCCTAAACATCAGCAAGAAATCTCCCAGTGCTACTTACTTTAGAGTCATCATCTGCCCATTTTCATGGAGCACCATCTGTTGGCACATTTTCAATATTGCCTGGCAAGGAGAGGATTAAGAGAATGACATCCAAGCTATTTTTAAAAGAATAGCGACAGCAGCACAAACCACCTGGTCACCTGGTAAAACCCTGGTCAGCAACTAGACATATTGGCCCAATTGTTTCAGAGTCCATATTGGACTCCCAACTGCATCTTGGACTCCATAAGGACTCAATTGGCCTTAATGCCCAGAAGCAGGGCTGACCCAGGTCTTCCTGATGTCCGAGGCAGCATTCCAGATGCTGTCCCCTTACCGAATGATGAACCAGCCTCCCAGTCTCCTGTGTTCCTCCTCAGCTCAGTACTCCTCAACCCACATTTCCTTTTCTTCTCTGACCTCCTCCTCCTTTTCCAACCCCAAAAGTAGAAGGAGAAGGAGGAGAAGCAGAGGCAGACATAGGCACTCCACCACCTGACGGTGTGCCATCTGAGGTGATTGGTTCAGTTGACCTCAGGAATGGACTGGCCCTGCTCAGAAGAAGGATTCTTTGCTCTGAGCATGGTCTTTGTCAAGAGGAAACTTTCTAAGCTCTCTCAATTCATGGAGCAAAGGAGGAAATTACTCCCTGACCATGGATTCCAGGCGTTTATAGACTTCTCTGCAACCCCATATTTGTTGGAGGAGCAACAGCATGTGAGCTGAGCAACCCAATGTATACAGACATCACGTGTGGAAATCTTGGCCTCCCCCACTAAAGAGGAATTTGTTACTTATTTTAAAGCAGTGGTTCCCAAACTTACCTGGGTCATGATGCCCCTACGGCCTATTCTTTTCGGTCCAGCTGGGCACAACCATCTTTCAAAATCTCATGAAATCCAAGATGGTGGTGCCAAAAATCTCACAAGATTTCATGAGATCCAATTTGGTTTGCCAAGATTGGCAGCACCACCTTGGATCTCATGAGATTTCGTGAGATCCAAGATAACGGCACCCAGGAGAAAAGGTAGCTGGTGGCTACTAGGAGCCACCGGGGACATCCTGCAGTACCCCTTTGAGTGCGCCACAATGCCCTAAGGCAGGGATGCTCAATAGGTAGATCGCGATCTACCGGTAGATCGCGAGGCAAAATGAGTAGATCGCGGAGCCCTGTCTCTCCAAACTGTTAATATGTCAGTTTCGTCTAGTGACTATTTAGCTGACACTAAACTGACACTGAAACTGACACTTTAGCTGCTCTTCAGGGGGCGGGAGTTCGAGATGGAGTTGCTCTGATGGCGGTAGCCACGGGAGGCCCCGAGTGACCCTCCCCTTCCCTTCCAGTCCCTCGGTTGGGGCTGACAGGTGAGACGACCCCCCTGCCGCCTGCACGCGCAGCCCCTCTCCATGGAAACAGGGAAGCCCCCCGCCCTTCCGAGGAGGACCTGCGACACCTCCCTCTCCCTGCTGGTCTTGGGGCGCAGCCACAAAGAGTTTGGGGGGGGCAGGGAGTGGGGAGCTCCTCCCCCCATAGTGCAGCAAGGCTGGGCATGTGCCTCTTGGGGGGACCTGTGGCTGCCCCCAGTATGTGGGGTGGGGAGAGAGGAGAGGCCTCCCGTGTGCTTCCTTAAGCATCTGGTGGGCCACTGTGGGGCACAGGAAGCTGGACTTGGTGGGCCTCCTCTGACCTGGTCCAGCAGGGGCTCCATACATCAAAGGGGGTGTCTGTCAGACGCTTCCTTCCCCCCTGGTAGATCTCCAGGCCTTGCTGGGTTTCAAAGTAGCTCTCGAGCCAAAAAAGTATGAGCACCCCTGCCCTAAGGCATTGCAACGCAAAATTTGGGTACGTCTGATTTAAAGGCTTGCTGGTTACTTCTGTCCCTACATGTGATTAACCTTTCATTTTTGTATTTTTCCTATCTTGATGTTTCTCCCTCTGTAACCATGGCTGCAGTTCCCTCCTGATTCTAGGAAAGCTCTTAACAAAAGTTGGTTTTGCTGCGTGTGGGACTCCCTTATCGCTTCAGCTCTGCTAGTAATATTTGCCTAAATTAATCAGCTCAAGATGAATATTAGTTCAAGATGTACCTGCAAAGTAGACTTCTGTCTTTATATGTAACTGTTAAGTCCCTATACCAAGATTCCTTTTATGCAAACCCGTATTTGAGTTGGGCCTGAGTGCTGAATGTTTTGTTGCTCCCCTGGTCATACCAATCATGTCCAGTGTTCAGAGGACAACCTGATCTTGAGCTGAAAAGCACTGCTTCATCTGTGTGGGATCCTGATTTCCATTTAAACTTTTCTTTGTTCTTGTGAGGCATTTCCTGTTACCAAGCAAATGGTGCTTAGGTTCAAAGGTCCGAACAAGGGCCACATTCTAATTGAGCAAGGGATAAAGGGCCAGCAACAATACCATCATCTACTGACTCATCCGTGTGAAAAGTAAAGGGGGAAACCTAAGGTGTACAGGTTATCAATTTATTCTACTCATTTTGATCTTCCTTAGGGACGCTGTAAAAAATAAAGCATTCTGCATTATTAACGAGCTTTACTGAAAATGTGAATATCTCAGGAGTCTCTCTCTCTCTCTCTCTCCCCGTGCTCTCCTCATTCCACAACAGCCCAAACACAGACACATTTGTGTCTTGAGATCTGAGATATTAAAACAAAGAATTCTTGTCTAAAGCATTGTCTTTTAGTTGGTATGGGACAATAAAAATATTGTATCCTTCTACATACATACAAGGGGCAGCCAAATTCTCTTGTGGGCTTATGGCGGGAGAAGTGATTGTGAGGAGCTGCAGAAGGATCTCTCCAGACTGGCAGAATGGGCAACAAAATGGCAGATGCGCTTCAATGTCAGTAAGTGTAAGGTCTGGCCTGGACGCCTTTAAAAAGGGATTGGAAAAGTTTCTGGAGGAAAAATCCTCCAGAAAAGTTTCTGGAAAAGTTTCTGGAAAAGGATTGGAAAAGTTTCTGGAGGAAAAATCCATGGGGTACAAGCCATGATGTGTATGTGCAACCTCCTGATTTTAGAAATGGGCTATGTCAGAATGCCAGATGCAAGGGAGGGCACCAGGATGAGGTCTCTTGTTATCTGGTGTGCTCCCTGGGGCATTTGGTGGGCCGCTGTGAGATACAGGAAGCTGGACTAGATGGGCCTATGGCCTGATCCAGTGGGGCTGTTCTTATGTTCTTATGTTCTTAACCTGTGATCTGCCACCCTAAGTCCCAATATGGTGTCATAAAAGGTTCACTGCTGCAGTGGCATAGCCAAAGGAGGTGCAAAGCACTAAATTTTTCAAGGAGCCTCAGCACAGCATGCGGGCAGCCCCTCCCCTTCCCCTTTGGAGCCATTCAAGGCAGGGGAAACAAAACAGAGTTGTATACCTGGCTCCAAAAGGGAGGGGAGGGGCCACTTGCATGCCATGTAGAGGCTCCCTGCAAAACTTAGTGCTTGGTGCCCCGTCTAGCTATGCCACTGCACTGCTGTTGCACACTGCAAGACCACTGGTGCAAATAACTGGAGGACCCACAAGTATGACAGTCAGTGTCATGCAGAAGCCCTGCCAGAGCAGGTAGGGTGGCAGCAGGAGCAGTTCATGGGTAGTTTGGGTTAGGAGCAAGGCAGGAAGTGGGTAGGGAGAGGTCGTTCAAGGGGGGATGGATCTGGGCAGCATGAACGCAAGCCCCCTTCCCACCAAAGCTGCATGTGTTCACTCTTTACATGTGGGAATTCCACCTTTGTAACTTCATTTCCTTTGTAACGCTCATCCTTTAATGCAGCAATTTTCAATGTTTATCTCCCTCATGGCACACTGATCTCCATGGTCTTCGCCTCTGGTGATGTCACTTTCGGCTTCCCGGGTTCTGTGGCTCTCTTTCTAGGTTGATTGTCTGTAGTAACAAAATTGTCTGCCCCTCTTCCTCTGCTGTAGAACCCAGAAGGGTTTTTCAGTTACAGGTCCAGCCTATTTATACACGGATTTTTTATACACGGATTTGACTCAACACGAATGGCCCCTGCAAATGAGAAAGGAAAGTGCTGATCCCTGGAGAAGGGGGAAAAATGCATCCCTTTAAAATCAGTTTTAAAAACTGAATAGTCCTTTAACAACAGCCTCCTTAATGAGAGAGAGAGAGAGAGAGAGAGAGAGGGCAGCAGGCTAACAATCCATAAATCCTCTCTCCTTCGGACCCCTCCCTTCCCCCTGAGCACGTGAAAGAAAGGGATCATTTTGCATTGGTGAAGGGAGGGGCTGAGTGAAGTGCTGATGGATTGTCTTCTTAATGACTCTTATCTTAGAGTCAAAAGGTCAAAAAAGACATAGTGGAAATGGAAAAAGTGCAAAAGAGCGACTAAGATGATTACGGGGCTGGGGCACCTTCCTTATGAGGAAAGGCTACGGCATTTGGGCCTCTCAGCCTAGAAAAGAGACGCCTGAGGGGGGACATGATTGAGACATACAAAATTATGCAGGGGATGGACAGAGTGGATAGGGAGATGCTCTTTACACTCTCACGTAACACTAGAACCAGGGGACATCCACTAAAATTGAGTATTGGGATAGTTAGAACAGACAAAAGAAAATATTTCTTTACTCAGCATGTGGTTCGTCTGTGGAACTCCTTGCCACAGGATGTGGTGACGGCATCTGGCCTGGAAGTTTCTGGAGGAAAAATCCATTACAAGTTACAAGCCATGATGTGTATGTGCAACCTCCTGATTTTAGAAATGGGCTATGTCAGAATGCCAGATGCAAGGGAGGGCACCAGAATGAGGTCTTTTGTTATCTGGTGTGCTCCCTGAGGCATTTGGTGGGCCGCTGTGAGATACAGGAAGCTGGACTAGATGGGCCTATGGCCTGACCCAGTGGGGCTGTTCTTATGTTCTTATGTTCAATTACTGGAGCAAAGAAACTTTGTTTCTTAAATTGATTTGCTATAGTGCGTTTTTTTAATCCACATGAGTGCTTGGAACGGAACCCACGTGAATAATTAGTCTCAACCTGTATTTTCAATGCTCTGCTCCAACCCCCCCAACCCCCCCCCCCCACAGCACACCTTCATACCTTTCGCAGTGCCCTGGCACACCTGTTGAAAATCGCTGCTTTAATGCTTGTGGGGAGGGGGTGTGCGCAAGAAACCACGAGGATGCGAAAACCACAGCGATGCAAGAGATTAAAGAGCTTTACAATGACTTTGTAGAGCAACTGTTTGGGATTCCAGGTGCTACATGTGGCATTAAACAGATCCCAGCATAGCCAGCAAGTGACATAACTCCATCCTTGAGGCATTACCCTGAATATTTTTAGAATACCTTTTCTCCTGAATGTACAAGAGGGTGTTTAGAAAATTAAAGCCTTGGAAGCAATGGCATAGCTAGAGGGGGTGCAAAGCGCCAGGTTTTGCAGGGAGCCTCACTGCAGTGTGCATGTGGCCCTCCCCTTCCCCTTTGGAGCCATTCCAGGTGGTGGGAGCAAAACAGAGGCATTCACCTTGAGAGGCCATGCGCTCCATCCTGCATTCACCTCCGTTTTGCTCCCAACATCACTATTATCCATTGTGATCCATTGTGAAATTTGAAAAAAAAAATGTATTTACTGTATAGCTATCATGTACCAGATCCTATATTGTGCAGTCTTATCCTGAAAAGCAGACCAAAAGGGCTGGCTGGAATAAGATAGTGAAAAGGGATTAGAAGAGTGGAAGTCTTTTAAAGGCTGGAAGTAGCCACAGCTCTCTTTCCCCCGGTGCTGCCTCTCAAGCCCCTCAGACAACTGCCGAGAGCAGCATGTTGTTGGCAACCTTCAGTCTCGAAAGACTCTGGTATCACGCTCTGAAAGGTGGTTCTGGAACAGCATCTAGTGTGGCTGAAAAGGCCAATTCAGGAGTGACAATCCCTTCCACACTGGGAGCAAGTGCAGTCTGTCCCTGGTCTGTCTCCCTGGCTATGGGCCTTCCTTCTTTGCCTCTTAGCTTCAGACTGTTGGCCAAGTGTCTCTTCAAACTGGGAAAGGCCATGCTGCACAGCCTGCCTCCAAGCGGGCTGCTCAGAGGCCAGGGTTTCCCACTTGTTGAGGTCCATTCCTAAGGCCTTCAGATCCCTCTTGCAGATGTCCTTGTATCGCAGCTGTGGTCTACCTGTAGGGCACTTTCCCTGCACGAGTTCTCCATAGAGGAGATCCTTTGGGATCCGGCCATCATCCATTCTCACGACATTACCAAGCCAACGCAGGCATCTCTGTTTCAGCAGTGCATACATGCTAGGATTCCAGCACGTTCCAGGACTGTGTTGTTAGGAACTTTGTCCTGCCAGTGATGCCGATAATGCGTCGAAGCAGCGCATGTGGAAAGCATTCAGTTTCCTCTCCTGTTGTGAGTGAAGAGTCCATGACTTGCTGCAGTACAGAAGTGTACTCAGGACGCAAGCTCTGTAGACCTGGACCTCTCAAGCCCCTCAGACAACTGCTGAGAGCAGACAATGGCTATAAGTCATCACGCCACCATTCAGCTGATTGGTGGAGTCACGCTTTCCACCCACTGACTGACTGGCAGGTCTCATCCTGCTGGTTGACTTGCTGGACTCATTCAGGGCTTGTGGAGTGGGGCGCTCACTCTCAGTGAACCTGTTTGCCCTTATTTGCATCAACATGCCCAATTCTGGTGGCTGCTGTGTGGTGATTCCATCCACTGTGCGATCATATGGCTGCATTCATTTTTTAGCTTCCAACGCTAGAGAGTTGTTCTTTTTTCTCCTTCCAGCACACTCAGGTCACAAGTCACATTATTCACCAGTGAAATATTCTTGGAATTAGTGTGGAAAATATTTTGAAATGTACACCCAAATCCCTGAAAGAATTGCTTTCAGATCAAACATGGGTGCAGAATAACAACTGAGTTCCAGCCAGCCCCAAAGGCTCACTCTACATTTGGCTTCCCACCTCAGCCGATAGCTACAAATTGCAGGGGAGCTGTCAAAAAACAGATATTTAGTTGGCAATTTCCAGGCAATTAGGGTGCAGACCTGTTGCCTGATGAAGTTTCATCTTGAGTTTGCCCCATTTGGTCTGAAGCGGAAATGAAAGATAGAGCATTTCTCTTCAGATCTTTTCAGCAAAATAAGCAAACCCTCTTCACAAAATTAATACTGGCAGCCATTTCTAGTCTTTCAGTAATAGATTCCTGGGACTTTTTTATAGAGTCAACTCTGACCCGCACCACTTGCTTCCGAGTGCATAAAAATGAACTCTCTGAGCTTCTTACAAGCTATTAAAGACTGAAGAGTATATAGTCAGAAGAGTCTGGAGGAGCAGAATGGGAATATCTGTATGAAGTTCAATACACTTGCCACAACCCAGAGCTCCCCTGGGGTTCCATGGGGCTTCACCATGCTCGGCCCTACAGAAGAAGGCACTGACCCATTTTGTGTGCACAGAGTTCCATTATTTGGGAAGAAAGAGGTCAAGAAAGGGTAGGACTCTGGCCCACATGACCTTGATCACTTCCATATCTTGAAAATATGATCCGGGTTTGCATATTTTCTCTTCTGTCACTTGCACACAAGTTCCTAGGTGAGAACAAAGTGCTTATTTCTGGTCATCAGCTGCTTAATGATGTCACTTCCTGCTTCATGACATCACGTCCAGCCCTCAGCAGGTGCCATTGATGTTATTCGACCTACTGTATGAAACAAGTTTGACACCCTTGCACTAGACTCTGAAGTTAGGCTGTGGCGAAATAAATATCACGGAGCATCACTTGAAGTTCCCCCTCCTTTTTTCCTAAAGTCAAATAGCAGCTGCAAGGATTAAATCAGGATCAGAGCACAGATTGGGAGCATTAAATTTCTTTTGTTGCTAGGTCAGTTCCAAGTGCCGGGATCCTTGGCAAACTGTCCTCTCTAGGCATTCTCCAACCTCGGAGAAGAAAAAATTATTTTCTCACCATCACATGAAGACTGGACAAGAATTCTTGGTCTGAAAAAAACAGAGGGCCTTTGCGAGGGCCCTGGGCCCTTGGCAGCTATTCATCAATGCCAGCCCTTCATGATAGCCTTCTTCCTGTGTGCCATGATGCAGACAAACTAACTATGAACTATTAGTCCTGGAGGGAAGTTCTCCCTGTTGATGGTTCGTTGGCAACCTTCAGTCTCAAAAGACTATGGTATAAGCCTACAGCACCTGGTATTCCAGGCAGTCTCCCATCCAAGTACTAACCAGCCTGACCCTGCTTAGCTTCCAAGATCAGGAGATAGTGTTCAGTATAGGGAGATGGCTGGCAACCTGCAGTCTTGAAAGACTATGGTATAAGTCTACAGCACCTGATATTCCCAGGCAGGCTCCATCCAAGTACTAACCAGGCCTGACCCTGCTTAGCTTCCAAGATCAGACAAGATCAGGAGATAGTGTTCAGTATAGGGAGATGGTTGGCAACCTTCAGTCTCGAAAGACTATGGTATAAGCCTGCAGCACCTGGTATTCCCAGGCGGTCTCCCATCCAAGTACTAACCAGGCCTAACCCTGCTTAGCTTCCAAGATCAGACGAGATCAGGCATGTGCAGGGTTAACAGTTGCCCTGTTATGTCTGTGATTTGCCTTTAGAGCAGAAAGGTAGCTCTACAGTCATGTATAATGTCTCATTTGGTTCTTAGTGAGGGCAATAGAGCAGGCAGAGTGACACCACCGCGACTTTTCATTGGCCATCTGTTTGCAGCTTTACAAATCCAGGCATTGAACTAGAAGGAGAAAATCTGTGACATGGAACACTGGACAGCAACAGTTTTGCATAAGACTTTTCAGCAAGAGAAGTCTATCTGAGCAGTTAAGCGTGACATTGCACCAGCAATACATTGAAAATTTCATACATAGCTATTATTAATTGCTTCTGATTTGGTTCCTGCTGTGGAGAGGAAAGGCTTGTGAGGAAAGATTACAGCATTTGGGGCACGTCAGTCTAGAAAAAAAGATGCCTGAAGGGAGACATGATTGAGACACACAAAATTATGCAGGGGGTAGATAGAGTGGAAAGAGGGATGATCTTTTCCTCCTCACACAATACCAGAACCAGGGGGCATCCATTAAAATTGAGTGGTGGGAGAGTTAGGACAAACAAAAGAAAATATCTCTTTACCCAGCGTGTAATTAGCCTGTGGAACTCCTTGCCTCAGGAAGTAGTGATGGCATCTTGGCTAGATGCCTTTAAATGGGGATTGGATAGAGCGCGATACCATAGTCTTCTGAGACTGAAGGATGCCAATGATGGAGGAAAAGTCCATCATAGTTTGCAAGCCATGATGTGTAAGTCCAACCTCCTGATTTTAGAAGTGGGCTACCTCAGAATGCCAGATGCAAGGGAGGGCACCAGGATGCAGGTCTCTTGTTGTCTTGTGTGCTCCCTGAGGCATTTGCTGGGCCAATGTGAGATACAGGAAGCTGGACTAGATGGGCCTATGGCCTGATCCAGTGGGCCTGTTCTTATGTTCTTATGAGAGTAGAGGTAAAATTGTTCCTTGACCATAGAAATGACAGGCAGCCCAATCCTGAGCTGCCCAGAGTGTGCTGAAAATGGCTGCCGCGGCATCCTAACCACAACCCGGCAGCCAGCAGCGGCTCCTTGCGGGAAGGGGATATTCATCCCCTTCCCCCGGGTAAGGAAAGTAGCCTTACCCACAAGGGAGCTACTTGATTCAACAGCAGCTCTGGAGCTGCCGCAGAAACAAGTTCTGTGTCGGATCTGATAGAGCTGAGCTCTAATAGTCCCACCCTCCTGCTCCCCCTGACACGCCTCCTCCCCACCCTATCTCCACCATCCCCCACCTCCCCTTTCCCAGAACGCCTCCTCCCCGCCTCTCCCCATGCCCCACCCACCTCTCTGCAGTCTGGTTGGTCGGTGACCCCCAAGCAGCAGAGCATGGGCTTTCTTTGGGTACAAGGCCAACGTAAGCCCGCAAATGTGCCTTATGGCATGTTTGCGACAGTGTACGCTGGCGGTAAGCCGGCACACAGAACTCAAGATTGGGCTCTAAGGGCCAGCAGATGGAGTGTATGTACTCACAATGCACTCACAACCTGATCATGCAAAGAAGGGTCAACAAACAATGTCTGAATTGGTGCTAATTGCAGGTTGCATATCTTACTTTCTTCTTCAGTCATCCATTTGGGGCTAAACTTGGAACAACATAAACTTAGCTCGATTATATGAAATGACCCGCTGCCCACACTGTGGCTAATGGTAGTTTGCATTTAATTTCAAATATACTTATACACTTGCATGGAAAACAGGCCTCTGGACATTTTTCAGCTGCCGTAACAGTTTAGGGGATGGATTCCAAAGAACGGGATGCATTTTTCATTTGGGTAGCTTGAGCACAGATCGGATTTGCTCCTGTGCCTACCAGTGTTTGCTCGGTTTTTACAAACAGATTGAACTTTGATCCATTTCCAAGTTCATTTCCCATGAATACTTCAGGGAGCAATGCTGGATGCTGTTATACTGCAGCAAGGGGCGGGAAAAAAAAGGCTGCCTGCTTCCGGGGAATGTAAAACAAAGAATCTTTCAAGCACTTCTTGTCTTGTACACGGAGAGTAATCTGTATCAATGTCCAGCTTTTACGAGAACCATTAAGAAAGGTCAGGTTTTTATCTCCAGGACATTTTATTTCTCACTTTTTTTCCCCCAGACACTTTATACTGACCCTTTTTGGCACAGCGGAAATTTCCCTACTGAAATTTTAAAACGAGGAGCACCAAAGTTGCAACTTGTCCAGTAGCATGGGAGCCTCCCAACCTCCCAAATTTGGGAAGGGGGGGCAGGCTGTGTCTACCTTTTCAAGTGGGTGCTCCTTTTTTTAGCAGGGGGAGAGTAACTGGCCCACCTCACCCCAGCACTGTCTGTTCTAATGGCTGTCTGCTGGTATTCATTTGCATCTTTTTAGCTTGTGAGCCCTTTTGGGACAGGGAGCCATTTAGTTATTTGATTTTTTCTCTGTAAACCTCTTTGTGAACTTCTAGTTGAAAAGCGGTATATAAATACTGTTAATAATAATTAATTAATTAATAATTATGGCAGGGCCATAACTTCAGTGGTCATCAAATGTATCACCAACACCCAATACCCGGCATATAACAAAGCAGAAAGTCAGGTAGCAGTCTGGCATAGAACCATCTTCTCGGAAATGTTACCTTTTTCATACTTTTCTCTCTCCCTTTTTTATTTTCTTAGCCCCTAAACAGCAAGGATATTGTCACTTATTCTTAAATATTGTTAAAATAGTCTTAATAATCATAATAATCAAAACTGACCTTGCAATGCCTCTGGTGAGGTCATCCTACCTTATCTTGCCAACACAGCCCAACCTCATCCAGAACTTATCAGGCATGCTTGGTTTCTTCAAAATCAAGCCCCATTTCTAACACCATATTCTAGGAAGCCCCCAAATCTGTTCATGAATACGTTGGCTCATTCTGAGAAAGCAAAGGGATTAAATGCCGCTTTTTGAGGCTGAAAAGCACAGCTCTCTGGCATTTTACTGGAAAATGCCTCTGTGAATTGTGTCTGCAACTGTCTTCAGGAATGTGCATTATACATCAAAGGCAGAGACATGTTAAATTAATGCACTGTCATGATGTCCAGCGAATACTTTGCCCATTAATTAGGTGAACTGACAAATTAAATACCTTGGCTGGGAAGCAGGCTACACTTTCAATTTTTTTTTTTTTCTTTTCCAAAGGGTGTTCTTCCCTACATGTTGATGAATTGCTGTATTGGCTAAAAAGTGTTGCTGTCCAAAGCGTAAATGTTTTCTTAAGGATACCAAGTCTTGGCAAACAGAGAGAGCAAATTAATTCCACATTTTGGATTTAACCTCGAACACCATACTTAATTTGCTTTTCAAGGTGACTTTCAGGTCCATTTTGATGTAAATTTCCACCAAGGATAGAATTTAGTCCACAGAGGGCTATTAGAAGCATTCAGGATGATTTAAATCAGGCTTTTTCTTTCCCCTCTCAGTTTCTCCCCCATGAAAATCTGTCCCACCAGGCTAAATTCTTCTAAGTCTTCACGTCCTCCAACATTTCATTGATAAAAAGAGGGACGATTCACATTGAGGAGTAGCTTGTGGTATGGGCTTATTGATTTAAAAACAAAGAGGGTGAAGATCCTTTCAGTTAAAGATATATAGTGGACCTGCAGTATCCATGGGTTTGACTTACTGGATTTGACTTACTGTGGATACTAGCATTTCCAGAGTCCACATTTAACTGTCTTTGAAACAAGAAAAAAAAAAGTGTGAAAATTGTGGTTCCTACTGCTTTGCACAAAAACTGCACTGTTTCCAAGCCCCAACTATTTTTAGGGCTTTAGGGCTGAGGTTTCTTGCTCCTCCCAGCCTTGCCCTTTGTGATTGTATCCCAGGCAAACCTGGGAAGATCAAGAAACATCTGTGTGACCCAGAAGTGGGTCTTTAAGCCCTAAAAATAGTGCTGAAGGTTTGGAAATGGTTTGGTTTTGGAGCAAAACAGTAGGAGCCCCAATTCTCATGCTTTTTTGTTTCAAAGGCATTTAAGTGTAGACCCTGGTATCCATAGATTCTGGTATCTGCGGAGGGTCCATAATGAATGGATCTCCATGAGCTCCATCCCCCTGACTCCACTACTGTACCAGGACTCCACCTATACTAGAAAGACAAATGGTTTGCAGCAGTTCATAGTATAGTTCAATGGTTGAGGGTGATATGGAGGCTACACAATGTGCATGTATTTACATGAATGTGCACTGCAGGAAGGATTCATCCAGCCACACTCCTTACAGAGATTTAAATCGTAGAACACCTGGGGACGGAGCTGGACCCTAAAGAAGGCCAACATTAGCAAGACCAGAGCAAGACTTCCTCACAAAGGAAGAACTAGGCACAAAAGCCACGGATATTTTCCAGGGGCAATGAACAGAAATTAGAATTGGAACAGGTGTGTCTTGGACCCCAAAGTAGCTAGACTGGAGCAACAGGGATCCCAGAAAGGTCATAACATTGGCAACAATCATACAAGGTATTAACAGCTGTTGAACTCATAAGAATTTCTGTATGGAATAATTGCTTAGTTGCCATCACAACGGCAGGTGAAAAGCTTGTTTGGTGGTTTCATGAGGTTCCTCCACATTGTGTCCTGATCCCCAGAAGTCCCACTAGATCAGGGGTAGGCAACCTTAAACACTCAAAGAGCCATTTGGACCCATTTTCCGGAGAAAAGAAAACCTTGGGAGCCACCTCAAAAAGCTCTATAAATCGTGTGCCGGCGGGTGTTGCATATGGGCGGTTGTAACGCATATTTTGAGTGACTTACCCACCCCCCCACACACACTCACACTTACCCACACCCACCCTTTCACACACACCCCTCACTCACTCATACACACTCAGACTTACCCACCCCCACACACACACCCACACTCACTCACACACACTCTCACTTACCCACAACCACCCTTTCACACACACACCCCACACTCACTCACTCACTCACACACACACACACTCCTCCCCCCGTGCAATGAGCGGGCTGAGCCACAGTGAGGGGAGGGTGCGAACAAAGGGGCAGAGAGAGTCTGCAGGTGGAGACCCCCTCCCCAAGCCCACATTTCCGCTGCAAGCCAAACGCACCAGCAGGCAGCAGCATGTCATGCAACGTAGCGGGAAAGAAACGCCCCGTGGCAGGCATTGGGGGACAGCCTGGAAGCTCCATGTTGCGCCCTCCCTCCAGCATTGCAGCCCCCAGAAAGCAACCCCCTCACAGCGCAGGCTGCACGCCCTGGTACCACTGCACAGGGAGCAAGCTGGCTCTCCAGGCACCCCTCCCCGCTGCCTGCAGGGAGAGGCTCTCCACTGGCGCCAAACTGCCCAAGTGGGCAGCGCGCGCCTCACCTTGCTCCTGGGAGTCTCCAGGGTCGCGCGCTCTCCCTGCCCAGCTGGGGGACCGGCAGCTTCCCACGCGCCCCTTCCTTGCAGGCTGCAGCTCAAACCAGCCACCCAGAGGCGCGCGATGTGGGCACTGGAAGAGGGGAGTGCGGCAGTGCTTGGACTCCGGAGCCGCAGCAGATGGCTGAAAGAGCCGCATGCGGCTCCGGAGCCGCGGTTTGCTGACCCCAGCACTAGTTCCATGCAAGGCCCACTCCTGCAAGCCAGTGATGTAGATAGAGGGAGTGCAAAGCACTAAGTTTTGCAGGGAGCTTCAACGGGGTGTGCAAGCGCTCCCCCCCCCCCATCGGAGACATTCCAGGTGATGGGAGCAAAACGGATGCAAATGCCTCCATTTTGATCCTACCACCCAGAATGGCTCTGAAGGGGAGGGGAGGGGCCGCTTGCATGCCGCAAGAAGGCTCCCTGCAAAACTTAGTGCTTTGCACCCCTTCAAGCTAAGCCACTGCTGCAAGCACACCCAAAGCATTTGCTTAAAGTGATCTTGGGCACTTTGCGTGTGAGGAGAAAGGTGTGATAAAAATGTTTTAAATAAATAACAATAACAGATGAAGTGTGGCTCTAAAAGGTGGGGAAGGTGCTGCTTTCGAAAGTATTCGGATGCTGCTAGCTAAAAATTCATCCCATCAATACATGTTTTCCCTTCTTCTTTGCAGTCTCTTAATCCTCATCACTGTCCTCTCCAAACAAAATCCTTGAAATGCATGCACCTAAACAGAAGGTGCGGCAAGATGTGTCATTGCGTACCAAGACGCTGACAGTCTGGTCTTCATTGATCCTTCAGTCTAGTTTTGAAATATATATTTAGTAAATTATTGCTGCCAATACATGCCAAATCAGTGCATATGACCGATACAATCAACTGCAAAATGGGTGCTGTGATTGAAAGAACAGACCACACAATAGCAGTGTGATGAAGCTAGTTTTGCATTGTTCCAAACGATCTTGTTGCTGCAGTCTTAGCAGCCACAATTACTGCAGCTTGCAGTGCCGTTATAATCACATCATCTGTTCTTATGACTAAAGAAGCTCAATAATCAACTGACGCTTTTGTTGATTAGCAGTGGGAATCAGTACTACTCAGTGGGGGTGTGAGAAAGTGTGCAAGATTGGAACCTATAGTAGATAGGTTTTCCATTGAATGGATGAGTCCAGTTGGAGAAATAACAAGACCATGTCCATGCATTTCTCCTTTGGTCCTTAATCTATTCTCATCCCTGACTTGCAGCAAGGAAAAGCGAGACTAATGGTGTACAAGGAGGATGGATAGAAACAGCTGTGGCTACCTTGTCTGCCATCTTATCAGTGTGTTCAAAAGTAAATGCATGCTTCCTTGGCAAACCTAGCTGTTAAGAGATGGGACTGAACCAGATCCAAACTCACCCAAAGTTTTGGTGAAAGGGGTCTGGATATGTTTGGCTCCTCCATTGAAGAGTTTGGGCCTCTTCAGTCTAAAAAAGAGGTGCCAGAGGGGGGACATGTTTGAGACATACAAAATCATGAAGGGGATGGATAGAGTTGATAGAGAGACATTCTTTTCCCTCTTGCATAACACCAGAACCAGGGGACATCCACAAAAGTTGAGTGTTGGGAGAGTTAGGACAGACAGAAGAAAATGCTTCTTTACCCAGCGTGTAATTAGTTTGTGGAACTCTTTGCCAGAAGAAGTAGTTATGGCATCTTGCCTGGATGCCTTTAAGAGGGGATTAGACAAATTTCTAAAGAAGTTTGTTACAGGTTACAAGTCATAGTAGGTATGTGCAAGCTCTTGGTTATAGAGGCAGGCTGCCTCTGATTGCCAGATGCAGGGGAGGGTACCAGGACGCAGGTTGTGTCTGTTGTCTTGTGTGGTCCCTGGGGCATTTGGTGGGCCACTGTGAGATACAGGAAGTGGACTAGATGGACTCTTCTTATGTTCTTAAGTTAGCATTGATCAAAAAGTCCAAACTGGGTCTGGAAAAGTTGGAAGTCCTCTAGGTCAGTGTTTCTCAAACTGTGGGTTGGGACCCACTAGGTGGGTTGCGAGCCAAATTCAGGTGGGCCCCCATTCATTTCAATATTTATTTTTAATATATTAGTCTTAATGCTACCATAGCATGAGACTGCATTTGGAAAAATGTTACAGACCTATACTTTTAACAGACTACTATGTATATGCTCTTAACAATGAAAGTAAATAGAACTTACTCCTGGGCAAGTGTAGGTAGGATTGCAGCCTAGAATTGTTAAAAATGTCCCTGCTCGATGGTGTCACTTCTGGTCATGACATCACTTCCGGTGGGTCCCAACAAGATTCTTTTTCTAAAAAAGTGGGTCCCGATGCTAAATGTGTGCGAACCACTGCTCTAGGTGATAAATTAAGGGCCCAATCCTATCCAATTTTCCAGCACTGGTGCAGCCGCAATGCAGCCCCAAGGTAAGGGAACAAATGATCCCCTACCTTAAGGAGGCCTCTGTGACTGCCTCCCCAACACAGGAAGCAGTGCCAGTCCCTTTGGCACAGCTGCACCGGCACTGGAAAATTGGATAGGATTGGGCCCTCAGATGATACATGAACAACTAAGGTCATAAATAATTGTATACGATGTAAGAGGTGGAATAATAATCTAGAATGCAACCCTCCTGGTGCTTCTGCAGTGAACTTCAGTTATTTCCTCATGATTCTATTCCTGAAATTTCCTCCAGGGAAGAAGAATTTGTATATAAGGTTATTCAACTCATATTTTCATATTCTTTCAACCTTTATACAGCCTTCAAAGGCAGCAGGCCACATACACTTTGGATCTGTGGGTACACTTTGGACTACTTTGGATCTGATAAGGGTTTTTTTCGAGTGATTTTCAGGGGGAGGGGCCTGCGTTCATTGGAACGGGACCGTTCTGACGGCATCATGTTCTTCTAAGCCTACTCTTCAACACAGACTGAGGCATGTTCACCTCCTCGTGAGTAAACGTGCAGTGCAGCTTAGTTTCACTTTCCATAGGGCTCAATGCATTTTCCTTGTCAGCTATCAGCTTGTCCGTTTCACAACCCACCCACAATCAGGTCACAACCCACTGGTGGGTCCCGACCCACAGTTTGGGAAACACTGCTCTATCTTTTCTTTTTAAAAAAAAAAACTCAGTCTCATTAATAGTTTCATTTTGAGACACTTTGAGGTTGAATGCATCCCTCACCAATGTCAGTGATCCCAAAACTGTCAGACACACTGCTAATTTTGACCTATCACTCTACAAATATTGTTAATTCCCCCAATTTGGTTCCATTTTAGTTACTGTGTGTGTGTTTGTGCATGACATATATAGAAAGACACTTTGGCACCCCCTCTAGCTATGCCACTGGGTCCAGGCCAGGAAATGAACTCAGCATGCCTTACTGGTTGGCAACCTTCAGTCTCGAAAGACTATGGTATAAGCCTACAGCACACGGTATTCCCAGGCGGTCTCCCATCCAAGTACTAACCAGGCCTGGCCCTGCTTAGCTTCCGAGATCAGACGAGATCGGGCATGTGCAGGGTAACAGTTGCTTATGCCAACTTACCAATGGCAACAGGGGGAAATGAACGTTCTGCAGGCCACTGCAACGCACATATGGGCTCTGGCCATTTGCCCTGGTGGCTGTGGCTCACCAAACGGCAGAGCAACTTTCCTGCCTCAGGCCACAGAAAAACGGAAGCATACACCTGGAATGGCTACAAAGGGGAGGGGGAGGGCTGTGGTGAGGCTCCCTGCAAAACTTAGTGGTCTGAGGGCCAAAGGGGCACGCGTTGCATTCAATGGTGGTGGGGGGCTGCCATGGAGGCCTCCTTAAGGTTAGGGATTGTTTGTTCCCTTCCCTCAAAACTGCATTGTGGTTGCATTGGCACAGGAAAGGTGAACAGGATTGGGTGCTAACATGATGATGCTTTCAGGTTCCCCACACTGCTTATTTTCATTCATACCAGTCCAAAATGGCTGGTTGACTAGCCTCCAGATTATGACCGATGAGTGACACCAGGTCTTGAAGGTACAAGGACAATCTCCTGGCCCTTAACTCAGACCTGCCCGTTTTCTCTGTATATAAAGGAAAACATAGCGGCAGAATCCACTCCTTTATCTGAGGCCACTTGATTCCTTAGATGTGTAGCTCCCTGAAGTAACATGTCTTTAGCCATGAATAAATCAACAATAGATTAATCTCAGTAGGCCTTCACAGAAAAACAACAACAAAAGGAAATGGAGAAAAGTAAACCATAAATAAAAGAGAAATGTGAACACAGGGGAAAAATATATATATATATAAAACCAGCAAAATCTCATTAAAAATACATTCCTATTAAGACCTTTGGAAACAAAACAATCCGGTGAAGTTTAAGCAATGCAGATATGACATTCACAGTATTGATCAAAGGGCTTATTTTGTCAGGGAAATGTGTGATAAATGTTATTTCTACATAAATCCTGCCACTAACAGGACAAAAGGTCTTTCTTCTCCGAGCTCCAGGAGGAATTGTTTGACATACTCAGCAAAAAGAATGCAAGCAAGTTATTCAGAAGAGGCGAAAGATGAGGGACGAGCCAGAATCACACATGGCTACGGCCTTGGGCAGGAGGTCTGGTCTAGAGAGTAGAGCCTCCATTTGCCTGAAGATTAACATCCACAAGGTCGCCAGTTTGAGGCCACCGGCACCGTGCGACCTTGAAGCAGCTGGCAAGCTGAGCCGAGCTATTCCATCTGCTCTGAGCGTGGGAGGATGGAGGCCAGAATGGAGGCCAGATCAGAACGAAACATCTGAATTTGTTGTGGCTCTTGAAAGATAGAGCCTTCTTTCAATTGTAAAAATCCCTCCGGGGATTTAAATTAGCCTGCCTATGTAAACCGCCTTGAATAAAGTCTTGAATAAAGACCAAGAAAGGTGGTATATAAATACCTGTATTATTATTATTATTATTATTATTATTATTATTATTATTATTATTATTATTGATACGTTTCTGCCATTTTCTCAGTCATTTCTCACGACCCCTAGTTGACAGGTATAGGGGGATGGCCTGAAGGTGCGTGATGAGCCTCTTCAATGACCATGACTGTCTTCAGATGTGATTGAGACAAGGAAGGACTGTGTGGCCGCAGAGGTGAGGAGAGTGTACTGGCAAGCCCCACCCCTGCACCAGTACACCTTCAAAGCCCTACCCAGGCCAGTCTGCAAATCCAGCATTTGTTTGCAGTGACAAACACTGGACAAGGGAGAGCTTCTCCCCATGAGCATCACCCTGGAAAATTTCAGGGTGGCGCTCATGGGAAGAACTTCTCCCAGTATTCAGGGTTTGCCCCTGCAGCCTAACACCAACCCATGGTGGGTTGGGACAGGACTTCAGGATTCCTCACCCCAATCCCCTCTAATCATTTATTCCTTACACACAGAGGCGATGTTTGAAAAGGGCTTGTCTGCTTACACCAATGGCTCTTAAACTTTTTTAAACTGGTGGATGCCTTCACCAACTGGGCCATTGGCTCTGGCGTCCCTTCCGAAGGGGAGAGGGAGGGACTGCTTGCACGCTGCAGTGAGGCTCCCTGCAAAACTTAGTGCTTTGGCACCCCCTCTAGTTACGCCACTGGGGCCAGGCCAGGAAGTGGACACAGGAACTCAGCATGCCTCACTGCCGACTTACCAGTGGCAACAGGGAGAAGTGGATGTTCCGCAGGCCACTGTCACCCTCCTACGGACTCTGGCCATTTGCCCTGGAAGCTGTGGCCCACCAAATGGCACAGTGGCTTTCTTGCCATAAGCCCAGGACAGATGTTGGCAGATTGCCAGATACTCCACTGTAAGCCCTGTATAGGAGTGGACTGTTAATGAGCTCACCACTCCCAGTTCCTAAGGAGTGCAAAAGGCAAATGAATTCCAGTTCAGGATCTTTCACACTTTGAAGCGTGTGTGTTGAAGTACTGCAACTTTCAGGTCTACCCATCGAGGTGAATCCTTCATTCATCTTAGATCTAAACCATAGATCTAAATCATACTTGCTTAAAAAAGGAACATTTTTGCTTCACTGCTTGCACGCTAGAGGGAGATGAACAGAACTGTCCTGCTTTCCTGTTAACGTTCCGTTAGTCTCTCCTAGCATGAAGGCTGGTTGCCTGCATGACGTATTCTGCAGTGAAGCAAAATTTTCCTTTTTTAAGCAAGAAACAATCATGCTTCCAGCGCTTCTCAAGAAAAAAGAACCTGTATCCATTGTTTCTGCATCCACTGGGGTGGAGAACAGAATCCCCACAGACATGGGAGGACGTCTACATTTTGATCCATATCAATACGAAGACGGGAATTTTGCAACACCAAGCACTATCCCAAACTGTGAGTGCCACCACACGATGTAAGAATGGCCTTCTTTTCTTACCCTTGTCATTAAAAAAAAATGCAATAGATTTTGCATCAGAGAAGAACTGGAAAATCTGCTGTCCACTTTGTGGCAAGTTGGCAGTATCGAACGGCCGTTTTCTCACTGCATCTCATTAGCAATCATGGTCCAGACTTCGCTCTCCATCCTGGAAAAGGAGGTGTTAGCGAAAGTTCTTGATAAGCTGATATAGAAGAGGCTCATTGGGGAGGGAAATCGATGATATAAATATTTACCAAGGCTTTAGGTGTGTAAATCATGGAGATTCCAGGGGAACAGAGCCTTCCTGTCAAACACTCGTCTTATTGATTATGGCTTGGACGTTAACGCTTTCTTTCCCTACTAGTGATAACAGAGCGTGCTAGCCATCAAAACGATACGTTCTACAATACTTGAGCAGTCACCACATTTCTGTATTAGCTTAGAGCCATGCTAGACACACACAGAAACACATGCAATTTCCAAGCAGAAGAGCCTCTTATTTGTAAAAAAAAAATTTAAAATAGGATCATGTGCTGGGGGGGAATCCCAGTTGAGACCATGATGCCCAGGGAGGAGGATAGTCATTCTTCTCTTGCACTCACTTTTCAAGTCAAACATTGCTCCCCCCTGAAGGACATTGACCCCTGAAGTGCTGATTTCCTAAAATTGGTATTTCAGGAAACAATTCCTGCTTCAGGTAGGATTTTTTTACTTGAAAATGATGCACGGGGGGTTAGAGGTGATGCTGGCCACTTTGCCACCCCGGGGTGCCCCTGGAAATGCTGCCCCCCTTCTAAGACATATGGAGGGCCTTAAAACATCAGGGGGCAGGGAGGACATGCACAGCCTTTCCGGCTCTCCAACGGCCGCCTCCAGGGGGCCCTAAAATGACACTTCTGGTTTTCCCTAGAAAACTAAAAGTGATATTTTAAGGCCCTCAGAACACCTCTGTATGGGGGGAGGCAGTGATGTGGGTGGCCCTGGAGTGGCACAGCTGGGGGAGGGGGTGCCACCCTGCAGCTGTGTTGCCCAGGAGCACTTTGCACCCACTGACCCCCCCACCCCACCCAGGTACACCAGTGATGAGGACAAAGGAACCTTTCCACCTGCATCCCCCAGTCTCAGCTGGGATTCATTGCTCTGGACCAGGAGTGGGCAAACTTTCAACTTTAGGGATCCTGGACCTTCAACAATTGTGTGTGTGTGGGGGGGGGTGTGGATTTGTCATCTCTGTGAGATGAGAAGCTGCACCTGCTGAAATTCCCTCTTCTATACAATTGTTAAAGGTCCAGGATCCCTAAAGTTGAAAGTTTGCCCACCCCTGCTCTGAACTCATCCTCTCAGAAAACCCTGGAAAAAGAACGGATGCCGAAGAACAGAGCAAATTTATCTGGTAAGAAAGTCCATAATGTGGGCATCACCAGAGAAAAAGGCCCTTTCTTTGGTTGCCATCCATGTAACTTCCACTATTAATATTATTTATAATATTTCTATTCCACTTTTCCCCCACTGACGTGGGCACCCAAGGAAGTTAACATAAAATATATGTAGTAAAACAACAAAACAGAACAATAAACCGATGCATAAAAGATCCAGTTGGGAGATGCAGACAATACTAAAACAATATATGGATATAAAAAGCAAAGGAAGAACATGGCATCAATGAAACACACCAGCAATAAAAGAAGCAATAAATAACTAAGAATCCTAAAACAGTACTCAGCATGAACATCAATAAAAAATAATGAACAATAAAATAATGAAATGACAGCAGAAATATTAAAACACAGTAAACAGTAAAATGGGGGGGAACAGTTGCAAGGTGTGAGTAAACTATGAGTAACAGCTAACGGGGCCAGATTTCAATGCTAGAGTTGGTGCTGATAACAGTTCATGGCCCACTTGCTTAGGTCAGTTTGGCACTGGGAGGATGAACGAAAATGGCCAACGCCTGCTAGAGTTTTGCTGTCATCACGGTCTCTGTGTCAGCAACACATTCTTCAACACAAAGCCCCAACATAGAGTCTCTTGGAGACATCCAAGATCAAAGCACTGGCACCAGCTCGACCTGATCCTCACCAGACGCTCCAGCCTTCCCAGCATCAAGATCACACACAGTTATCATGGTGCTGCCTGCGACACTGACCACTCCCTGGTGTGCAGCAGAGTGAAACTGCAAACAAAGCGACTGTATCACACGAAAAAGGAAGGAAGACCTCGCATTGATACCAGCAAGACCCGGGATCAGAGAATAGTGGAGGAATTTGCACAAGCGCTTGAGGAATCTCTTCCAGGCCCGGCCGACGCAAACGCATCCAACAGATGGGAACATTTCAAGAATACCGTTTACAACACCGCCTTGTCCATATTCGGCAAGAAGACCAACAAGGCGGCAGACTGGTTTGAAGCCCACTCTGAGGAGTTGACACCAGTCATTGAGGAAAAGAGGAGAGCTCAAGCAGCATACAAGGCCTGTCCCAGTGAGTGCAACCTGCAGGTCCTCCGAACTGCTCGCAGCAAAGTCCAACAGACTGCCAGGAGATGTGCTAACGACTACTGGCTCCAGCTCTGTTCCGAGATACAGATAGCAGCTGACACGGGCAACATCAAGGGGATGTATGATGGTATCAAGCAGGCCCTAGGTCCAACACAGAGGAAAATTGCCCCTCTGAAGTCTGCCACAGGCGAGGTCATCCAGGATCGGGCGCAGCAGATGGAACGCTGGGTGCAGCACTACTCTGAGCTATATTCCAGAGAAAATGTAGTCACCGAAGAAGCACTGAACAACATTGAGTGCCTGCCTGTGCTGGAAGAGCTTGACAGTGAACCAACCCTAGAAGAACTTCACGTGGCCCTGGACTCCCTTGCCTTTGGCAAGGCACCTGGAAAAGACAGCATCCCTGCTGAAGTCCTAAAATGCTGCAAAGAGATCATCGTCACTGAGCTGCATGAAATCCTCTGTCTCTGCTGGAAAGAAGGTGGAGTACCTCAAGACATGAGGGATGCAAACATCATCACGCTGTACAAGAACAAAGGTGACAGGGGTGACTGCAACAACTACCGCGGCATCTCTCTCCTTAGCGTTGTAGGAAAGCTGTTTGCCCGAGTTGTACTAAAGAGGCTCCAGGTACTTGCAGAGAGCGTCTATCCAGAATCGCAGTGTGGATTCCGAGCCAACAGGTCCACCACTGATATGGTATTCTCCCTTAGACAACTGCAGGAGAAATGCAGGGAACAACGACAGCCACTCTTTATAGCCTTCATAGATCTCACAAAGGCTTTCGACCTGGTCAGCAGAGACGGCCTCTTCAAGATTCTCCCCAAGATTGGATGTCCACCCAGGCTCCTCAGCATCATCAGATCTTTCCACAAGGACATGAAGGGCACTGTTGTCTTCGATGGCTCCACATCAGACCCTTTTGACATCCAAAGCGGAGTGAAGCAGGGCTGTGTTCTTGCACCAACCTTGTTTGGGATTTTCTTCGCTGTCCTGCTGAAGCAGGCCTTTGGAACTGCAACAGAAGGCATCTATCTCCGGACCAGATCAGACGGAAAGCTCTTCAACCTCTCCAGACTGAGAGCAAAATCCAAAGTCCAGCTGAAATGTCTGCGTGACTTCCTCTTTGCCGACGATGCAGCTGTCACTACCCACTCTGCCAAAGATCTCCAGCAGCTCATGGATCGTTTTAGCAAGGCCTGCCAAGATTTTGGACTGACAATCAGCCTGAAGAAAACACAGGTCATGGTTCAGGATGTGGACTCACCTCCCTGCATTACAATCTCTGAGCATGAACTGGAGGTTGTCCATGACTTTGTGTACCTTGGCTCAACGATCTCCGACACTCATTCTCTCGATACCGAGCTAAACAAGCGCATTGGTAAAGCAGCTACCACGTTTTCCAGACTCACAAAGAGAGTCTGGTCCAACAAGAAGCTGACGGAACATACCAAGATCCAGGTCTACAGAGCTTGTGTCCTGAGTACACTTCTGTACTGCAGCGAGTCATGGACTCTTCGCTCACAACAGGAGAGGAAACTGAGCGCTTTCCACATGCGCTGCCTCCGACGCATCCTCGGCATCACCTGGCAGGACAAAGTTCCAAACAACACAGTCCTGGAACATGCTGGAATCCCTAGCATGTATTCACTGCTGAAACAGAGACGCCTGCGTTGGCTTGGTCATGTCGTGAGAATGGATGATGGCCGGATCCCAAAGGATCTCCTCTATGGAGAACTGGTGCAAGGAAAGCGCCCTACAGGTAGACCACAGCTGCGATACAAGGACATCTGCAAGAGGGATCTGAAGGCCTTAGGGATGGACCTCAACAAGTGGGAAACCCTGGCCTCTGAGCGGCCCGCTTGGAGGCAGGCTGTGCAGCATGGCCTTTCCCAGTTTGAAGAGACACTTTGCCAACAGTCTGAGGCTAAGAGGCAAAGAAGGAAGGCCCATAGCCAGGGAGACAGACCAGGGACAGACTGCACTTGCTCCCGGTGTGGAAGGGATTGTCACTCCCGGATTGGCCTTTTCAGCCACACTAGACGCTGTGCCAGAACCACCTTTCAGAGCGCGATACCATAGTCTTTCGAGACTGAAGGTTGCCAATACAAACAGCTAACGGGTACTTGGGACTCGTTAGCCTGGGAAGGCAGTTCATCTGAGAGAAGGAAAACTCTGATCCCAAACCTCCATTGCCTTGTGGCTACATCCAGTTATGGAAAAGGCTTCAGGAGTCAACCTCGAGGCAAAATCCTGAGCTGGAGTCCCTGAGGCAGTTCATGGCTGAACACAATCACGTTCTGGCAACTCCTGCGACGCTGCTGGAACCAACCATATTGGCCTCTGCCTTTCCATTGGACCATTTCAGCAACGTGGAGGGGGGGATTTGCTACATGGATAACAGTCTATCCTCCATATCTACCTTACCCAGGCTTTGCGCACTGGAGAGGACACTCTGTTCCAGAACCACCATTCAGAGCGCGATACCATAGTCTTCCAAGACTGAAGGATGCCAACAACAACAGCTAATAATCAGAATGTGGACCAAGTGGAAAACACCAAGTGTGGAAAAAAAGTTTTAAGTCTATTTTAGAACACCTCGAGTAAGGAGGCGGTTCTCCAATCAAACAGAACAGAGTTCCATAATTGCAGTGCTACCACAGAGAAGGCCCCACTTCTAGTCACCCTCCCCCCATCTCAGTCGGGGCTGCACACACAGCAGAACCCCTTTGCAGATCTAAGATGGTGGACTGAAACGTACAGGAATCAGTGGTCCTGCGGGATATCCTGACAAGAGTACTTGGAAGACGTCCTCATTTGTGGACAAGTTCATGTGGGGGAAATGGTCCTATAGATCTCCCATTCCCAGGTTGCCTATGCTGCCTGGCTGCTTTTCAGGGTAGTCATTACTGATCAATGCCTTGTGTGAACTCAGATTTTTGCTGTAATAGTCATGTATCTAGAATTTATGATGATTGAAGTCAAATGTGTATGACATTATGATCCAATGCCTTGTAAACGCTAATATTTCCTACTGCCATTCAATATCCAACCAAGCCATATCAGCACTGAGTGTTATACTTCAAAGTGTAAACACGGTAAAATAATGAGTACAGGCATTTCACCCAGGGTAAATGGAAACATTATCAATTTTCATTTGTGAAAACCCATTAACAGCTCGGCTATTCTTTCATGCTGGCAATCCCAAAGGGTCACTCAGTGCCACAACCAATGCAATAAGATTTTTGTTTCTCGGTGTACGTGTGAGATTTCAAGGTGCTCTTGCTTCTCCATCCATCAAGTTGTAGCAGTATGGAACTGGAATTGGTGAATCAAAGGCAAGTTCGGAAAAGAGGGAAGTTACTAGACAGCAGAAGTAAATGTCAAACTTGGAGCGACCGTGTCGCACTGTTTGGCCTTTGCTTCAACTTCAAGAAGACTGATACATGACTACAGACCCCGATGAGCTCGGGACAACCCACATAAACGGCATCGACCTGCCACGTGCTGAGACGTGCCAATATCTCGGCTCGACGATCGCAGCTGACGGCAGTCTTAGTCATCAGACCATTGCGCGAGTAAACACAGCCTGGACAAAATAGCACACAATGACAGGTGTCCTTTAGCTACAAGAAGATCAGTGACCTTCTGAAGTCGAAGATCTACCGGACGGTCATCCAGCCAGTCGCACTCTATGGAACTGAATGCTGGCCGGCGACAAGAGAAGCCGAACGTCACCTCGGTGTCATGGAGACAAAGATGCTGCGTTGGATCAGTGATATCACTCATTTTGACCACGTCTGCAACAACAACATCCGGCAGCAGTATGGCGTCACTCCAATCACCAACAAGTTGAGAGAAGTCCAGCTTCAATCGTACAGCCACATTCTGCGCGCCGACAGCAATACGCTGGTGCAGAAGAGTTTTCAGTTGGAGGTCAATGGCAAATGACCAAAGGGCCGACCGAAGCAGCACTGGTTTGACACACTGCACAGCAATGTGAAAATCACCCACCTATGCCCAAACCAAGCCCACAATTGAGAGCAATGATGACTCCGATCCAACACAGTGGACGCTGCCACCACTTGGGACAAACACTAAAGAAGAAGAAGAGGAACATAAGTAAATAACAGCATCTGCCAGAATAGTGGCTTTCAACAGACCTTTGGAGAAACTGTGGAGGTTCCTCAAAACTTCTCCAAAGTTCTGAAATGAGAAGATTAGTCATGATGGGCAGCTTTCCTGACAGACAGCTCATCCGTCATAACTGATCTTTCCAACAATGTGCAACTCTTCTGGGGTACCCTGTCAGTTTCCATGAGGCGAATTAACAGGTCTGCCTTGGACGCCATGTGAACCTAGATCATGTGACCTGGTACAATAGCATTCACATGCATACCCACTTTTAACCCCAATCTACTACACTGGGAATGGATCGAGGGATGTTCTTTTCCCTCTGACACAACTCCAGCACCGGGGACATCCTCTAAAATTGAGTGTCAGGAGATTTAGAACAGACAAAAGAAAATATTTCTTTACCCAGCATGTAATTAGTCTGTGGAAGTCCTTGCCACAGGATGGAGTGATGGTGTCTTGCCTAGATGCCCATAAAAGTGAATTGGACAGATTTCTGGAGGAAAAGTCTATCACAGGTTACAAGCCATGATGGGTATGTGTAACCTCCTGGTTTTAGAAGTGGGTTACCTTAGAATGCCGGATCAAGGGAGGGCACCAGGATGCAGGTGTCTTGTGTGCTCCTCGAGGCATCTGCTGGTCTACTGTGAGATACAGAAACTGGACTAGATGGGCTTATGGCCTGATCCAGCAGGGTTCTTCTTATGTTCTTACTGGGTGCAGTTTTTTAAAGTATTATGTCCCCCCTCCATGTTTGCTTCTCTCCCCATCATTCCCATCTTTCTGCTCTGCTGTTTCCTTTCCCCATCTCTTAAAAAAAAATGTGTACCTTAAAATGGTCCCACAAATCAGTCCTCCGCTTTGTCTTTTAACAGTGGAAAACATGTTGACTGACAAGAGGCAAGGATCCACACTTCAGATCTTGAGTGATGTGAGGGGGATAGCCTGTGCCTCCGCTAGAAGACTTCTATTGTCTACAGATTAATGCCATCAAGATAGAACCCAAAGAGCTTTGCTCTAAGTGATTAGCTTCTATGAAAGAGTTCAGTTGTGCCTTTCTGTTTTATTCCATTCATAGGCATGTCTAACAAAGTAACCTACTTAAATGGACTTGGTTATTAATTAGCTGTATTTGTAAAATACCCTCCAGGAAGTATCTTTTCTCTGTCTCTGGGACCCAGAAGTGGGATGAGAAGAGATTATACCACTCTTCCAGTATAGTAAAAAAAAAAAAAAAAAAAAAAAAGCTTGTAGCTTTTATTTCTCATATTTTTGCAAGCAGATCATTACAAGAGTCTGGTCTTTCCTTTCCAGACTCAATTCAAAATGCCACAGAGGATCTACAGAACCAGACATGGACTTAGCAAAATATTGGCCCGATCCTATTGGCCCTTTATGTCTGTTGCAAAGTGTAACAATCCATTTGGTGTGGCCTGGCAAGCAGTGAGCAGCTGGGTCTTGTCTTCTTCAGACAAGAAACGCCCATTGCCACAGGTAAATCCGCGCAGGGAGTTGGAGGGAGGCAGGGAGGGAGAGAAATGATGCAAGCAGGGAGATGAACAGGCCTGGATGGAGTGGGAAGGAGTGCAGATCAGGACCAGGACAGGGGTGATATCGGGACAGGGTGTGGTGAGGTCTTGCTGGGAATTCTCCACCATCCCTCCAACTTTACTGTTGCATATGATTGTTGGCATCCTTCAGTCTCGGAAGACTATGGTATTGCACTCTGAATAGTGTTCTGGAACAGAGTGTCCTCTCCAGAGCACGAAGCCTGGGTAAAGTAGATATGGAGGATAGACTGTTTCCCATGCAGCAAATCCCCCCTCTCCACGTCGCTGAAATGGTCCAATGGAAAGGCAGAGGCCAATACTGTTGGTTCCAGCGGCGTCGCAGGAGTTGCCAGAGTGTGACTGTGTTCAGCCATGAACTGCCTCAGGGACTCCGGCTCCAGATTTTGCCTCGAGGTTGTCTCCTGAAGCCTTTTCCATAACTGGATGTAGCCACAAGGCAGTGGAGGTTTGGGATCAGAGTTTTCCTTCTCTCAGATAAGCTGCCTTCCCAGGCTAACGAGTCCCATCTACTTTTTGCATATGATTGTTTCAATGTGCTTCTTGGGCAGGCCAGCGTTGGGGTGGTAATTCTGTGCCAGTTTGCCCTCTCCCCCCCCCACACACACACACAAAATCCCTGAATACTGAAAACTAGATGTCAAGGAGAAGAGCTAGCCTAGCTTCCGTTTGACACACTACTAGATTGTGTAGAGGAGCATTTCATCATGGAAGCCCTCACTGCCCTCACAGTGAGGCAGAGTTTGAACAGGAATCATCTCCGTCAGTGAACACCTGGCCCAGGTGTCTTCTTGAAGTGATGGAAGATCATTCCGTGCCCATTACTTGTGTGAACTGCTGGTAATAGGTATGTTCACACGAACACATCTAGATTGCTTTTTAGTACTGTTTTATCAGTGCACATCAGTCACATCGGGGGGGGAGGAATGCACATGAATAGAAGGAACCGAAAGCTATGGCAGTCTGCGCATGTTCCAGTTCTGGAATTATTTTTAGAAATTTTCCTACTTAAGCTGGAATTTAAGGGGAATGAAACATAGCACAGCATGACTCTAAAGAACGATCAAAGCACTGAATGAGGGAATAATCTCCTCCCTAACCAAACTCTTCCCAAGTCTACAGAGACATTGTAAATTGTTGCATTTTTCCAAGATGCCCATTCAGAGTGTCTATCATCAATGGTCTTCTTGAAGCAGAAGCACATCCCTCTTGCCCTCACCTCTCATGGTTAAGGTTAATTTATCATGGTCATGGTTAATTTATTATCCCTGCAAAAATGCAGATAGCAATGCCTTCCTTTTGCACATTCCTCCAGAGATTTACCACATGAGGTATTTTTAAGTACAAGTCCCCTAACATCTGCCTTAATTTAGTAGAAAGGATCATTAGCGGCCATTATATCTAATCAACATCTAATCCTAGAAGAAGTGATTCATAAACAGGCTGATCGGGGAACACAAACGCACTGATGATAAATGTTTATTTCCCTTGAATAAATTTCTCCATTACAGAAGGGGGGGAAAAAAACTTGGCAACTGGTTTTGCAAAATTAAAAAGTTGGGTTGTTAAATTCAACTCAGGAAGGGGGCCGGCAATCAGGCTCACTGTGGGGTGCTTGTGGTTTTCAGTACCCTGGGAAACATTAAGATATTTCCCACAGTGGGACTGGGATAAACGGGATCATTACAATATCATAAGGCACACGTCTTTGCAAGTTTTCATTCCGTTGTCCTTGTCTCTCTCATTCCCCTCTTTCCGTCCCTCCTTCTGTTGTCTCCCCAACTGCCAAAATCTAGAATGTAAATTCCTTTGATCAGAGCCTGTGGGAAAGAAAGAAAGAAAGAAAGAAAGAAAGAAAGAAAGAAAGAAAGAAAGAAAGAAAGAAAGAAAGAAAGAAAGAAAGAAAGAAAGAAAGAAAGAAAGAAAGAAAGAAAGAAAACAAAACAAAACAATTGGACTAGATGACCTTGTGGGTCCCTATCAACTATATGATTCTATGGACACTCTCTGTACTGCTGGTTGCTACTTGAGATACATGCAGATTTTGCATCAAGAACAGAAAAACATGGTTACTCATAGCCTCACTAGAGTTTTCTTCCTCTCTTAACCCTTCCTCACTCTCTCCTGGCTTACACCTGTGGCATACTGAGATAGCCATTTTCTGAGCTGGTACACTCATGAGTACCACTTTAGACAGCATGTGGGACATTAGTGCTATGGTTATGGGAAAATGAGCGCTATCCTATCCTGGGCTGGAACAGGCAAGCCAGGATGCTTACGCTGTATCCAGCGCAGGATAGTGGCCAGAAGCAGCTCAGCCAGAGGTAAGGGGAAACCTTTCCCCTTACCTCTGGGTAAGGGCTGCTGGCCCCTAAGGGTCACCTCTTGAGGTGGCGCAAGTCCAAGGAGAGCAGAGTGGCTTGAAGTTATGAAGCATAACTGCCGGATCCCAGCCCCGCCTCCTGCTGCCTGCCCACTTGCCCCCAGGGTCACCCCCCCATCTCCTCCCCGCCTCCCCCCCGCCCACCTTTTGCACTTGCATCGGCCCAGCCGGCTTATGTCAACCTCCACAGGCCAGCACTTCTCGGAGCGCCAACCCGGCTTCCTCTAGAGGAGGTGCAAATGTGCCATAAGCCTCAGAGAGGAAGCCGGCGCAGAGGCTTATGTCAGCCTCCGCAGGCCAGTGCTTCTTGGAGCACCAGCCTGGCATACTCTTGAGGAGGTGCAAACATGCCTTACGGAACGTTTGCGACCCTACTGGGCTGGCGCAAGAGACTTGCGCCGTCCCAAATACGGGTCAGGATTGCGCCCGAAGTCAATTAATGAAATCACTAAACGTCACTGCCTTTCTCACCTACCTCATCCTAATCATGCCCCCAGCAGCCTTCTAAAAATAGTAGCTATGGGGGGGGGGCAACATAAACATTGCTCCCCCTTGTAATTCAAGTATTGTCAAGGTCTTGCCATTTTTGAATGCTTACCACATGTAAACACACACACACACACACACACACACACACACACACACACCACAACAGGGACAGCACAGCAGGGATGGGAGATTCCAGCTCAGGCACTTATCTGGTTTCCTAGTTTGCCACTTACCACTTACTGGGTGTTTTGTGCCTAGAGAAGCATTTGAGTTTAGTTGGGAAGCTCTGTAGATTTTTTCCACTCTGTGAATTGTTACGCCTCTGAATCGGTGGCTTGTTTGATTGTCGCTGGATCAGTTATTTCATTTTGTCCTGGAGTTTTGACATTTTCCCTTCACTGCTGTTAGCCTCCTTGATTAAAAAAGAAACAAATGAATTAAACAAAATCAAGATTTGGCACACATATCATGCCATTGCAAGGGAGGGCACCAGGATGAGGTCTCTTGTTATCTGGTGTGCTCCCTGGGGCCGCTGTGAGATACAGGAAGCTGGACTAGATGGGCCTATGGCCTTATCCAGTGGGGCTGTTCTTATGTTCTTATGTTCAGCTACAGAACATGTGATACTATATCCTCAGGAATCTGTCATCCAGTGGCTTAGCATTAAGTTTTTCAGGCGCATGAATGCACTGTGCAGGTGGCCCCTCCCCTTTGGAGCCATTACAGGCGAACAACCTCTGTTTTACTCCCAAAGCCCAGAATGGCTCCAAAGGGGAGGGAGAGGAACCGCGTTCAGGTGCTGGCAAAACTTAGTGCTTTGCACCCCCTCTAGCTACACCACTGCTGCCATCTTATCTAGCTACATGCACACAGATCAGAATTGAAGTGCACACTTTTATCAGACGTCCTTTTTTGGGTTGCCCTTGCCTGTCATCTTTAATCTCCCTTCTCCTTCCCCTGCTTTTTTGCATACTTATCACTGCTGATTCAAGCCTGTGTAAAACCTCAAATCCATGATCAAGACGACAAGAAGACGAACTGCTCCGATGTCACTCCCTTGCCCACCCCGGCTGGTGACACCTGTCATCACCAATAGGACTTAACATACACTACAGGCAATTTCAGGCAGCGTCTCAGAGAACAAAATCTTATTAAAGGGGAAAAGACACCACAGCAGCACCTTCAAAACAAACGTATGTGTGACAAAATCTTCCGTGGACTCGAAGCCACCAAAGCTTATACTTCAATAAATTTTCTCATCTTTAAGGTGCCACAGTCAGAATTATCTGTTCATTTTTGCAGCAACAGACGGACGCATTTATACCTCTAAACTGAAGACCAGACTTTGAAAGGAAGCAAGAGGAGTGAAGGATGAAGACATGGGGGGCAGTCCTGCAACTCAGCTTTTTATCTTTATCTCCTACTGCAGGGGTGCCCAAACCTCGGCCCTGGGGCCACTTGCGGCCCTCGAGGACTCCCAATGCGGCCCTCAGGGAGCCCCCAGTCTCCAATGAGCCTCTGGCCCTCTGGAGACTTGCTGGAGCCCACACTGGCCCGACACAACTGCTCTCAGCATGAGGGCGACTGTTTGACCTCTCACGTAAGCTGTGGAATGAGGGCTCGCTCCACTGCTTGCTGTTTCACGTCTGTGATGCAGTAGCGGCAGCGAAGGAAAGGTCAGCCTTGGTTTGTGCAAGGCCTTTTGTAGGCCTTGAGCTATTGCAAGACATTCATTCATTCATACAAGTTCATCTTTAATATATTCATTTATGTAAACTTATGTAGATTTATTCAAATTTCAAATGTAAATTAATTCTTCCCCCCCCCCATCCCTGACACAGTGTCAGAGAGATGATGTGGCCGTCCTGCGAAAAACTTTGGACACCCCTGTCCTACTGGATTCTATGGGGTCTTTTGGGGAGGTGACTCTCATCAAGCCTGGCGTTCCTTTATGACTTGATGATGCTTGATGGTTTATCCCTGATCCTAACTGGATCTTTCCATTGTTTTCATGCATGCTGAGGGTGCAGTAGGTGGCTCAGGAGGCCAGCAGCTTCATTAGGATGTCTCATGGATTGAAGTTGGCCATGGAATTGCTAAGGACAGGTAGGGTTGAGGGATCTTCTTTTCGCATTGCTAACTACTGTCCTTGTTTGCTCCAAGTACTGGCTAGAGATCCCAGAAAAGACTGTTCCCCACCCCTGTGCCTTGGTTGTGATGTTGGTTATGACCAGCATCCAATAAGATGCATGGGGGCATGGCATTATTGCACAGGTATTCGAACACAAGAGGTAGCTGCCACCATTCACCAGCCCACCTTGCAGTCTTCTGCCCACCCTGCCATTGCAACTAAGTACATCCTTGGTTGTCAACTCATGCTGGGAACAATCCGCACCTCGGCATAGTGGCAGGTGAAAGTGAAGAGCATGTGCATTGCTGAAGCCTGGATGTGTCACTGGGCAAGAGAAAAGGGTAAACAGATATTCTGCAGTCTGAGGACCCTCAACAGCCTGAAGTCGACCCTGGGTATTAATAATAATTTATATACCGCCTTTCTTGGTCTTTATTCAAGGCGGTTTACACAGGCAGGCTATTTAAATCCCCGTAGGGATTTTTACAATTGAAAGAAGGTTCTATCTTTCAAGAACCACAACAGTCCAGATGTTTCACTCTGATCTGGCTTCACATTCTGGCCTCCATCCTCCCACGCTCAGAGCAGATGGAATAGCTCGGCTTCAGTTTGTCAGCTGCTTCAAGGCCGCACGGTGCCGGTGGCCTCGAACTGGCGACCTTGTGGATGTTATCTTCAGGCAAATGGAGGCTCTACCCTCAAGACCAGACCTCCTGCCCTGTATTATAGCCTCCTGTATTATGGGCTTTCCAGATGGATCTTGTTGGCTACTGTCAGAAAGAGGATGCTGAGCTCTATGGACAATCGCGTGATCAATCAAGGAAATGCCTACATTCTAAAAGCAGGAGGCAGGGTTGGGGAGGGGGAGGGAGGGGACTGGGGCGGGGGGGCAGATCAAGGAAGGGGGATCTACCAGCAGCACCACCACCACCACCAATATCCTATCCCCCTTCGCAACCTCGATCCCCTGACCTGAGCCCACTCGGATTTGCGCTAGTAAAGTAGCTGGCATAGGTCTGAGTAGACCCATCATAGCAGCAGAGATCTGTTACTTGCTCCCAGGCAAGAAAACAAGTGGTACCTTACCTCAAGGTGGCCTCTGGGACCCAAAACTCCCCTGTGGGATGCAGCATATGCCCTGTTAGCATTGCTGTATTGGTGGATGGAGAATTAGGCAGGGTTGGGCTGCCCATTCCACACAAACGTAACATGTACAGGGGGACCCACGAATCCAGGGTCTTCTGAGCCCAACAGGGGCCGCATGTGCCCACCCACAGCCTCTGCCAGGCTCCGAATGACTGGAAGCACAAGCACCAGAGAACTACCCTGTGATTGCTGTGGAACTGCAGTGTTTCTGCACCACTTGTACAGACAGGTATTTCCTGCCACACATAGCATAATAGATGAAGTACCACCAAAGCACCAACAAAAGAAAAACTATCTCTCACATAGGCTATGTGAGTGACAACTGTACTTACGGCAACAGGAGACAAAATGGCAAGAAAACTTCTCTAGGAACCCTCTGGGAAGAGCCCCTGAACAGAAAACAACTGAATGAAAAGCACTTCCAATGTGCATCAAAACAGATCACAAAATTGATGGGCTGTTTGCTATTTTGGCGAAACCTGATTTCCGGCTGTACTGCCTGAAAACAGAAGACTCCGTTCTTCCTTTGCAAGAAAATTGCCTGGCGCGGACCTGCTTTATTTCATTCACTTCCAGGGATGATGTGTTAATCCGCCCGACGGCTATTTCACTGACTTTGTTATTACCACCAAATCAATTTAGGCCGTTTTGAATCATACGCCTCCAGGTACTTACGGACTCCGACTTTATACACATTCCTATTGAGAAGAGAGGTTTTGATTCTTGGCTGCTGCTTCCAAAAGCGCTCATACCTTCAATCACATTTGGGGGGCAAGCCGGATAATTTGGGACTCTCAACATTTTATTAGGGAGCTTTTTTATTTATTCATTTGATTTATAGCCTGCTATATCTCACAGGCACAGGGTAGGTGACACCAATCGTTCATGCATACATTTTCTGCTTCCCAAGGAACTGATAGACCCTGAACCACCTATGTTCGTGTGGAGCAGTTAAAACAGTGCACAGTAAAGGGGGAGCCAGATCTGCGGATCCTGTGTCCACAAATTCACTAAACCGTGGATCGGGTCCAAAAGGACCCCGGCATGCACCCTCCTGCACGCACCCTGTCTGGAGGCTAGGGGGGTTCTGCTCCCTTCACCTCTGGAGGGTCCTCTGAATCCTGCAGGGGCTGTGCACATCCATCCAATTCTCTTCCAGACTAAGCCTTAGAATTTTTTTTTAAAAGTCACTTCTGGTTTTTCATAAAACTGGAAGTCACATTTTTAATACGTTATGTGGAATTAGGAGGCCTAGGGAATCTCTCAGGGGCTTATATTTTAGGGAAACCCTCAGGGGCTTTGTATCTTATAATTCCTCCATGAAGGTCAGAGCAGAGTAGATGGCATGGTCTCTCCCCTTTTACCATCAACAACTCTGTAAGGAAGATCAGAGTAAGAGAATGTGCGGCTGGTTCAGAAGAGCCACAAGGGTTTGCATCACCTGGTGAAAGAGCTTGCTGACCCCATGATGGACCTCCTCCCATACCAGACCATAAAGAATAAATTACCATAATATGCACAGCCTAAACCCATGAAGTTCATTTCTTTATTATTTCAATATATAAATACAGGTCACCCAACAAATCAGTAACAAACAAACAAAAAAACAGTGGCCAGCTTGATGACACACAACTGAATAAGCGTTCCATTGCAGTCAGTTCTCTTTATATGGCAGAATTGCCACCTCTCTCTCATTATCTGAGACTCTGTTCTCATTGGTATTGGCCTATAGAGCAGGGGTCTCCAGACCCCAGCCCAGGGGCCAGGTGTGGCCCGCAGCAAACCTCTTTCCGACCCACGACCAACCTCTTATCTCCTGAAAGCCTGTGGCCCACTCAGCTGATCATGACCAGAACTGTGCTCTGATTGTGTCTGGAGGATGTTCTGAGGGCCAGAGAGGTTGAATGAATGAGCCCATTCATTCATTTATTCACTCATCCAAATTCCATCTCTAATTTATTTATTTAAATTTTATATTTAAATTTTTTTTTTCCAACCCTCAACACCACGCCGGATATTTGATGCGGCCCTCTGGCCAAAAAGTTTGGAGACCCCTGCTATAGAGAATCGTTGGGCACATTTGCACCTGCTTCCAGATTTGCCCCACCATCTTGGGCACCATCTCATCAATGATGAGAAGCAGATGATGAGAGAAAGGCTGACATCTCGTCTGGGGCTTGGACAAGCTCAGGGGCAGAGCCAAGAGACAGGTGGAGATGGAGGATGGGTGAAGCAACCTCCTCCCCACTGCTGAATTCTGAGGCCTTGTTGTTGGGCCAAGAACCTTCAACAAGTTGAGGGATAGACAGCATGGAGAAATCGCTATTGTCACAACCTTCAATGCATCAAGCGATATAGGCACAGAAGAAGAAGCATCAGAGGTATGGAGATATTGATGAGCCCTTATCACCCAGTCCCATTAACTTCAAGTTAAGATTCTGGTTCAAGAAGTTCATAGAATGTATAATGAAGTTGGTCCCCCTGGAACCTAGAATCCAGCACAGTAGAGATTGAAGGTGGGTCCGACTCCACCGTAGAATCTCTGTGGGTTAAATTACCAGGCTTGTGCAGCAATGTAATACTGGGGGCGTGCTATCGTCCTCCAGACCAGAAATCTGATGGGGACCTTGAAATGAGGAAACAGATCAGGGAGGTGACAAGGAGGGACAGGGTTGTAATCATGGGGGACTTCAATTATCCTCATATTGACTGGGTCAATTTGTGTTCTGGTCACGATAAGGAAACCGGATTTCTTGACGTGCTAAATGACTGTGGCTTAGATCAGCTAGTCAAGGAGCCCACCAGAGGACAGGTGACTCTGGATTTAATTTTGTGCGGTACGCAGGACCTGGTTAGAGATGTAAACGTTACTGAGCCATTGGGGAACAGTGATCATGCTGCGATCCGTTTTGACGTGCACGTTGGGGGAAGAATACCAGGCAAATCTCTAACAAAAACCCTTGACTTCCGACGGGCGGACTTCCCTCAAATGAGGAGGCTGGTTAGGAGGAGGTTGAAAGGGAGGGTAAAAAGAGTCCAGTCTCTCCAGAGTGCATGGAGGCTGCTTAAAACAACAGTAATAGAGGCCCAGCAGAGGTGTATACCGCAAAGAAAGAAGGGTTCCACTAAATCCAGGAGAGTGCCCGCATGGCTAACCAGCCAAGTTAGAGAGGCTGTGAAGGGCAAGGAAGCTTCCTTCCGTAAATGGAAGTCTTGCCCTAATGAAGAGAATAAAAAGGAACATAAACTGTGGCAAAAGAAATGTAAGAAGGTGATAGGGGAGGCCAAGCGAGACTATGAGGAACGCATGGCCAGCAACATTAAGGGGAATAATAAAAGCTTCTTCAAATATGTTAGAAGCAGGAAACCCGCCAGAGAAGCGGTTGGCCCTCTGGATGGTGAGGGAGGGAAAGGGGAGATAAAAGGAGACTTAGAGATGGCAGAGAAATTAAATGAGTTCTTTGCATCTGTCTTCACGGCAGAAGACCTCGGGCAGATACCGCTGCCCGAACGGCCCCTCCTGACCAAGGAGTTAAGTCAGATAGAGGTTAAAAGAGAAGATGTTTCAGACCTCATTGATAAATTAAAGATCAATAAGTCACCGGGCCCTGATGGCATACACCCAAGGGTTATTAAGGAATTGAAGAATGAAGTTGCAGATCTCTTGACTAAGGTATGCAACTTGTCCCTCAAAACAGCCACGGTACCAGAAGATTGGAGGATAGCAAATGTCACGCCTATTTTTAAAAAGGGAAAGAGGGGGGACCCGGGAAACTATAGGCCGGTCAGCCTAACATCCATACCGGGTAAGATGGTAGAATGCCTCATCAAAGATAGGATCTCAAAACACATAGACGAACAGGCCTTGCTGAGGGAGAGTCAGCATGGCTTCTGTAAGGGTAAGTCTTGCCTCACGAACCTTATAGAATTCTTTGAAAAGGTCAACAGGCATGTGGATGCGGGAGAACCCGTGGACATTATATATCTGGACTTTCAGAAGGCATTTGACACGGTCCCTCACCAAAGGCTACTGAAAAAACTCCACAGTCAGGGAATTAGAGGACAGGTCCTCTCGTGGATTGAGAACTGGTTGGAGGCCAGGAAGCAGAGAGTGGGTGTCAATGGGCAATTTTCACAATGGAGAGAGGTGAAAAGCGGTGTGCCCCAAGGATCTGTCCTGGGACCGGTGCTTTTCAACCTCTTCATAAATGACCTGGAGACAGGGTTGAGCAGTGAAGTGGCTAAGTTTGCAGATGACACCAAACTTTTCCGAGTGGTAAAGACCAGAAGTGATTGTGAGGAGCTCCAGAAGGATCTCTCCAGACTGGCAGAATGGGCAGCAAAATGGCAGATGCGCTTCAATGTCAGTAAGTGTAAAGTCATGCACATTGGGGCAAAAAATCAAAACTTTAGATATAGGCTGATGGGTTCTGAGCTGTCTGTGACAGATCAGGAGAGAGATCTTGGGGTGGTGGTGGACAGGTCGATGAAAGTGTCGACCCAATGTGCGGCGGCAGTGAAGAAGGCCAATTCTATGCTTGGGATCATTAGGAAGGGTATTGAGAACAAAACGGCTAATATTATAATGCCGTTGTACAAATCTATGGTAAGGCCACACCTGGAGTATTGTGTCCAGTTCTGGTCGCCGCATCTCAAAAAAGACATAGTGGAAATGGAGAAGGTGCAAAAGAGAGCGACTAAGCTGATTACGGGGCTGGGGCACCTTCCTTATGAGGAAAGGCTACGGCGTTTGGGCCTCTTCAGCCTAGAAAAGAGACGCTTGAGGGGGGACATGATTGAGACATACAAAATTATGCAGGGGATGGACAGAGTGGATAGGGAGATGCTCTTTACACTCTCACATAATACCAGAACCAGGGGACATCCACTAAAATTGAGTGTTGGGCGGGTTAGGACAGACAAAAGAAAATATTTCTTTACTCAGCGCGTGGTCAGTCTGTGGAACTCCTTGCCACAGGATGTGGTGCTGGCGTCTAGCCTAGACGTCTTTAAAAGTGGATTGGACGAGTTTCTGGAGGAAAAATCCATTATGGGGTACAAGCCATGATGTGTATGCGCAACCTCCTGATTTTAGGAATGGGTTAAGTCAGAATGCCAGATGTAGGGGAGAGCACCAGGACGAGGTCTCTTGTTATCTGGTGTGCTCCCTGGGGCATTTGGTGGGCCGCTGTGAGATACAGGAAGCTGGACTAGATGGGCCTATGGCCTGATCCAGTGGGGCTGTTCTTATGTTCTTATGTTCTTATGTAACCTAACCTCATTTTCCCTATAGGCTCAATGATTGAGTATCCGCTAATATGGTCTCCACTGGGTTTTCCAGGAACCTAACACTGGCAGATAACGAGAACTGACTGTATTATCTCTGATATTTGGAAATGAGAGGTGACTCATACTAACACATGATAGGTTCCCTGCTGTGTCATAACAACACCTCATTGGTTCTTGGAAGAATCAGTCTCATTGGTGAGTACTGAGTCAAGAAATCCACTTTTTGTTACATAAGACAGTTGTGTTTTCCTTTTCTGGTTATTTGGCTATAACTTTTGATAGAATACAGATATTTGAACATGGTTTGTCTCATTGCATTCTGCATTAACATACCCATCAAATGATATTTAACATGATGGTATTCGCCGAACATACCAAGATTTTTGCAATTTTGGCCAGTAGTGGTATCACACACGCACACCCCAAAGGGTGTTACTTGGTGTGGTCTGCACTCCCCCCATTTGTGCGTGTTTACCTCTCTTGTGGGACACTGGGCTGGTGATGTTGGGTACTTGTGTCTCTACCCAGTAACATTTTCACTGGAATTTTCACTGGAATTTAATTTTCTCTCCTTATTAGACTGCACCCTTGAATTCGCCACTCAGTGTTGGGGTTCCTGTCCTCACCCTGAAAGCAAAGGGGCTTATTCACATGGACTTGTGCCATACTTTAAAAAGCTTTAATACTTTAATTCTGTTCCATTTATTTCAATTGCTCTAATATGTCTAACCTTCTTCACGGTTTTCCCTAATAACTCTCATCCCCTTAGTCCTTTTAAAGCATGTCATTCCATTTTGTCCAGGATTCAAAAATTCTGTCTTCTCCCCCTAAACAAATACACACCAAAAATGGGTTGAAAAGAATGAAGAATGCCAAATAGCTCTCCATGGTTTATCATAATGAGCTCTGTGAGGGGAAGAAGATAATCTGTGTCTTTCCAGTTATGGATCTATGCTCACAGAAGCCTTCTGGCTAGAGATCATGCTATTGTACTTTGCATTGGTAAATAACTGGGCCCTTGCTGTGTTGGGACCCTTCCCAAGAAACTCAAACCAGATGTTCGTCTTTGTTGTGCTTCCATGTCTTTAAAAGGTAGCTGAAAGTTTTATGGCTAAGCGGTCTTTGGGAATCTGTTGCTAGTTCCCTTAACTCAGTTTATTTCTTTTAAACTCAGTCTCAAAAATATAATTTTACTATCTGTGGGTTAATACACTGAAATGAAATCTGGACAAAACAGAGGTCCTCCTGGTCCAGAAATCCACGATGCAGGTGCTAGACTATCTCCCTGTTCTGAATGGAGTTGCAGTCCCTCTTTAGGAACGGGTGGGCAGCTTAGGAATCCTCCTGGATCCATAGCTACTTCTCAGACCCCAGGTGGCAGCTATGGCCAGGACGACTTTTGCTAAGCTTCAACAGGTGAGCCAGTTAAGGCCACACCTGAGCCAGTCAGACCTGGCCACAGTGTTCCATGCCTTGGTGACCTCTTTTGGACTAGTGTAGCAAACTGTACATGTGACTGTCCTTGAAAACTGTTTGGAAACTGCAGTTAGTGCAGAACATGGTGCCAAGTGGTCACCTGGATTGGTGGTTTGACTCTGTTAGGTCACTGCTGCTGCTGCTGCTGCTGCTGCTGCACTGGCTGTGAATTCATATCCAGGCCTAATTCAAGCTGCTGGTGTTACTCTTTAAAGCCCTATACGACCTGGGAACCAGGTATCTTAGGGACTGCTTCCTTCCCTACAGTCCAGCCCATTTCCTTAGATAATCAAAAAGGTTCTGGAGAGAGTTCCCTCACAGTCAGAGGTAAAAGGGTGATGGCAAGAAGCAGGGCCTTTTCAGTTGTGGCACCATATCCCTTAACCTTGCAGAGAATTTAAGAAAGGCCCTTTCACTGGAAGGTTTCTGCTGAGGTTACTGGTGAGACTTGTTTGTTTCAGTTGGCTTTGGGAGGTGGGTAGGAGGGTTGGACTTTATTTTTCTTGCTCATTCATGCATCTGCTTATTCTTATGGGAGGGGAAATCCTCCCATAAGGGGAAAATTGGCAGGAGTGGGAGGTGTTAAGTGCACCTCTGTTCAACCCACTGATTCGCACCTACAAATACCTCTTATTCCTGCATTTGTGTCACCTTGGCAAATTCCACTTATTGATCAGGAAAATATGTAGTTTCAGATGAGATTAGAGTTCCCTAGATTATTTTGGCTCAAATTTATTGGGGGGGGGGTTGAAATTATTCACCTCCCTTAACCTTTCTTCTTTAGTGTTGCTTGTTTTGTGGTGGTAATGGCACCAGTGCTCCTTTCAGCAACCACTTACTGGCAGCAACAATTTTTTTCCCCCCAGAAGCTCCCCTCCCATGCAAAAGGCCAGATTCTAGGAAAACACAGTGACCACTAATGGGAGCTGCCACTTTTTCCAGAACCCTCCAATTTGCAACCATATATCATGATGCACAGCAACTGGTTCCCAAACTTCCCTGAATCATGACATCCCTGCAGCCTCCTCATCCAGGTGCCACCATCTCAGATCTCATGAAATCTTGTGATATCGAAGACGGTGTTTTGCCAGATTCCAAGGCCTAGCCCCGCCTACATAAGAACATAAGAACAGCCCCACTGGATCAGGCCATAGGCCCATCTAGTCCAGCTTCCTGTATCTCACAGCGGCCCACCAAATGCCCCAGGGAGCACACCAGATAACAAGAGACCTGCAAGGCCTCCTGGGAATTGTAGTTAAGAACATAAGAACAGCCCCACTGGATCAGGCCACAGGCCCATCTAGTCCAGCTTCCTGTATCTCACAGCAGCCCCACCAAATGCCCAGGGAGCACACCAGATAACAAGAGACCGGCAAGGCCTCCTGGGAATTGTAGTTAAGAACATAAGAACAGACCCACTGGATCAGGCCATAGGCCCATCTAGTCCAGCTTCCTGTATCTCACAGCGGCCCACCAAATGCCCCAGGGAGCACACCAGATAACAAGAGACCTGCAAGGCCTCCTGGGAATTGTAGTTAAGAACATAAGAACAGCCCCACTGGATCAGGCCATAGGCCCATCTAGTCCAGCTTCCTGTATCTCACAGCGGCCCACCAAATGCCCCAGGGAGCACACCAGATAACAAGAGACCTGCAAGGCCTCCTGGGAATTGTAGTTAAGAACATAAGAACAGCCCCACTGGATCAGGCCACAGGCCCATCTAGTCCAGCTTCCTGTATCTCACAGCAGCCACACCAAATGCCCAGGGAGCACACCAGATAACAAGAGACCTGCAAGGCCTCCTGGGAATTGTAGTTAAGAACATAAGAACAGCCCCACTGGATCAGGCCATAGGCCCATTTAGTCCAGCTTCCTGTATCTCACATTGGCCCACCAAATGCCCCAGGGAGCACACCAGATAACAAGAGACCTGCAAGGCCTCCTGGGAATTGTAGTTAAGAACATAAGAACAGCCCCACTGGGTCAGGCCATAGGCCCATCTAGTCCAGCTTCCTGTATCTCACAGCGGCCCACCAAATGCCCCAGGAGCCTAGAGAACCTATGCCTACTTTAAGCTAATTAGCTTTCCCCAACAATGACCCTAGTTCAACACTGCTGGACCCCACCACCAGGGTAGCTCACCTGTCCAACCTGCAGAGGTCCTCCTTCCTCCCCTCTCCTGCCAGCAGCTCCTCCTGCCACTATAGCAGCACCTTGGTGCTCAGTAGGTCTTGGGCATGGCAGCCACACACCAGTCTCCAGCAGTCCCCAAAGTCCATTCATCCATCTGTCCTTTAGTCAGTTAGTCCATCAGCCATTAGTTCCTCATCCATTAATCCATCAGCTCAGCTTCCTTCCTTCCTCAAGCTTCCCTCCTTCTAGTACCCACAGCCCTTTCCTTCTTGCAGGTGCTGCTTTTATCCCTGAGGACCCTATTGTCTTCGAGTAGCTGCAGCTGTGCAGCATAAGAACATAAGAAAAGCCCCACTGGATCAGGCCATAGGCCCAACTAGTCCAGCTTCCTGTATCTCACAGCGGCCCACCAAATGCCCCAGGGAGCACCCCAGATAACAAGAGACCTGCATCCTGGTGCCCTCCCTTGCATCTGGCATTCTGACATAGCCCATTTCTAAAATCAGGAGGTTGCGCATACACATCATGGCTTGTACCCCATAATGGATTTTTTCCTCCAGAAACTTGTCCAATCCCTTTTTAAAGGTGTCCAGGCCAGATGTCGTCACCACATCCTGTGGCAAGAAGTTCCACAGACCAACCACACGCTGAGTAAAGAAATATTTTCTTTTGTCTGTCCTAACCGGCCCAACACTCCATTTTAGTGGATGTGCCCTGGTTCTGGTGTTATGTGAGAGTGTAAAGAGCATCTCCCTATCCACTCTGTCCATTCCCTGCATAATTTTGTATGTGTCAATCATGTCCCCCCTCCAGTGCCTCTTTTCTAGGCTGAGGAGGCCCAAACGCTGTAGCCTTTCCTCATAAGGAAGGTGCCCCAGCCCCGTAATCATCTTAGTCACTCTCTTTTGCACCTTTTCCATTTCCACTATGTCTTTTTTGAGATGAGCATACCCACTTCTAGTTAGAGCCCTGGGATTGACTCTGTGCTTGCCTGCCAGAACAAGGGAACACTGTTGACACCACACCCTGTCTCCTCAAGGGATCTTACACATTTCCATTACAGAGGGCGGCACCAGTAAACAGGTAGGAGGGACCCCTGTGGATGTCCCCGAATGCCCTAAAGCAGGGGTGTTCAAACTTTCAACTTTAGGGATGCTGGACCTTTAACAAGTGTATAGAAGAGAGAACTGCAGCAGGTGCAACTTGTCATCCCACAGATGACAAGCTGCACCTGCTGAAATTCTCTCTTCTATACACTTGTTAAAGGTCCAGCATCCCTAAATTTGAAAGTTTGAGCACCCCTGCCCTAAAGTGTCACGATGCACACCTTGAGAACCCCTGATGTAGGGTTTTTTTCCAGTGAGAGAGGAGCTTCTGGGGGAGAGGCCTCCCCCCAGAATGGGGTGGGTGTGCTGTTCTCATAAGGATGGGCTTCTGGATTTTTTTTTTTCCAGAATCTTCCTCCGTGCCATCCAGTGACACGATTTGGCATCACTCAGAGAGGCTTCTGGGTGAAATGGTTCTGTCCACTGCTGTCTTTTCTTTTCAAGTTCAAGAAGAAATAACTTCATGTATTCCGAGCGGTCCAAACAATACCAGAGCAAACTTTTGTCATCGTGGCTCAAGCTGTGCATTACCTTTCCATCACAAGTAGCTCTATTGATTTCAAGTGGCTAGAAAACAGCCTCCAGCAGAGCCCTGGACCATTAAAGCCAAATCTTGAGTTGCTCACACTGACAAAGATTCCATAAGGAGGGCTCCTCTTTTTAAACATAACTCCCACCAAGTTGTGCGTCTTGGCTGCCAATGTGTCTGATCAGCAGTGCCCTCTTTTATTCCTCATCATTACAGTTCATCTGAAAATGGGGAGGGGGTATTACAACCATTATTGCATCTAGCAAAGCAGCTGGACCCCAAAACACAGCGTACCCTGGCAAAAGCAATTTTCTGCTCTTTAGCAAAGATGTCACCCAATAAAAAGAGACCTAAGGTTGCAATCCTATGCATACTTTCCTGGGAGTAAGCCCTATTGAACACAATGGAACTTATTTCTGGGTAGCCCTGTTTAGGATTGTGCTGTAAGTCTATGAATTGTATGCATTTTAAAGCCCAGTCTGAACCTCGCATTAAGCTGTGGCAGTTGTCCCTGCACCGAAGGAGTGTGTTGCAAATGTGCTGTAAAGCACAGTTGCAGCACTTGCAGAGTAAGCAGTGCTGGTAGGCAGGTCTGCAACATCCCACTGATATTGCATCCAGCCAATCAGCCACCAGTGGAGGTAAGAGACATACCGGGCAGTGGAGGGGCAGCGGGAGAGTGGGATGGAGGTGAAGAGGGGGTATTTCTGGGGAGGAGGGCAGAACAGGGGGCAGATCAGGCCCAGGATCAGCAGAGCAGGCCTCTGTCATATCCTATCCTCCCTCCTGGGCCCAGAACACCCTACACAAGGCTGCTTCAACTAGCGCCAGCTAAATAGCTGGTGCAGATCCATGTAGCCCCATTAGGCAGGCTGAGGTGTTACTCAGGGTAAGTGGGTGAATATAACTTTACCATGATGAGACCGCCAGCCTGCTCCCAAGCTGCACTGCGTACAGTGGAGGCCATACACAGTGGAGTCACTAGGGGGCGCAGGGGGTACAGGCCACACCAAGCGATGCGCACAGGGGGCTGCACCACTAAGGGCCAAAATTTTTAAAATCTTGGTAGTTGCAAATAATACCATCATGTTATATATCATTCGATGTGTAATTTCACGCAGATTGCAATGAAACAAGCCACGATGAAATATGTCCATTCTATCCAAAGTTATAGCAAAAAAAAAAAAAAAAGCAAGGGTGGGGCAATGGTGCTTCACCATGCCCACATTCCAGGGCATTATCCTGCCCACTGCATGGGAGGAGATCCATCATGGGATGATGCTGTGGCCTCCTGCACCAGGTGATGCTCTGGGCTCCTGCACTGGGTGATACAAACCCCAGTGACGCCACTGGCCATACGTCCTTGCTGCACCAGTGCAGCTTAGGAGTGGGCTATGAGTAGATCTACTTAGGAAAGGGAAGATCACCTACAATTCAGTATCTACTACAGTATAATATCACAATTTCTATAAATCCTTATATTAAAATAACATTTAAAACCCCTCTTGGCATTGATTAATCTCACCTATTAATCCACTCAACATTTCAGTCCTACTTCTCCTGTATAAAAGACTATCAGCATCATCAGAATTAAGCAAACTGCTACATTCAAATTCCACTGAACCTTTTCCATTTTCCGCACTCAAGCAATATGGTGTGTTTAGTAGCAAGGAGCTCCTAACTATCCAGGCCATTAATACTAAGCAAGTGCTTTCTAACCATCAGAGACCATTAAAGAAGTACCAGCAGCTTTTAGCTAGACAAAAGCCCAGAGAAAAGGCCATTTTTCTGCTTTGCATTTTGCAGAGGTGTTTTTTTTTTTTTTAATGGAAATCAGTAGCCATAGGGGAAATCATCCTTTGAAAACTAACATCTCACTCCCTGGGGTTATATCTCAAGTTCACTACATGGCTGATATAAGTCACCATGGAGTCATAGTAGGCACCTGGAAGGGACAATCGCTTATAAAAATTCATTGTCTACGAACCATCATTAGACATTAGAATCAAAAGATAAAGGCTGGAATCTGATTCAGGGAATAAATGCTGATCACGTCGTCAGAGCTTGCCTTCTGCCTCCCACCATAAGACTGATAGCATAAAAACCAAACGTCTTTTTTTTCCCTCCAGGATGTTTGCATTGTAGCCAAGAGCACGTGATTCCGACAAGAAGCTGATGTGTGGTGTGTGCTAGTAAAGTCTGGAACATAATCCATTTCCACCCTGAGTGGACAAAGGTGCTGTCAAGCCTGATCATCTTTAGAATGAAAGCGGAAGACCTTGGTAAGATTCATTTCTAATTAAATTTTACTCTACATTGAGCACTCCGTCGACACTCATTGCTTCTGGCAGAGGCAGGCTAGTCTAGGGTGGTAGTACCATCTCTGGTAGCTCCATTGGTTGCCGGCATTTCAATAAACAGCCTTCCCTCTGATCACCACATCAGGCCATCCGGTTCTCTACTCAAAACCTTTGGGTAAAAGCAGGCCCATCAAGGTTGTTGCTGGAGGACCAACCCTCTTCTAAAGGAAGGGTGAACCTTTCCAAAGTCATCATTTGCCTGCTGCCAAATTATTTGTTGGTACAGAGGTCTCAAGCATGAATATTGATTTAAACAACTACACGTGTGCACCACTTAATGATGGGGACACAGTCGCCTATCCCCATTGTTATGCGATTAGGTCATTAAGTGAACACTCAGTACAATCTATTACCTTTGTTGTGTCAACAGACGCTCCCTGCCAGACACTAGCTAGTTGCATAGGATACTGGAGATAGATTGCCTCTTCTTTGCATTAAGAGCCTCTTTGTTGTGTAAACAGACACTCTGCTGCAGACTATGGGAGATGTGATTGCCTCATTAAGAGCATCTTTACTGTGCTTTGACCACCGTCATGTATGCGGTCCATCGTTAAGCAAACGGTTGTTAAGCAGCACGTGCCTGTACTACTACAAGGGGAAGAAAACTAGCAATGTTGAAAAAGTTTGGGGGGTCAGCAACGCAAACTCTGCTTGCTCCAAAGGTATGGTTCATTTGCAGCCCAAGCCTATATGTTGGTGGATTTCACAATTTGTCACCATAAGGCAGTGATTTTCAACCTTTTTCATCTCATGGCACACTGACAAGGTGCTAAAATTGTCAAGGCACAACACCAGTTTTTTTACCATTGACAAGGCACACCACGCTGCTAGTGGGGGGTTCACACCCCCATTGGCCCTACTAATAAATGACCCTTTCCCAAACTCCCGTGGCACACCTGGAGACCATTCGCGGCACACCAATGTGCCACGGCACAGTGGTTGAAAATAGCTGCCATAAGGCCAGAGCAGTGCTGCGAAAGCCATTCTGTCATTCTGTTGGCTGCAGCCACCACTGCAAATGCATGGAGATGAATGGGCAGGAACAACTTGCAGGAATGGCATTTTATCAAGATATTCCTCAAAGAGAAAAATAGGAATAAAATACACGCTGATTTTCCTAGGTATCTGGAAAAAAATTAGGAATGCCACTGAGAAACAGGGACACTTGTAGTCAGTGGTGTTGCTAGGGGTGCAGAGGGGAGAAGACTGCACTGGGTGATGGGCATGGGAGGGTGACACCATTGCTGGCCAAATTTTTATAATCTGTGTTATATAAAGTGGATAGGGGGGATGTTCTTTTCCCTCTCACAGAACACCAGAACCAGGGTCATCTATTAAAATAGCGTGTTGGGAGAGTTAAGAAAGACAAAGGAAGTATTTCTTTACCCAGTGTGTCATTGGTCTGTGGAACTTCATGCCACAGGATGTGGTGGGGGCATCTGGCCTGGATGCCTCTGAAAGGGGATTGGACAAATTCCTGGAGGAAAAGTCCATCACGGGTTATAAGCTGTGATGGGTATGTGTAACCTCCTAATTTTAGAGGTAGGCTAGCTCAGAATGCCAGATTTGAGGGAGGGCAATAGGATGCAGTTTTTGTGTTGTCCAGTGTGCTCCCTGAGGCATTTGGCTGGCCACTGTGAGATACAGGAGGCTGGACTAGATGGGCTTTTGACCTGATCCAGCCGGGCTTTTCTTATGTGACGCGCTAGCCTCCGTCCTGGGTGATGCAAACCCTACGAATTCCACTGCTTGTAGTTAGAACTCTCTTCACTAGTGATGCCTGCCCCTGAACTAACGAGGAAAGCAAAAACATGCTTCCTTGTGTCCAAAGAGTGGAACACTGTCACTAAAGTGGAACATATACAAGGATCAGCGCATACAGCAAGCTTATTTAAACTTTAAATACCAAGGAAAAAGAATGATGGCCAGACTATGAGGCAGAAGGCAGGTGTCCTAATAATCAGGCTTCAAACGAACAGCTGTATCCTGGGAAAAAAGAAAACATTGATTGGCCATACAAAGATAAATCACTAACAGCTGGTAAGCTGCAGAGAAGATCATTGCACAAATGCCCCTACCTCTGCGCCCTTGCTTAAATTACTCTTCTCTTAGGCTAAAGGGGAAGACCTGTTTATACATCACATTGACAGACTGCCATCTTCAATGAGGATAATGTGTCCAGATTGGAGAAAATTAGTTTTCATTGGTCACTGTGGGATAGTTGACACTGATGTGTTCCACTGTGCTCTGATTGATTCAAAGTCATATTGTTGATGCCTTCATTCAAAGTTGCTGCTGGGGCAAGACAGGCCTGTGCTTGGTTTCCTGTGCTGTAGTAATTGCTCTCCAGAGCTGTAGTAACCCTCTTTCTCTATATGAGAGAGAAAAACTGGTGCTTGGGAGGTTATTATTATTATTAACAGTATTTATATACCGCTTTTCAACTAAAAGTTCACAAAGCGGTTTACAGAGAAAAATCAAATAACTAAATGGCTACACAATATCTCCTTAAGAATGGTTGCTTGGAACCTTCTGCATGTAAAGCCTGTGCTTAATCACTGAACTATGGCCCTTTGCACAGGATTATGGGGATTGTGAGAATCCCACATCTGTCCTCACAGTGACAGTCTGAAGATGGTAGAGATGTTGTGCATCAGATTCATTGAACAGCTGAAATGAACTTGCTCCAGAAATTATGTGCTAAGATCTGAACCCAAAAGAGAAAATACATTAGTGTGTACCTAGCTGAAGATTTTGTGTAGTGTACCACTGCTGTGTATGGGTGGAAATCAAGAAATGTGGAAAACAAGGAAATGTGAAACAAGTATCAGAAATGTGGAAAACAAGGAAGTTAGAGGTGGTAGCACATAAACTGCTTTTAGTGGACCACTAAAAGATCTTGAAAAAATCTCATTTAAAGTCCAGGGCACGGGTGGTGCAGGCCACACCAGGTAACACACACAGGGGGGTGACACCACTACTGGCCAAAATTTTTTAAATCTTGGTTTTTCCTAATAATGCCATCATGTTATATATCAATTGATGCGTAACATCATGCAGAATGCAATAAAACAAATTGCGTTGAAATATCTCTATTCTATCAAAAGTTATAGCTAAAAAACCAGCGGGGGGCAGAGCGATGGTACATCACCACGCCCACTGCTCGAGGCATTGCCCCACCCAATGCATAGGAGGCAGTCCATCAAGGGGGTGACATGTTGGCCTCCCACACTGGGTAATGCAAACCCTTGTGATGCCACTTGCAAAGGCATGCACAAGAACTTCCATAAACGGAAGAATTTGGAGTTCTTTTTCTCATGCAATGCTAGTCCACTAGGTCAAAAACAGCCTTTCCATGAGAGGAAAAGGATTTCCACTAATACAAGGGCTTCTTCAGATCCAAGCCTAAATTTTTCCTAAGCAAATTGTCATGGTGCATATTCTCCAAATACCCTGCAGACAGAATACCAAACATCAGCATTTAACAGACAATTTTAGAGTTGCAATTCACATTTCCCATTGATGCCCCTGCAGTTGATCTGTAATAAATGGCACTCCACCATTATAAGTCCTAGATAGTCTATCAGTCGTAAAATGTCAACCAGCTGTTCAATCCTCCTGAAATCTGGAACACAGTAACTTAGTGACAAGTACCATCTTCTCTCATTCAAATTCCTTGCAGATCTCTTGGGAAAGGACTGACAGCCCACTCCTGTGTTCAGAAAGGCAGACTGACTGGCCTGCACTGTATCAGTGCATGGTTGGAACTGGCAGTGGCGCAACCTGGTGCAAGGGGAATTGACTTCCCTTGCCCTGGGTAACGCAGCAGCAGCCCAAATGGGGCTACTTGGATCTGCGCCACCTAAAGAGGTGGTGTAGATCTGAGCAGCCCGGCACTAGGCTAGGCCGCCCAGGGAGGGGGGGTTAGGGTCTGGCCTAAATACTGGATCCTGATTCCACCCCTTTCCAGGCCTGGTTTGTCCATGGGCTTGCACACGCCCCACCCTCCCCTCACTCCAGAACACCTCTGCAATGCCTCTCCCCACCCACCAGACCCCTGTCCCGGCGGCCCATCACCGGCACTTACTCACCATCTGCCGGCACTACTGGGGTTGTATTCAGTGCAAGTTCCCTGCACCAGCGTCCCAACTCACCCAGTGGCACAGAAGTATCTTATGGCACTGTTGTAACACCGGGAGGCTGGCGCAGGGGACTTGTGCCCGCCTAGGTGCACTTTGGATTGCGCCCTGAGATAGTCTGAACATTCATCACTAAGAAACCAATTTTCACCAGATGTAAAGCAGTTAGCATTTTGCAGTATTTGTTTGACATGCGGCAGTGCTCACGATCTCTGGCAGTTGACAAAGTAGTACTGATCCTTTAACGGGGTTTTTCATATAATACCCAACATGACAGTATCTATGGTTGACTTGCAGTAGTGTTTAACCTACATTTTGTATTGATTTCATCCATTCACCATTCCTTTGGGTGGATGACAAAACACAAAACCACCGAATTTCGGTGTTAAACTATTTTGATTACAAAGCCCAAATGTCAAATATTGGGATCAAAAATCATTCGGATCGTAACATTTGAACTTTCAATTTCTGAATTTTGTTCCCAACTTTATCCCAGGTGTATCTTCACATCGATCAACTCTAAAGTGGATAGAGAGGAACAGACTTCCCTATGTTTGTATTGAAAACACTCGGAAAAGAACTGAGATGAAAAATATCTTGGTTCCCGATCTAAGCCAATCCAGCCTTGCAAAGAAATTTTCATGGCACTGGGAAATGAGGGGAGGGAGGAAAAACAAAGGTGGTCTTTTTTGCTGTCCTTTTCTAGGGGACATCCCATAGAAGCAGCCAGCAGAGCTGCTCTGGATGCCATTCTTAAGGGGTTGTGTCAAAAAATGCCTATATTTTATGTGCATTTCTGAGTATATTTTGTCTATTTCCATATGTGGCAGCAAGTTTCAAACTCAACAGTCAGGCAGCCCAACGCTGAGCTGCCTGGAGCCCAGAGGAGCAGCTGTGCCAAAGTGATGACTGCTACATCCTGAGCACACCAGGCAGCCACCGGCAGCTCACTGGAAGAATGGGACACTCATCTCCTTCCCCCTGGTAAGGAAATAGGACCCACAACAGGGCTACTCAAGTCTGCGCCAGTTATTTAGCCAGCACAGAATTGAGAGGCCCTGTATTGGGCCAGGAGGCCTGCCTTCCCACTACTTTCCCAGTGCCCTGGAACACGTCCCCACCATCCCAACTCACCTCTCTGCTGCCCAGAGCTTGTCCCTTGCTCTGGGTGGCATGTGGCTGGCCTCCGGCTGGTGCTGGCTTAGCCTGGTCTGGCCCTGAGCCGGTGCCATCACTGACTTGGCGCTGAGTGTTGTGGGTGTGCCTTATGGCACATTTGCGACACTTAGCACCAGTGGAGGGCCAGCACTGAGAGGTCAGGATCAGACCCCCAGTCTCTGTGATTCAGAGCTGAGGTGCAAATTACAAACTGCTGGAGTGGAGAAGAAGTGCAGATTAGGAAGCAGCGAAGACCAGCAATACTGGTCCAGCTGGTTTCAATAGGCTGGACAGGAGTGCCTGGGCATCTGGCACTCCTCCAGTCAGATAGCAAGATGATGATCAAGGAAGAAAAGCAGTTCCCTGGGTGGAAGCTCTCTCTTTTTGCATCAATCTAGGGGAGAGAGCCTATGAGACTCACTGAGATGCAAGGAGGGCCTGGTGGTTCCATCACCCACGTAGTATCAGATAAAGAACAGCTTATTTCGTCAGAAAATCATTAGCATTTTGGTGATTTCAGAGTTCTCTTCTCTAGCTGTATTAACAAGCCTCCCTCTGCATTATAAGGTCATTCAAAACTTGGTTGCAATGCATGTGTGAACTGTGTGAGAATGGGGACAGAAGCGGCAAGAGGAAGGAGGGTCATGCGCAGCAGCTGGGAGGCTCGCTGATATATCCCAATCCTTTGCAGCTCTCCTCAGAAGTAGTCCCATTGCGGCCAGTCATTCAATGAGCTTGCTGGAGTCATGCCATGAATTTCTCCTGGATGGCTAGGGACCGCCTCCCCCCCGCCTTTTCCCCTCACTCATTCAGAGAGAAAACCTTCATCCAATTATCATCAGTTCCTTCAAAGATGGACAAGGGAGTCTGCTCCTGCTTCCCCCTTCCCACCCCCTGCTTGATGCAAAACCTCCTGCCTCCTGGCTGGAACTTCCCTGCTGCTCGCCTGGTCTGAATGGTGGCCCCACAAGGTCTTTCACACCTCAAAAAAGTAGGCAAGCACACCCAGACACAGACAGACTCAAGTGCTGGGGATTCAGTGCTGAGTCATTGGCCTCAGGCTCGAGTCAGTGCCGGAGTCATTGACACGCCTGACTTGAGTATACACGAGTCAGCAAATAACATGTGTTTTAGCAACTCGGACTTAAGTCACCTGACTCCAGTTCCCATCCTTGCTAGATTCCCCAAAACAGTGTAAGGAGATGAAGAGGACTCCCCATGGGGAGTTGTATGGTCTCAGCACCCCTATTTTTTTTTGGGGGGGGGGCTTCAAAAGTCTCCCATTTGGCTCCTATGTGATACAATGGGGCTACAGAACTCCATTACATTAAATGAAGTGTAGGGAACCAAGAATTATTTTCTGCTCAGTTTTTGATCCAAGCTGAAAAAGGTTTCAGGGGCTCTTTTGATGTTTGTCCCACTGTGGAGATGAACTGTGAGAACGCCTGAAATTCATTTTGGAGTGTGATTGGGGAGAATTTCACCAACGTCTCTAAAAACCAAATATTTTGGAGCCCACCCCCACCACTGCATAAACCCAGCTCCTTCTTAAAGAAGCATTTGGTTTCAACAAGGAACTAAAAAACGAGAAAGCAATCTCAATTCTATTGCTCTGAACGATGTAATTAAAAACTATCCTTCAATTTCTCAGTACAGGGTATTCTTCCGGCACGTCTCAGCAGATCATTTTCCCGACACCAGCGTGCCTCTTTGCTGTTTAATTATGGGGATGTTGGCATTTTATCTTTTTTTTTTAAATAGCCGACTTGGTATTTCGTCTCTCGAGCGTGCTAGGTACATTGTACCACAGGGAAAATTGGGCATTTTAAAAGATGGCATTGAAAGCTCTTTCCTAAAACTTTAGCCACCCATTATTATGTTTTAGAAACTGCGAGAGTTAAGTCAGTAATTCTCAGGCTGCATGAGAGAACGACTAGGGTGCAATGAGGAATTAATTACTGTAAGGCACCTGGGAGCCAAAACTACTCAGGCATAGGGAGGAAGAGTCAGTGTATCTCTGTATGATTCACACCAAGATCTCGGGGTGGTGGTGGACCGGTCGATGAAAGTGTTGACCCAATGTGCAGTGGCAGTAAAGAAGGCCAATTCTATGCTGGGGATCATTAGAAAAGGTATTGAGAACAAAACGGCTAATATTATAATGCCATTGTACAAATCGATGGTGAGGCCACACCTGGAGTATCGTGCCCAGTTCTGGTTGCCACATCTCAAAAAGGACCTAGTGGAAATGGAAAAGGTGCAAAAGAGAGTGACTAAGATGATTACTGGGCTGGGGCACCTTCCTTATGAGGAAAGGCTATGGCATTTGGGCCTCTTCAGCCTAGAAAAGAGACACCTGAGGGGGACATGATTGAGACATACAAAATTATGCATGGGAAGGATAAAGTGGACAGAGAGATGCTCTTTACACTCTCACATAACACCAGAACCAGGGGACATCCACTAAAATTGAGTGTTGGGAGAGTTAGAACAGACAAAAGAAAATACTTTTTTACTCAGCGTGTGGTTGGTCTGTGGAACTCCTTGCCACAGGATGTGGTGACGGCATCTGGCCTGGGTGCCTTTTAAAGGGGATTGGACAAGTTTCTGGAGGAAAAATCCATTACGGGTTACAAGCCATGATGTGTATGTGCAACCTCCTGATTTTAGAAATGGGCTGTGCCAGATGCAAAGTAGGGTACCAGGATGAGGTCTCTTGTTATCTGGTGTGCTTCCTGGGGCATTTGGTGGGCCGCTGTGAGATACAGGAAGCTGGACTAGATGGGCCTATGGCCTGATCCAGTGGGGCTGTTCTTATGTTCTTATATCTTTGTTCTCTATCAGACTAATGTTTTTTTAAACCCAAAACGTGAAAAATTAGCGTGTCAAGGAGAAAGATTTGAGGGCCCAATCCTATCCAGCTTTCCAGCACTGATGCTGCCATGCCAACAAAGTGTATGCTGCATCCTGCTGTGGGAAGGAAGGCATGGAGACCTCCTCAAGATACAGGAACCCCCTTACTTTGGGGCTGCATTGTGGCTTCATTGGTGCTGGAAAGTTGGATAGGATTGGGCCTCAAGTCTGGCTTTTGCCCTGACATGCTAGTCTTCTATGTGAAAGAAATTATGCTTCAATGAAGGTTCATTGAATCATGGAAGCCTTCTCCTACAATCTAAAGTGGTACAGCCCAGGTACATGTTGACCACATCACTACAAACGTGGCCTGAGGCTCTGGGTGGTTCAGCTAAAATTTGTCAACTGGGGCCACTCATTGCAAAGGAAGAAAAATGTTCTACATTGTTGTTCCACTTTATACCCTGATCTGCAGTTCATGAAGACCTGCCATGTTTCTCGACTGTTGGCTTCAGCAAGCTTGGCTGCACCTTACCTGCAAATTGTCCCAGCTGCTGTAGCCAGCATCTTCACACTGCGTACGAAACTCACAAGCCATCCGTCACTGTTTCACAAAGCCGCAAATCTATCTGGGTGATGCTTGCTCTGTTTCATTGTTTTGCAACACCTAGGCAAAATAAAACCATCACTTGCCGAAGCATTTAACAGCTAGCAGAAGGGGCCCATTTGCAAAAGGACAAAAATTTGTCTCACGCACCAGATGTTTGCCAAGCTAAAATAATCTTCATTTAATTTGTGGGTGTAACGGAAAAGACAAAACAAGTGGGCAAAATGTCATATTGCTGGGGAGTATTTTGGAACTATTGACATCTTTATTTTTAAGGAAGCAATTTTATGAACGGCAGCCTTTTCGGTTAGTGTGAGATGTTACAGTGAATTTCTTACAGGATCAAGCAAGTGATTCGGGATCAAAACTAGTTTGCGAAACTTTCCATCAACAAAGGGACAGGTGCTTGCCCTGGTTGTTGCAGCAAACCTCCCACAGGTAGGCCTCTCCAGCCTGCTGCACCTGACTGCATTCCCACACAGACCTATGCACACTTTCCTGGGAGTAAGTACCATTGAACATAATGGGACTTACATCTGAATAGACGCTCATTGGATTGTGCTGGGGGAGAGAGGAGGAAAAGCAGAATTGAGAGGAAGGTTGGGTGTAGTGAGTTCAGTGGACCTTCAATCCTGCAGGAGCTCCAGAGTAGGGAGGGTCATCCAGGTGGGACAAGCGAGACAGGGGCAAATGGTCCCACCATCAAACCCAGAAGAAAGAAGAGTTTGAATTTGAATGTACAGTTACGTATAGGCCTGGTTCTCCTGTCAATTTTTCATGTGAGCCAAACATGTCATTCAATTTCAGGCCTTCCTCTAGGTGTCTTCACCATCTGAGATGAGGCATGAAGCAGGTGGCTGCTCCACATCTTACTTCAAGGGTGAAGTGAGTTCAGGTTTGAGACCAGTTCTAAATTTCAGGGATTCCTGGCATGTTGGACAGGTTGGGCCCCCTTTTTCCAGCTCTCTTGTTTTTGCTTACCTTCTTACTTAAACTTTTTTTACTTACTTTTATCCTGGGATACCATGGGCACCGATGGAAGAAGCAGAGCTCTTGGCAACCACCAAGTTGACTTCCCTTTATTTTTCACATTTTCGTGCCACTCTTCCTCCAAGGTGGTCGAATTGATGTACATGTGTCCTTCCCTTCTTTTGTCCTCACAACAACCTTGTGCGGTAAGTTAGGCTGTGATCTAGTGACTGGCCACAGGGCACCCAAGAAACTTCATGGCTGAGCAGGGATTTAAACCTGAATCTTCCAGGTCTAAGTCCAACACCAGAACCACTACACCATCCTGGCCCTCCTGGATATGGCAGCATGAGAGGTATTGAGAATAAAGCAGCTAATATTATAATGCCGTTGCACAAATTGATGGTAAGGCTACATCTGGAGTATTGTGTCCATTTCTGGTCGCCGCATCTCAAAAAGGACTTGGTGGAAAAGGAAAAGATGCAAAAGAGAGCAACTAAGATGATTACTGGGCTGGGCACCTTCCTTATGAGGAAAGGCTACAGTGTTTGGGCCTCTTCAGCCTAGAAAAGAGACGCCTGAGGGGGGACATGATTGATACATACAAAATTATGCATGGGAAGGATAGAGTGGATAGATAGACACCCTTTTCCCTCTCACATAACACTGGAACCAGGGGACATCCACTAAAATTGTGTTGGGAGAGTTAGGACAGACAAAAGAAAGTATTTCTTTACCCAGCGTGTGGTTGGTCTGTGGAACTCCTTGCCACAGGATGTGGTGATGGCATCTGGCCTGGATGCCTTTAAAAGGGGACTGGACAAATTTATGGAGGAAATGTCCATCACGGGTTAGAAGCCATGATGGGTCTGTGCAACCTCCTGATTTTAGAAGTGGGTTACCTCAGAATGCCAGATGCAAGGGATGGCAACAGGTATCTTGTTGTCTCTGAGGCATCTGGTGGGCCACTGTGAGATACAGGAAGCTGGACTAGATGGGCCTATGGCCTGATCCAGTGGGGTATGTGCTTAACTACAATTCCCAGAATGCCTTGCAGGTCTCTTGTTATCAGGTGTGCTCCCTGGGGCATTTGGTGGGCCGCTGTGAGATACAGGAAGCTGGACTAGATGGGCCTATGGCCTGATCCAGTGGGGTATGTTCTTAACTACAATTCCCAGAATGCCTTGCAGGTCTCTTGTTCTCTGCTGTGCTCCCTGGGGCATTTGGTGGGCCGCTGTGAGATACAGGAAGCTGGACTAGATGGGCCTTTGGCCTGATCCAGTGGGGCTGTTCTTATGTTCTTAAACTACAATTCCCAGGAGGCCTTGCAGGTCTCTTGTTATCTGGTGTGCTCTCTGGGGCATTTGGTGGGCCGCTGTGAGATACAGGAAGCTGGACTAGATGGGCCTATGGCCTGCTCCAGTGGGGCTGTTCTTATGTTCTTAACTACAATTCCCAGGAGGCCTTGCAGGTTTTCTTGTTGTCTGGTGTGCTCCCTGGGGCATTTGGTGGGCTGCTGTGAGATACAGGAAGCTGGACTAGATGGGCCTTTGGCCTGATCCAGTGGGGCTCTTCTTATGTTCTTATGAAACCAAGAAGATACTCAGTGGCCACCAAGAGCTTTTCTTTTGTTGCTGAGCTGCTGCCAAAGTAAAAGGAACATTTTACAAAGTAGAAAAGGCAATAAGCCACCTAGCTCTGAGAGGTGTTGTGAGCAGCCACCAGGCCCGTTCAGGTATACTGTCTGTAGAATTTTCCTGAGGAAAATCACCCGAGTCCCTAAAAAGAAAGAAAACTTCATTCTGTACCCACGTAAGACAGTTTAATTGAACAGACCTTTTAAAATTTTACAGCCGCACAGGCAAGGAGCCCTTTTCTCCCAGCAGTCTGTCTGTTTGGTGGCATTTGATGTAAATTAAATTTATGACCGGATTAACCTGTACGAAACTATCAGCCGCCTATTCTTCAGCTCAGGGTTTCATTTCTCTCTCCTTTCCATTTATGGTCCCAGGACCCAATAACTTTTAACAGGAGTTCTAGTTCTCCTGACAAGCATCAACACTTTCCCAAGAATACATCTCTTCAGACCACACTCAAGCCCTTTTGTATATTGCCCAATCTTTTACTAATTTGAGCTATAGACATACATACATTTTATTGTATATATACTGCTGGGGAGATTTTTTTTTAAGAGGGGGCTGCTTTTGTTGTTGGTGGTGTGTGTGTGTGTTTTGCTACAGACTGTGTTTTGCTACAGTCTATGCTTAACTGTTGCTGATGATGTTGGAAATTTGAATGTTTTTTCAAGAATGCAGTTTATTCCATTTTAATTTTAAGTCAGCTGTCATGTAGATGTTCCAAAAAAGGAATACTTATAATTTAAATAAAATAAATAAACAATAAATGTGCACCCACACACATCCTAAGACATGGTCTGAACATGCAGAGGACCGCATCCTCTCTAAAGCTAAACTAGAGTTGGGGACCGATCAATATCTTGGTGGGAGACCACTGAAGAACACATGGTACAGTGGCTTGAATTTTGAAGTGTCAACAAAGTTTGCAAAAACTCAGGGCCCAGAAATGAGCTTCAGAGGCATATAATTGCCACCTCCAAGGAGAGACAAGCATTAGAAACCCACAGAATTGTTCTCCATTTTGGATTCAACTCTGAGCTGTAAATTATTCTTGATGGACTCCCATGTTTTCTGAACTCACTGATACCCAGACTGACCCCAAAGCATGCGCCAACTCAAACAGGCAAAACTATTATACAATAGTCCCCCCGTATCCATGAGTAATACGTTCCAAGACCTACTGTGGATGCCTGACACCATCGGCAGATAGTAGTGAACCCTATGAACAAGTCATTTTTTGTTTACATACATACCCTAGGATAAGTTTATTTTCGTAACAAAATTGTGACAATGCAGCAATGATTGTGGACAGCAAGAATGCTAGAGGCTAACTGGACATGAGTAAAGCTGACCAGCATGGGTACAGAGGACAAAAAGAGATGAACCATGAGCTTGACGGGGTGTGAAGATTTCACCACGTTACTCACAATGGCATACAAATTGAAATATGAATCATTTTTTTTCTAGAATTTTCCATTTTATTCTTTTGGACCATGGTAAACCACGGATAACGGAAACTGCAGAAATCAAATCCATGGATACAGGAGTTCTGCTATAGTTCCTTTTTATGTTGGCCTTCATCTTAGCTGAACTAAACAATTTGGGGTTTGAAACAGGTTTCTTATGAGAGCGCCTTCCTCTTCATCACTAGATTGTCTCTTAAGAAAGATGCCTCCACTACATACATAAGAACATAAGAACAGCCCCACTGGATCAGGCCATAGGCCCATCTAGTCCAGCTTCCTGTATCTCACAGCGGCCCACCAAATGCCCCAGGGAGCACACCAGATAACAAGAGACCTGCAAGGCCTCCTGGGAATTGTAGTTAAGAACATAAGAACAGCCCCACTGGATCAGGCCATAGGCCCATCTAGTCCAGCTTCCTGTATCTCACAGCGGCCCACCAAATGCCCCAGGGAGCATACCAGATAACAAGAGACCTGCAAGGCCTCCTGGGAATTGTAGTTAAGAACATAAGAACAGCCCCACTGGATCAGGCCATAGGCCCATCTAGTCCAGCTTCCTGTATCTCACAGCGGCCCACCAAATGCCCCAAGAAGCACACCAGATAACAAGAGATCTGCATCCTGGTACCCTACCTTGCATCTGGCATAGCCCATTTCTAAAATCAGGAGGTTGCACATGCACATCATGGCTTGTAATCCGTAATGGATTTTTCCTCCAGAAACTTGTCCAATCCCCTTTTAAAGGCATCCAGGCCAGATGCTGTTACCACATCCTGTGGTACGGAGTTCCACTGACCAACCACTCGCTGAGAAAAGAAATATGTGTGTAAGTGAATCCACGAAACTAAAAAACAAAAAAAAAGAGCAAACACAACTCCACAGAGCATGTGCAACTCTAGGGTGCGACAATCTCCTCCCTTCTTTAACTTAAACTAGGCTTTCCACAAACCTTGACTTTCCAGTCTAAGAACAAAAGCAAGGCCATGATGGAGTAGGGATTTAGACAATACCCATGTACCTAACCTAAATCAGCAGATGACAAATGTCTTGAGCTCTTCTCCCACTGATTTGTGGACTTGTCCCAACCCAGGCCCTTTCCCAACAGGAGAAAGCTCTTGCCAACTGCTTTAAGGCCACACACCAGTTCCACCAAAATTCTATTTACTGTCTCTGCTGGAGGTAAGGAAAGCAGGCTATAGTTTAGCCTTGATGCACTGGTGCAGCAGTCGGCAACAACAGATGGTGTCCTCTTTACCGATTCTACAGCAATAGGCAACAGACTAGCATGAATCCTGTGGAAAGCTCATAAACGTCACCGTCTGTCACTGTCAGGTAAGTTGAACAAGAAGCCAACTGTGCCTCAGGCCTTGATGCCGCAACGAAGTCCTATACTGCTGAACCGTCTTTCTGAAGGGTGTTGTGGTACCATGTTGTTAAATGCGTATTTTTATGATCTTCCAAGCCTTTGGCCATGGGGGGAATGAACAGGCAAGAAACTCTGAAAGGAAGCTACAATAAGGAGGAAAGGCAAGAAGGCAGGAAGACAGGCAAACTCCTCTGCAGGTTTTCTTCAATGGACTGCTCTCTCTGTGTGTTGCCAGCCTTTGTCCTTGGCTGCCATTCTTGGCTTTCAAATACAGGCACTTTAAAAACAATTGTCAAAGGCAATAAATAACGGGAGCTAATGGCCTTTTAGTAAAAAAGTAAAAATCCCCTGCCTTTGTCTCTAGTTCTAGATGCAGTTTCACCCCATGCGTGCACTGAATGCATGGGGGGAGTGGATTGTCCCTGCTGGCTGTGACCTCATTCAGTGCGCATGTGTATAGCTGTGGGCATAAAGGACTCTGCCAAGTGCACAGGGGACCAGATCATCTTGGGTTCCCAACAGCATGGAAGCATCCTAAGTTGGACAGGCAGGTGCTGGGAGGCCTGGCCAGCAGGGACAATCACAGTGCTCTTCCACAGACTCAATGTGCATAGGGTGGGGCATGAGTATAGGACAGTAATTCCCAAATTGGGTCACAACCCAATTTTTGGTGGTTCGTGAAACTGACAAGGCAGATGAGGCTATGCACATCAAGGATTAAACAACCAGCTACTCAGGAGGAGCACTGCTGCACAATCACCATTATTGCCACGGAGGCTTGAGCTGCTGGTAAGGTGAAAGATTTTTTTAGGTGGGTCCCGATGCTGTAAAGTTTGGAAACCACTGATATAAGAGTTTATCACTTGGTGTATCTGACAAAGTGGACTCTGCCCTACAATATTTAAGTTTTATTTTATTTTAGGTATTTACAATTCACATTTCCAAAGCTCCAGTAGGTGGGCAAATCCTGGAAAAAAAAAAAAAAACCTCAAACCAAATTAAAACTGAACAGAAAATAGAAATGATTTTCGTTTATTAACACGAACAAACACCCTGTAGCATAGCATAGAAATAAGTCGTAGAACAGGAAACAATCAACCAAAAGCTTGCTTAAAAAAGAAACTGTTGACAACCCCTCCTTACAGCCCAGTACTATTGTGGGCTGACAGCGATCCACTGCCTTAAGTCCCAGTACAGTGTTGTGTACCGCAGGACTGCCAGCGCAAATGGCCAGAGGCCCTGCGCCCACATCAGCAATGTGCAGAAGCCTTGTCAGAGCAGGTAAGGTGGCATTGGGGGAGGATCCAGGGGAGTAGGGCATGGGGCAGGGTATGCAAGTGGTGGGAGGGATGGATTGTGGCATCACTTTTCCTGGTCCAACATACCCCCAGTGGCTCCCTGAACTTATGCCAACTAAATAGCTGGAATAGGGCTGGGGAGATCCTTTAGTAGGCTATGGAGAGATAAGTTAAAAATGCCTCTCTTGGACCAGCTGATCTCCCCTATATCATGCAGCACATGCTCCAACAGCATGGCTGCATCACATAAACTGGTGGGGATAGGATTGGGGTATTAGGGCCCAATTCTATTGAGGGCGCACCAGCTCACCGCCAGCATGCATTGTTGCAAACATGCCATAAGGCACATCTGTGACTGAAACCACTGGCCCAGTGCAAGAGCTGGCCAAGCACAAGGCCACGATGGGACAGCGCCAGCTGGAGCCTGGCCATCTGCCACCAGGCACTCCATGCAAAGACCCTGGTGGCGGAGAGGTAAGTTGGGGCAAGGGGCGAGGCAGTGAGGAGACGTTCCGGGACAGGTGGAGGGTAGGGGAGAGGTGTGGTAGGGGCGGGAGCAGGGCAGCAGGGTGGGGACTGGCAGAGCTCAGCTCAGCCAGATCCAGAGCCCCATGTCAGACCTCGCAGCCCGACACGAGTCTTCTTGATTCTCTGCCAGCTAAAGAGCTGCTGCAGAGTCGAGGAGCCACCACCGGCTGCCCGGTGCACGCAGGATCCTGTGGCAGCCATTTTTGGCGCTGTAGCAGCCCTGCACGCCAGGCAGTTCAAGATTGGGCTGTTAATCTCCTAGTAAATGTAGATTTTGTTACCTCTTCAAGCAGAAGAGTCTGGAGTGCCATAGTAAAGAAATGGGTGAGCTCTCCCCGCTTGCCTTGGATTAACTCGGAAACAATCCCTCTAGAACCAAAAAATCAGGGTAAGAAAGTCCAGCCATTTTTGGAATCAATTTGGGGCTTGGAAAATGACCCCCCACCATGAGGTCCTTTTCGCTCCCAGCCTGCTCTGCCCAACCTGTTTGTCTGAATGCAGCTAGGCAAGAACAGGTAGCAGGCATAAAGGTAAGACAGTGGGGGAGGTGCTCCTGGATCAGTCCACTGTGCTCTTGCCCAAAAAGCCAGGCAGGCAAAGAGGAGGAGGAAGAAGCTGTGACCACAGCAGAGGTGGTGCACATGTGCTAACCACCATTTTTCCATCCTGTTTGGTGCCATTCTTTTCCCTGGATGGAAAAGATGGATGGAAGAATTTGGATGGATTCTTTTCCCTGCATTCTTTTCCTGGATGCATCTCATCCAATCAGAGATCCCAGTGATGAAGAGGATGTGACAAAGCCATGTAGCCAATCACTGTTGGCAATGTAATTATGTCATTGATGGGCAAGTGAGGGCAAGCGAGAGTGACGGCAATTTAAATCAGTGAGTGATGATTTTGTAAGGCGCGCCCAAAAATATCACTGAAAAAGAAAGGAATATTTTATCACTGCGGAAAAAAAAATTCACAAAAAAGTTATTTTGGTACAGTCCTATTAAAAGTATTTTTAATAGCTTCATCTTTCATGCCTGTGCAAATAACCCTATGAAATAAACCTTTTAACTCTTACATAGTTTTTGTCTTAAGGGTAATGAACCATATGTGAAGACATCTGTACTACCGCAGTGCATGATCATTAATTAGAGAGGAGACAGGATACTTTATGACTTCTGGGACTAAAAAAAAATTCAAAAGTAGCTGCAATTAAAAAAGTGTACCATATGTATTCTTTCCATAGTCATTTTTAATGGATGGTACGTTTGATGATTTGTAGGTTGCATTTGGTTGTAAGGATGAACTTTTGGGAAAGTACAGTGAGAGCCTGCAACTTCCTCTCCAAACATCTACAAGGTGTTGCCTTTCTGTCTTCCTTCATATGACAGTTTTTGGACTTTGAAGGCACCTTGTAATGCTTTAGGCCAGGGGTCACCAAAGTTTTTGGCCAGAGGGCCACATCAAATAGTTGAGGGCCAGAAAAAAATGTAAATATAAAATTTAAATAAATTAATTAGAGATGGAACTTAGAAGAGTGAATAAATGAATAAATGGGCTCATTCATTCAACCTCTCTGGCTCTCAGAACACCCTCCAGACACAACCAGAGCACAGCTTCAGTTGTGTTCAGTTGAGTGGGTCAGAGGCTCTCGGGGCAAGAGGCTGGCTGCAGGTCGGATAGAGGCTTGCTGTGGGCTGCATCTGGGCCCCTGGCCGGGGTTTGGAGACCCCTGCTTTAGGCCAGTGATTTATCTAGCCTAGCATTATCTACATCAGTGCTTCTCACACATTTAGCACCGGGACCCACTTTTTAGAATGAGAATCTCAGGAAGTGATGTCATGACCGGAAGCAACATCAACAAACAGGAATATTTTTAACAATCCAAGGCTGCAATCCTACCCACAGTTACCCAGGAGTAAGTCCCATTTACTATCATTGTTAAAAGAATATACATAGTAGCTTGTTAAAAGTTCAGGTCTGTAACATTTCCCCAAATGCAGTCACATCCCTTGCGAGCATCAAGTCTAATATATTAAAAATAAAATATTGAAATGAATGGGGACCCACCTGAAATTAGCTCACGACCCACCTAGTGGGTCCGGACCCACAGTTTGAGGGCATACCTTACATGCCGAAAGTGCCAGGTTCAATCTCTAGGTAGGTTTGGGAAAGAACTATATCTGGATCCCTAGAGATCTGCTGTCAGTCATTGTAGATAATGCTACCCTAGATTAGCCAATGGTCTGACTTGATTAAAGATAATGATATATGTTCCTCTTCTACCTTACAACAGTTATTCTGTAAATTACTCTGCATGTTGATAGTTGCTTGTAAATAAGGCGGGCAGCTATTCAAGCATGAGAACCTCCCTGGATTCTGAACAGTTTATTCTTGGTAACTCTGCACCTTGTGAATCTGTTGCATGAGCAGATCTGTCCGAAGGAGCGGTACTGGATCGGCCAATCAGAGCCTTCCAATTCTGCTACTCTCAGTGTAGTTGAACTAGCCCTGAGCGCAATAGCGCTGTCTCTCTTTTGGAGTCTGCTGTTGAATAAACTTGCAAAATGGCATTGGCCTTTTCTGCTTTCGCATGTTATACAAGGTCTGTCCACATCACACTTGATTTAGTCCGGTACTTTGTGCTTTCAAATTTAATAAACTCTCCAACTCTCCTGCCACATTTCAATTGAAAAGAAAAAGAAAGAGACAAAAGAGGGGAAGGGTCTCTTGGAGGAATATTCTCTCTTCGGTATGGCACTCAATTCCTATTAACACGGCAAACAGACCTCGGTGAATGAATAATTCAGAATTCAAACAAACTGCCCGAGATTCACTCCCCAATCACGTTCATCCAACACACCATTTTCATGGCAAATATTGGGGATCTGGGGAATGAGAGTAAATATGCTCAAAATTCAGGACAATTTGTGACTCGATCCTTCCTGGAAATGGAAGAGTTCACTGTAGCAATGAAAAGTACACAGCCGATTGGGGCAGCTTTGCATTTGTAATGAAGCGCGATTAAGAGTGGGGGAGAGCCAGGGGAAGAGAGAATCAACAGCTGGTATTCAGATAGCCATCTTTCGATACCTGGAATAAATCCTGCCCAGCAAATGTGTGGGCACTTGCATTACCCACAGAGGGGCCTATGGTGCTATCAGAGGCAGGAAAGGCCCCAGGCATGATCACAAATGAAGTGCATGAACAAGCCATGCAGTCTGGGCCCATCCATGTCAGATTCTCTGCATGCACACTTTTAAGAGCATTACACCCACTCATGGACATCCAGTGCCATCAAGAGGCAGGAGGGAGCACTCATTGGTCAAGGACAGACTGCATGTTTTCACCCCCCCACCATGTGCAGGACCTGGGGAAAACTGTTATCCTGTATCTCTTCCTATGCAGTGCTCAGCTTTCAGATGCATTTATAAGTCAACACTCAGGCCGACGATTGAAGACTTGGTTACAACTTCCGTCTGTCCCTTTGATTCCCTCCCCGCTTTTAAAGCCAGTCTAGCTTTATTTCCAGTGAAAAGCACAGCTAACTAATTGTCTTTTTTCAGCAACAAAAGTGCAACCATTTTGCAATCCTTTCCAATTTTATTTACAGAGCTTCGGGTCAGGTAGAGGTTATTGGCTCCTCACGTTTTCTCTCCCCAGCAATGGATCAATACATTTGGTAGCACATTAAGACAGAGAACATGAGGTGGTTGCACCTAATTGATAGGGAGCCAAGGCAGACAGCTCGTTCAGGAGCATAAATGTTTCCCAGCAGCAGTGGGAGGTATTAGCAGGAGGAGAAGCCAATTTTTGATCAGGAAGCGACGGAGGCGTTCAATTTGCGAGGCGGCAGTGGAAAACCTGGAGTGCGCCGTTTAAAACCTATCTAAAAGCCAGTGTGAAGCTTGTAAGTCATTAGGAAATGCACACATTTCTTAAGGACCAAGCATCTTTCTGTCTCAGCTTGCTCTTTGTAAATACATAACCAAGTCATTACAGCCATTGATTATGGTTTATCTTTGTCAAAGAAGTGGCAAATAAGGGCTCATTTTTTCTGTTATAAAAGTGCCCAGGTGGCTGAAACTCATGCATTTCTGGTGATATCTGGAATCATGTGAGAGGACAATCATGTCTGACATTTCCACATCACTTCCACTGGTCTCCAGGAAGAACTTATAGGGCATCCTATGTGATATGCCCATTATTTCACTCATCCAAATATTTCATCTGGGCAACAAGTCAGATGGGAAGTCAAGGATCATAGGATTGGTTCCTGTATGCAAATAATTAGGAGATTGACATGGGATGACACCACAGAGAAGTGACTTTCAAGGTTCCTATGGTAAGGTTGCCAGCTTCCCCCTAGCCTGCTCTTGTGTCTTTAGCAGCAACAACTTGATGTGCAGAAATCACCCCATGCCCCCTTTTTTTTGGCATGAAGATAAGTGTTATTACCTACTAATCCCTGCAGATCAAGCTTCTGTTTAAAGACACAGAAATGAGGACCTTTAGTCTTCAGGTGCACTTTTTGAAGTACAATTTCTCATTGCCACATACTATCCAGCATACTGTCCCGTCACATACTATCCAGCCAAGAAAGTTTCCAAAGGACAGCTTTTATTTTCTGTTCTGAGCAAATTGCTGTCCCTATTTTGATTCTGATTTGCAGGTGCATTTATAAAAAATGCGGGGAGTGTGATTCAAAAGAGTTGCCATTTTTCAGGTTCCTGCCCCTTCCCCATGTCTCTAGAACAGTGGTTCTCAAAGTCCTACTCAGACTTTGGGAGCCTGGGGGGGGGAGAGAAAACAAAGCGATGGCTCTGTGGAGGGTCTGGAGAGCCTTAGGCTGCAATCCTAGGCACACTTTCCTGAGAGTAAGCTTCATTGAATACAATGGGACTGTAGAGTCTCTATTGCTGCCAATTTCTTTTCCCTTTCTGGTTCCCCTGGTGGGTCATGACCCACCAGTTTGGGAACCACTGCTCTAGAAGTTAAATCCCTCGGAGATGACTTAGCACCACTTGAGTCTGGTGCATCATTATATGAATGCACACTTGGGGACTCAAGATCTCAGTGCTCAACTTCTCTTCCATCCTCCTCACATGTCTGTCCAGGAAATAAATGTTGTCAGATGGGTCCATGTTCAATTCATTCTATAATTCAGCAATTTTCACTATTTTTGTTCTCATGGCACACTGACCTCTATGGCCTTTTTTATGGTCACCACCTCTCAGAAGTGATGTCACTTCTGACTTCTGTGAGACTCTTCCAGGTTCTACAGCTCTGTTTCTCGGGCAACTGTCTGTAGTAATGAATCATCTGTCCCTCTTCCTGCACAGAGCTGGTGGAGGAATAGGGTCAGACAATTTGTTACTACAGCCAGTTTCCTAGAAACAGAGCCACAGAACCCCAAAGAGTTTTTCAGCCATTTTCAAACTCCTTCAGCACACCTGTGGACCTTTTCATGGCACTCCAATGTGCCACAGAGTAACGGTTGAAAATGTTGTCATAATCTTACTGGCACACCAGTTTTCAGGAACCAATGCAGGACAGGCTGTTGTAGTACACAAATGGCAGGCAAGGAAGATAAGAGCCTTCAGCAGTGTTCACCAAAGGCATGATCAGATCTCAGGTTTCATCCATCAGATACAAGTTTCAGAGGGTTGTCATCAACCCTCAGGAGCCTTGGCAGAGTTCCTTGGGATGAGAATAAGGATATCATGAGTAAACACGAGTGTCCCTATTTTTGTCTGCAAAACACGGGGCGAGTCTGCCGTCACCATTTCAAAATAAATGGGATCATTTGTGCATAAATAAAGATTCGTCTTTATGCAAACATTTATAATAGTTTTCCGGGAGTTTCACAATCAAGCCGCACAAATTGGTGGCCGCATTGTTTAGTCTGCCTTTTATATAGCTCTGATTGCACCTCAGAGACCATTAAGAGATGTTTATTTATTCTCAGCTTCAGCCACCCCATTCCATCACAGGGTTGCAATTAAACAAGGCTATATCCAAATAAAATCAGACGCATGCTAAAAAGGCAGACCCTGTGCATCTTGATAGGTTGTAGTCAGTGGCATAGCAAGAGGGGGTGCAAAGCACTAAGTTTTGCAGGGAGCCTCACCACAGTGGCACTTCCTTTCAGAGCCATTCCAGGCGGGGGAATGGAATTACTGACACACCAGCCATTTGCCTCCTTTTTGCTCCCCTGCCCAGAACGGCTCCAAAAGGTTGGGGGAGGGGCCGCTCGCATCCTTTGGTGAGGCTCCCTGCAAAATGTAATACTTTGCACCCTCTCTAGCTACACCACTGGTTGTAGTTCAAACTGAATCCAAGCAAAGGCATGGAAGATCTTGGCCCAGACCCACTGTGCAGCTATTCCATTGGAAAACACCTCTGTGAGCTACATCCAGGGCTTTCAACTCACAAAGGATCTGCAGCCAAGCATGTTCTTCCTCCTGTCCCTATGGGGTCAGATGGGGAGACCAAGGGCAGCAGGAATAGCCCAATGCTCACCATGGACATGGCAGAGGGCATGCATCAAGGAGGAAGGGCTTGTCTCAAAGTCTCACAATCTCAAAGAGAAACAATGGAGATAACAGGATGCAGGGAAAATGCAGAAAGAATATAAAGCAGCAGTTTTCAGTGCTTTTCTTCTCATGGCACACTGACCTCTATGGTCTTCTCCTTTATGGTCAGGTCACTTCTGGCTTCCAGGAGACTCTTTTGGGTTCTGCAGCACCGCTTTTAGGGCAACTATCTGTCATATCAAATTGTCTGTCCCTGCTCTGCCAGTGAAGGAAGAGAGACAATTTGTTATGAGAGACAGTTGCCCTAGAATCAGCCGCAGAACCTAGACAAGTTTTTTTCACCTATTTTCAACTAGACCGCTCCAAACGCGTTGAGTCACGAGGGTTTGCATCACCAGAGTGCCATTCCCATGACGGACCTCCTCTCATGCAGTGGGCGGGGCAATGCCCTGGGCAGTGTGCGTGGTGATGCACCATTGCTCCACCCTTGCTGTTTGTTTTTTTTTGCTTTAACTTTTGCTAGAGGTATTTCAACGTAGCTTGTGTTGCATTCTGTTGCATTCTGCATGAAATTACACATTGAATGATATATAATATGATGGTATTATTGGAAATACCAAGATTCTAAAAATGCTGGCCAGTAGTGGTGTCAAAGTTTAACAGAGAGCATGCAGAGCACAGTAAAACTTATAAAGTGTTATAAGGTAGGCTCACAGCAACGCAGTGGCAGGCTGGTGTTCAAAGCCAAGTCTGGGGGCAAGCTAAATCAATTGCAAGATTGTATAGATTAGGCATTTACTAGCACTGATTTATCAGGAAATCAGCACGAATTAGCAAGAAATGGACTAATTGACGGCAAAGTGTATGACAGCAATGTATGACTATTGTCCGGGTTTTCATCATTAAAAGACACCTTATCAACCAGGTGCAGCTGATAATTGGGTGAGCTGGTACAGCAAAGCATGTTCCCTTCATTTGGGAGAAGGGCTGTCTGGCAGGTGCAGCTAACTTGATAGACGTAAAGACTAAACATACTCTGGGGTTTTGAAGTAGACATGCATCTTATAGCCCCATTCTCATAACATCGTGCTGAGGTCAGCTCAGCAGCTGCTGAGGTCATTGTTTTGAATCTAACTTTTCATGGGAACAGCTCAGTGGAAAAGCAGACAGTTTCCAGGGACTGGGGGGAGACACAGAAAATGGCTGCCAGGCAAGAAAGATGGTTTCCAGCCATTATGGACTGTAGTATCCATTTTGTGCAGAGAGGTTCTGGAAAAACAATTCATCTTGTACAATGGCATCCACTGATGTTGGCATATGAAATTGTGGTTATGTTGCTTGGTTATGAGTCTGGTCCAACAAGAAGCTGACGGAACATGCCAAGATCCAGGTCTACAGAGCTTGTGTCCTGAGTACACTTCTGTACTGCAGCGAGTCATGGACTCTCCGCTCACAACAGGAGAGGAAACTGAATGCTTTCCACATGCGCTGCCTCTGATGCATCCTCGGCATCACCTGGCAGGACAAAGTTCCAAACAACACAGTCCTGGAACGAGCTGGAATCCCTAGCATGTATGCATTGCTGAAACAGAGACACCTGCGTTGGCTCGGTCATGTCGTGAGAATGGATGATGGCCGGATCCCAAAGGATCTCCTCTATGGAGAACTCGTGCAAGGAAAGCGCCCTACAGGTAGACCACAGCTGCGATACAAGGACATCTGCAAGAGGGATCTGAAGGCCTTAGGAGTGGACCTCAACAAGTGGGAAACCCTGGCCTCTGAGCGGCCCACTTGGAGGCAGGCTGTACAGCATGGCCTTTCCCAGTTTGAAGAGACACTTGGCCAACAGTCTGAGGCAAAGATGCAAAGAAGGAAGGCCCATAGCCAGGGAGACAGACCAGGGACAGACTGCACTTGCTCTCAGTGTGGAAGGGATTGTCACTCCCGGATTGGCCTTTTCAGCCACACTAGACGCTGTGCCAGAACCACCATTCAGAGCGCGATACCATAGTCTTTCGAGACTGAAGGTTGCCAATAAGTTAAGTTGCTTGGTATCAGAGCTCATGTTGTCTTATTATAACGTGAGGGCATAACATAAAAAGGTGGGGGGGGGAAAGATCCATCCCATCCATAACAACAGGAAGCCAGGATAGAGATCTGGGGGGGGGGGGCACAATGAGGTTGAAGTAATGAGATAGGTGGACACTGTTTGCAGTGGAGTGCTGGACAGAGACAAGAAAACGGAGGTGAAGCAATGAGATCGGAGAAAAGAAAGTTTAGGTCATCAAGGTGACAGATGATGAGGGCAGGCACCAAGTTTTTGTCAAAATGAAAGAGAGGAAGAGTCATGTTTTTGTAATATGCAAGGGAATTACAACATGCCATAAGCAACAGACTGACTATGGAGGACCAAAGGAAAGAGAAGAATGAAAGAGAAAACCAATGTTTGCCTTTTTAGGACCTACTAGGAAGGACATTCCTGCATTTGCAGAGGTTCAGGTGATAGAAATATATGAGAGGGCTTTCTCCATAGGGGCCTCTAAGATGTAGAAGTCACTAACCCACGAGATCCATCTGGCCAGAAGCAGAGCTAGAGTGGGAGTGGTAAGTAAAGAATGGAAGTGGTAAGTAAAGTGGTAAGCGGTAAGTATTTCACACTCCACAACAGGCCCTCCCCCTCGGTGTCGGAGCCATTCGGGGCAGAGGCTGCAACATTCCATTGGCCAACATTCTTTAGGCCAATGAGGAGGGGCCACTTACACGGCGCTTTGAGAAGCGTGCTGTCCTTACTGTGCCACCCCCTCTCTAGCTCCTCTTCTACATCTGACACCCAGTCTACCTCCCTTTCCTTCTTCAGCAGGTCTTTAGTATACTGCATTGTAATTCTGGTTTGCTGACTCTGTCATGTTTTTCTGTTGTCCGGTTTCTCTGCTGTATTTCAAATTTCACTGTTTGACCTTATTATCTGAGTTGGTTTGGTTATCTCTATTTCCTTGTACGTTTTCTAAGATAAACAAAATTCATACGTGGCTTTATTAAGGGCACGGCTTTGCACATGGAAATTATGTTGTCCATAATGCTGAGATGTACTTGCAAGCCTTCGGTGTTGTTTCCATCCAGACAATGGAGGTGTCTGCAATGGAGATCAGGCCTCATTCCCCTTGGTGCCCACAGATTATCTCTGTTTCACAGAGATAATATCTTCTGTAATATGCAGGCCAAACCCCGTTGAGATATCTTTACGCCAGGGGTGCTCAAACTTTCAACTTTAGGGATCCTGGACCTTTAAAATTGTGTAGGAGAGATAATTTCAGCAGGTGCAGCTTGTCATCTGTGGGATGACAAGTTGCACCTGCTGAAATTCTCTCTTCTATACACTTGTTAAAGGTCCAGCACCCCTGCTTTAGGCCAATGATACTGCAGGAGAAATTAAACAACAGGCTTGAAGAAAGAAAATTGATCTGTTTATTAAGAGTACCTTTGGACAGAGTTCCCCTGTGAGTGGGAAGTCTGACACTGACATACAGAATACATGACTTTTGCATGTTTAGGGCTTAAGAGGCAGAACCAATCAGAGACTTGCAATGGTTACAAGAAACTTATTCACAACCATGAGAAGGGCAATGGCAAGGGAATTTGTAAATGAACCATAATGAGGATGGAAGTCCTGAATTGGCTACCAGAATACAGGATAGTGGATGTATTAAGAAAAGTGAAAACAGGATAAAAGATAGCTGCAAGAACATAGCCAGAAGAAGAGTTGGGTTTATCAATTAGGAACAAAGCATGCATAGATAAGTTTTATGCCCACATTCTCATCTTCAATCAGGCCCCTTTCCCAAAGCCTGACCTTGAAAAGAAGATGCTTACTGAGTCTGCTTGATTCTGAAGACAGGCAGCAACAGGTACTTGCTGGGCTCAGCTGAACAGAATGGCTACTTAAGACACAAAGAGCACAAGCCTAACCAGGTCTACTCAGAAGTAAGTCCTACTTTGTTAAATTGTTCAATGGGGCTTACTCTCAGGAACTACAGTGGGACTTACTTTTGAATAGACATGCATAGAATGGGGCTCAAAGATGGCAGCGGGAACTAATGAATAAGGCATGAAAATAGATATTCTCCACCAGTACTAAGGCCCAGAAATCTTTGAGCAGAGTCATCCCCTAACCCAGATCCATTGCAGACCTTATCCCTCTTATGGTGTCCAACTTGAATGCATGGAGGGGTGATGGGATCATGCCAGTTAGCCGCACTACTACCAACACCCTGCACCCCCACCTCCAGAGGCAAGCACTGAAAGTGACAGAGCACTTCCCCATGATCTCAAATGATGCATGGCCCAGGAAGAACCAGGAACATGGCCACAAAGTGCACTAGCAGGGAGAGCATGACTAGCCAGCAAGCTCCTTCTACACCTTTCCCTGCCTTCAGCCTGAATGTGATCATGAACAGAGCTTCTGTTTGGTTCCAAATCTGATCTAAAATTAATCCAAGGAAATTGAAGCCTTAATTCACAGCCAAAACATGAGTAATCTCTAGCATGTATCAGCTTATCTTTTTCCCATGATGCAGGCAGTTATCTTTTCCCCCTCCATGAAGATGGATAAATGCTGCACTGGGTAAAGGAATCAAAAACCTACCTAACTTTCCTCAGAGCCATCAATGTGTGTACTTTAATTAGCCGTATGGCTTTAATATCGCATAATTACTCATTGAAGTCTACTGTAAATTAAATGTGCCATTGAGTCTTATTAAGGGCACCTTAACTTAAATGCTAACGAAAAACAAAAAAAAGCTATCTTCAGCTTGGAGCTTTGAATTATTAGCCTTGTATAATTTTACAGCATTGCTGAACATTCGTTAATGACAAGCAACTGGAGATAAACACATGATCAAGTGCAGGAGCTTAAAAGAGATGGAGAAACAGAAGCAGCCTATTTCAGAAAATAAGAATATCTAAGGGTCCAATTAGATCCTACACACAAATCTGTCGAACTGAATCCCAACAGCATTTTTTTTTCCCCAAGAAAAATTACTTGCAAGGAGGTTTATGTTGTGTTGGATTGCTTGTCTCTCAGCGCCAGTTTCGACATTGCATGCAAATGTGTGGAACGCATCCCCCAACAGCACTTCAAGAACAGTAGCTCTGGGAAGGGGTGAGATGAAGCGCAAACACAATGGAGGCTGCGTCATTTTCCTTCCCATCTACTGCTACTCTGCTCCAAATCGCTCTCCAGGATGCTTTTCGATGCACACAAGGACACCACACTTCAATTTCAGGTGTGTTTTGATTTTGAAGTACAGTAGGTTTTATTCAAGGAAATACTCAGGATTGCCAGTGCATATGACACTGTTACAATTGTACATTGAGTGAACCCCACAAAGTAGCATGATGGGTTCATGAACTCACCGAACCAAGCAGTGAAGAGGTCCAGGTATAGAACTATCTGGTTCTGGCTAAAGAAGGAAGTGCTGGAACCTTGCAGAGTCTTTGAAATGTCTACGCCAGTGGTTCTCAAACTTTCAGCACCAGGACCCACTTTTTAGAATGAGAATCTGTTAGGACCCACTGGATGTGTTGTCATGACCAGAAGTGACATCATCACACAGGAAAAAATTTTAACAATCCTAGGCTGTAATCCTATCCACAGTTACCCAGGAGTAAGTCCCATTTTCTATCATTGTTAAAAGCATATACAGAGTAGTCTGTTAAAAGTACAGATCTGTAACATTTTCCCAAATGCAGTCACATTCCATGGTAGCATCAAGTCTAATATATTAAAATAAGATATTGAAATGAATGGGGACCCACCTGAAATTGGCTCGTAACCCACAGTTTGAGAAACACTGGTCTAACTCTATTTACAAATGTACAGCTTGAGCACTGGTTGGAGGCAGTGGCATAACTACAGGGGGTGCAAAGCACTAGGTTTTGCAGGTGCCTGAAGCACTGTGCAAGCAGCCCGTCGCCCTCCCTTTTGGAGCCATTCCAGGTGGGGGAGGGAACAAAACAGAGGTGGAACTCCTGGCTCCAAAGGGGAGGGGAGGGGGCTGCTTGCACAGCCCATTCAGGCACCAGCAAAACTTAGTGCTTTGCATCCCCTCAAGCTATGCCACGGGCTGGAGGTACATAGTAGTGCATTCCTGCAAGTGACAGCAGACTGCATTCCCCCCCCCCCCAGCAACTCTGCATCCCAAAAGATCCTTTGGCTATATACTGTCTCTCTCCCTTAATTTCCATTCCAGCCTTTGTCTATAACAGATCAGATTCAAACTTTGCCTCTCAGCATTACAGCTGACTCCAGAACTGCCAGCCTGTAGCTCTTTCCTTGTTCTGTTTTCTATATACCTAAGGAGGAAATGGGGACTAGATGACCTCAGACTCTCACCTCAGCCCTTCCTCTGTGTCAGCAATTTTCAGCATTTTTCTGTTTATGGAACACTGAACTCTGATCTTCTCTATGGTCTTTTTCTCTTGGGATGTCACTTCCACCTTCCAGGAGACACGCAGCTGTCGACTAGGGCAACCGTCTGCAGTAACAAACGGTCTGTCCCTCTTCTGATGCCAGCTCCACTGCTGAAAATTGCTACCCTATGTGATTTTTTTTCTGCTTCCCAGTGACAACCTCTCATTCTAGAACCCTTAACAAACCTTTGTCCTCACATATCTCCCAGAGATGTCTTTTCCAGTCCTGTTATCCTTTTCATCTTTATGTCCCGTCTGGTTCTGTCTGATAACATTTCCTGGTCAATGGGTGGACAGAAGTTGTTACCAAAAGTTATGGCATGTAATAAAATTGTTCTACTCCAACAGTTAAAGACATTTTACTATGTAATAAAGTCAGGGCAATTTTTCTAGCTTCAGCCACACTCCATTAATTCAGACACTGATTTGCTCCTGATATATTATTGATGGAGCACAAAAGCATTTATTAATTACAATCTTTTTTTAAGAAAAGGTCCTCCAATGTATAGCTTAACATATTAATACCCACATTGCTCATCTGGCTGCAACAGGATCTTTCTTAATTGAGGCAAATATAAAAGAGACTGTGGATTGCACTCAGGTGATTTGAATAGGCTCTCAGACAACCAGTGATCTATGGGGATGAAGGAATGACTGAGGAGTTGCATGAAGCCTTCCCACTTCTTTCTTCAAGACTGCTCCAAGTCACCTTTAATTACAGTGTCTGATTTTTTAAAAGACAAACAAAATGACACACACACACATAAAATGAATCAAGGTTTTAATCTGAGCAGCTGAACTGTAAAATAAGACATGCCCTCAAACAACTCCACCTGTTCCTTCTTGCTGCCCCTTATGTCCAGAACTACCTCCCATAACCCATGTCTAATGCTACTTCTCTTGCTTCCTTCAAATCCCTTCTTCAAAACCCCTGTTTCTATGAAGACTTTGGCCCAACACCTATAGTAGTAGTTGGCAACCTTCAGTCTCGAAAGACCATGGTATCGTGCTCTGAATGGTGCTTCTGGAAGAGCGTCTAGTGTGGCTGAAAAGGTCGATTCGGGAGTGACAATCCCTTCCAGACTGGGAGCAAGTGCAGTCTGTCCCTGGTCTGTCTCCCTGGCTATGGGCCTTCCTTCTTTGCCTCTTTGCCTCAGACTGTTGGCCAAGTGTCTCTTCAAACTGGGAGAGGCCATGCTGCACAGCCTGCCTCCAAGCGGGCCGCTCAGAGGCCAAGGTTTCCCACCTGTTGAGGTCCAATCCTAAGGCCTTCAGATCCCTCTTGCAGATATCCTTGTATCGCAGCTGTGATCTACCTGTAGGGCGCTTTCCTTGCACGAGTTCTCCATAAAGAAGATCCTTTGGGATCCGCCCATCGCCCATTCTCACGACATGACTGAGCCAACACAGGTGTCTGTTTCAGCAGTGCGTATATGCTAGGGATTCCAGCACGTTCCAGGACTGTGTTGTTTGGAACTTTGTCCTGCCAGGTGATGCCGAGGATGCGTCGGAGGCAGCGCATGTGGAAAGCGTTCAGTTTCCTCTCCTGTTGTGAGCGAAGAGTCCATGACTCGCTGCAGTACAGAAGTGTACTCAGGACGAAAGCTCTGTAGACCTGGATCTTGGTATGTTCCGTCAGCTTCTTGTTGGATCAGACTCTCTTTGTGAGTCTGGAAAACGTGGTAGCTGCTTTACCGATGCGTTTGTTTACCTCGGTATCGAGAGAAAGAGTGTCGGAGATCGTTGAGCCAAGGTACACAAAGTCATGGACAACCTCCAGTTCATGCGCAGAGATTGTAATGCAGGGAGGTGAGTCCACATCCTGAACCATGACCTGTGTTTTCTTAAGGCTGATTGTCAGTCCAAAATCTTGGCAGGCCTTGCTAAAACGATCCATGAGCTGCTGGAGATCTTTGGCAGAGTGGGTAGTGACAGCTGCATCGTCGGCAAAGAGGAAGTCACGCAGACATTTCAGCTGGACTTTGGACTTTGCTCTCAGTCTGGAGAGGTTGAAGAGCTTTCCATCTGATCTGGTCCGGAGATAGATGCCTTCTGTTGCAGTTCCAAAGGCCTGCTTCAGCAGGACAGCTAAGAAGATCCCAAACAAGTTTGGTGCAAGAAAACAGCCCTGCTTCACTCCACTTCGGATGTCAAAGGGGTCTGATGTGGAGCCATCGAAGACAACAGTGCCCTTCATGTCCTTGTGGAAAGATCTGATGATGCTGAGGATTCTGGGTGGACATCCAATCTTGGGGAGAATCTTGAAGAGGCCGTCCCTGCTGACCAGGTCTAAAGCCTTTGTGAGATCTATGAAGGCTATAAAGAGTGGCTGTTGTTGTTCCCTGCATTTCTCCTGCAGTTGTCTAAGGGAGAATACCATATCAGTGGTGGACCTGTTTGCTCAGAATCTGCACTGCAATTCTGGATAAACGCTCTCTACAAGTACCTGGAGCCTCTTTAGTGCAACTCCGGCAAACAGCTTTCCTACACCGCTAAGGAGAGAGATGCCACGGTAGTTATTGCAGTCACCCCTGTCACCTTTGTTCTTGTACAGTGTGATGATGTTTGCATCCCTCATGTCCTGAGGTACTCCACCTTCTCTCCAGCAGAGACAGAGGATTTCATGCAGCTCAGTGACGATGATCTCTTTGCAGCACTTTAGGACTTCAGCAGGGATGCTGTCTTTTCCTGGTGCCTTGCCAAAGGCAAGGGAGTCCAGTGCCACGTGAAGTTCTTCTTGGGTTGGTTCAGTGTCAAGCTCCTCCAGCACAGGCAGGCACTCAATGTTGTTCAGCGCTTCTTCGGTGACTACATTTTCTCTAGAATATAGCTCAGAGTAGTGCTGCACCCAGCGTTCCATCTGCTGCGCCCGATCCTGGATGACCTCGCCTGCTGCAGACGTCAGAGGGGCAATATCCTACTGCAAACAAACCTAAGGGTGTGTAACTGAAATACATACATATTCTTCCCATTGACTACCCCTCCTGCCATCTCCCTCTCATTCTGTTCTTCCCCATGTTGAATTCTAGACTGTAAGCTCCATGGGATAGGGAACTTATCCCCCGATACAATATGCACATTGATAGTGTCAAAATAATTTTTTTAAATATGCAAACATTGAGGTATAATATGGGCAGGACATGCGGTCTGCAGATTGAGCTGTCACTTTGCCTAAAAAGGCTAGGCAGGATCAACTGCCTTGAGTGAACAAATGAGGGCCCAATCCTATCCAACTTCCCAGCGCTGATGCAGCCATGCCAACAGGGTGGGGGTGCACTCACAGAGGCCTTCTGCATTGTGGCTGCATCAGCACTGGATAGCTGGATAGAATTGGGCCCTGACACCAAGAGATGCTGGTGAAGGAGTGGACTGTGGAGGAGTCATCTGGCAAGATGGATAACATTTTTGAGATAGCGTTTTGAAATTGGTTGCAGGTGATCCAAGAGCTGGCAGCACAAGAGCCAGCAACTAAAATTACAAATTTATTTATTTATTTTTCACATTTTTATACCACCCTTCCTCCAAAGAGCTCAGGGCAATGTACACAACTGCTCCCCTTCTTTTGTCCTCACAACAACCCTGTGAGGTAGGTGAGGCTGAGAGAAAGTGACTGGCCCAAGGTCACCCAGGAAGCTTCATGGCTGAGGGGAGATTTGAACCTGGATCTTCCAGGGCTAAGTCCACCTCCCTAACCACTACACCACCCTGGCTCTCAAATGCACTGTGCATTACAAATGCACTATGAAAGGAAAACACCTGGAGAAATTGAGAGGTCTATGAGGGTTCTGTGATTATTCATGGAATAATACTTGTCAAAACCCCACTTTAAAATGGGGTTTAAGTTCAGCCTGCTGACGTAAATCACCTTGAATCTATGAGAAAGGCAGTATATAAATACTGCAATAAATAAATAATACCAAAAAAATCATCCATCTCTGGTGCCTTTCCTGTTTTAAGAACATAAGAAGAGCCTCACTGGATCAGGCCAAAGGCCCATCTAGTCCAGCTTCCTGTATCTCACAGTGGCCCACCAAATGCTTCAGGGAATACGCTGGACAACAGACACAGCCTGCATCCTGGTAACCTCCCCTGCATTCGGCAATCAGAGGCAGCCTACCTCTACCCTGCACATACCTAGCATGACTTGTAATCCGTTTGGCTTGGTTCGTGCACAGCTATTTGACCTGGAGCCCTCCTAAAGGTGTTCTGTCCCTACCCCAAAGATAGAGGGCCCATCTTAATTTCTGGAGGTTGAAATCACAGCATATCATCCCTTTCCTCCACTGTCAAGTGTCATTGGACTCTTGAGTGCCAAGTTATGTCCAAACACACAGGGGTTCCCTTTCGCCAGGTGTGTGACACTTTAGATTGTTTCTTATCCCCACATCAGGGGATAGAACGTAATCTCTTCTGGTCTCCCCCCTGCCAAGTTCAGGCAACAGTAGCCACTACTGGCCAAGGGTACAAGTAAAGTTCTGCTTAGAAGGAAGTTCTCCAACCGCAGAAGCTGGAACTGGAGTCCAATACAAGTGCATACTCTATGAGGGGGTAACATATGAACTATCAGGAGGGTAATGTTTGAACCAGACCTTAGAGAGGTACAGGTTTCTATCAGTGCTGCATGAACTTTATCTCGCATCCGAAATAAAGTTAGGAGTCTTGACCTTGAATAATCAAATTTCATTCCACAGGCCTCCACAGGTACCAAGATGAATTTTGAATGATAAGATCCCTTTGAGCTTGAGTTCAAAATCTCTTTCACTTTTAACATTCTGATCTTTCATTTTGATATGCCAGTCAGGTTTAAAAAAAAAACTGACAGCACCCCCCTCACACACACACACACTCTCTCTCTCTCTCACACACACACACACACACACAAGCAAAAAGATATTTCTTGTTTTTCCTCTTTGTAACTACCCCAACTCCTTTTTATTTGTAATCACGTACATTTTACATAGTCATGTTTTAATTAGGCACCATCATCTTCTCCATTCTGCTAAAAAGTTAATGAAAAAGAGTGCTTTGCCATCACGGTTGAATAAATTAACCGAACACGTGAGTGGGTTTTAAAGGAGACTGGCTTGCTTTCTTTACCCCTGCACCCGCCAATGAACACATGAGGACTAGTTGCTTGGAATGTAAATTGGGCCACCACCAAACTTATAAATCAACCTGCAGTAGGCCTTACTTCAGAATGACTCCCCCTTAGCATGCGCATCTAACCTGGAGGAGACAACAAAGTCCCTTTTCAAGTGTTCCCACCCAGGTGTTCCCAGCTGTGGACCATCAAATGACAGCCCAAGCTTCTCTATGCCAGTCTTGGGGGGGGGGGGGAGAAGAAGCTGAACTGCACTGCCCCCCTAAGCCAAAAAGCCTTTGAGGTCCACTTTCCAATCCAAACCCAAGGGGTCACCAGCTGGCCTCTCTGAGCCTCTCATAACCAGCTGTCTGGTTCTGAGCCTCGCGGGCAGCAGTTTTCAATGCTTTTCATCTCACAGCACACTGACCTGTATGGTCTTCTATATGGTCTTCATCCTTTTGAGATGTCGCTTCTGGCTTCTGGAAGGCTCTTCTGGGTTCTCTGGCTCTGTTTCTAGGGCAACCGTCTGTCTCTCTTCCTCCGCTGCTCGGCCGCACCAAAGCACTGTTGCTACCGCTGGACCACCATTGCCATTGCGGGTTGGCCCCAATACTTCCCCAGGGCCCTTGGAAGGCACCAGCAGTGGGGCGCCCAGGGCACTAGGTCCTCCTGATGCCAACCCTCATCAGTATAATGTTTGCCCTTTGTTTTCACTGGTTGGTCACCCAAGTCTCCTCCCCAACACTTGGCTGTCCTGAGGGAGAAGGACCCACCTGATCTTCAGTTGGCCTACTTTGCGTTTTCACTGTGGGCTTAAAGTACTACACACAAGAAACCCAATGTCATGTTTATGACCATGTGAGTAGCTCTCTCTTTTCTTCCAGCTCTTACACTGGAGTGCTTTCTGGGAAGGAGCATCTCTGACAGGCTCCTTCATCCCAGCATCTGTGGCTTGTTTGCCAACTTCTCTCCTATTCCTTTTTCCAGTCATCTTCCCCACCGCTTCTGGACTGAGCTGGGACATCTCTTTATCTATGTGCTATTCCTAACCCATAAACACCCCATTGAGCCAGCTGGGGCATGGAACCATTGACTCCCAGCAACCAGGATGAAGCAAATTGGTCCACCTCTGTCACGTGTCGTTTCAGCCTCAGTGGTGCTAAACAGCACAAATGGTTTTCTACCATTCTTCCCTTAATGTGAGGCATTTAAAAAAGACAAGGGCAGTACTTAACTAGTAATAATAGTATTACAGCCATAACTGGTAGTTAATAGAAAAGATATAGGCAGGACCACATTCTGAAAATGACTTTCTCTGGGGAAATTTCATTGAAACTGGCTGGTCTATTCAGAAACAGATGGAGAAAAGTCCTCTCTCTCATATATGTGAGATATCATGGAAAGTTTGGATCACCATGTCTCAGAAAGAACATCACTGAACTGGAAACACAGCCATGATTATCAGTCAAGGGGATCACATGAGAATGAACCTATGAAACTGAATTTAAATGGTTCTGACCCTTGCTGGATAAACCTTCAGCTTTAGGGCTCCTGGACCTTTAACAATTGTATAGAACAGGGGTCGGCAACCTTAAACACTCAAAAAGCCATTTGGACCCATTTTCCAGAGGGAAAAAAAACTTTGGGAGCCACAAAACCCTTTTGACACCTAAAATGAAGATAACACTGCATATATAGTTTTTTTTTTTTTTACCTTTATGCTCTTATAGGTCCCATTTTTATAAAGTAGCCCCCTCTTGTAGCTTTTAGTTAGTTTTATCATACATTCTTGTCCTGTGTTTTCAGACACCTGGTCCTCTATGGTGTTTTGCCTGATTCCAAGGCCATTCTCTGCCTGGAGAATTATGCCCACTTTAAGCAAATTAGCTCCCCTTCTTTCCCCCAACAAATGACCCTGGTTCTGCCCTCCAGTCCTGCTGGACCCCACCTCCAGGGTAGCTCACCTGTTCAACCTGCAGAGGTCCTCTCTCCTGCCAGCAGCCTCCCACCACTACAGCAGACCCTGGATCATCAGCAGGTCTTGGGCACAGCAGCCACACTTCAAACTCCAGTGTCTCTAGCAGTCCCTTAGTCACAAAGGGAGTCAGAGTATCCAGGGCAAAGTCCAAAGTCAATAAGCCAAGTCACAGTCCAAGGTCAGATTCCAAAGTCAGTCAAATCAGTCAGAGTATCCAAGTCAAAGTACAAAGTCAATAAGCCAGGTCAGATTCCAAAGTCAACCTGCACTCCTTCTACAACCCACAAACCCTTCCTGCCTCAGGTGCTCTTATATCCCTGAGGGCCCTATTGCCTTCAAGTGGCTGCAGCTGTGCAGCACACTCTGCTGGATGCCCAGGCTTACCCTTAAAGGGGCCACTGCTGACACCACATCTACCTCCTCACCAGATCTTCCTCGATTCCAATACAAGTGGGGGGGGGGAGCAGATCTCTATACAGACCAGTGCAAAAACAGGGAGAAGGTGCGGGGGAGAGAAGATCTCTATATAGATATCACAGCAAGACCATTGCAAAACCCCTTGCACACAGAACCAACAGATGGAAGTTGGGGGGGGGGGCAGATCTCCATACATACCAGTGCAAAAACAGGGGGAAAGGTAAGTCAGCCCCAGTAGAGTCAACGCAGCTTCATCTCAGGGATGCATGGACAGGAGTGCAGCCTGCGAGTGGCTCCTCTCCCTGTCTACTCAGAAGTCAGCCCCAGTAGAGTCAACGGGACTCACTCCCAGGGGAGTATATATACACTGCATATACAGTTTGCGCTCCCCTCTTATAGGTCACAGTTATATAATACACTTCCCTCTTCTAGGTCCCACTAAAAATCAGGTCCAGACCCACAGTTGGAGAACAACTGTTTTAGATTGTGCACAGGTGAACTGCTTGTGAAGGATACTGTCATTCTTTACTGTCATTTACTTCTGTACTTCTGCAAATGCCTTTCCACACAATACTACCTCTGAACAAGACCACTTAGTACTACTTAACACTGTTCACAAAGGTGCTCCTGAACAAACAAGCTAAGAGTTCAAAACTGCATAAAATAAAAGGCATAAAATAAAAGTAAACAGTGATTACTTCCCAACCATGAAATATACTTTGATGCTACATATACAGTATGTTACACATACAGTATACAAACATATACAGAATACCATCTGGTGCAGGGGTCTCCAAAACCCTTTCAAGTTTCCAAGTGAAGGAAATGGGGCAGTGAGCGTGTGAGTGAGTGACGGGGGAATGCTGAGTGGGCAGCTTGAAGGCTGTAATCCTGGGCACCCGTTCCTGGGAGCAAGCACAATGGGACTTACTTTTGAGGAGACCCGCACAGGAGGACTGAGCAGCTGCACTCAATTGCTTGCTTTTGCGCTGCGGCTCGGGCAGGAGGGAACGGGCAGTGCGGGCTCTTTGGGCAGGAGCTGCTCCGCCAGCCCGTTCGCGCCCTCTCCTTTGGGGCACAGCCGCAGGATGCGTGGGAGCTGCGCTAGTGCGCTCAGGCTGGTGAGGAGCAGGTGTGTTGCAGGAGGGGTGAGCCCCTCCCTCCCACGGGTTGGCCCCTCACGGAGCCGCAGCAGAAGGCTGAAAGAGCCACTTGCGGCTCCAGAATGGCAGGTTGCCAACCCCAGGTATAGAAGAAGGAATTTCAGCATGGACACTGTGTCATCTCAAAGGTGACAAGCTGCACCTGCTGAAATTACACCTTTGTTAAAGGTTCAGGATCCCTAAAGCTGAAAGTTTGCCCACCCCTGATCTAGATCAGTATCATTTATCTTGACCGGCATCATCCAGGGCCTCAGACAGAGCTCTTTTCCAGCCTCACCTGAAGATGCTACCAGAGGCACAAAGCAGGTCCTCTACCACTCAGTGACAACCCCATCTCAGTCTGTTTTTGGTTTTTGCAATTGTTTACACATACTAGTCTTATGATTGGGTAGTAGATCAATCACTGGAGTACCTACTATTGCCTCAATTGAGATTAGCTGTTTCATCCATTGTTCTATTATTGTTTTCTTCAATTGCCTACTATTGCTTTAATGCAGGAATTAGCGGTCTTCTGTATTGTATGCGTGTGGAATGAATGAAAAGTGCTTATGCTAGATTTGCTTTCAGAAAGCTGGGCTAGGGAAATGCATGGAGAGCTGCACAACTTGGAGTGACGCCAGCTGAGACATGATGACTGAAGAGCCACAAAACAATGTGAAAGAAGAACTTGCTTGGCCTAGGGAAGAACAGTTGGAACTATGAGATTGTAATTGCATTGTATTGCTGTAATATTGGGATGCTGACATGCAAGAAGCCCTGCCTCTGTGTAAGCCCCTGTAAGAATTGGCAAAGATGAAATTGGCCGAGGGCCAGCTGGGTAAGGGGGTAAGCATGAGGGTAGTCAGAGAAGTTGCTAAAAAAAAACCCTATTCCTAAAATGACACTAAAAGAACTACTGTATGAAAACTGCAAGCAACATCAGAGCCAAAGGAAGAATTAACTATCAGCAACAAAGAATTCACAATGTACCACCAGCTTCTCTAGTCTTCCATTGCACCTGCTATCAACTCATAAGAACATAAGAACAGCCCCACTGGATCAGGCCATAGGCCCATCTAGTCCAGCTTCCTGTACCTCACAGCGGCCCACCAGATGCCCCAGGGAGCACCAGATAACAAGAGACCTCATCCTGGTGCTCTCCCCTACATCTGGCATTCTGACTTAACCCATTCCTATTCCTAAAATCAGGAGGTTGCGCATACACATCATGGCTTGTACCCCATAATGGATTTTTCCTCCAGAAACTCGTCCAATCCCCTTTTAAAGGCATCTAGGCTAGACGCCAGCACCACATCCTGTGGCAAGGAGTTCCACAGACCGACCACGTGCTGAGTAAAGAAATATTTTCTTTTGTCTGTCCTAACCCGCCCAACACTCAATTTTAGTGGCTGTCCCCTGGTTCTGGTATTATGTGAGAGTGTAAAGAGCATCTCCCTATCCACTCTGTCCATCCCCTGCATAATTTTGTATGTCTCAATCATGTCCCCCCTCAAGCGTCTCTTTTCTAGGCTGAAGAGGCCCAAACGCCGTAGCCTTTCCTCATAAGGAAGGTGCCCCAGCCCCGTAATCATCTTAGTCGCTCTCTTTTGCACCTTTTCCATTTCCACTATGTCTTTTTTGAGATGCGGCGACCAGAACTGGACACAATACTCCAGGTGTGGCCTTACCATAGATTTGTACAACGGCATTATAATACTAACCGTTTTGTTCTCAATACCCTTCCTAATGATCCCAAGCATAGAATTGGCCTTCTTCACTGCCGCCGCACATTGGGTCGACACTTTCATCGACCTGTCCACCACCACCCCAAGATCTCTCTCCTGATCTGTCACAGACAGCTCAGACCCCATCAGCCTATATCTAAAGTTTTGATTTTTTGCCCCAATGTGCATGACTTTACACTTACTGACATTGAAGCGCATCTGCCATTTTGCTGCCCATTCTGCCAGTCTGGAGAGATCCTTCTGGAGCTCCTCACAATCACTTCTGGTCTTTACCACTCGGAAAAGTTTGGTGTCGTCTGCAAACTTAGCCACTTCACTGCTCAACCCTGTCTCCAGGTCATTTATGAAGAGGTTGAAAAGCACCGGTCCCAGGACAGATCCTTGGGGCACACCGCTTTTCACCTCTCTCCATTGTGAAAATTGCCCATTGACACCCACTCTCTGCTTCCTGGCCTCCAACCAGTTCTCAATCCACGAGAGGACCTGTCCTCTAATTCCCTGACTGTGGAGTTTTTTCAGTAGCCTTTGGTGAGGGACCGTGTCAAACGCCTTCTGAAAGTCCAGATATATAATGTCCACGGGTTCTCCCGCATCCACATGCCTGTTGACCTTTTCAAAGAATTCTATAAGGTTTGTGAGGCAAGACTTACCTTTACAGAAGCCATGCTGACTCTCCCTCAGCAAGGCCTGTTCGTCTATGTGTTTTGAGATCCTATCTTTGATGAGGCATTCCACCATCTTACCCGGTATGGATGTTAGGCTGACCGGCCTATAGTTTCCCGGGTCCCCCCTCTTTCCCTTTTTAAAAATAGGCGTGACATTTGCTATCCTCCAATCTTCTGGCACCGTGGCCGTTTTGAGGGACAAGTTGCATACCTTAGTCAAGAGATCTGCAACTTCATTCTTCAATTCCTTAATAACCCTTGGGTGTATGCCATCAGGGCCCGGTGACTTATTGATCTTTAATTTATCAATGAGGTCTGAAACATCTTCTCTTTTAACCTCTATCTGACTTAACTCTTCGGTTAGGAGGGGCCGTTCGGGCAGCGGTATCTGCCCGAGGTCTTCTGCCGTGAAGACAGATGCAAAGAACTCATTTAATTTCTCTGCCATCTCTAAGTCTCCTTTTATCTCCCCTTTCCCTCCCTCACCATCCAGAGGGCCAACCGCTTCTCTGACGGGTTTCCTGCTTCTAACATATTTGAAGAAGCTTTTATTATTCCCCTTAATGTCGCTGGCCATGCGTTCCTCATAGTCTCGCTCCTCAAAGGTGTCATAATGCACTGCCAGAGAGCAGTGACATCACTACATCATGTGACATGGTGACATCACTTCTGGGTTCTCCCCAGAGGAGGGGGCCCTCACTGTGCCACCTTTGTCCCCCCCTTCTTTGGTGGAGGCCTCCCTTTTGAAGGAGAAGGAACAGGGGCATGAAGCCTCCAGCACTTCCTCCATAAATAGTGAAGAGCCTGAACGGCACTCATGCACCCCCCTTGGGATAGCACCCGGGGCAGGTACCCCTCAGGTTCCACCCTAGTTATGCCTCTGTATCAACTCAAAATCGCAGCTGCAGCTCTATGCAAGAAAGAGTGTGCGAGAGTACTAATAGGGATTGTCAAGATGGATTTGGTAACTGGATCTTATTTTGGATAGCAGGAACAATAAGACACAGATTGAACTGCTAGACCTCAGTCAATTATAGCTATTCAAAGAGTTCAGTAACGACACTTAACTGCTCCTAAAGTGGGGTTTCCATGCTCGCCCCTTCAAGATCCCTTTCTTGATCCCTCTTCTACCCCTCCCTATCAGGTTCTGACTGCCACACCTCAAGGAGGATATCTTAGAGCTGGAAACTGTTCAGAAGAGGACCCCCAAAATCAGAGAGTGGGAGAATGGTACGGAGGGATTGAAAAGAGAGATTTTTCTCTTCTCACGCTAATGAACCCAGGGGCTCATTGAATCAAACTGAGTGGAGGGAGATTTAAAATGGACAAAAGGAGGTACTTTGTCGCAAGGCACATAATTGGCTTGTGGGATTCATCACCATAAGATGTGGGGATGGCTGCTAGTTTGGATGACTCTAAAGGGGACTGGACAAACTCATGGATGGCAGGTCTATCCATGGCTACTGGTCATGATAGCAATAAGGGGGGCAATTCTTTCTAGAGGCAGCTGGTGTGCCACGATATGGGGCTTTGGTCTTACAGTAAAGTTTTTCTTATGGTTCCTGTGTTAATGCCATGTTTCCCTCTCCCATTTTATGTCTATTTTCCCTTACTTTTAGACACTTCTAACCCCCATAAGCACTGTGCTGGCTCAGCAACCTAAAAAGATGCTGGGGCATGTTCCTGCAGCAGCCTTTGCCCTTTATTTGAAATGCCATCACCCCACAGCCATGTGCTTTTGTGTGATCCTTCAGGCTTGGATTAGCCAAGCTTCCTTCTGAGATTGGTATGCAGCTACCAACTAGGCAGCCCAACTTGCCTATCTAGGTAAATGGGTGGGATCGAGTGGTCAGGTGAGTTCCACTCTTTCAATCATTGATCAAACTCAATGACATCATCAAACCTAGGTTACTTGTCCAAGCATGGAGATGCACATTTTTGTTTCTGCCAGGTCTGTTGTGAAGTTTCCAGGTAGTTTGGGAGAAGCATACCCACTTACTCTCCAGTCAGTGCAGGGACCTGGATGCCTGGATAATGTAAGTGGCTAGTGAAAGGGTTTATAATCCTAGCTAGACGCATTCAGGGAATTGATTTTGTTTCATTTGCTCTTTTCCACTTCAAGCCAGCCTGCAAACTTCAACACTATGCTTTGGAGGTTTGTGTGCTTTACTCTTGAGTAGCATCCCAGCTCCATCTGGGCATTACTAGTTATTGTATCCTGTTTGGTCAAGCTTTCTCTTTGTGTCCATCCAGCCACGTTCAGGCATTTTCCATAAGGTTTCTTGTACTTTTTTCTACTCCCCCGCTTCCCATTGTGTTTAATTTCTTTTCTTTTGGAATTTAATAAACTAGTTATATTTTGACCCCTTGTCTGTCCATGTTTATGGGTAATTCAGTGTGTTGTCACAGCTGATCTTTCACAGATGCTACTGCTTTTTTATTTTAAATAACCCCTGTGTTGTCTTGGTTGGCCACAATGGACAGAACAACCTACCCACCTGCTATTCAGCTGCAGACCCAGTAACAAAGGGAAAACAGAGAGTGGGAAGAGGTGCATGAGCACTAACCACTAGGCAGCCTGTCTTCTCCTTATATCTTGCCTGAAAGTTCCCTCCCTCTAAGCAGCAAAAGAGACATAAGGGACATTAATAACCCACCAATTTTTCAAAGCAGACCAAAGTCTTGCAGGCTCAGGGAAATCATTATTGAAACCTTAGAGTAGATCTATAAGGCACTTGCTTTGGAGAATTAAAAAGCCAAAAGCATACTTATTGACTTTGTGTGGATCTTGATTTTGGAGAACTGGCTGATCCAAGCCACTGAAAATTAATCTAGTTCAATGTTTTTTATCGTCTTTGCCACATATCTGTGTGTACACCCAGTGGTGTCACTAGGGTAGCATCATCCAATGCAGGAGGCCAGCAAGTCACCTGTATGATGGACCTACTCCCATGCAGTGTGCAGAGCAATGCCCCAGGTAGTGAGTGTGGTGATGCACCATTGCCCTGCTTCTGTTGGTTTTTTGGCTATAACTTTTAATAGAATAGAAGATATTTCAACACGGTTTGTTTCATTGCATTCTGCATGAAATTACACATCAGTTGATATATAACATGATGGTATTACTCAAGATTTTAAAAATCTTGGTGTCACCCCTCGTGCATGTCACCCAGTGTGGCCCACACCCTCTGCACCCCCTTAGCAACACCATTGCATACACCGAGTACTTGCCACTACAGTAATATGCATTGAAATTTCAGTCTCTGCAGCTTTTATATTTTATCTGTATTCAGATCAATTCATTAGGCCCAACACGGCCAGCTCAGTATATTATCAGCATAAATTTACGTGCTCCAGGCTTGCTCAACAAATTCAGCCTATCAGCCCAATTTGCAAGGGTGGCTGTTTAACGGCGCCATGCAGTATTAGAGTGACAAATACCCATAATCACTGGAAAGCAAGCCATCTCTCTTCCAAAATTGAAGTATCTTACTATAAGAAGGCAAAGGAGGTACATCTGTCTAAACATGCATCTTCTAACCTTTCCTACTGCTGGAGAATTATTTGTTATTCATTTCCCCCTGCATATATTAGAAAAGGCACTGAGTGGCCAGATAAACGGTAGTAAATGGATGCTGGCTCTCTATGAATCTATTGGGGATCTCTGTCGCAAAGGTTGCAGGTCTCTCGGATTGTGAGAGCAGAAAAAGCAAAGCAAAGTCACAATGGAGAGATGTGAAAAGCGGTGTGCCCCAAGGATCTGTCCTGGGACCAGTGCTTTTCAACCTCTTCATAAATGACCTGGAGACAGGGTTGAGCAATGAGGTGGCTAAGTTTGCAGATGACACCAAACTTTTCCAAGTGGCAAAGACCAGAAGTGTTTGTGAGGAGCTCCAGAAGGATCTCTCCAAACTGGCAGAATGGGCAGCAAACTGGCAGATGCGCTTCAATGTCAGTAAGTGTAAAGTCATGCACATTGGGGCAAAAAATCAAAACTTCACATATAGGCTAATGGGTTCTGAGCTGTCTGCGACAGATCAGGAGAGAGATCTTGGGGTGGTGGTGGACAGGTCGATGAAAGTGTCGACCCAATGTGCGGCGGCAGTGAAGAAGGTCAATTCTATGCTTGGGATAATTAGAAAAGGTATTGAGAACAAAACGGCTAATATTATAATGCCATTGTACAAATTGATGGTAAGGCCAAATCTGGAGTACTGCGTCCAGTTCTAGTCGCTGCATCTCAAAAAGGACGTAGTGGAAATGGAAAAGGTGCAAAAGAGAGCGACTAAGATGATTACTGGGCTGGAGCACCTTCCTTATGAAGAAAGGCTACGGTGCTTGGACCTCTTCAACCTAGAAAAGAGACGCCTGAGGGGGGACATGATTGAGACATACAAAATTATGCAGGGGATGGACAGAGTGGATAGGGAGATGCTCTTTACACTCTCACATAACACCAGAACCAGGGGACAACCACTAAAATTGTGTTGGGCGGGTTAGGACAGACAAAAGAAAATATTTCTTTACTCAGCGTGTGGTTGGTCTATGGGACTCCTTGCCACAGGATGTGGTGACCGCATCTGGCCTGGATGCCTTTAAAAGGGGATTGGACAAGTTCCTGGAGGAAAAATCCATTACGGGTTACAAGCCATGATGCGTATGTGCAACCTCCTGATTTTAGAAATGGGCTACATCAGATGCAAGGGAGGGCACCAGGATGCAGGTCTCTTGTTATCTGGTGTGCTCCCTGGGGCATTTGGTGGGCTGCGGTGAGATACAAGAAGCTGGACTAGATGGGCCTTTGGCCTGATCCAGTGGGGCTGTTCTTATATTTTTATGCAAATAGAATTAAAAACATCCGAAAAGGAGAGAGTGTGGGCAGAGTGTGGGATTTGAATTGATGAATCCGAGGTTCAAGTCCCCACTCAGCCATGAAGCTCACTGGGGGACCTTGGATCAGTTACTCTTTCTTAGCCTAGTCTACCTCACAGGCTTGTTGTGAGGTCAAAATGGAAAGCGGGAGCCATAGATACTGCCCTGAAGGCTTTGGAGTGTGGTAGGTTCACAGGGCCCATGAAAGGGGGATGCAGGGGGTAAATTGTACCTAGGCCTAGGGTCAGAAAGGGAACCCAGGAGCCAAAGGAGGGGGGGCCAAAAAAATTTCTGGGATCTTACATTTTCTGATCTCACCAGGGCCCATGGGGGGGGGTGCAGGGGGATGCAAGCCCTGGGGTCAAAAAGGGGCTCAGGAGCCAAAGAAGAGGAGCGTATGCCTCCGTTTTGCTCTCACCACCCAGAATGGCACTGAAGGGGAGAGGGAGGGGCCACTGGCACAGCCTGTTCAGGTGCCTGCAAAACTTAGTGCTTTGCACGCCCTCTAGCTATGCCACTGCTTTGCACATACCACTTTTGAAATGAATTGAAGCTTGTACTTTGAGCTTTTCAAGGAATTGTATCCGTCTGCCATATCTGTTGTAAGCTGTCATTTACAAGTGACTGCCTTCGTCCTTGGCTGCCCCACAGAGGTGTGGCAGAGCACAGCACAACTGAAACATATGTCGGTACTTTTATGCGCCTGACAAATGTCTTTAGTAAGTAAAATGTGCCGGCCAGCACCTGAAATGGTTAACGTCGCTTCAATCTACAGTATTTACAGAATGATCCTTCTGCCCTGTTTTTCTTCCCTCCCAACTATTTTTATCAGCCGCCGAAGACCACAAGAGGCTTACACAAAACTACTGTTTTGAGGATCACATCGCAGAGAGCTGGGACATGTCATTGTTAAAGGTGACATTTTCAAGTCAGCGGCGAGATCTGTTTGCGAAGAAAACAGCAAGCCAATCCCCGTGGGGCAGCAAGGAGGGGAAAGAGGGCATGGAAAGGAAGTTATAAGGAAGAGGCTTTTATGGAAATAGATGAAAGGCTTGTTTGCTTTTGTTTCTTTATGCTTTTTTTTTTTTTTTGCCTGCATCAAAAAATGGTGTTTACTTTTTGCAAAAGATTCTCCCAGACGGGTTTGGAAAATAACTCAGCTGGTTTTGCATTTCAGAAGCATTTGAAATGAGAATATCGGGCAAAGGGGCAACCAAACAAATGTATTGCTTTTATGTAGTGTGTTGTGGCTTTACCTTTAAGAAAGATTGTAACAGCCCACTTCCTGTCCCCGCCTAAATCTCGCTGCTGATTTCCTGCTTCCTCATGGGATCAACCATATCTTGGTGCAATCAGTAGAGATGGTTGCTGAGTTTTTGTCATGCTCATGCGTGTCTGATTCCTGACACGAACAGGTGTCGTGGAAGTAGGATCCCATGTCTGTGTACCACCTGAACTCACAAAGAAGTAAACAAAGGACACCACACTGACTGTGCCCGCCTTAGGCATTCTTCCATCCAAAGTAACTATAGGAGATACCGCAGAATTCCACTGATGCTGAATCAAGCCCTATTCCATCAAAATAAGAGCAAAAGCAGAATGTCCTTGCTGGATTGTGCCAAAAGTCCATTTCTGGCCTAGTATTCAAATCCATTTCCAAAAGCACATGGCCTGATGCCTAGGATGCTCACACGCTGGATATGAAGAGTGACAGTTTTCGGCTGTTGTTGGACCCCAGCATCTGGGGACCAAACTGGATGTGATGTTTTGTTTGTTGGCAACCTTCAGTCTCGAAAGACTACCAAGGAGAAATGCATGGCACCCACCATAGCTTCAGAGGGATCAATTTAAGAATGGGAATGGGTCTGGTGCCAAAGGGCTAAATGCCACCTCTCCTTGAGACACAACTCTTATCCAGCTGCCCCCACTCCTGCCTCTCACCCCATGGCTGCTTGAAGAATTCCACTCACAGAGCTTCAACATCACATGTCACTTGGCTCTGGTACCGAGAAGGTGAATTCATCTTTCGGTCTCTTGTTTTTTCAAATCTGTCATAATCTTTTCTGAAGCAATTATGATTCTGTCCAACCTGGTTCTGAGAACATCCTAACTTCTGGCATTCGTTCTCTGTCCATAGATTCCCCCCCCCCAGGCCTTTTGGATAAATAAAGGTGTACTGTGATATAATTCTACCCCAAGGTGGGAATTCACGTGCAGTGGACAGGTGTCTATTTGGACAAGCAGGTCCAAAGTGAGAGATGAGCTGCCTTCGTTCTGTCCAGGCAAGTGACAATTTGCTGGGAATTAATTCATGGGGTGCTTTTTTTGGATGGCACAGTGCAATGCTATTTTTGACCAACCAAATAGATGCATCACTTCGAGTGCTTTGTCTCTTGTGCTTAATACCCGCCTGCACTTGATTCAGAGGGACGGGGTTGTCCAGCCATTTTTCATTTCATTTGCTTATCCAAAAAGAAGGGTTGGACTGCCAGGCTGCTCCCTAAGGAGAAGGGGACTTTTATTTTTTACTTTATCCTGGTCCCAGCATCCAAAAACTGTCAGCGACAGGACTTGCCCTTCTGAGGAAGCCGCACAAAACGGATCCACTCAGCATTTGCTTCTTTTTAATGGGCAAGCCAAGTCCTTGAGGGGACGAACAATAGGCTTCTCATGCCAGAGAACATCATGGCTGCTGCCAATGCCCAGCTGTGCCAAGAACGATGAACATTAGAACTCCAAGCAGCAACTTTTTAAGGCTCTCTTCCTTTTCTGTGGTGTCCAATTCATCCACTCCAATTTAAAAGGGCAGGAGGTCTGGCTCAGTTGGTAGAGATGCCGCCTTGTATGCCTGAAGATCTGAGGCTGCCAATTCGAAACAACCGGAAGTACCCGAGAACTGAGGACACGCTGATATCCTGATGAGCTGACCCTCGGTGGCAGAGAGGAGTTGCCGTCAAGTGGAGCGTGGGAGGTGAAGGGCCAGAGAGAGGCCAGACCGGGAAGGAATCCAGCTGGAAGGAAGAGTTCGATGAAAGACGAGAACTATTCAATTGTTAAAATCCCTACGGGGGTTTAGAACAGCCTGCCTATGTAAACTGCCTTGGATTAAAGTCTGAGGAGAAATCTGACGACCAAAGAAAGGCGGTATATAAATACCTGTATAAATAAATAAATAAATAAATAAATAAATAAATAAATAAATAAATAAAAACCATTTTGGAAAGAGGAAATGCTGAAGAGAATGCCATGCAAGAGAGAACAGCTGTCTGAGAGCAGAGCTAGACATTACCAAGGATACATGAATGGCTTCGAAATAGCAATGAAGGGCAGCACCCCAAGATCAGGGGTCCTTGCAGGTGCAAAACCAGCCCTGCTGTACCTTTTGTGTGAGGATCAGCACTTGTCAACAACAAAAAAACATTTGGCTGCTATATCATCTTATAGTCAATGGTTGCTGAGGTTTGCTCATGAAACAACTGACTGACTCCACCAGTGATCCTGGAGGGAGGACAAAGCAGTATGTTTCTTCAGCTGCCGGGATGCCCATGTATAGCGTCCCTCCCCCCCCCCCCGGCTTCCAAGAGTAAAGTGGAGGAGACGCCGCTGCTTTGCTTTCGAGGCCGCGACTGGCTCAGAAGCCAGTCTTACATGGGCGTTCTGGTGCCTGAAGACACTTACGGCTTTGCCCTCCCTCGAGAAACACCAGTGGCTGACTTTCAAGCCTCCCTGCAATATGAGAGAGCCTTTCAAAAAGCTTGGTTGGTCAGTGGGGAGAGGAACATTCCTGACATCCCATCAGCAGTAGTATAAGAACATAAGAAGAGCCATGCTGGATCAGGCCATAGGCCCATCTAGTCCAGCTTCCTGTATCTCACAGCGGCCCACCAAATGCCTCAGGGAGCACACAAGACAATAAGAGACCTGCATCCTGGTGCCCTCCTGCATCTGGCATTCAGAGGTAGCCTACTTCCAAAATCAGGAGGTTGCACATACCCATCATGGTTTCTAACCTGTGATGGACTTTTCTTCCAGAAATCTGTCCAATCCCTTTTTAGGCATGATGCTATCACCACATCCTGTGGCAAGGAGTTCCACAGACTAACTACACGCTGGGTAAAGAAATATTTTCTTTTGCCTGTCCTAACTCTCCCAACATTTAATTTTACTGGATGTCCCCTGGTTCTGGTACTGTGTGAGAGGGAAAATAACATCTCTCTATCCACTCTATCTATCCCCTGCATAATTTTCTATGTCTCAATTATGTCCCCCCCTCAGGTGCCTCTTTTCTAGACTGAAGACTTTTTTTCCTAGAAATAGCCAGGGGGGAGCAAAATGTTTATACCGCAGGTGCTGCAATATGCCATATAAGTGGCCCCTCCATTTACTCTGCCATGACAGTGGTACCTCCTGTGCCATCAGAGCCATTCCAGATAGCAACACACCGGAGATGCCATTTGGTTCAGAAAGTGCCTGCATGTTGCTGTCGCTGCCCAGAATGGCGAGCGGGAGGGGCCACTTACATGGCATATTGTGGCACCTGCAGTACTTATCGTTTTGCCCCCCCCCAGCTACGCTATAGCCCATCAGCCAACTATGATCCTCCCTTCCTAGGCCCCCTTCAGGGGGGCAGAGCTACATGTCTACTAGTCAGCAAGATAAACCATATAGAAGGTGTACCAGGTCCCCAACTTAGGGAGGGGACCCAAAAATAGTCCAAACGGAGTGATTGGCTCCCCACTTTATCCTTTCAACGGAGAAAAGGTAGTTCTTGCTGCCACCACCCCAAGCTAGCGAGCCCACTTAGAAGGACACCAGCTTGGGCAAACCCCCATCCCAGCTTAAGCCATTTCTGCCCAACATTGCATATAAGCAACAGGGACCAAATGTGTACACTTGTGGGCCAGGCAATGAGTGACTGTGTCTGCCCCAAGATCTCTCAAGAAGCTTCATGGCTGAGCAGGGATTTGACCCTGGATCTTCTGGGTCTAAATCCAACTCCAGAACCACTGCACCATCCTGGCTCTCGGCGGCATGGCAACCCACCCCTTCTTGAGTGAATGGAGAACAGGCAAGTGACACAATAAAAAGGTAAGATGTTTATTAAGAGGTTATAAGATATCAGAGCTATAGAGCTAGGGTTCCCAACCTGTGGTCCACAGTGTACCCCCAGGTGGTCCGCGACGTCTCTGGTGAAAAAAGAAAAAAATGCCCTTCCAGGCAGAAAAAAAGCCTGTGCAGCGCCAGCAGCCAATCAGAGCAACTCAGGGCAGCTCAGAGTCAATCAGAGCATAGCCTTTCTCGTCTCCTGCCTCCTCCCTCCACCTCCCTTCCCTCCTTGTCTGTGAGTGCCCAGACAAGCAAAAAAGTGACGCGCAGGCACCTTGTAAGGTGCACGCACATTTGTGCAGCCTCCTGGCTCAGCTGGCTGCAGAGGAGAGGTGTCCTGCCGCCCGCTGCCTCCAGTCTGCTGCCTCCATTCCCTGACCCTGTGCCTTCAGGTGAGCCCTGGCAACCTGGTTTCTCAGGAGTCAGATCAGGACTCCAGCCAGCCTGGGAAGTCCCTTTTGCTGGTGGGTGGGTGGGGCCAGAGGAGGGGGGCCAGAGGAGGAGGAGAGGGGCCAGAGGGGGGACAGAGGGGGGGAGGAGGAGATGGGCCTGAGAAGGGGGAGGAATGGGAGTAATGAGGAGGAGAAGGAGCAGGCTCCCAAAGGCATTGCTGGCTGGCTGGCTGGCTGGCTGGCTGGAGGGGTTTCCCTGGGAGTGGGTTTCTCTGGATGTGATTTCCCTGGGAGTCCGGACTCCAGCTGGCCAGGGAACACAGAGGAAGGGAGTTGGAGGCAGTGTGGCAGCAGGAGAAGGGAGAAACAATATGCTCAACCCCCAGCCCTGGTACCCCCTCCCCAGTTGGCAGGATTGGGCCCTCTGGATGTGCTCTTCTAACGCCCAGGGGTGGAGCAAGGGATCCAGGCAACCAGGTTTTGGCACCCCTTTTGGAGACAGAAACAGGCAGCACCTCTGGTGCCTTACTGCAAGCTGCCCACCTGGGGAGAAGCAATCCCAGAAGTTGCAGAACAGGCACCACTATAGCCAAGTACAGCAGGTGCAACCCCTGACTTTTCCTCCTCAGAGAGCAGCAGCAGCTTTGTCCATGAGGAGCCCTCCCTCACCCCACACTTGGCCAGTTCGCCTATCTCCTCAGATTGCAATCCTATGCATGCTTACCTTGGAGTAAGCCCCATTGACTATAATGGGACTTACTTCTGAGTAGACATGTCTAGAATGGGGCTGTTAGTCACACTGTGGCTGTGATGGACTTCTCCAGGAATTTCTCCAATCCCCCTTTAAAAGCATCTAGTCTAGATACCATCTTCACATCTTGGGGCAAGGAGTTCCACAGACTAACAGCAGAGTAAGCAGCTGTTGTTTTGCAGCTGCAGCCTACCTATAGGCTTGCTCACACTCTCTTAGCTCCAACCAAAGTAGTCCACAGCCAGAGCATGACAGCAATTAGAAAAAAAAATAGCAAAAATTAGCAAAAAGAGAGGTTTTTTCCCTCCCCTAAAGACCTTGCAGTGCACACCAAAAGGACTTTTCTTCCTGAGACATGCAGCAGCCGTTCTGAGATGTCACTCTGAGCTGGTGCTTCTCCTTCAGGACCGACCTGCCTAAATTGTGTTGAACACTTTCCTAAGGACTCTGGACTCACAAGTGGGGGGCAGCAGGGCCAGGGCTGTGTAACAAAAGGAACTGTGGAAGGATGCGTGTGCTTTTTGTTGACTCATTTAACTACCTTGAATGTCTTGTCTGTAATCCACTTGTGCTTACCCTCTCCCTTTTTGAGGTGTTTTTCCACACTTAAAAGAGGCAAAGGCTGTGTGTAATGTGGTCTGGTGTGGGGGAAAAGAGACTGGATTGAATTGGGTGGGTGTGAAAACCTCTGAGTTAATTATTTTGTGTTCCATGTATTCCATGTAAACCCAAGACTTTCACAGCTAGTGAAGCAAATGCAAGCACAACCATCACATTAATTATTAAATAATCTTCTTTTGTATTACAAATTTAATTGTATTTTTTGTATACGAGGGTGGGGGGGGGTTGCATGTGGTCCCCACTGTCTCCAAATTTTGCCTTAGTGGTCCCTGAGCTCCTAAAGGTTGGGAACCACTGCTATAGAGGGAAACTACAAGGATAGAAAACAAGGCACTGCTCATTCCAACAAAAGGAGAAAAGTAGGCAAAAGTGGTTAGGGTATTAAAAGTAAAACCTGTCCTTGCTTGCCTGAGCACTTACTTTTTCTACCCTACAGCTGCTCTGTGGCCTTTGACCTCCCTGATGTGACACCATCAAGATGCTATTCCCATCTCTTGACGCCTGTCTTAATTTTTCTGCACTTAATGATTCCAGCCTGAAATTATTTGCCTATCTATATCTGGCAGCCTCTCATGGTCTCATCTTTTACTTTTCACCTTTATTAATATAGACATAGGGACTGAATATAGAAAGTCTTCTTAACACTTAAATATGGAGATGACCTTCTTGTGTTTTCAATGAAAGATGAGGTGTCCTGCTTCACTAAATCCCTTTCCTCTCAAGTGGCAAATGGGAACATCTGACTTAATGATCCCCTCTTCCTTGGTGAGACAAAAGGTAAGAATTATTTCTTTTAAAAAAGTTTGCCTTTCAGTGTTTTCCATTGTTAAAGAACTTTTGTTAATGTCCTCATTGTTCCAACTGTTCTAAGACCTAATTCTCACTGTGCTGGTAACTCTATGCCTGGATTGTACCGCTTCACACCACAGGTACACATGAGTGAATGCTCCCCCATACAAAGCAGCAGTGGTGTCAGTAGGGCAATGCGGGGGGGGGGCTGCAGGTTGCAACGGGTGACGCCCAAAGGGGGAGAGTGACGCCACTACTAGCCAAAAATTTTTAAAACCTTGGTATTTTTGAATAATACCATCATGTTATATATCAATCAATGCGTAATTTCGTGTGGAATGCAATGAAACAAGCCATGTTGAAATACCTCTATTTGATCAAATGTTGTAGCCAAAAAACCAGCAGGGGTGGAGCAATGGTGCAGCACCACGCTCACCCCCCAGGCACTGCCCTGCCCACTGCAAGGGAGGAGTTCCACCATGGTGGTGACATGCTGGCCTCCCTCAGGGATGACGCAAACCCTAGCCATGTTGAAAACCAGATGTCTGTGAGCAGGGTTCTAGTATGGTCTTCTCCCCAACATGCTAGCTTTCTAGGTGCAGGGAATTTTTTCAATGGGGGCACATACAAATGTGCAAGTCCTCTTGTGTAGTCTGAAGTTTGCTGGAGTCTCCTTAAAGTGTTTGTGAAATAGAATTCGCAGTGCATGCTGGATCTGGGACACCTGTGACAGGTGAATGGAGAAAAAAAACATGTGCACCAACTGATCTTGGTGTGTTGATTGCCTTTTCATTTCTAAGTTTATCCTATGCACATAAGAAAAGCCCTGCTGGATCAGACTCAAAGCCCATTCTGTTTCAAAAAGTGGGTCTTCAGCTGCCTCTGGGAAACCACGAGCAGGAGGGATGGGCTTATTTATCTCTGGCCATTGCTCCCTTGTAATGGCTACTTGGATGCAGACTGTTATATCGCAGACTTGTTATATATGCAGACCTGGATATCACCCAGAGCCTTCATTCCTAATAGCCGCCAATAGACTTTTCCACCATGACTTTATCCATTCCCTTTTTAAAGCAAACCAGGCTAGTGATCATCACCATATTTTGTGTCAGCAACTTCCACAGACTAATGAGGTCCTTGGTGAAGAAATGCTTCCTATAGCCCAGTGTTTCTCAAACTGTAGGTTGGGACCCACTAGTTGGGTCGCATTCATTTCAATATGTATTTTATTTTTAATATGTTTGACTTGATGCTACAATGGCATGTGACTGCATTTGAGGAAATGTTAGAGACCTGTACTTTTAACAGGCTACTGTGTCTATGCTTTTTAAACAATGATAGTCAATGGGGCTTACTCCCAGGTAAGTGTGGATAAGATTGCAGCCTTTAGGATGTTTGGGGAATATTTTAAACAGATCAGCAACTGCTTGGGAGGGTTAGGAGAGTTCTTCTTTATTTTAAATTTTAAAATTTATATTTATTGTAAACTTTTAATTTCATTAACTGGTTTGATTTTGTTGAATGAGGGGGTGCTAAAAATGTTTATGATGTCACTTTCAGCCATGACATAACTTCCAGGTAAATTACATCACTTCTTATAGGTCCCAACAGATTGTCATTCTAAAAAGTGGGTCCCAAGTAAGTGCTAACAAGTATGAGAACCACTGCTTTAGCCCATCCTAAATCTGTTGCCAGTCACTTGCATTGGATGATCCCTGGTTCTAATATTGTGAGCCAGAGGGAAAAGTGTCCATCCCTCTACTCTCTCCACACCATTCATAACTTGATGTCGTCGTCCCCCCGAACTGCCTTTTCTCCAAGCTGAAAGAGGAACATTCTCTCTTCACTGAGTGTGCGGGCAATCAGCCTGTATGCTAGAGGGAGCCTAACTCATGTTAACAAGAAGAAAGAACTATCCTGCCTCCTGTCAATGTCTTCTCCCTATAGCATGCAGGCTGCTTGCCTGCGCAATCTATGAAGCAAGAATGTTCCTTGTTAAGAAAGAAATCTCCATGCTTCCAACACTTCTAAACAAAAACAAAGGTGGTGTAATGGGGAGGCACTGGGACTACTATTTGCATAGGGTTCCCTGTAGCTGCACATGCCCGATCTTGTCTGATCTCGGAAGCTAAGCAGGGTCAGGCCTGGTTAGTACTTGGATGGGAGACTGCCTAGGAATACCAGGTGCTGTAGGCTTATACCGTAGTCTTTCGAGACTGAAGGTTGCCAACCAACCAGTGGGGCAGAATGGAACCCTGGCAGATATTGGAAGGGCACCTGTATTTGTGATTTCTGCATGGTTGTAGCACTGTGTCTGCACAGAGGGGCCATTGCATAGTGGCAAAACATGTTCTCCATGCTTCAGAGATAATGTTTTGCAGCTCCACACAGAAGCTGTTCATAACCTTTGTGTTTCAAGCTCACGTATCTACCCAAATGACCTTCCACTGCTTTCTGCCCATGTCCTAACACAGCCATGCAACAACCCTTTGAAGGGCTTATTGTTAGAGTTTCTTGGAACGCGTGGCTTGATGAAGAGTTCAGTCTGATTGGAAACAAGATGAGACTCGGCAGTGTAACAAACAGGCAGTGGAAAGCTGAAGGCAGTGATGAAAAGATAGTTTGGTTCCAGCTCATTGCCTGCAAATCATCCCGTTTCACGACCTTATGAATAAATGAAGTAGGGAAATCTGCTCTCCTACAGTAGCCTGGCAAGAAAAGCTGATCGCTGAAGGAGCAACCAGGCAGACACCCAGGACAGATTGCAGGTATGGTCAGGCAGCCATGGTAGAAGTACCTGGAAGCAGAGAAAGTGGGACAGAGAGAGGAGGTCAAACTGCTGACATACCATAATTCCTTTTGTTGAAGGCCACAACGAAGAGGGTTAGGGAACTGATCAGGATACTGATGGGGAGCAGACAAACACTGCAGAGAAACACCCTCGCCCAGGGGTTCCCAAACCTTTTAGCACCAGGACCCACTTTTTAAAATGACACTCTATTGGGATCCACCTAGCTTTGCCTACCTTAGGTGACCCATGCAGGTGAAAAAAGTTTCACCTTCCTAGCTGCTCAAGCCTCTGTTTTTCTCCTTCTTACTATGGTGGGGGGACCGCCTTCTGGAGCGTTTGCTGATCACCACGTTCATCGGATCAGGACCCTTTTGGTGGCCTTGCATTCCGCTTCACCTGACCTTTGATAGGAGCTGAGGCATATTTGCCTTCCCACAAGTAAACAGGCATGTGTGGCTCGGTTTCACTTTCCATAGCACTCATTACATTTTATTATAATCTTGGGGAGGGGGTTGACCCTTTTAGAGGGCTTGTTGGGGCCTACATTCATCAGATTGGGACCGTTCTGGTGGCCTTGTGTTCCTCTCAGCCTGCCCTTCAAAGTGGACTGAGGCATGTTCATATATTCGCAGGTAAATATGCATGTGCAGCTTAGTTTCACTTTCCATAGGGTTTGATACATTTTCCTAATCGGCTACCAGCTTGTCAGTTGCACGACCCACCAACAATCAGGTTGTTACCCGCAGGTGGGTCCCAATCCACAGTTTGGGAAACACTGCCCTAGCAGTTTGCCTCGGCACCAGATCAGCCAGGGTTTCAAACTGCATGGAGAGATCCTACTTGCATTCAGTTCTGCCCCTTTCAAACACATACCAAATGTACAACCACCAGGGGAGCAGAACACAGCATTGTTAGGGGTGGCCGACCCCATGAGATGGGGTGAAACAGCTGCTTCAGCTGGCAGGAGCAGTGAAGTGGCAGTGGGTGTTCTACATCCTGTACCTGCACGCTGCCCCTACCTGCTGCCACCCCTGGCCTAAACCCTGCCCAGCCACACCACCCAGAGCATGGCCTATCCTCCTCTCATGCACTCTCCCTGGATGAATGGGTGAGGTGGCTGACTTCATCCCCCTCTAGCGCTGATGCCAAAGGTCACAGCATCCAAAAGCTGGAGGAGGAGGCAGCCGCCACCACAATCCTGTTCCAGATTGTTCTTTTCCTAGGAAAGAAATCCTGATAAGGGCTGCCACCTCTTCTCCTCCTCCCCGTCTGCTGCTTCTAAATTGGCTGGCCTGGAAGTGCGCTCAGCGACTACCTGTGCATTGCCATTGCTGTCCCAAAAGATGGTGAGTGGGATGCGCTGCTTACCTATTGCGCTCCCCCCCTTTGACTACACTACTAGCTAGAACTGGGGAGCAGGGGATATAGTCTGGCATTAGATGCAGAGGGTGTTCCACACACAAGATATGAAGAAGGTTAAACCACTGTAAAGTTTCAATGATCCTACAGTGGTAAGTTTGGGTATATCATTACCTGCCACCAATCAAAGGGTGGTTTTAAGAGATTTGAGAAATCATTATATCTATGGAGATCAAAGCCACCCTTCACCCCATCTCTAAAGATGACATCTTGGAAAAATGACCCCCTTTTAAAATGTATGTTGTTTCAAAAGAAAGAACTGTGGAAAAGGCCAGTCAGGAGGTGGAGGGACATAACTGAGAGGTATAAATTTATGCATGGGATGAATAGAGTGGATAGAGGGATGGTCTTTTTCCTCCTGCACAACACCGGAACCAGGGGACATCCACTAAAATTGGGTGGCAGCAGAGTTAGAACAGACAAAAGAAAATATTTCTTTACCCAGCATGTGATTAGTCTGTGGAACTCCTTGCCACAGGATGTGGTGATAGCATCTGGCCTAGATGCCTGTAAAAGGGGATTGGACAGATTTCTGGAGGAGAAGTCCCTCACAGGGTTAGAAGCCATGACGGGTGTGTGCAACTTCCTGGTTTTAGAAGTGGGCTACGTCAGAATGCCAGATGCAAGGGAGGGCACCAGGATGCAGGTCTCTTGTGTCTTGTGTGCTCCCATCTACTGGACCACTGAGATACAGGAAGCTTGACTAGATAGGCTTTTGGCCTGACCCAGCAGGGCTCTTCTTATGTTCTTATGGTCTGTAGACAGCCATACTACTAAAAAATTCTTTGTGAAGGTGATGTGCTAGCAATTGGGAATAATCAACTTGTTCTTTGGATTCCATGTAGGAAGTCTGTGAAGTTGACACAATTGTAGCTTTTTGCATTCTGTGCCCAAGGACAGGAAAAACATGTTGAGTATTGTATTGTGTTTGTAAATTGAAATCCTTAAAAAAAAAAAAAGATCCAGTTCCTACCTCAATCTTAAGAACTAGACAGCATTCCTACATAGCAATTCTCTCTCTCTCTCTCTCTCTCTCTCTCTCACACACACACACACACACACACACACGTTTGTTTTTCTGCCTTTTATCAAATTCTATTGTAGCTACAACCTAATTAAGATACCAATCTCCTCATCTATTAAGCTTTGAACATTACAGCGAGAAATTTAAATGGAAGTTATAAAAGGTTCTTATCTCTGCATCCACTTGCAGAGGGGAAAGCTTTTAATATATTTTTTTTAACTCACCTTAAATATGCTATAATAAAAGATGAATAACGGAAATGCAATTCCCCTATAAATGACTCACAGAGCAGAGATCTTTCAAAGATAAAATAATGGCCTCCATCCAGATATAGCTGTGGGATTTGTGGCCTTAAATTTGCCCCTGTATTGCAAGATGAATGGGAATGTGCCTTCCCCATTCAAACTAATACATTGCAGGTGGAATTCATATTGGATGTCCCACACTCAGAGGTGCATTGCAACTTGGATACAAACCCATAATCACATCCATCTCTGATCTACGTTTCCCAGGGTGGAAGGGTATCCCTCCAGTCCAGTAAGGGTATCTGCTCACAGATCGCTCTTGCTAGGTTATGGCAAATGTCTCCATGCCATCAGTACATGTTCAGAATTTTGTCTGGCTTCCCTGGAAGGCAAAGAGAGTCCCTCTCTTTTTGCCAGAGAGGAACTAGGGAAGGTCTCAGGTCATCTCTGTTGAGCCTCAACAGCTTGTAGACAAAGCAGGGTCCTGATAGCTCAATGCACAAACACAGGCCAGGTGTAGCAGAAGTGTCAGTGACAGGGTAGCAGAGGTGTCAAACATAAGGCCCGGGGGATGCAGCCCACGGAAGCTTTTTATCCAGCCCTCAGGCTCTCAGCTGAGCAATGTTACAGCAATGTTACAGCTGAAAGGGCAGCCCACATGAAAATTGGGCTCTCCCATATCTTACAATATGAACAAGATTTGCATATTTTCTCTTCTATCTCTTCTCTTCTATCATTTGCTGCTAGATGGGACTCGTTAGCCTGGGAAGGCAGCTCATCTAAGAGAAGGATAACTCTGATCCCAAACCTCCACTGCCTTGTGGCTACATCCAGTTATGGAAAAGGCTTCAGGAGTCAACCTCGAGGCAAAATCCAGAGCCGGAGTCCCTGAGACAGTTCATGGCTGAACACAGTCATGTTCTGGCAACTCCTATGATGCCACTGGAACCAACCGTATTGGCTTCTGCCTTTCCATTGGACCATTTCAGCGATGTGGAGAGGGGGGATTTGCTGCATGGGTAACAAGCTATCCTCCATATCTACTTTACCCAGGCTTTGCGCATTGGAGACAACACTAACCACCATTCAGAGCGCGATACCAAAGTCTTCCGAGACTGAAGGATGCCAACAATTTGCAGCTAATGAGTTCCTAAGTAAGAAAAAGTGCTTTTTTTTGTTATGATCTGTATAATGACATCACTTCCTGCCTAATGGCATCACTTTCAGCTCTCAGCAGGCATCATGAATGCTATTCAGCTCAGGGACTGGGAGGAGGAGGAAGAGGAGGGGAGGGAAGTCAGCAGATAGAAGTGGCCACCCTCTTCCAGCTTCCTGCCTGAGGCAATTGGCTCAGTTGGACTCATGGATGAGCCAGTTCTTCAGCAATCTGGCTGTCGGTGTTTCCGAGGTTTCTGTTTTTTCCACATGAGAAAGTAATGTCTCTGGTAAAGTTCTTCCTTCTGAGATGTCCAAGTTCAATTTAAGACAGATGCAGGAGACTTTCCCAAGAAGCAGTGCTTCCGAACCTGCATTTTAATAAGGCTGAGAACAGAGCACGGTTTGGGTGTTTTTGCAATATATATTTAGAGAGAGAGAGAGAGAGAGAGAGAGAGAGAGAGAGAGAGAGAGAGAGAGAGAGAGAGAGATTGTCACAAAGATCATTAAGATTACTTGAACAATTGCGACAAAACACCGATAAGGCCAGCAATATATATGGTAATCGGGCTGGAGTTCTCACTCGTTCATTGTGATGCAACTTGCAGCTTGATCTCTGGAACATTCTGCTGGAAAATCACTTGCTGTGGATAAGTTCAATGTGCTGCTGATGCTGGAGGAATCAAGTGGATAAGAAGAGTTTAATCTTGGCTGGTTTCTGAAGGGCCTGAGGAGCGGGATAGTTCTCACCTCTCTAATGGCCAGTCTAATGGCCATTGTCAGGTGATGCTTCCAGTGAAGACTAGCTAGAAACAAATGACCTGTCCAACCATTAAGCAAAAGAAGGTGGTTGACTGAGGCACAAGCTTGATGTTGTGGTAAACATGCAGCTGTCATAGCCATGCATTCCCCCCCCCCCACAGCATGTAGAACCATTTACTGTGATGTTCTCCATTTCCCTGCCTTCCCTTAACACCCCAGCCAATGATACGTAGAGCAGCATTTCTCAAACTGTGGGTTTCTGGGGGGTCCCACAAAGCCTCCAAGAAAACACGGGTGATGGAAAGATCAGATAATTGATTGCCTCAAGCCCTGAGGCTATTCAAAAATCAGATAGCTGCTAACTGCCCGGTAAAGAGCTCAGCTCCTGCAGTTTGCAAGGAACTGAGTTCCTGCAGTTTGCAAGCTTGTGTAAATATAGGGAGATTAATGTTTCTCGACAGAGCAGGGGTGCCAAACATACAGCCTGCAGGCCAGATATGGCCCATGGAACCTCTTCAGGCAGCCCGCATATTCAGGAGGAGCTCTGAAGCCCTCAGCCAGGTGCCACAAATAGAATGTGACCCCTGGGCTGAAGTGAGTTTGACACCCCTGTAATAGAGTGTCATTTAATAAAGTGGGTCCCATTGCTAAAGTGTTTGGGAACCGCTGATGTAGAGTGAGTCAGATCTTGTATCTTCTGATCCGGGCCCATACAATCTTTCTGGGTCCACTGCCTCTGGGTTTTGGGTCCACTGCCTCTGAGCTATGATTCAAAACAAACAAAAAACCCTTATCATGCTCCTTGTACCCTCCTTGTGAACCAATGGCTTCCATGGACAGGAATGACCTGCTTCTCACTCAGGTGCGCAGGAAACAGATCAGTGCAGCGTGCTTTGGTGGCAGCAGGCTTGGGGTCACCTCGAATCCACCGCCCCCTAGGAGCCCTTGAATCTGCCACTGTTGCAACCCATGTGAAGTGACCTCATGGATGGGCCGGGTCATGACACTTCCAGCCAGTGCACAATATTATGGTCTTTCCAAGTTCCACCAGGAGATGCCAGGGGCTGAATCAAGGACCTCCCACATACAAAATAAGTGCCTCGCCCCCTGAGCCGTGGGCACACCCCTGTGCATTGTCCAGCAATCTTTTCCTCTCATCTACTCAACGGGAAGATGCAAGCCCTCTTCTAGAAGGGATAAACCAAAATGCTTTCCAATGGCATGGAAAGCTCCAGTCCCTTCACCTGCCAATTATTTACCCTAGAAATCAATTTCTTACCTGGTGTGATTATCGTATGCTAATTATTTTGACAATCTCCTCGAACGCTGCTTGGAGGATTTGCTATTATTCAAAAGCAGATGGGCACTTGGCTTTAGTGCTTTACATTTTCCGACGTAAATATTTCCACTATTTCTTGGGGGACTTTGTCTTTTGTCTTTTTTCCTTCGAAGAAGCAAAATTTCCATTCCATTTAGAATCACAGTTGTTGAATTGTTTGGCAGCTAAATTATAGGATGAAGAGAAACATCTGCTTCCAAACAAACTTGGCAGTGGGGAATATAATGTGCAAGGTACTTGTGGTAAGTTCTAGGGAAGACCTTTTTAATGCATGCCAGATTTGCCAAGTCTAGTGAGAAATATTGAACATGGGGCATGGCCACAGACTATGCACTGGTCTTTCAGCAACAGATCCCAGCAGTCAGTTAGTGGTGAGCCCCTCATTACATAGTTCAATTACTCCACTAGCACTTTGGATGTGCAAAAACTTGTGCAGCTGCACCAAAAATGGGTGTGCTGTATTCAGCAGGGGCAAGGGGTAAATCAAGAAGCTTTATCGGGTAAAGGGGATTTAAATCCCCTTGCCCCTGCGTAAGCTTCATGCTCTGCAATGGGTCTTCTCAGACCTGTGCTAGCAATTTTGTGAGCACAAGTCCTAGCAGATAAGTGGTGTCAGGGAGGCTACTGCTGGAGGGGATAGGATCCAGCACATGTCTTCGCTTCCAAATCCATCGCCTTTCGTAGCCTCCCTCCCCGCCCAGTTTCACGAATAAATTGTAACACATTAGCAATGGTGACAGCTGTAGAATCAACTGGATCCCCGGGAGTGGATTTCTCACTACAGACTCCCCTGATTTAGACCGCAATCCTAACCACACTTTCCTGATTGTAAGCCCCTTTGAACAAAATAGGACTTACTTCTGAGTTGACCTGGTTAGGATTGTGCCCTTAGTTGATTACATGTGCATGTGCTGGTGTTCATGAAAGTCATACCTTTAACCATTGTATAGAAGAGGGAACTGGGGCAGGTTCAGCTCAACATGGAATGGTTTAAAGAGCTGCACCTGCCCAAATTCCCTCTTCTATACAATGGTTAAAGGCATGGGCGCTCTGTCCTCCATTGGATCTGGTCACCTTGGGCAGGGAAGGTTGGGAGTCAGACCCACTCATCCTCCATGCATTCAAGATGCTGTTTGCAAGATGTCTGTTACCCTGCACATGCCTGATCTCGTCTGATCTCGGAAGCTAAGCAGGGTCAGGCCTGGTTAGTACTTGGATGGGAGACCGCCTGGGAATACTGGGTGCTGTAGGCTTAGACCACAGTCTTTCGAGACGGAAGGTTGCCAACCATTAGACTTCCATAAAATCCACAACCCACAACAATGGCTCAGACATACATGGGGACGGATCTAGCACCTCACACGGGGTGTCAGGAGTGTTGCTGCATTTCTTCTTGTGCAATCCTGATAGTCAAAACAGCATGTGCGGGTCATGCTGGGAACTCCCGGCATGCGCCACACTTTGTTTTTCTTTAAAGGGACAGCAAATAGCGAGTTAAGTGGTTGCTTTCAAACTTCCTTACATCACTCCTTCATTGCAGATTCCCTTTGAGTTAAGGAGCAAGGTGAGTGATCACCACTGTCTGCATAATTTTTTTCCGCAGGTGCAGGCATCGGCCATCAGCCTCCCTGCCCATTCACCTTACACCTTCCTTGAACCGTCCCTTTCAGTTTAACAGAGGGCAGTGAGCAGGAAGCGGTGACGCCAATCAATCAATGTGGCTTGGTCTGCGGTGGGTGAGGGGAAGAAAGAGACAGATCAGAGTGGATCACCTGGATCACTCCTCCATCACCTGCCACTGATGTGAGCCACAGCATTCACTTCATGGCTGGACCAACCCTGGACAGACACATGCAGACCCCTGTGCAAATGAGACCTTGAGCACGTGATGACCATCTTTCCTTATGCACCTTTTGCTGTTCATGCTCAGAAGGCACCAACATGCTTCTCCCATTTCAACATTCCATGGCCAAGAAATGAGGAGCAGCCTTTCAGTTTGGCAAGTTGGTGCTTTTCAAGAGGAAGAAAGCTGGCAGCTGCCATGCGCCTAGCAGGGCACTGCTTCTTCCCCATGTCCTGGCTGCCAAGATGAGCATGGCAACCACCACTGTGAAACAGATAACAGCAGGGAAAGGCAGCAGCAAAAGAAGCAGGCCAATGTCACTCTATTTTTTTTGGCCTTCCAACTCCCAAGAAATCAGTGGTGAAGCAAGAGGGGGTGCAAAGCACTAAGTTTCGCAGGGAGCTTCACCGCAACATGCAAGCAGCCCCTCCTCCTCCCTCTCCCCTTCGGAGCCAGGCAGAGGTCTCTGTTTTATTCCTTCTGCCTGGAATGGCTCCAAAAGATAGGAGGAGGTGCCCAAACACACTGCAATGAGCTTCCCTGCAAAGCTTAGTGCTTTGCATCCCCTCTAGCTATGCCAGTGCAAGAAATAGACCACAAAATTTGACCCTTCTGCCCAGTCTTCATAGACAGCAACTGTTACCCTGCACATGCCTGATCTCGTCTGATCTCGGAAGCTAAGCAGGGTCAGGCCTGGTTAGTACTTGGATGGGAGACTGCCTGGGAATACCGGGTGCTGTAGGCTTATACCATAGTCCTTCGAGACTGAAGGTTGCCAACCTGCCCAGTCTTCATAAGAACAGCCCCACTGGATCAGGCCATAGGTCCATCTAGTCCAGCTTCCTGTATCTCACAGCGGCCCACCAAATGCCCCAGGGAGCACACCCGATAACAAGAAACCTCATTCTGGTGCCCTCCCTTGCATCTGGCATTCTGACTTAGCCCATTTCTAAAATCAGGAGGTTGCACATACACATCATGGCTTGTAACCCATAATGGATTTTTCCTCCAGAAACTTGTCCAATCCCCTTTTAAAGGCATCCAGGCCAGAAGACATCACCACATCCTGTGACAAGGAGTTCCACAGACCAACCACATGCTGCATAAAGAAATATTTTCTTTTGTCTGTTCTAACTCTCCCAACACTCAATTTTAGTGGATGTCCCCTGGTTCTGGTGCTTTGTGAGAGTGTAAAGAGCATCTCTATCTATCCCCTGCACAATTTTGTATGTCTCAGTCATGTCCCCCCTCAGGCGTCTCTTTTCTAGACTGCAGAGGCCCAAACGCCGTAGCCTTTCCTCATAAGCAAGGTGCGCCAGCCCAGTAATCATCTTAGTCGCTCTCCTTTGCACCTTTCCCATTTCCACTATGTCTTCGTTTGACGATTGTCTTCTTGCAAGTTTCTCATTTTGTATTTTTATGCTGTCTGTTTTTTGCAGCCACCCTGTGAATTTTGTACTTCACCTGGAAAGTTGGGACAGAAATCCACAAATTAATGCACGCAGCCATTGCTGAGGCTCAGATTGGGTCAGGCGACCATCTGCGGAATGACTTGTAATCCAGCACCACCCCTCAAGACAACCAGAGCAGATTCCCCATTTGGCCCACCCAGCTGCTGCAAACAATGAATGCAAACAGCGGTGTTAGTTTAAGCAGCATTTGGATGGGATTTTCAATATGTCCCAACCTGCGTCATCTTTCACTCATTGTCTCTCCCCTTCATTATCCCCGTTTCTCATGCATGTTCAGCTGTTCTTTCATCTTCGGTTCCTGTTTCGGCAGATGAGTTTTGTCTCCTCTCCTTTCACCACAACTGGCTCTTCTGTGTCGGCTTTTATTTACACTTGAGATTTGGCTCCTTCTTAAGAGTTGGCTGTAAGCAATGGTGATGGTCACAAGATAAATTCTCTTTATAATTTCAAGTTCCAAGCAGCAGATGTCCCTGGAAAATCTCGCTGTGTGACTGTATTTCAGCTAGTACTGTCCAGAGCGACAGGATGTCTTCTTTTTCCAGGACATGTCCTCTTTTTTAGCCAAAGTCCTCCTTTTTCCTGTGAGCAAGCCCCTGCAGGCAGCACAGAGCCTTCTTGTAGTTAATAAATTAGATGTAATATAATTTTAAATGTAATGAGTAATATAATGTTTAAATTAACCACCTGAAATCAATACACAAGTGTTTTTAGCTTTTATTTTGTCATGTCCTACATTTTTCTTGGATGGACTACATTTTGGGGTGCCTTGTCCTATTTTGCAGTTATGACATCTGGTCACCCTGGTTCCATCTGAGTTGGAATTCACTCATTCAGAGTCCAAACCTATGCCTGTCTACTCAGAAGTCCCATTATAGTCAATGGAACTTACTCCCAGGAAAGTGTGGATAGGATTGCAGCCTCATTCTGCTCTTCAGATTAAAAGAAAAGCAATCGAAATTTTCCTCCTTGTGGTTTTGTTTGTGGTTGTGAACGATGAGACAGCTTGCATTGTTCAAGCTGCATACATACTTGACCTTTTGCACATAGGTTTAACTCACAGCTGCACTGCATCATGGTTTGGTTGTCTTAAGGCTGCACAAATAGTTTGATGTTCACAACTGTTACCCTGCACATGCCCGATCTCGTCTGATCTCGGAAGCTAAGCAGGGTCAGGCCTGGTTAGTACTTGGATGGGAGACTGCCTGGGAATACCGGGTGCTGTAGGCTTAAACCATAGTCTTTCGAGACTGAAGGTTGCTAACCACATACTGTATTTCACTCTAGTTTACAGCTGACACCCTAGAAAATCGGTGATCTCTTACGCCCACAGAGCCTGCATTTCCCTGGGATTCTGCACCATGTGCCGTAGCTCCGTGGTTAAACAAAGTATTGAACAATACAGCAATAATGAAACGGACAAATTTAGTTCAGAGCTGAGAAGGAAGGCGCAACCATGATCGATTTTGAGATCAACAGTCAAGCTTCATTAGCTTTTTGAATCACAGATTTGCACAGATGGAAGACTCAGATTGCATTCGCTTGTAAACAAGTGTACAGCTGAGGTGTTATGTATTAGTAGAATTGCAAATGTGCATTTTTGGATATCTATCTTTCTAGCTCCAAAATTTAAAAGCACACATACACGCTCAAACACAGCAGAAATTAGAAAGTGTAGAAGGTAGAACTGTAGCCAATGAGGCTTTTCTTAATTCTTGGACTTCTGGCCTGAGCTCTGGCACCAGCCAAACTTGGCATTTCCTACATAACTGCTAGTCAAGCTCAATGCTTGAATAGAACTGACTTGAAATCCCACTGCAATTTATTGTTCACTGTTTCCTTCCACTTCTCTCAAAAATGAGTGTGTGAGTCAAACAGGTGTTTCTTCAGAGACTGGTATAAATCCATGGCTCAGATTGCATTGCAATATCTCCGGGCCCAAGGGAAGGATCACATTGTCACAAGCTTTGTATCCTTCTTTGTAGTCTCATTTTCATCCCCATGAAACGGATGCAAAGGCTGTCCCCTTGAAATGCAGATTTGTGGTATGAACAGACTGTGGATTGCACTCAGGTGGTTTGAATAGGCTCTCAGACAACCAGTGATCTATGGGGATGAAGGAATGACTGAGGGGTTGCATGAAGCCTTCCCACTTCTTTCTTCAAGACTGCTCCAAGTCGCCTTTAATTACAGTGTCTGATTTTTTAAAAGACAAACAAAATGACACACACACACAATGAATCAAGGTTTTAATCTGAGCAGCCGAACTGTAAAGTAAGACATGCCCTCAAACAACTCCACCTGTTCCTTCTTGCTGCCCCTTATGCACAGAACTACCTCCCATAACCCATGTCTAATGCTACTTCTCTTGCTTCCTTCAAATCCCTTCTTCAAAACCCCTGTTTCTATGAAGACTTTGGCCATAAGAACATAAGAACATAAGAACAGCCCCACTGGATCAGGCCATAGGCCCATCTAGTCCAGCTTCCTGTATCTCACAGTGGCCCACCAAATGCCTCAGGGACCACACAAGACAAGAGACCTGCATCCTGGTGCCCTCCCTTGCATATGGCATTCTGAGGTAGCCTACTTCTAAAATCAAGAGGTTGCACATGCCCAACAGTATAACCTGTGATGGACGTTCCCTCCAGAAATTTATCCAGTCCCCTTTGAAAGGCATCTAGGCTAGATGCCATCATTACTTCCTGTGGCAAGGGGTTCCACAGACTAATCACATACTGGATAAAGAAATATTTTGTCTGTCCTAACTCTCCCAATACTCAATTTTAGTGGACGTCCCTTGGTTCTGGTGTTATGTGAGAGGGAAAAGAGCGTCTCTCTATCCCAGTGATTTTCAACCTTTTTCATCTCAGCACACTGACAAGGCACTAAAATGGTCAAGGCACACCACCAGGTTTTTGACAATTGACAAGGCACACCATGCTGCCAGTGGTGGCTCACATCTCCCATTGGCCCTATTAATAAATTACCTTCCCCCAAATTCCTGTGGCCCACCTGTGGACCACTCACAGCACACTAGTGTGCCATGGCACAGTGGTCGAAAATGGCTGCTCTATCCACTCTGTCCATCCCTTGCATGATTTTGTAAGTCTGTCATGTCCCCCCTCAAGCACCTTTTTTCTAGACTGTATTGGCAACCTTCAGTCTCGAAAGACTCTGGTATCGCGCTCTGAAAGGTGGTTCTGGCACAGCGTCTAGTGTGGCTGAAAAGGCCGATTCGGGAGTGACAATCCCTTCCACACTGGGAGCAAGTGTAGTGTGTTCCTGGTCTGTCTCCCTGGCTACGGGCCTTCCTTCTTTGCCTCTTAGCCTCAGACTGTTGGCCAAGTGTCTCTTCAAACTGGGAAAGGCCATGCTGCAGAGCCCCAAATGCTGTAGCCTTTTCTCATAAGGAAGGTGCCCCAGCCCAGTAATCATTTTGGTCACTCTCTTTTGCATCTTTTCTATTTCCACTATATCCTTTTGAGATGTGGTGACCAGAACTGGACGTAATACTCCAGGTGTGGCCTTACCATCAATTTGTACAGTACGGACAACACTGACTTTCAGAGAGAGATTTTATCCAACCCTACTGGGAAATTCAAGGGATCGAGCCTGGAACAGCAGGTCCTATATTGCTGAACTATATTATTTATGTTATTTTTCACATTTTTGCACTGCCCTTTCTCCAAGGAGCTCAGGGTGGTGTATGTGGTTCCTTCTCATGTTCTCACAACAACCCTGTGAAGTGGGTAAACTTGAGAGACTGGCCGAAGGTCACCCCAAGAAGTTTCATGACTGAGCAGGGATTTGGACCTGGATCTTCCAGTGGGATCAAAGTCCAACTGCTAAACCACTACACCACCCTGACAACACTGCCACAACCTCTCTTAGCATTCAAGGGCAAAATCGTTTTATGAACAGGGATGCAAAAGATGTGAGTTGAACAGATCCACTTGTCTATGTCAATTAAAGGTATAAAGGTACAGAACCCCTAAAGACAAGCAGAACATCTCAGAGCATTCACATCTGTTCAGAACCTTGCCACCCAAATCTTTCATCTCTCTTATCAACGAATCCATTTGATGCCTCTCTGTATATCCCTAGGCTGGCTTCCTGTCTGCTGCCGGATTAAACACAAATTCCACATTCTTATCTTCAAAACGCATAATAACTAAACGTATAATAACAACAACAACAACAACAACAACAACAACAACAACTACAACTAAACAAACGCATCGGTAAAGCAGCTACCACGTTTTCCAGACTCACAAAGAGAGTCTGGTCCAACAAGAAGCTGACGGAGCATACCAAGTTCCAGGTCTACAGAGCTTGCATCCTGAGTACACTTCTGTACTGCAGCGAGTCATGGACTCTTCGCTCACAACAGGAGAGGAAACTGAGCGCTTTCCACATGCGCTGCCTCCGATGCATCCTCGGCATCACCTGGCAGGACAAAGTTCCAAACAACACAGTCCTGGAACGAGCTGGAATCCCTAGCATGTATGCACTGCTGAAACAGAGACGCCTGCGTTGGCTTGGCCATGTCGTGAGAATGGATGATGGCTGGATCCCAAAGGATCTCCTCTATGGAGAACTCAAGGAAAGCGCCCTACAGGTAGACCACAGCTGCGATACAAGGACATCTGCAAGAGGGATCTGAAGGCCTTAGGAGTGGACCTCAACAGGTGGGAAACCCTGGCCTCTGAGCGGCCCGCGTGGAGGCAGGTTGTGCAGCATGGCCTTTCCCAGTTTGAAGAGACACTTGGCCAACAGTCTGAGGCAAAGAGGCAAAGAAGGAAGGCCCACAGCCAGGGAGACAGACCAGGGACAGACTGCACTTGCTCCTGGTGTGGAAGGGATTGTCACTCCCGAATCGGCCTTTTCAGCTGCACTAGACGCTGTTCCAGAACCACCATTCAGAGCACAATACCATAGTCTTTTGAGACTGAAGGTTGCCAACTAATAATAATAATAATAATAATAATAATAATAATAATAATAATAATAATAATAATAACTTTATTTTTATCCCGCCTTTCTCTCCGAAGGGACTCAAGGAGGCTCAAAATGGACTCAAAATCCATTTCCAAAGCTAGTGAACAAGGAATATTGGGTGACAATGAATGGACTGTCGCTTTTTATATGCCAAAAGCATACAGTTCCAATGGCAGTGCATGATTACATCACATTTCCATGCTTCTGTTCCATGGAGCACATGAAGCATTGTGGCACACCTTTTCAACAGGAAAGAGTGATTGTTTGAAGAATCATGTTCCTGTCTTGGAAGTTCAAAGAGGCTGCCCTTTTCCTAGATTTATGTCATGTGCCTGTTTGCAAATAATAAAACATATTTCCTCTTTGGTGTGCACTGCAGCATGCATAGGGAGGTCATTTTTGAAAGAGCCTATGACAAAAAATTTGTGTACTGAGGTGCGCAAGCAACGCTCCTGTGCTCAATAGGAAGTCCTCTTCCCTTACAATTACACCTGCTTGCACACATGAAACTATCCTTCAGCTGAAGCAAGTGGTGAAGCCCCATAGCAATGGTTCCCAAACTTGATAGCACCTGGACCCACTTTTTAAAATAACACTCTATCGCAGGGGTGCCCAAATCCCAGCCTGGGGGCCACTTGCGGCCCTTGGGGGCTCCCAATTTGGCCTGTGGAGAGCCCCCAGTCTCCAGGGAACCTCTGGCCTTTCAGAGACTTGCTGGAGCCCGTGCTGGCCTGACGCAACTGCTCTCAGCGTGAGAACGACTGTTCGACCTTTCACCTGAGCTGTGGGATGAGGGTTCTCTCCACGACTTGCTGTTCCATGTCTGTGATGCAGCAGCGGCAGCGAAGGAAAGGCTGGCCTTGCTTTGTGCAAGGCCTTTTATAGGCCTTGAGCTACTGCAAGACCTTCATTCATTCATATAAATTCCATCTCTAACATTCATTTATGTAAATTTATTCAAATTTGAAATGTAAATTAATTCTTTTTTTCCCTGGCCCCTGACACAGTGTCAGAGAGGTGATGTGGCCCTCCTGCCAAAATGTTTGGACACCCCTGCTCTATCAGAACCCACCCAGGTTTACCAGACTTCTAAAAAAGGAGATCTAGAAAGAAATAATATTTTTTTTATTTATAAGTAATAATAGCCAGAAAAAGACCTTCAAACATTTATCTCCCTACATTTACACATGCTTGCAAACTGCAGGAGCTGAGTTCTTCGCAGGGTAATTAGCAACTACAGAATCTGATTTTTGAATAGCCTCAGAGCTTGAGGCAATTCGTTATCTCATCTTTCCATCACCCTTTGGAGACCCCAGTGGCGAACCTCCCATTCATTTGATGAGGCAAATGCCCCAGGCGTGGAATCTCGCGCATCTTTAGGACCTGACAGAAGCCTCTCTGAGGCTCCCAACAGGGTTGGAAACTGTGCTTCTGTTTTTTCAAAAGCACTGTTTAAAGCATCATGAAAGCCTCAGGAAGCTTCCATGACACAGCCTGGGGTCTCACAAGGCTCCGTAAGCTTCCAGTAAATGGGGGGGGGGGTGGATTTGCGCAAAGGGGGGTGGAGACATCCTGCAGGGGGCACCATTATGTACCTTTGCCCTGAGGCGCAGGGCTGGGGCGGACCGCCACTGGATGACCCAAAAAATCAGGTCACAACCCACCAGTAGGTCCTGACCCATAGCTTGGGAACTACTGCCCTATAGCAAAATCTGTGGGAAACATGGTCAATCTGGTGCCACTGTGGAATTCTTAAGCAGTTCTATGATTTAAGGAAAGAGGGAAGATTCTGTAGAGTTACTCAGTTTAATGGCACATAAAGTAAATGATCGTGTTAACATTAAAGCAGATTAAGTAAGTCACAGTGCATTAAATTACTTTTATCCACCTCTGCAAGTTTCTCAGGTGCCACTGAGCAGAAAAAAAAAAAGAGCAGGGCTGGCTTATTTTGTAAGATGTCCCAATGTTAGCTTGCCATCCCCACTCTAGGTCAGTCCTCCATTTTGCCACCCACAGAACTTTGGGTTTATTTTCAGCAGGGCTCCACACAAAGCCCGTGACCTTGCAGTTGGAAGGACACTGAAGATAACTATTCAGAATGGATAGCCGTGTTACGTCCATTCCTGTGAGAAAAACCGGTGAATGGATTTTGCCCAGTGTCAGGGACTAAGGGCCAGACCAATATTAGAGGGGGGTGCACAAATACTGCCAGACCACATCCCAGCCCTAATCTCCTCTGGGTAGCGGTTGCCTCTGCATGTAGGTCATCAAAGAAGGCTCCATTCTATGTTCCCACTCTGTCAAAGGTGCAGAGGTGGAAAATGTAGCTCAAGGCCTTCTCTGTGGTGGCACTAAGTTAGGCCAACGTTGCTCCTTCTTTAGTCATTTTCAGGCATTCTGTGAAAACTGTTTTATTTCATGAGATAACAAATAGTAGTATGAATTGGTTCTGCCAACAGAGGAAGAGGGGCAGACAATTTGTTACGACAGGCAGTTGCCCTAGAAACAGAGCTGCAGGACCTGGAAGAGTTCTCTAGTGATTTTCAGCCGCTATGCTCCAAGCTCCCATGGCACACCAGTGGACACTGGTTGAAAAATCACTGTCTTGGATGAAGCAAACTTGTAGTCCAGAGAGGAACATGAAGGAAGGATAGCAAATCACCAGAAGTAGAACGGAGCCCAGAATTCGTGTCCCAAGAAGCTCCTGTTACCTAATTACCTGTCTTGGACCCCCTTCTTTCCTCTCAAACTAACTTGTAACAGCCATCAACACAGGACAGAGGGAGGGGGTGCAGAACGAAGGCAGGCAAAGCATGAACTTAAGAGAAAAGCTCCAGACTTGCTGCCTTGCAAATTTTGTTATTAAAAGACCCTTTGCTGACAGCTAACAAAAACCGCAGACAATAGCATCATCATAGCTAAAAACAAAAATAGCAGGACATGTTTGCACAGAAAGACCGAAACCAGGATACTTCCCTGTTGGAAGGTGGGGGGGGGGGCAAAAGCCATGAGGAGGACAGTGAAGAAGGGCGGGGGAGCGAGGATATGAGAAGGTCAGTGGAACGTTACCAGGGAAGGTTAACACCCTTTTGGGGGGACTTTGTTTTGAATGACAACTGAAATGTATAAAAAGAGGGTCCCACCCTTTTGACATTGCCTTTGATTCTGAGTGTGCAAACTCTCAAAGGTCACAGACATGTCTGTTGAACAATAAAGAACCTTCATAGCCTTCCACCTTTCAGTGTCTGCTTATTCGGCCTCAGCGGCACTGGACAGAATCCACCCCTGTCTACCGAACTGGCGCTGCCCTTCTGGGCAGGGGTACGACACTCCAATAGCACAAGTATTCCAAATTGGGGTCATCAATTCAGTGGCATCACTAGGGGGTGCAGACCACACCAGGTGACCCCCTTGGGGGGGGGGGTGGCACCACTAGTTGCCAAAATTGGGGGGACTCAATTTGGGTCTGAAAGGGGATGGGATCAGCAGTGGCGGTGCAGGCCACATCCTAAACCCCGTCCCTGGCTTGAGCAGCCTTCCATGGGTTGCTAGGATTGTCCCAACTAAATAGCTGGTGCAGTTCCAACTAGCCCTATAGGGATGACTGGGGTTTTGACACACGGTAAGGGGAAAAATATCCCCTTACCACAAGGTGACCTCCAGCCTGCATCTAACCTCCACTGGATACAGCACAGGCCACTGTGGCCTGCCTGTTCCAGCACAGGTTAGAATTGGGCTGTGGGTCACCAACATCAGCGCGTTCACATTTTTACTCTCCCCAGTCCTAAACTTGCAAGGCTGACTTAAAACCTGAAATGCAAAAAGAGGCATCGTTTGGCCTGTGAATCTCTAGTGTGGCATTTTCATGCAGCCTAACTTTCTGTTTGCTAGCACTGTGCATCTTCTTATGTACCTCGCGCAGGCCTGTTTATCGAAACCACTTTTGAAAAAGGTTGCCTCTGATCTCCGGAGCTTCTTTGTGGCATGTTTTCCAGTTTTATGACCCCCTGGGAAGCAGAGGTTAAACAAAAGTTGGAAGCGAGAGCTTTTATTTAGAGCAAAGTCCCCAAAGAGCCTGTCTTTTTCCCTTTCATATCACACTCCACGTTCTTTGATCCCTTCAGTTAACATGCAAATAACAATATCAATACCCAGCTGTGCTAAATACAGGCAAAACTCCCATCTTGGGGGTGGTTTCTTAGCACCAGCAAAGCCCCTTGATATCGCATGCAAATTGCATTTGATCAAATGCCACCTTCCTTTGATGCTTCAATGCCATTTACTGACCAACCATGTTTCCAACATATAAATTAAGCATCTAGGAAAGGAAACAAACATGGTCCCGTCCCCGCCCCCCGTGGAGAGCTCTAATTTCTTTCAATTTTTTTCTGCCCTTCCAATTCCCCCCATTTTAGAACATTTGCACAAAGAACACTGCCCAGGATAGTGTTAAGGTTGAACTGGGATAGGTATCGGTGGCAACAGCAGCACTTATATCTTATGCCCCAGGCCTGCCCTCAACACACACACCTTGGACCAACTCAGATTATGCCAGCCAAACAGCTGACACAGATCCGAGTAGGTCCCTTGGGGTCCAGGCACCAGCACAGTAGGTAAGTATATAAAATAACTTGATTTATCTCTCTGTCATTGGCTGCTCTTTAGCCAGTCTATAGCTAGACTGTGCCAAACCCCGGCCCGGGGGCCACTTGCAGCTCTCAAGCTCTCTCAATGCGGCCCTCAGGGAGTCCCCAGTCTCCAATGAGCCTCTGGCCCTCCTGAGATTTGTTGAAGCCCGCACTGGCCCATAAGAACAGCCCCACTGGATCAGGCCATAGGCCCATCTAGTCCAGCTTCCTGTATCTCACAGCAGCCCACCAAATGACCCAGGGAGCACACCAGATAACAAGAGACCTCATCCTGGTGCCCTCCCTTGCATCTGGCCTTCTGACATAGCCCATTTGTAAAATCAGGAGGTTGCGCATACACATCATGGCTTGTACCCCGTAATGGATTTTTCCTCCAGATACTCCAGATACAGGCAGGAGGTCTGGTCTAGAGGGTAGAGCCTCCATTTGCCTGAAGATTAACATCCACAAGGTCGCCAGTTCGAGGCCACCGGCACCGTGCGACCTTGAAGCAGCTGGCAAGCTGCAGCTGAGCTGTTCCATCTGCTCGGAGCGTGGGAGGATGGAGGCCAGAATGTTAAACCAGATCGGAGTGTAACAGCTCGAATGTGGTGGTTCTTGAAAGAGAGAACCTTCTTTCAATTTGTAAAAATCCCTGCGTGGATTTAATAAGCCTGCCTATGTAAACCGCCTTGAATAAAGTCTTGAATAAAGACCAAGAAAGGCGGTATATAAATACTGTATATTATATATTATTATATTATACTTGTCCAATCCCCTTTAAAAGGTGTCCAGGCCAGATGCCACCCAACGCAACTTCCCTCAGCATGAGGGCGACTGTTTGACCTCTCATGTGAGTTGTGGGATGAGAGCTCCCTCCACTGCTTGCTCTTTCACACCTGTGATGCAGCAGCGGCAGCAAAGGAAAGGCCAGCCTTGCTTTGTGCAAGGCCTTTTATAGGCATTGAGCTATTACAAGACCTTCATTCATTCATATAAGTTCATCTTTAATATATTCATTTATGTAAACTTATGTAAATTTATTCAAATTTTAAATGTAAATTAATTTCCCCCCCCCCGGCCCCTGACTCAGTGTCAGAGAGCTAATGTGGCCCTCCTGCCAAAAACTTTGGACACCCCTGGTCTATAGCATGCAGTGAAGGCTGTACCAGCAGTCTGGGCCAGCTCAGGATAGAACTGGGTCATGTGATGATAGAATGTTGAACTTTGAGCACAATCCTGACATTGGGAACGATCGAAACAGGCCCCCCGCATCGACCCAGGAGTGTCACAAATGTGCCATAAAGCCTGTTCACAGCTATTTGAGAGCTGGCTGGACTGATGCAAGAACATGTACTGGCCTGCTGGGGCCGGATCCAGGCTCTGCGTCAGCAGGCAGGGGTATGTTCATTCTGGTCCTGGCAAGCCAGTACTAGGGATGGAGTGGCTGGAGGGTCCTCCCCCCCCCCCCCCCCGGATCTCAATACGTCCTTAGAAGAACTTCCAGGGTTATTCAAAGTTATCCTTGAAGCAACGGGAAGCCTAAAAATTGTGTTCAGATGTTTTGGCTTGAATTGGGGGGGGGGGGTAATGTAGGAAGCTGCTGGTACTGAGTCAGACCACTGATCATAAGAACATAAGAACATAAGAACAGCCCCACTGGATCAGGCCATAGGCCCATCTAATACAGCTTCCTGTATCTCACAGCGGCCACCAAATGCCCCAGGGAGCACACCAGATAACAAGAGACCTGCAAGGCCTCCTGGGAATTGTAGTTTAAGAACATAAGAACAGCCCCACTGGATCAGGCCGTAGGCCCATCTAGTCCAGCTTCCTGTATCTCACAGCAGCCCACCAAATGCCCCAGGGAGCACACCAGATAACAAGAGACCTCATCCTGGTGCCCTCCCCTACATCTGGCATTCTGACTTAACCCATTCCTAAAATCAGGAGGTTGCGCATACACATCATGGCTTGTACCCCATAATGGATTTTTCCTCCAGAAACTTGTCCAATCCCCTTTTAAAGGCGTCTAGGCTAGACGCCAGCACCACATCCTGTGGCAAGGAGTTCCACAGACCGACCACACGCTGAGTAAAGAAATATTTTCTTTTGTCTGTCCTAACCCACCCAACACTCAATTTTAGTGGATGTCCCCTGGTTCTGGTGTTATGTGAGAGTGTAAAGAGCATCTCCCTATCCACTCTGTCCATCCCCTGCATAATTTTGTATGTCTCAATCATGTGCCCCCTCAGGCGTCTCTTTTTTAGGCTGAAGAGGCCCAAACGCCATAGCCTTTCCTCATAAGGAAGGTGCCCCAGCCCAGTAATCATCTTAGTCACTCTCTCTAACTCGCTACACTGACTGGGAACAGCTTTCCGGAGTTTCAGGCAAGCATTTTCCTCTGCCTTACCTGGAAGTGCTGCCCAGTGGCATAGCTAGAGAGGGTGCAAAGCAGTTTTGGAGGGAGCCACACTGTAGTGTGCAAGCAGCCCCTCTCTTTGGAGCCATTCCGGACGGGGGGGGGGGGACCAAAACTCCTGCAGTATTTTTTCCCACCAAAGGCATAAACCTCTGTTTTGCTCCCCCTGCCCAGAATGCCTCCGAAGGGGAGGGGCAGGGCCTCTTGCATGCCACGGTGAGCCTCCCTGCAAAATCCTTTGCTTTACCTCCCCTCTAGCCACACCACTGGTGCTGCCAGATATTGAACCTGAGACTTTCTGCACGAAAGATGTGCTCGACCACGGCCATACTGGAGTGCCCCTCCAATTGGCCTTTTTGGTAACCACCTGTAGCTTCGCTGATAGCTTCACAGCAGTGCTCCTCTGGCCAGCTGGCAGTTGCTGTGTTTACATCCACAAGTCCCCTGGGAATGACGCAATGTCATCATATCACATCATTCCCAGGGGAATTCTCGGAAACAAAAATGGTGGCTGCCACAGCTGGCCTTAGGGCAATTTGTCCCAATTGGGCCCTGCGCCTAGAAGGGCCCCACAAAGGGGCAGCGAGCAGAGCGCCCATAACCAGCTTCTTGCTCTGCAGCGAATGCTCTGGAAATGCTCCGAGCAGAGCACTGCAACTGGATAGCCCTCCTCCCTGCCTGCCCCTGGGTTGGATTGGCTTGAAATTGCCCCCCCCCCCAAAAGCAGTTGGTGGTGATGCCGCTACCGGATATCTCACCACTGCCACTCACCCTAGTGAGTAGGGGGGCCCACAGGGGTTGGGGCCCCCATAAAAATGTTTTGCATTGGGCCCCGCATGTCTTAAGGCCAGCCGTGGTGACTGCCACTTGGTACTAACACTGCGGGTGACCCCCCCCCAAAAAAATAATACCTCCCTATTTTCTTAGCCTGTGGATGGAGCAGTGAAGTTGGGGGTGCCCTCTATGCCAACCCTAACTTGAAGCAATATAACCCTCTGAACACTCTGTTTCTTCCCAAACTCTTATCTAGCCACATGACAAATCAAATTCTGCTTATGACACTTATTAGGAGCTTTACTTGTGGGGGGAAAATTAGTCTTTCCGTTATCGTTTTCTGCACTGCGAGCTGCGATGAGTTTGGAAGACATTTTTATAGACATTTTTATGAGCCTTATTTTATTTCAGCCAGTGTTCCGTTGCACGTGGGCTTGAAGGAAACCATCTAAAAAGAAATATTAAAAGATATCTGATTTTTTGCCTATTACCTCTCATATTTTTCTTACTGTTCATTTCAGTGGTAAAACATTTTGCGGACCTGCAGGCTTTTGCTGTGCTGGATTCCTAAAAGACAGTTAAAGAAGCAACCACGATGCTCTGTAACTGCAGTGCTCAGAATAATTTTTTTTTTTGGCGGGGGGGGGGGGAATTGACACTGCAATTAAGGGTGCACAAAAGAGGTGCCATTATAGCCCAGGCTGTCCATTAATTCCTAAAATGGAGAAGGCAGCTACAGTACACCACCTCCATCCCTACTTCCACACTGCCTTGAAACCGGAGCACATAAAAGGGGCCATGAATTTAACAAGTGAAGAGCATTTTTATTCTGACAAAAAAAATTAACGAGAGCAGCCAAGTCAGATTTGATGCTGCTAGAATAATGGAAGAGGTTGGCAATATGAAAGAAGACCCAGAAGCATACTCTGGATTACAGCCCTTCCCCGATGCTTTCAGGTGACTTGCAAGTCATCTGATTAAGCAAAGGAGCAACTTTCTAGAGTCATTGGGTGTTAAGCTGTGTTCTCTCCTGCACCAGCCATGGAGACGCTCTCCCATGCAAGCACAGTTGAAATGAGTTCTGTGATTGAGGGCCCAATCCTAACTAAAGGCTGTAGTGGCGCTGGCACGGGTTCTGCTGCATCTTTCAGGTGGCCAGAGACCATAAGGGGACAGAGAAGTAAGTAAACGTTGTGTTAACTTCCTCTGCTCTTGCATGGCCCTTATTCGAACCTGTGCCAGCTTTTTAGCAGATGCACGTAGAGGCAAGGAGGCCTGAGTAGAGGCAAGGGGGCCTGAGTAGAGGCAAGGGGGCATGTTGTTATAAGAACATAAGAACATAAGAACAGCCCCACTGGATCAGGCCATAGGTCCATCTAGTCCAGCTTCCTGTATCTCACAGCGGCCCACCAAATGCCCCAGGGAGCACACCAGATAACAAGAGACCTCGTCCTGGTGCTCTCCCCTACATCTGGCATTCTGACTTAACCCATTCCTAAAATCAGGAGGTTGCGCATACACATCATGGCTTGTACCCCATAATGGATTTTTCCTCCAGAAACTCGTCCAATCCACTTTTAAAGGCGTCTAGGCTAGACGCCAGCACCACATCCTGTGGCAAGGAGTTCCACAGACTGACCATGCGCTGAGTAAAGAAATATTTTCTTTTGTCTGTCCTAACCCGCCCAACACTCAATTTTAGTGGATGTCCCCTGGTTCTGGTATTATGTGAGAGTGTAAAGAGCATCTCCCTATCCACTCTGTCCATCCCCTGCATAATTTTGTATGTCTCAATCATGTCCCCCCTCAAGCGTCTCTTTTCTAGGCTGAAGAGGCCCAAACGCCGTAGCCTTTCCTCATAAGGAAGGTGCCCCAGCCCCGTAATCAGCTTAGTCGCTCTCTTTTGCACCTTTTCCATTTCCACTATGTCTTTTTTGAGATGCGGCAACCAGAACTGGACACAATACTCCAGGTGTGGCCTTACCATCGATTTGTACAACGGCATTATAATATTAGCCGTTTTGTTCTCAATACCCTTCCTAATGATCCCAAGCATAGAATTGGCCTTCTTCACTGCCGCCGCACATTGGGTCGACACTTTCATCGACCTGTCCACCACCACCCCAAGATCTCTCTCCTGATCTGTCACAGACAGCTCAGAACCCATCAGCCTATATCTAAAGTTTTGATTTTTTGCCCCAATGTGCATGACTTTACACTTACTGACATTGAAGCGCATCTGCCATTTTGCTGCCCATTCTGCCAGTCTGGAGAGATCCTTCTGGAGCTCCTCACAATCACTTCTGGTCTTTACCACTCGGAAAAGTTTGGTGTCGTCTGCAAACTTAGCCACTTCACTGCTCAACCCTGTCTCCAGGTCATTTATGAAGAGGTTGAAAAGCACCGGTCCCAGGACAGATCCTTGGGGCACACCGCTTTTCACCTCTCTCCATTGTGAAAATTGCCCATTGACACCCACTCTCTGCTTCCTGGCCTCCAACCAGTTCTCAATCCACGAGAGGACCTGTCCTCTAATTCCCTGACTGTGGAGTTTTTTCAGTAGCCTTTGGTGAGGGACCGTGTCAAATGCCTTCTGAAAGTCCAGATATATAATGTCCACGGGTTCTCCCGCATCCACATGCCTGTTGACCTTTTCAAAGAATTCTATAAGGTTTGTGAGGCAAGACTTACCCTTACAGAAGCCATGCTGACTCTCCCTCAGCAAGGCCTGTTCGTCTATGTGTTTTGAGATCCTATCTTTGATGAGGCATTCCACCATCTTACCCGGTATGGATGTTAGGCTGACCGGCCTATAGTTTCCCGGGTCCCCCCTCTTTCCCTTTTTAAAAATAGGCGTGACATTTGCTATCCTCCAATCTTCTGGTACCGTGGCTGTTTTGAGGGACAAGTTGCATACCTTAGTCAAGAGATCTGCAACTTCATTCTTCAATTCCTTAATAACCCTTGGGTGGATGCCATCAGGGCCCGGTGACTTATTGATCTTTAATTTATCAATGAGGTCTGAAACATCTTCTCTTTTAACCTCTATCTGACTTAACTCCTCGGTCAGGAGGGGCCGTTCGGGCAGCGGTATCTGCCCGAGGTCTTCTGCCGTGAAGACAGATGCAAAGAACTCATTTAATTTCTCTGCCATCTCTAAGTCTCCTTTTATCTCCCCTTTCCCTCCCTCACCATCCAGAGGGCCAACCGCTTCTCTGGCGGGTTTCCTGCTTCTAACATATTTGAAGAAGCTTTTATTATTCCCCTTAATGTTGCTGGCCATGCATTCCTCATAGTCTCGCTTGGCCTCCCCTATCACCTTCTTACATTTCTTTTGCCACAGTTTATGTTCCTTTTTATTCTCTTCATTAGGGCAAGACTTCCATTTACGGAAGGAAGCTTCCTTGCCCTTCACAGCCTCTCTAACTTGGCTGGTTAGCCATGCGGGCACTCTCCTGGATTTAGTGGAACCCTTCTTTCCATGTTCCATGTGGAACCCTTCTTTCCATGTTGCCAAAATGGAGTGGATATCAGCAGAGCCATCGCTGCTGGGTTGAGTGTATAGAGAAGGCAGCATCCGGTCAGGCGTGAGCCTTCAACAATATGATCCTCAAGCCCGAGGCATTGGTGCAGCAAAGAAAACTGCTCATCAGGGCTGGGGAGGGCACCCATAGAGCCATAACTAGGGTGGGGCCTGAGGGGCACCTGCCCCAGGCACTACATCAAAGCGGGCTCATGACTGCCCCTCCGAGTCCATTCTAGTTAGAGAGGAGGTGCTGCCAACTTTCTTCTCCCCTTTCCATCTTCTGTGGAGGCTCCCCTCCAAGGCAGTTCCCCTCCAAGGGTTGTCTCCACAGCAGAAGGAATGGAGGGCACAAAGCCATTGCAGTGAGCACCCCCCTCCAGGGGAGGTCCAGGAATTGACATCTCCTAACACAATATCATGTGACATCATTGTGTCACTGCCCCAAGCAGCAAGGCAGTGCGTTACACCTCTGGGCACATCAGGCCTGATGAGTACCTTCAGGGAGGGGCAAGCTGCTGTGATGGAGGTTTATCTGTCCAGGCATGAACGTCCACAAATGGGAGTGGGGGGAACCAGCACTAGGAGGCTGCATTACTGAGGGACCAGATGACCCCCTTCTGTGAACCCATTTTGCCTGCCCTAGTGTGCTTTTGTAAATAGCTGGTGCTGTGTCGGAATGCGGTAGCCACTCTTTTTTTGGAACCTTTACTAACAGGTTGCCATGACACTAAACAGTTTCAAACATAAAACTTTGTTTTGTTTAAAAAAAACTGTCTCTTTTTTTGAGCTAATAACTACTCCGGATCCCTTACTTCTGTAGTAACTGCAGAGAATGTTCCTCTTTCCAGACGTGACCCAAAACTGGAGGGTTGGGGGGGGGGGGGAATTCTTCACATGCGTCATGTTATAGAGCTGAAATATGCAACCATCCTGCCCTCCTTGTCATCTAGACCAAAAGATGCACTGCCTTCAGAAGGGCAACCCCCAGCTGAAAGATCAATCGTGCCCTGGGGAGATCCTGGGACATGTTTTTCCCATGCGCAAAAAAATACACGGAAAATCAATATATGTGAATTGTGTAGTTCTCACTCTGCCCTCCTTCCTTTGGCCATATTCCTCACCAAAAACGGCCTCATCCTTATTGCAACCCCCAAAACTTGAAGCACAGGGAGGGAAGCGGAGGCGTGCTTGACCAGCCGCTACTGAGTGTGAATGGATTGTGCCAGATTACGGTGATTGATTTGATGGCTGCACAGATACCCTGCAGCTCCCTTCCCAGGTTCTAACTGGAAAGTTGCCCTGGGAACCACTCCATCAATCATCCCCAAAATGAACTGTAATTATTTCTGGGGAAAACTTCCTGCTCAGAACGAGAGGGAGCTCATTTTTGCAAAGGGGTTTCCTCTTGGGGAACCCCACTTCCTTGGGTAAAGGAGAGAATTCAAGAATGTGGGGGGGGGGATTTAGTCTGTGAATGTTGGAGCATGGATTCCCCAAACCAGGAAGAATTCTGCCCTCAGGAGCAGTGGCGTAACTAGAGATGGTGCAAAGCACTAAGAGCGCAATCCTAACCAACTTTCCAGCACTGGCATAGCTGTGCCGGTGGGGCATGTGCTGCATCCTGCAGTTGGGGAGGGCAGTCATGGAGGCCTCCTCAAGGTAAGGCAATGTTTGTTCCCTTACCTTAGAGTTGCATTGCCCTTATTTTTTTTAATTAATTTTTTAATTATTTTCCAAAATAAAAACAAACAACAAATATAAACGAACACATAACGAACACAAACTCAATACACAACACAAAAAAAACACCAAAACATACCGTTGAAGGGTGCAAGCAATCATATATCAATATAGCTAATCAATCAATACATATCTTCTAATCTTGTTCCTCTTCTAGTTCAACCTCTTAATATCATTTATCTATCAGATCATATCCTGTATAATATATCATGTACACAATATATTCATCTAAATGCCCTGTCTTATACTTCTACAACTTCATTTTCAACCAAGCATAAAATGGTCTCCATTGCTCTGTCTGTGTCGGTTTATGCTGTTGATCCAAAATCTCTGTAAGCCTATCCATTTCCGCCACATTCATTATTTTCTCTATTAATTCATCTTTCGTTGGAATTTTAATATCTTTCCAGTATCTAACATATAAAATCCTTGCAGCAGTAAATATCATAGTAACTAAATACACATCATTTTCTGTAAGGCCACACCTGGAGTATTGTGTCCAGTTCTGGTTGCCGCATCTCAAAAAAGACATAGTGGAAATGGAAAAGGTGCAAAAGAGAGCGACTAAGATGATTACGGGGCTGGGGCACCTTCCTTATGAGGAAAGGCGATGACGTTTGGGCCTCTTCAGCCTAGAAAAGAGGTGCCTCAGGGGGGACATGATTGAGACATACAAAATTATGCAGGGGATGGACAGAGTGGATAGAGAGATGCTCTTTACACTCTCACATAACACCAGAACCAGGGGACATCCACTAAAATTGAGTGTTGGGAGAGTTAGAACAGACAAAAGAAAATATTTCTTTACTCAGCGTGTGGTTGGTCTGTGGAACTCCTTGCCACAGGATGTGGTGATGGCGTCCGGCCTAGTCTCCTTTAAAAGGGGATTGGACAAGTTTCTGGAGGAAAAATCCATTACGGGATACAAGCCATGACGTGTATGCGCAACCTCCTGATTTTAGAAATGGATTATGTCAGAATGCCAGATGCAAGGGAGGGCACCAGGATGAGGTCTCTTGTTATCTGGTGTGCTCCCTGGGGCATTTGGTGGGCCGCTGTGAGATACAGGAAGCTGGACTAGATGGGCCTATGACCTGATCCAGTGGGGCTGTTCTTATGTTTATGTTCTTATCTATAATATCTAAGGTAATATTAAGCAAAAATAACTCTGGTTTCAGCGATATCATAAATCCAATGATCTCTTGTATTCGATTCCTTACCATTTTCCAGTATGCTTGCATTTTTACATGTCCACCACATATGATAAAACATCCCTTCTTCACATTTACACTTCCAACAATTTTTTGATATGTTCTGATTCATTTTTACCAGTTTTACTGGTGTCATGTATCATCTATAAAACATTTTATATACATTTTCTTTAAAATTTGTTGCTCTAGTAAATTTCATATTATATTTCCAAATCTGTTCCCATTGTTACAATGTAATATTATGGTCTATATTTTGCGCCCATTTTATCATACATTCTTTTATTGTTTCTTCATGCATCTCAAAATCCAATAGGAACATATACATTCTTGTGATATATTTTTCTTCTGTTTCTAAGAGTATTCTATCAAATGGTGTCTGTTCTGAATAGAATCCTTCTTGCTTATCTTTCCCAAATTTTGAATCAAGTTGGAAGTGAGTCCACCAGTCCATCTCCACACCCTGTCTTAACAGTTCTTCTTTTGTCTTTAATTGCCCATCTTTCTTCAATAAACTTTCATATCTAAGTATTTTTGCTGTCTCTAGTAAATTTGGCCAGGTACATGCTTCTAGCGGCGCCACCCATCGGGGGATTTTAGTATACACCTGTCTTTGTATTTTAGCCCAGATCCATAATAAAGATTTCCTTAATATATGTTTATTGAATCGCTTATATTTGTTTGCTTTTCAATACCAAACAAATGCATGCCATCCCCAATTTTTGGCAGATTCTAATGGTTCCTCTATAATCGCCATAAGGTCATCCACAAATGCCTGGATTTTAAATTCTTCACCATTTATTTTTAATCCTTTAATCTCTTCTGTCTTTCTCATTTGATTCAAAAGTATTTCCATAATCACTATAAATAATAATGGAGAAAGTGGACATCCCTGTATCGTTCCTTTTTCAATTTTTATAATATGTTCTTATTGTGGTGCTGGCGTCTAGCCTAGACGCCTTTAAAAGGGGATTGGACAAGTTTCTGGAGGAAAAATCCATTATGGGGTACAAGCCATGATGTATATGCGCAACCTCCTGATTTTAGAAATGGGTTATGTCAGAATGCCAGATGCAAGGGAGGGCACCAGGATGAGGTCTCTTGTTATCTGGGGTGCTCCCTGGGGCATTTGGTGGGCTGCTGTGAAATACAGGAAGCTGGACTAGATGGGCCTATGGCCTGATCCAGTGGGGCTGTTCTTATGTTCTTATCTCCTCTGAAAGCTCTCCATTTATTCTAACAGTTTGATTCTTATATATAGCTTTAATCATAGCAATAAACGGAGTTCCTACATCCATCATTTCAAATTGTAAAATTCCAGTTCACGTTATCAAATGCTTTTTGAAAATCAATAAAAAACATCCCCATTTGCTTATCAGGGTGCATTTCATAATATTCTAAAAAGTTCAATATCTTTCTCATATTATTTCTAATTTATCTTCTTGGTAAGAACCCTGCTTGGTCTTGATGAATAATATTTATCAAAACTCTTTTTAATCTTGAAGCTAATATTATTGCAAAAATGTTATAATCCACATTAAGTAGTGAAATTGGTCTATAATTTTGAATCTCTTCTTGGTCAAGCCCTTCTTTATGTATAACTGTAATAATTGCTTCCTTCCAAGTATCAGGAATTTTATCCTTTTTTCTTCTGTATTTCTTCTATCAATTTTTTAAATGGTAACATCAACTCTTCTTCAAAACATTTATAAAATTCAGCTGGTAATCCATCGCTACCCGGCAATTTCTGATTTTTCTGTTTAGCTATTGCTTCTGAAATCTCACTAACTGATATCGGTTGATTTTTATAAACTTTCTTTTTGTTGCTGCAACATCTTTAATTCATTATTTTTTGTAAATAATTCCTTTGAATAATGCTTGAGATCCCTTCTTCCATATATAATTTTTCATAAAAGTTTTTAGCAATATCAATCATATCTTTTACATTCATAGTCATTTTCCATCTTCATTCTTTAATGTGTCTATATAGAATTTCATTTTCTCTCTCTTTAATTTATAAGCCAAACATTTTCCTGTTTTATTGGCATTTTCAAAAAGTTTTGTCTAGTAAAAGTAAGTTTCTTTGCTAGTTCTTCTGTCAATAAAATGTTCAATTTATGTTGCACCTCTCTCATTCTCATTGTTTTATTTGTGGTGCTGTAGGGTTTTGCTTTGCCAATAATTCTTGTTGTTTCAATTCTTTCTCTAATTCTACATATCTTTTCTCTCTTTCTTTTCTTTTTCTTGCACCTTCTCTTATTGCCAATCCTCTAAAAACAGCTTTACTAGCATCCCAGACCGTGGTCATTGGTATATCAGGTGTAATATTAGCTCTAAAATAATGTTCTATTTCTTCTTTCAAACTCTTTTTAAATTTTTCATTTTTTTAATATTAATATTCAATCTCCATTGAGATGGCTTTTGAAGAGTTTCAAATTTGCTCATTACTGGATTGTGATCTGATAGTATCTTTGGTAATATTTCCACTTCTACCAGATTTTTAGTCCATGCCCGTGGTATCCAAAGAGCATCAATCCTTGACCACGTCTGGTGTCTATTTGAATAAAAAGTATAGTCTTTAGTTTCTGGATATCTTGTTCCCCATACATCTATCCGATACATCTCTTCCGCTAATTGTAAAAATGCTTTAGGAATTTGTGGTCTCCTTTTTTACTTCTCTTTTACTTGCGTCAATGTAGAATCCATTTGCCTATCAAAACTGAATTAAAGTCTCCAACAATACAGCACTGTTCGTATTCTCTAATTCTTGTGTCTTTGTATAACTTTACAAAAAATTCTTGCTGATTTTCATTTGGTGCATAAATATTCACAATTAAGACTCTTGCATTTTCTTTTTGTACTTCCACCATCCATATTCTTCCATCTTGTGATGCATATATTAGTTTTGATCTCAGTCTTTCTTTTACATATGTGGCCACCCCCTTTTTAAAAAAAAAAATCTGAGGCTATAAATACTTCTCCTAATTTTTTGTTCACAAGCAGTGCTTTATTCATATTTTTGATGTGCGTTTCTTGTATACAAGTTATATCCATATTTAACTTTTGCAATTGAAGGAAGACTTTCTTTTGTTTTTGAGGTGAATTTAAGTCATTTATGTTGACAGAGTAAATACTCCATCCTCCCTTAACCATCATGTTTCTTTTTACTATTCACCTTCTCTTTTTGTCTTCTTCTTGTTGCTATTGGTGAATGCCTCCTTCCCCCTCTAGTTTCTTCCTTCTCTGATTCCTCAGTTGTCTCTGAATCATCTGATTCCTTTTCTTCTAGCTCCATTTCTACACTTTCCTCATTTTCTTCATTTCTTGTCTCACCTTTCATCACTGTACTCAAGAAGTTTTCTACTTTCATTGTTGAATTTATATTATATCTCTGTGACTGGAATTGAAAAGACATACCTTCTGGGAGAAGCCATCTATATGGTATTTGCTTTCCTCTTAAAAATTTTGCTAGCTCTTCATATTCTTTTCTCTTCTTTCTCACCCTCCATGGGACATGTCTCAGAATTTTCACTTTGCTACCCTCTACCATCCATTCCTTTTCCTGTGAGATCTTCAATATTTTATCTATGTAAAAAGTTCTAATGAATTTCACATGGATTTCTCTTGGTAGTTCATGTTTTCTTAGATAGAAAATGCTCACTCTTCTCGTTGAATCCAGATCCATGAGTATCTTCTCTGTTGGCGTGTCAATCCACTCTGATATTAAATCACCAATCAGACGTCCTGTATCTTCCCCTTTCTGTTCTGGTACATTTTGTATTCTCACCACTCGAGCGGCACTCTCCATCTGAATTTCCATTAAAGTTGCCTCTCCATCATATTGGTTTTGTTCTCTCCAGTTTTCTAGATTAATCTTTTGTTGTCTTTTTTTCTAATTTTCTAATATTTTGTTTATTCTCATCTGCTTGGCCTTTAACAGCTTTCAGTTGCACACTAAGATCATTTAGTTAAAACATCCAGACTAACTTTAACCTGCAGAAATTGATTTGTGTGCTGCTGTCCCATCACCACTAATTTTTCTATATTGTCTTGTATTGTCTGCTTCCAATCTTTCCCTTTGGTTCCTCTTGTGTTAGTTTTCCCAAGTTTGACTCCAGGGTGGGAGAGCCCCTAACTTTCGCTCCTTTTCCTGTCATTCTTTTTCTTCCTTCTTATATCTTCTTTCCTGTAAAACTCAAATATCTGTTATCACATATATCACTACAATTACCCATACATCACATCACATCATCAAAAAATCAACTGTTCACCCATAAAAACCAACACAAGGAAATTTTAAGTCAAATAAACCTTTGCCTTGCAATATTTTTAATGCCACTAGATGTCCTCAGCATATTGTCCTCCTTACTTCACTTGCCCTGTTCTTATCCTTGCAATGTCTTTTAAAATCCACTAGATGTCTTTTAAAATCCACTAGATGTTCTATTGTTTTGATTCTATTGTTTTGATTCTATTGCTTACGTTTGTTGCTATATCAACCACATTCCGTTCCAGGAGATAGTCAAAACATGGAGATCTCCAGCCCTCTCCACAGGCACTCCAAGATCTCCACAGGAAAACGAAGCTGAGCATTTCAAAGCAAAGATTATATTCCAAAACGATTAATTTGTAATCCAACGAGTTTTAGATTTGTAAAGCTAGAGTTATGCTCTCATACTTCCATAACAAGCTGGGCAAATCTCCTCCAAAGCTTCTTCTCACACAAGCAAACAAATGAGCGGAGAAAGCCTCCCCCCCTTCCTCTTCCCAGAGAGGGAAAACTTGCCCCTCCTTCTTCTTCCCTCCGGCAAAAGCTTAATCAGGCAGTCAATTAATCAATCAATGCCAGACACACACAGCAGACCACTCACTTAGTTCTTGCATTGCCCTTATGTCAGTGCTGGAAAGTTGGTTAGGATTGCAGCCTCCAATTCTCTCTCCATTGCTGCTGTACCAGCACAGTCTGGACATTCTGAATCATCTAGCAACACACCCCCTTTCCTGGGAAAGTATCTCTGGCTCCCTTACCCTGCTTCGCTCCCTCAAGCCAACAAAGGCTACTGCTAATTCCTGGGTTTGCTCCACAGACCTCTTTCTGCCTTCCAAACCCTGCTTTCAAACAGAATTGCCAGTCTTGGCTGTCTCGCCCTGTGACTCCTGCAACACATTGCACCCCATCCAGCAGGCATGGACTGGTAATCTTGGTCCTTGGTGCAGCCTCATCACTGATCCACAAAATCCCCTCTATATTTCCTTGCTTGACTCATGTGGTGAAGTATACAGTAGCCCTGTCATATCCACTAGGAGTACATTCCTACTGCTACCCAAACCAGGAAGATCGTAGAAAGCCCTATACTTACTGTGTTGCCACAAGGCACTTCAGGTTGCAACCAAAAGGGGGTCCAGAAACAGGTTGGAGGGCAAATGCTAACAGGTAGCAGGTTGGAGGGCTGCAAACAAAGATGGACAACAAGAGGAAGCAGACAGCACAGGAGACAGAGAAGATGGCTACAAGCAAAGACAGATGATTCATAAGCATGACAGGGGAATTTGTGAACCACAGATAACTGAAACCACAGAAACCGAGTCCATGGATAAAGGATTGCCACTGTATCTATTTTGGGCGCAATCCTAACCAACTTTCCAGCACTGACATAGCTGTGCCAATGTGGTGTGCACTGCATCCTGCAGTGGGGAGGCAGTCAAGGGGGACCCCTCAAGGTAGGGCATGTTTCTTACCTTACCTTGGGGCTGCATTGCGGCTAGGTCAGTGCTGCTAGGATTGTGTCCTTTATCTTTCTTTGCGTGAGTACTTTTGGTGTGTGTGAATGTTTAGGCTTTGTGTGAACGCCCCTACCCTATTATTGCCAACTTATCTCCATTTTGTTGCACCTTTCACCCTCTTCTCCCTCCTCATTCCCTGCTGAACCACTGAGCTGTGCCATTGGCCACCACACAGGATCCCAGCACAAGAGATCGTTTTCTCCTGTGTGCGCAGATTAATGCACGCTTCAAAGCACATCCAGTAACACAAATTTTCAGCCCCACTGGACTGAGACTAGGTTCAACCACTCAAATAGCCTTTCCCCACAAAAGTGATACTGCTCCCCTAGTTCTCTCGTTTTAGCTTCTTGGGTCTTTGGGGTTAGCAACTTAAAAAGGCAGTATACAACAAAGAACCGAGATTAGCTGACGTCTCCATCGCTCAGAACAGCCATTTTAAAGACAGATCCTGTCTGTGACAAGCTTCACATTACTGCAGGCATAGCAGTTGAGGGTTTGACTCCATACCTTCTGCCGTGGCCTTTATAGAATTCCCTGAGAGCAAGGGATTTGGCATTTCTTTCAGAAAATATCCATCAGCAACCTGTCTTGCACAAGACTGAGTAGCTGTTAAATGGGACAGGCACATTTATAACCAGTAGAATGGCAGAATTTGCATACCTCACAGCTGGAACGCAGGGAAAATGGTGCAGGAGAATCTGGTGCACTCGATGGGGGATGATTTGTATTGATGATAACTCCTTGGCTGTCATGTGTTGGATTCTTATTGATGCTGTAATTAGTCTGATTTTTTTTTCTTGCTCTGTATTTGCAAAAAGTGTTCTTTTTTTGGTATTTCTCTTTGATTGTCATATGGTCCAATGGCCTGTACAATAAACAATCTGCTAGATATCTTTGCAACAGACGGTGTGTAGACTGTGTTCATTTTGGAAGGTGTGAACTTTCCCCCTTTTTTGATAGCACTCCCTTTTTCCAAACATTGGCATCCCATGTTCTGGGTAGTTTGTGGATGCAATCGAGGAAAAGTCCATCACAGGTTTACAAACCATGACAAGTGTGTGCAACTTCCTGATTTTCAAAATAGGCTACCTTAGAATGCCAGATGCAAGGGAGTGGCAACAGGATGTAAATATAAGAACATAAGAACAGCCCCACTGGATCAGGCCACATGCCCATCTAGTCCAGCTTCCTGTATCTCACAGCGGCCCACCAAATGCCCCAGGGAGCACACCAGATAACAAGAGACCTCATCCTGGTGCATATCTTGTTGTCTTGGGTGCTCACAGGCATCTGGTGGGCCACTGTGAGATACAGGAAGCTGGACTAGAAGGGCCTTTGGTCTGATCCAGCAGGGCTCTTCTAATGTTCTTTTGTCTGATTTTCACTCTTGTGCATTGTCCCCCATTCAGTGTGTGTCCAGCTATTTTGTATGGTGCAAAGTTACTGCTAGTTAGTTTCCCATTGAAAGCACAGACCAACTAGGATAGCTGCTTTGCAGAGCTGCAAAATCTGTTTTCCATTTAGACCTGGTGGCCTCTGCCAAGCTCTTTCTAATTAATTCTTTGTTTAAAAGATAGACCTGGTCTGCTATTTTGAATCACGTCAGAGGCATAGCTAGGTCATTTGACACCCGGGGCCCATAAATTTTTGTCACCCGATATGACTTAATCAATCAATCAATCAATCAATCAATCAATCAATTATTAATTATTATTTTTATACCACCCTTCCTCTGAGCAGCTCAGGGTGGTGTACATGGTTCCTCCCCTTATTTTGTCCTCACAACAACCCTGTGAGGCAGGTGAGACAGAGAGTGTAATAGTCATGACATGGAATTAATAACAATAACGGCCAGAAAAATAAATGCAGTGAATATTTCCCCACAAGCAATGGATGGAATTCTGCAGCAGATGGTATGTAACATGATGGTATTATTGCTAAAAGCCGCAATTTCCAGAATTTTGGTCACTAGGGTGTCAGCTGCCTCCCCCCCCCTCCCATGTCTCATTGGCCTGTTCTGAATTAAGGCAGTGGTTCTCAAACTTTTAACACTGAAACCCATTTTTTAGAAAGACAATCTGTCCAGGACCCACCAGAAGTGATGTCATGGCTGGAAGTGACATCATCAAGCAAAATAAAATTATTATAAATAATTAAAGTAAAGAAAACCGGATAAATAAGGGGAAGCCAGCCCTGTTTCACCAAGTGCATTTTCTCTGTAGCCTGCCTGCAATAACACCCCTTACACACACACACACACACACAGATAAAGCAGTGAGATTTTCAGCCCTCCCCAGTGCCCACCTTACCAGCTCAAGCCTCTGGTTTATTCTTTGGGGGGGGGGGCTGTCTTCTGGAGCATTTGCTGAGCTCCGCTTTCATTAGATGGGGAGCACGCAGCTAGCCTTGCATTCCTCTTTGCCTGACTTGACCAGGAGCCAAGGCACATTTGCTTACTCGCGAGTAAACGCGACCGTGTGGCTTACTTTCACTTTCCATAGGGCTCAATACATTCGTCTGCTTGGAGGGAGGGACTTCCTTCTTGGGTGTTTTTTCGGGGCTGCTTTCATTAGACAGGAACCATTCTGGTATCACTGGATTCCTCTCAGCCTGCCCTTTCCGACAAACTATTGCAAGTTCGCCTACTTGCGGGTAACCGCACAATATGGCTCAGTTTCATTTTCCATAGGGTTCAATGCATTTTTTGGTTTCTGGTTTTTTTGGCCATAACCAGTTTTTTGCACTGCATTCCACTGGACATTCCGCATCCAACAGTATATAACTTGATGGGGTTACTCATAACCTCCACGATGTTAGCGATGTTGGGGCATTTGTGGTGTTACACCCCCCCAAGGGTGGTACCCAGAATGGACCACCCCCGCCCCCCACTAGCTATGCCATTGAATCACGCTCCTGCCCATCTGTTCCCCATGGACAGGGCAGACCCAGTTAGTTACTGTGTATCACATTGGGTTTAAGGATGAAGCAAGGATGCAAGACATGAGGGTACCCTGCTTGAGCATATTTAAGGTGAGCATACCAGCCCACCACAATCAGGTAAACTTTGATTGGGGTCACACCCCACCTTGCAGGGTGAGTAGCAGGCAGTCCAGGGGTGGGAAGGGGAGCATCTTGATAGTAGCAGCCACTGAGATCAAATGCTCCTGGCCCAAGCCTTACATGGCCCCCTTGAGATGGGGGGGAAAATGAGGCAAGAATACGTGATTCTTTAATGTCCACGTACTTAGGTTAAGTCATAATTAATGCACATTTCTTGGCCATAAATCCTGATTGAGTGCAGGCCGCTTTAAGTGCTATTTGAAAGAAAGCCACTTTAAAAATGTTTCCAGCCCAGATAGTAAAAATGCAAATAAAATATATAGATAAGAAAATATATCGAAAAGAAAAAAGAAAACACTAGGCAGTGAATGATTTGACACTTTCACCACAGTTTCTGTGGAAAAAAAGAAAAAGAAAAGAGCATAGCTTCTCCCAGATTACATTGATTTGATTTAACAAGAGTGGTTCCTCCCAAGAGGCAAATGAGTGATGGATTAGAGAGCATAGTGTGAATATTATATCACACTAAACAGAAAGCAGGGATGCCGAAAGTATGGAAAAGCAATTCTATGATCTATAATTGAGTGACTATTTTTTATCAGCAACTTGATCTGAATTTTCTGCACCAGTGGGGCTCCATATTGATTCACACCACTATCCAGGCTTGCCTGTTGGTACTTTTCACTGGGAGGGGAGGCGAGAGGTGGAATCCGGAAAAACAGCAAATAAAAATGGCGGTGAATGGGTCAGTTGTGAGGACTTTTGCAGCATATACCGGGTAAGATGGTGGAATGCCTCATCAAAGATAGAATCTCAAAACACATAGATGAACAGGCCTTGCTGGCGGAGAATCAGCACTGAGTGTGGTGATGGCGACTGGCCTGGACGCCTTTAAAAGGGGATTGGACAAGTTTCTGGAGGAAAAATTCATTACGGGGTACAAGCCATGATGTGTATGCGCAACCTCCTGATTTTAGAAATGGGCTATGTCAGAATGCCAGATGCAAGGGAGAGCACCAGGATGAGGTCTCTTGTTATCTGGTGTGCTCCCTGGGGCATTTGGTGGGCCGCTGTGAGATGCAGGAAGCTGGACTAGATGGGCCTATGGCCTGAACCAGTGGGGCTGTTCTTATGTTCTTAACTACAATTCCCAGGAAGCCTTGCAGGTCTCTTGTTATCTGGCGTGCTCCCTGGGGCATTTGGTGGGCCGCTGTGAGATACAGGAAGCTGGACTGGATGGGCCTATGGCCTGAACCAGTGGGGCTGTTCTTATGTTCTTAACTACAATTCCCAGGAAGCCTTGCAGGTCTCTTGTTATCTGGCGTGCTCCCTGGGGCATTTGGTGAGCCGCTGTGAGATGCAGGAAGCTGGATTAGATGGGCCTATGGCCTGAACCAGTGGGGCTGTTCTTATGTTCTTAACTACAATTCCCAGGAAGCCTTGCAGGTCTCTTGTTATCTGGTGTGCTCCCTGGGCATTTGGTGGGCCGCTGTGAGATACAGGAAGCTGGACTAGATGGGCCTATGGCCTGATCCAGTGGGGCTGTTCTTATGTTCTTATGTTCTTAGGAAGCTTGGTCAGTGACTGAACAGAGCAGCAAAGAGCATGCTCACGTTCTCAGATGAGAGACTCCAGAAATAAGTTTTGCAGGGAGCCTCACCATGGCATGCAAGCGACCTCTCCCCTCCCTTTCAGAGCCATTCCGGGCAGGGCGAGCAAAATGGAGACATATGCCGGGCTTCAAGGAAGAGGGGGAGGGGCCCCTTGTATGCTGCAGTGACGCTCCTTGCAAATGTAGTGCTTTGCAAACCACTCTAGCTGCACCACTGGTGCCAAATAATGCATGAGATGGCAGGTTTTCCCTTTGGATCTGCCTTTCTTGTCCATGGGCAGCGACAGAACAGCGACACTTGAACCAGACTTGAACCAGAACCAGAACACTTGGACCAGAATGGAACCAGACTGCTGGCACATAACATTAAAAAGGTGGCAGAGCAGCTTTTAAACTGATCCCTGGGGGAAGGCCGACAGAAGCCGAGGGGCATCCGGTTCGGGACTCCTCATTCCTATGTGACGAGGATGGGGAGGTTAGAGAACAACAAGGTAAAGACAGAGTAGGAGAAGAAATTGGGAATGGTAGCATGATAGGATGTGATAGACGTTTTGGCACAGTGAGAGGATGCAGGGACAAAGGAGCTAATAAGCAGCCCATCCAGAGGTTAAAAGAGAAGATGTTTCAGACCTTATTGATAAATTAAAGATCTATAAGTCACCAGGCCCTGATGGCATCCACCCAAGAGTTATTAAAGAATTGAAGAATGAAGTTGCTGATCTCTTGACTAAAATATGCAACGTGCCTCAAAACAGCCACGATGCCAGAGGATTGGAGGATAGCAAATGTCACACCGATCTTTAAAAAGGGAAAGAGGGGGGACCCGGGAAACTATAGGCCGGTCAGCCTAACATCTATACCAAGTAAGATGGTGGAATGCCTCATCAAAGATAGAATCTCAAAACACATAGACGAACAGGCCTTGCTGAGGGAGAATCAGCATGGCTTCTGTAAGGGTAAGTCTTGCCTCACGAACCTTATAGAATTCTTTGAAAAGGTCAACAGGCATGTGGATGCAGGAGAACCCGTGGACATTATATATCTAGACTTTCAGAAGGCAACACGGTCCCTCATCAAAGGCTACTGAAAAAACTCCACAGTCAGGGAATTAGAGGGCAGGTCCTCTCCTGGATTGAGAACTGGTTGAAGACCAGGAAATAAAGAGTGGGTGTCAATGGGCAATTTTCACAATGGAGAGAGGTGAAAAGCGGTGTGCCCCAAGGATCTGTCCTGGGACTGGTGCTCTTCAACCTCTTCATAAATGACCTGGAGACAGGGTTGAGCAGTGAGGTGGTTAAGTTTGCAGACGACACCAAACTTTTCCGAGTGGTGAAGACCAGAAGTGATTGTGAGGAGCTCCAGAAGGATCTCTCCAAACTGGCAGAATGGGCAACAAAATGGAAGATGCGCTTCAATGTCAGTAAGTGTAAAGTCATGCACATTGGAACAAAAAATCAAAACTTCACATAGAGGCTGATGGGTTCTGAGCTGTCTGTGACAGATCAGAAGAGAGATCTTGGGGCGGTGGTGGACAGGTCGATGAAAGTGTCGACCCAATGTGCGGCAGCAGTAAAGAAGGCCAATTCTATGCTTGGGATCATTAGAAAAGGTATTGAGAACAAAATGGCTAATATTATAGTGTCTTTGAACAAATCTGGAGTATTGTGTCCAGTTCTGGTCGCCACATCTCAAAAAGGATATTGTGGAAATGGAAAAGGTGCAAAAGAGAGCGACTAAGTTGCTTACTGGGCTGGGGCACCTTCCTTATGAGGAAAGGCTATGGCTCTTCAGTCTAGAAAAGAGACGCTTGAGGGGAGGATGGGAAGGATTATGCATGGGAAGGATAAAGTGGATAGAGAGATGCTCTTTACACTCTCACATAACACCAGAACCAGGGGGCATTCACTAAAATTGAGTGTTGGGAGAGTTAGGACAGACAAAAGAAAATATTTCTTTACTCTGCATGTGGTTGGTCTGTGGAACTCTTTGCTGCAAGATGTGGTGATGGGATCTGGCCTGGTTGCCTTTAAAAGGGATTGGACAAGTTTCTGGCATAAGAACATAAGAACAGCCCCACTGGATCAGGCCACAGGCCCATCTAGTCCAGCTTCCTGTATCTCACAGCGGCCCACCAAATGCCCCAGGGAGCACACCAGATAACAAGAGACCTCATCCTGGTGACCTCCCCTGCATCTGGCATTCTGACATAACCCATTTCTAAAATCAGGAGGTTCCGCATACACATCATGGCTTGTACCCCATAATGGATTTTTCCTCCAGAAACTTGTCCAATCCCTTTTTAAAGGCGTCTAGGCTAGACGCCAGCACCACATCCTGTGGCAAGGAGTTCCACAGACCGACCACACGCTGAGTAAAGAAGTATTTTCTTCTGTCTGTTCTAACCCGCCCAACACTCAATTTTAGTGGATGTCCCCTGGTTCTGGTATTATGTGAGAGTGTAAAGAGCATCTCCCTATCCACTCTGTCCATTCCCTGCATAATTTTGTATGTCCCAATCATGTCCCCCCTCAAGCGTCTCTTTTCTAGGCTGAAGAGGCCCAAACGCCGTAGCCTTTCCTTGTGAGGAAGATGCCCCAGCCCCGTAATCATCTTAGTCGCTCTCTTTTGCACCTTTTCCATTTCCACTATGTCTTTTTTGAGACGCGGCGACCAGAACTGGACACAATACTCCAGGTGTGACCTTATCATAGATTTGTACAACGGCATTATAATACTAGCCGTTTTGTTCTCAATACCCTTCCTAATGATCCCAAGCATAGAATTGGCCTTCTTCACTGCCGCCGCACATTGGGTCGACACTTTCATCGACCTGTCCACCACTACCCCAAGATCTCTCTCCTGATCTGTCACAGACAGCTCAGAACCCATCAGCCTCTATGTGAAGTTTTGATTTTTTGTTCCAATGTGCATGACTTTACACTTACTGACATTGAAGCGCATCTGCCATTTTGCTGCCCATTCTGCCATAAAAATCCATTACGGGTTACAAGCCATGAAGTGTATGTGCAACCTCCTGATTTTAGAAATGGGCTATGTCAGAATGTCAGGTGCAAGGGAGGGCACCAGGATGAGGTCTCTTGTTATCAGGTGTGTTCCCTGGGGCATTTGGTGGGCCGCTGTGAGATACAGGAAGCTGGACTAGATGGGCCTATGGCCTGATCCAGTGGGGCTGTTGTTCTTATGACACCTTTGTCTCTGCCTTCACCACCTCCTTGTCCCCTCTGCTGCTTCCAGCATGTTCTGCCCAGCCTATTTGCTTGAAGAAGTGGACTGGCAGGAGGCAGTGGAGATGGCAAATAAGATAGAGGGGAAGGGTCTCTCTGCCACTGCCACCTCCTTCTCGCCTGTCCAGCTTCCTCTTCAAACAATTCCGTTGGGTAGAGGATTCTGGACTAGCATGCACCACCTAGTCAATTTGCTTGAAGAAGTGGCCAGGTGGCCAAGAAGGAGGTGGCAGAAGTGGACTGATGCTCTTTTTGATTGCTTGGATGAAGGGGCAATCGTAACTAGTCCCCCCACAGCCTCTGTCTCCAGCACCTCCCAGAGAGGTGGATCACTGTAGCTTTGATCCTCTGCTCACTTGTTCTGAGTGAGCAAGAAGAGGATCAGAGTGCAAGGTGATGTGGTTGGTTGGGTGGTGGGTCAGGAGAGGTCATGGGCAGGTCCGGGGGTATAGTGTACCCCAGCACCTTCTGTAGCCTGCTACTGGAAAAAGCCACTTGGTTCTCATGGGTGGACCAGCAGAGGCTTGGGGAGTGGCTGATTCACATGCACTTAACCCCCTACTACATATGCAAAGTGATTGCTGGATTAGGCTGATAAACCTGAAGACAGCACTTTTTCCCACTCATCAGAATAGTCTGCAGATCATTAACCAGCCTAGAGCTGGAAAATCTCTCTGAGATGAAGGGGGGAAAAATGAAAAGGGCATCATTTAATAATGATTCCTTGACTCCTGACCCTTCCGCTCCACACTCCGAGGCCCAAACCTTGATGTGGAAAATTTTTCAGATTGGATTCTCATTTCTGTCAGCTTAGATCAGTGTAGCTGGAAGAGGTTGCCATCAAATTGTGTGTTTTTTAAGACGTACTGTTCGATCTTAATTAAAGCCCTGTTGAAACGCCCTCAGTAAAATGAACTCATTGAAAGAGCAGATAATTTAAGATCATCTACTGAGGCCTACTTCTGCAATGCAGGATATAAAATTTTTATTTGATCTTATAATATAAATATAATTAGATAAGAAGGGAAAGGTTCACTTCTCTTTCGTACTGCTCATCAAAACTCTATACTCTTTTTCAATCTGAGCCTTAGATGAATTGCCATTGGGGCTCTGCAGGATACTGGTCCCAGAAACACAACCCCATTGGCCTTTACACATCCACACACACACATACTAAAAGCCCAATCCTATCCATACCTATTCAAAAGTAAATCCCATTACAGTCAATGAGACTTACTCCCAGGTAAGTGTGGATAAGATTGCAGTCTTACTAACTAAGGGCGTAATCCTAACCTTTGGTTAGGCTGGTGCCAGTCCAGGAGGGTCACAAACATGCCATAAAGCATGTTTCCACCACCTCAGGAGTGGTGGCCAGTGCAGGGACGTGCACCGGCCCGGGGAGGCTGTATACAGCCTCCACACTGACTTAGGGAGGGAGGGTTGCATCAGCCAAGCTTGGCCAATGCAGGGGTCTGGGGAGGCGGGGAGGAGGTGGGAACGCGTGCTGGCCCGCGGAGGCTGTATTCAGTGTCCACACGAAATTGGGGAGGGAGAGCTGCGTTAGCTGAGCTCGGCCGACACAGGGGTCTGGGGAGGGCAGAGAGGAGGTGGGGAGGAGGGGGTAAACCGGTGGGGAGCGGGAGGTGGGGCTGGAACAGATTGTTATGATGGATCCCAACCCACGAGCACTGCAGAACAGCTTCAAGCAGCTGTGTTTTCCTAGGGCTTCTACCTCCAGAGGTGGCACAAGTCAGAGGAGACCAATTGGGGCCATGGTGGCTTACCCAAGAGTAAGGGGAAGTGTTTCCCCTTGCCTCCAACTGAGCCACTTCTGGTCCCAATCTTGCGCTGGATACAGCACAGGTCTCCTGGCCTACCTGTTCCAGCGCAAGATAGAATTGTGCTGTAATAATGACACAATCCTATTGTGTCTCTGCATGGGTGGAGACTGTCACAAACATGCCATAAAGCAATTGCAACGGTGTTAATAATAACATAAGAACATAAGAACAGCCCCACTGCATCAGGCCATAGGTCCATCTAATCCAGCTTCCTGTATTTCACAGCATCCACCAAACTGGCTAGCTGCACATCCCGCACTGCCGCACCTGCTATCCAGAGTCTGAAACTGCTTGAAGACACTCCTGTTTGAAACTGCTTGAAGACACTCCTGTACCACCCAGATGCTACCATCTGGTACCATCTGGTACCATCTGATACCAGATGCTACCCAGATGCTACCCAGATGGCCAAGATGTGTAGCCAGCCAGCATGTTCCCTGTGCCATAATCGGAATCCACATCCCCCTCCCTGTGGCTGCTTTTTGAGAAAGAACATAAGAACAGCCCCACTGCATCAGGCCATAGGTCCATCTAATCCAGCTTCCTGTATTTCACAGCATCCACCAAACTGGCTAGCTGCACATCCCGCACTGCCGCACCAGCTATCCAGAGTCTGAAACTGCTTGAAGACACTCCTGTACATTGCCTTTGGAGACAAGTGCTGGACACCCAGATGGCCAAGATGTGTAGCCAGCCAGCATGTTCCCTGTGCCATAATCGGAATCCACATCCCCCTCCCTGTGGCTGCTTTTTGAGAAAGAACATAAGAACAGCCCCACTGGATCAGGCCATAGGCCCATCTAGTCCAGCTTCCTGTATCTCACAGCGGCCCACCAAACGCCCCAGGGAGCACACCTGATAACAAGAGACCTCATCCTGGTGCCCTCCCTTGCATCTGGCATTCTGACATAGCCCATTTCTAAAATCAGGAGGTTGCGCATACACATCATGGCTTGTAACCCATAATGGATTTTTCCTCCAGAAACTTGTCCAATCCCCTTTTAAAGGCATCCAGGCCAGATACCGTCACCACATCCTGCGGCAAGGAGTTCCACAGACCAACCACACGCTGAGTAAAGAAATATTTTTTTTTGCCTGTCCTAACCCTCCCAACACTCAATTTTAGTGGATGTCCCCTGGTTCTCGTGTTATGTGAGAGTGTAAAGAGCATCTCTCTATCCATTTTATCCTTCCCATGCATAATTTTGTATGCCTCAATCATGTCCCCCCTCAGGCATCTCTTTTCTAGGCTGAAGAGGCCCAAACGCCGTAGCCTTTCCTCATAAGGAAGGTGCCCAGCCCAGTAATCATCTTAGTCGCTCTCTTTTGCACCTTTTCCATTTTCACTATGGAAAAGTATTCCACTATTCTAAAAGTATTCCACTATAGTATTCCACCATTTCCATTTCTATTTCCACTAATATGCTTCAATAGCACAAGCGGGAAGGCAGAACTTCTATCACTGCCATGGGAATCCTCAGAGATAAGCCTACTATTTAGCAGCCATAAGTCCAAGGAATGTAATGGCGGCGGACAGGGAGATGCACAGTGTTACAAAACCAGTGCACACAAGTGCCATCAATCTCACCCTTCAATCCACCTCCTTCCCTGCCCTCCACACTCTCTGGGAACAACCTCATTCCTTCCCTCCCTGCCCCACTCTTCAGAAACGCTCTTTATATTTTGGAGGGCACATTTTGGAGGGCTATGTTTCTTTTTTTAAAATCAAACATAACGAATCTGCCACAGCATCAGCACCTGCTCTTCGGGATAGTTCCCATACAGCTAATGGAGTCCCAAGAGAATCCTCCCTGGCGTAGCTGCCTATAACTTTTAAACTCCTGCCACCCAGCCAGCATCCATTTCCCACTTCCTCTTCAGCTGATGCCTTCTTCCTGTTTCCTCCAAGCTTCCTTAGCATTCCTTTCCCAGTCTCTGCTCCATGGCCATCTCTGTGCCCAATCTTATCTCCTGCCACACTATAGATAATCCCTGGAGGCAAGTGCTTCATGCTGTGGGGGGATGTGATCTGGAAGCCTCAGTAGGGGCCATCTTTGGACCTATGCCAGCAAAATAGCTGGCATATGTTGGAGGAGCACCAGGGGGTAGGGCAGGACAAGTCAAAAAATGAAGGATAGGATCTGGCATGCCTGACTGCCATGGAATTCACCCCCTCCCTCCCCTGACACACCCATCGGTTCCTCCCCCCAAACACCCCTCCCCGCCTACTGCTCATCTCCACCAACATACCTCCTCTAGAAATGCCTGGTTGCTCCAGGGGCTTGCACATGGGTGAGGTCACCAGCCATTCGTGCTGGCAGCAGCTCTGTTGCATGCTTCATCTGCAGTGCCAATGAAGAGGGCTAGCAGTGGAAGGTGCCAATAGGATCGGGCCCTCAGAGTCGCTTTTGTTTAACCTATTAAAATAGTGTTCTATTACCTGTTTTCCTAAGACCATCCCCCTGATGTTCTCACAGCACAATTCTAGGCATGTCTACTCAGATGTAAGCCCTACTGAAATCAATGGGGGTTGCTCCCAAGTAAGAGTATATAGGATTGCAGTATCAGGGCCCAATCCTAAACAGAACCAGGGGACATCCACTAAAATTGAGTGTTGGGAGAGTTAGAACAGACAAAAGAAAATATTTCTTTACTCAGCGTGTGGTTGGCCTGTGGAACTCCTTGCCACAGGATGTGGTGATGGCGTTTAGCCTGGATGCCTTTAAAAGGGGATTGGACAAGTTTCTGGAGGAAAAATCCATTATGGGTTACAAGCCATGATGTGTATGCGCAACCTCCTGATTTTAGAAATGGGCTATGTCAGAATGCCAGATGCAAGGGAGGGCACCAGGATGAGGTCTCTTGTTGTCTGGTGTGCTCCCAGGGGCATTTGGTGGGCCGCTGTGAGATACAGGAAGCTGGACTAGATGGGCCTATGGCCTGATCCAGTGGGGCTGTTCTTATGTTCTTAGTGCGCGTTGGCATACCACCGGCGTGCATTGTTGCAAACATGCTGTAAGGTAGGTCTGCAGCCCTAAACACCTGTCCAGCACTGGTGCTAGGTCAGTGCAGGCCAGCGCTGGGCTACTGCCAGTAGACTGCCGCCGCTCCGCAGTCATGTGGACCGCTGGGCAGCAATGTGGTAGGCGGGGGCTTGGGGGGATGTGGGGAGGAGGCGTTGCAGGGCAGGGGAAGCAGGTAGAGGGTGGGGAGTAGGTGTGCCGGGAGGAGGGAGTGGGGTGGGAGGGAGGAGGCTGCCAGCCCGACACGGAGGCTCTTGATTCTACAGCGACCCCATTGCTGCGGGCACTGCCCAGGTTGAGCTCAGGATGCAGTGGCAGCCATTTTTGGCGCTGCTGCAGCCCTGAGCATTGGGCAGCTCAGGATTGGGCTGCCCGTTTCCTATGCATGGCACTACTCTGGTACCTTTTAATAGACTGGTAGGTTATCAAAGGTATTATTCGGTTTAAGTGATGAAAGTGACACACTCAGTAGGCTTTTGTAAATATCCGTTTGAAGAATCCCAGCTGTCATAAAAATAACCAAGCTGTCAGCTTCCAAAGTCAGGGCGAAGCAAGGAGGTTAGCAGAAATGAGACCCAACGTGAAGAATTTTGCGGTCACCACGTCTGGGGAGGCATCTGCTGCAAAGTACAGGCTCTCGAGTCAACAGGCACTTTGATCGCGTGATGATTTATGTCAGCCATCAACCAGCCAGCACGCATCTGTCACCCGGATAATGTGGCATAAAAGAGAATTTAATTGCTTCTGGATTATAAATAAAAATGAACATTGCAGAAATGAATTACACAATCACTGTTCATTTGTACGTTGTGCTATCAAGGGCAAGAAAAACCAATGGGCATAAAACAAAGTCATTTTTTTTCCCCCTCTCCCGCTTTACCAGGAGGTACCACTGGGAATGTTCCCATAACAAATGGCAACCAGCACATTTTCAAGCAGAGGAGAACCTGCATTTTGGAAAAACTTGGGATTGATGGACCTGGCAAACATCTTCAATCAGTGGCTGTGGTTTGCTAATGGAGGAAGCAATCTGGAAAGAAAGGACTCGTGAATGTCATGTGCCGGAGAAACTTTCGCGTGCTGATAATCTCTTTCCCGTCTCCCCCCGCTTGGTGGCCACAGTCTGGGCCAAACAAAACAACCAGTTTGGGTTATGGAGACGCCACCAGAGTTGGAATTCCCTGGTGCGGGATGGGCTGTGTATGTCCCACAATATGCTATCATGATTATGACTTTCCATTTTGGCTCAATGCAAATTTCTCAAAGAATATACGGTTTTGTTACAATGAATCCAGTGGCATCGCTAGGGTTTTCATCACCCAGGGCAGGAGGCCAGCACATCAGCCTCAAGACGGACCTCCTCCCATGCAGTAGACGGGGCAACGCCCTGAGCAATGGGCAAAGTGATGCACCATTGCCCCACCCCCACTGGTTTTTTGGCTATAACTTTTGATGAAATTTTGCATGAAATTACACATTGATTGGTATATAACATGATGGTATTATTTGAAAACCCCCTGGGGGCTGAGGGATAAGAATAGGCCCTCTGTTTGGCTGTATTTGTCGTAAGAGGTGACTAAACAGCCACCGGGTAGGTGGGACTCATCAGCCTGAATGAGGCAGCTCGTTCAAGAGAAGGAAAACTCTGATCCCAAACCTCCACTGCCTTGTGGCTACATCCAGTTATGGAAAAGGCTTCAGGAGTCAACCTCTAGGCAAAATCAGGAGCCGGAGTCCCTGAGGCAGTTCATGGCTGAACACAGTCACATTCTGGCAACTCCTGCGACGCCGCTGGAACCAACCGTATTGGCTTCTGCCTTTCCATTGGACCATTTCAGCGACGTGGAGAGGGGGGATTTGCTGCATGGGTAACAGCCTATCCTCCATATCTACTTTACCCAGGCTTCGTGCACTGGAGAGGACACTAACCACCATTCAGAGCGCGATACCATAGTCTTCCGAGACTGAAGGATGCCAACAAGTATTATTTGAAAATGCCAAGATGCAAAAAATTTTGGCTAGTGTGCCTAACCCAGTGCAGCCTGTACCCCCACACCCCACTAGTGACACCACTGCTGGATCAGTGCACAGATCCATATGCTCCAGTGCCCTGTCTCCCAACAGTGGCCAACCAGAGAAGTTATCAATGCAAAGAGTTATCAAAGTAGTATTGCTCCTGATTGTGCACATTTCATTTAGCGTTCATGAGTAATAGCTATTGGTTGACTTATCCTGTATGAGTTTGTTTAATCCTCATTTTAAAATGAGGCAGGGATGGTGGTAGAGGGAGAGCAGAACAGGGAGCAGGGAGGCAGCAGGGGAGACAGCAGGAGGGGTGGATCTGGTGGCAATGGAACATGCCAGATACTATCCCCTGTTTCAGTTATGTTCTGTGTCCACCATAGCTCTCTAGGTTCCATCCAGATCTATCTCTGACCATGACCTAGATCTACCTGTGGACAGGTGTTATTTTTAAAATTAAAAGTTGATAAGCCTGTACAGATTGAAGAAATGGTATCCAGCAGGTATCTAGCAAATATCTAAGAGGACACAATCCATGGCTGGAAATGTTCAGGTAAGTAGGTTGCAACTTGCCAAAGTCAAACTTAGTGGATCCTGTTACATTACTTACATGGGCAGCCCATTCTTGAGCTGCCCAGAGTGCAAGGCTGCCGTGGCATCCTGAGCACAACCAGGCAACCTCCAGCGGCTCCTCAGAGGAATGGGACATTCATCCCCTTCCCCCAGGTAAAGGAAGTCGTCCTGCAGTTGGGCTATTCGATTCTGCGGCAGCTCTGGAGCTGCCACAGAATCAAAGAGTTCTGTGTCTGGCCCCGTGCCCTGACACAAAGCTTAGTATTCGGTGGAGCTAAGCTCCACAAGTCCTGCCCTTCTCCCACCCCACTCCCTCCCTCAGCACTTCTCCTCCCTGCCTCCCCCCACACCCCCACCTACCTCTCTGCCGTGGTTCAGGCTACTGCGGAGCAGCACTAGCTTTCCACCAGCGCTAGCCCAGTTCAAGCTTGCGCTGGATCAGCACCAGTGCTGGGCCAGCACTAAGACTCACAAGCCTGCCTTATGGCACATTTGCAGCAGTGCACGCCAGCGGTAAGCCAGCGAGCAAAGCTCCGTATTGGGCTCAAAAACATTTTATTTATGAAGGTCGGAACAAATTCAGGACTTTGGTTGTTTGCTAATTTTTGAAATCAGCAAGAGGTGGTTCACTTTAATGAGCGATAATGATGTAATGCATGATTAACTGGGTTGATAGCAAGTGCTTAGCAAGACAGATATCCCCTGCCATGCAAGCAGGACACATAAAAACGCTGCTATCTTCCATTTTGAAAGGCTTGCCGAATGACAAGTTGGAGAGATCACCTACGTTTCCAAGAGAAGCAAATCGAAGAAAAAATGCAATGGCGGCATCTTGAGCAGAGCTGATGTTCAACCAATGTGCCACAGCACATTGGAGTGAGGCAAGTAGTCTGCAAGTATGCCACAGGAGTTTGGTGGTCATTTATTAGAACGGCCTTAGGGGATGTGAGCCCCCAGCCACAGTGTGATGTGCCTCGACAATTGTCCAAAAACTGGTGGTGTGCCTTGACAATTATAGCACCCTTGTCAGTGTGCTGTGAGATGAAAAACGCTGAACATCGCTAACCTAGAATGATGGCAGTATAAGAAAAGACAAACTGTCACCAAAAATGCCCAACTGCCCTTGGGCTATTTTTCTCATTTGTTTTAAAGCAGAGCTACACATGATCCCGATTGTGTGCCTGGGAGAGGGAGCATGGCTAGCATGGAAAAAATGCTCTGCCACACAGCCCTGTCCATGTTCACAGGTAGTTAAGTGGGTTGTCGCAACTCTTCACCTGGCTGGTGCTACTATGGATTTGATTCTAGTAAGAACCCCTAAGTTTCCAACATTCTACTGGGAGCCCTCCCCCCTTCCCCAATGGCCATCCTCTGCTTTGTAGCCTGGGATAGTGGTAGCAGATACAAACTACCAAGGTTTTTGTCACAGCCAGCTGCTGGTCCAATAAAGGGAAATCGAAAAGCAAGAACAGTTGCATGTGCGCTAACCACTAGGTGCAACTCCCTTCAGTCAACCTGGGGAAAAGGACTCTCTCTTTTCCCTGCCATAAATCATTTAAATCAATCAATGTAAGGCAGCTTCCTGCTTTCCTAAGACTGATTTCCAGCATCGCAACATACTTACAGTGTAACTTCTTCCAAGTTGGAGGGCTCTCTCCACCTGCCCCCATTCCCCCCTTCCCTCGCTTTCATTCCCCACCATTTGTTCTATTTTCATGAGGATGACAGAAGTCAAAAAAGGAGTCACAGAGCCCAATCCATACTCATTAAGAGCAGTGCGCCTTGCTATTGCCGGTGCTTCCTTCGGCGCTAATTGATGTGTCATTAAACTTTGAGAGGAGAAGGTTCCATGCTCCCGTGACAGCTGTTCCGCTGTGCGGTGGGCTGAGAAAGAACACCATTAAGAGTAATTAAGGAAAGAGGCTGGAACATAAGGAAGGGAACCTTTACCTCCTCGAGACGAAAAGTCCTCCGTGTATACAAAAAAATGATGATTGCTCATAAGTGACCTCACCAAAACACCAGTGAGGAGGCAGATGTCCAACAGACTGCAGGCAAGAATCAATGCCAACACATCCTTCTACCCCCTGCGCTTCGCTCAGTATGTTCCTCCACCACTTCAAACACACCATGCACTCATCCTTCGTTTTGGTCTTCGTTTGGTACAAAATTATGCAGGGGATGGCCAGAGTGGATAGGGAGATGCTCTTTACACTCTCACATAATACCAGAACCAGGGGACATCCACTAAAATTGAGTGTTGGGCGGGTTAGGACAGACAAAAGAAAATATTTCTTTACTCAGCGCGTGGTCGGTCTGTGGAACTCCTTGCCACAGGATGTGGTGCTGGCGTCTAGCCTAGACGCCTTTAAAAGGGGATTGGACGAGTTTCTGGAGGAAAAATCCATTATGGGGTACAAGCCATGATGTGTATGCGCAACCTCCTGTTTTTAGGAATGGGTTAAGTCAGAATGCCAGATGTAGGGGAGAGCACCAGGATGAGGTCTCTTGTTATCTGGTGTGCTCCCTGGGACATTTGGTGGGCCGCTGTGAGATACAGGAAGCTGGACTAGATGGGCCTATGGCCTGATCCAGTGGGGCTGTTCTTATGTTCTTATGTTCTTATGTCTCCAACTCTTTTGCTCTCTTTCATTCCATGTCATACATTTTAAAAGCCAGAAAATGCCATTATTGACTGTGAGGGGTTAGGGATGTTGCTGGCACAGACCCCACAACCACCCAAGCTCTAGGTAGTCCATCCCAGCTCCCCCCAGTCCAGGTACAAGTTTACTTGGCCCCACCCCATTCATTAACCCTGGGAGGCCAGCAGGGTGGGTCAAGGAATAGAGCCAATACAGCAGGGCACCAACTGAGTTACATTGAGATCAAGTAAGCTTAGCTAGAAAGAGCTAGACAACCAGGTCAGGAGGAAGGTCCAGGAGGTCAGAGACACAGCTTTCCCATCCTTAGCCCACCTGGGATCCCACCCCTCTGTAATGGGAAACATTGGCCAAGAGCCCAGGACCCCTCTGTCAAGGACCACCCACCTCTGTTGGGGTTCATCCCTATTGGGGAACATAGGAAGGCACTTTCTGAACCAGTTCCTGGCAGGCTGAGGGGCTGTGATTCTACCCCCACAGGGGTCTTGATATATTAACCAATACAAGAATGCCCCCATGGTGTGTTACTTCACCTATTGGTATATTAACACCGATACATGCAGATATTCCATGTAGCTCATGCTGGAGGAGGACTACCCTGGCCCATCCAGTGAGAAGTGATCATCTGGGAGGATGCACCTACACCACAGCATGGGAACACTGAGTTTCTGATTTTATTGGAATCTATGGAGTCTGTTAGAAGCATGCCTCTGGCAAGCCCCCCTGTCTGTACATCCAGGCCAGCAAAACGACCCTGACCAATCCCATGAGCATCTCCCAACTCTTTTGGCATGGAGCTTCTCCTATGGGATGAGGTGGGTGCCTTGGGGGAGGGGGGACTACTTTATGATTCTAGGTAACTTATTTGCAACAACTTTCATCAAAGTTTTAGAGATCCATGCAGTTCCTTGGAAGCACGGACCAGGGCCCGCACTGAAACAGTTATTCGCAACCTGGGGCCCGCATTCCTCTGAGAGTTCATCCCCTACACCAGCATCATTAATCCCGCTTTGGATTCTGGGTTTACATAAAGTGAGAGCTATGTAGCAAGAAGCAGGGCTTTAATAATATTTGACCTGATTGCAAAACAAGCTACATAGCCCTATGCCCCTTCCACATTGGCCTTGTGGAGGTGTGTGTGTGGGGGGGGGGGGGGTGCATGTGTGAGCATAAGTGCAAAATGTGATGTACAATGAATGTATCAAATCTGCTGCCACAAAGATGTGGCAATGACCACTAGTTTAGGGGATCAGGCAAATTAATATAAGACAAGTCCATCAACAGCTACTGGTGCATAATGGCTAGATGCACCTCTAGGCTGAGAAGGATGTGGCTGAATCACAGTTGCTGGAAGAGAGGACAGCAGCAGGAAAGCGCTATTGCTTGTGGGCTTGCCAAGGGGCATCTGGTCGACCGCTATGGAAAACAGGTCACAGGACTATGGATCGAATCCAGCAGGGGTCTCATTATCTTCCTACACATCTCTTGCCTTGGAAAGCCCAGAAACAGGAGATGTAGGCAGATTGTCCTCTCTCATTGTTACTTCCCAGGAACTGGTATTCAGAGACGTACTGGAAGTTGCAAAGAGCCAGTAGCAACTGATAGGCTTCCTCTTGTAACAGAAAACTCCATCCATTAACAACATGCTGTTTGAAGAAGTATAGGTGGGACCATGATATCCAGGAGGAGGTTCTGTTCCCCCCCCTCCGCCCCGTGAATAGCAAACCCATGGATAACATGATCCATGGTGGGGGGGAGGGTTCCTTGGAAGACTTCTAGATACAACCAAAAGTCCCTTCCATTTGTGTCCAGAGGCGTTCTGAGGTGCAGGCAGGCTACAAGCCTCAAAACGCCTCCCAGAGGCTTCTGAGAAGCATTTTCTGTTTTTTGTAAAACCAAAGTACATCTCAGAAGCCTCTGGGATGCTATCTGAGGTGTGCAACCACAGAGGCCGCATGAGATCTCCATGTTTCTCAGAACACCACCTGAACTTGATTAGAAGGCACTTCTGGACACATCTGGGCAGTTCAGTGAGACCCTCCAGTCACTGGTTTGGAATCTGCAGTAACTCAAATCTGTGGGTTCTGAACCTGCAGCTCAGAAGGGCCCAGTAACAGACCTGCCCTCGAGGTGCCCTAGGGCAAAGGTCCGTGATGCCGCGCCCCCATACCATGCTACCACCCCCATGCTTACCGGTGAAACGGAGCCTTACACAACTCTGGGATCAACTGACTAAACGTTCTGAGGCTTCCCCGCTGTCTTAAACTTCCGGGAAGCCAGAAGTACAGTTTCCAATCACTTTGGGAGACTCAGGGCCCAATCCTATCCAGCTCTCCAGCACTGGTGCAACCCTAATGCAGCCCCGAGGAAAGGGGACAAATGTTCCCATACCTCAAGGTGACATCTGTGATTGCCTCCCCACCACAGAATGTAATACATGCCCCCCTGGCACAGCAGCACCCGCACTGGAAAATTGGATAGGATTGGGCCATCAGTAAGGCTTCCCACGTGGTCCTAGAGTCTCGCAAGCTCAGTGCCCAGGGCATTTGCCCAGCACTTTTGCCCAGTTCTAGGTCCACCACTGAGAGGGCCCACAGTACTTCCTTTTGTCTATTCTGCATCTCCTGCTACTTGATTTCATTGAATGATGCAAGGTTCTAGCCTGAAACGAGTGCCTTCTCTGCCAGCTTCGCCATCTGAGAATGAACTGGTGAAAGGGGGGTGTGTGCTTTGAGCTCAGTACTATAAATGGAATTATCCATCCTGACCAGTTCCCCTTTCCTTTCAATTCAACCTTGCATCTTGTAGCAGGGTTTGCACACCAAAGATCTCAGTCTAATACCTGGAGCACCTTTGAAGGTTGGAAGCCACAAGTCGTCCCACCTTGCCTCTAAAATAACTCCACAACCAACGAGCTTCCAATTTAACCAGGTTTATTAACACATCAGGCTCAGCCATTTTACTTGTGATCATTTTCCTCTTTTGACACACTTTTCGATCAAAGCCATATCACATTTATCTGTGAATGGGAAGACAAACTGTTACCAGCAGTTGTGAGCAGCAGCTGTTACCCTGCACATGCCTGATCTCGTCTGATCTTGGAAGCTACGCTGGGTCTGACCTGGTTTAGTACTTGGATGGGAGACCGCCTGGGAATACTGGGTGCTGTAGGCTTATACCATAGTCTTTCGCGACTGAAGGCTGCCAACCATTTGGGAAGACAAAAAACCCACCAGTAAACAAACTGATCCTGATCATTAATTCATGGGTGGGGTGGGGGAAACAGAACTGCCATCACCGCTTTGCCTGGTTACAGATTGGTTTAAAGAGGCCATTTGTAATCAGCAGATATTATCCTTCCATTCATCTGATTATTCCAAATTTGAAAATGTCTTGTCAGAGTAGTGTGAGGTTCCTTAATGGTAAAGAGGGATTTTCATGCTCAGATATAAATCTTGCCTTATAGATTTATTTGAAGGAGGATAGGAGGGGGCTGTCAAAGTTTTGCCTTAATGAGCCTTCCTAACAAAAGAAATAGAATCTTGAAAGACTTTCAGGGTAGAAGTGAAAAAAGAGAGACAGGCAGCCTCAGCTGGTGCTGCCTTCCTGAGCTTGGCGCACCAAAGGTCCCAGGAAGGAGCAAAGCCGCAAGTCATGCTTGCCACAGTGCGACCCTCCCTCCTGCTGAAACAGTGACTGTAGGTGACTGCCGAATCCAACAGTGAGTTCCTCTCTAGCATGTCCATTGAGAACGTGTATTCTGAGAAAATAAGAGAGGGAGATTGGCAGTTTGATGCTCTGTGGGAGCTCATGGGAGGCTGCAGAAGCTGGTTGGCATCCAATTCATTCCTGGTATCCACTGTTTGCGCTTAAGGGTCTCTGCCCAGGACTCCAGTGGGAATTATTATTTTAAAGCAATAATAAAATAAAATAGTTAACATTTTTCTTTTTCTCTATTTCATCATATTTATAAATCAATTTCCCACAAAAGGGTGTAACCAAAGTAGCTGACGATCAATTAAACACGCAATTAGAACAAAATTAATGAAGCAATAATCAGTGGAAAGCAAAGGGCAGCAGGAGAATAGTAAAGACAAAACAATTTAATTCCATATGCTTGATGAAATACAAATGTCATAATAGTCTGCCTAAACACAGGAAGAGAGGGAGCCTGCCAGGTATTTTGCAACTACAGAGCCACCACCATAAAAGCCCTGCCTCAGGTATCTGACAGCTGTACAGATAGCAGTGATGGCCCAAAATCAGGGTGTCCAGCCCCAGGTGGGGTACCTGCCACCCCAGGGATTTCAGGTTTGATGGGGTCCACAACAAATCATGGCTGTTAGGCAAATAGAGTAACTCCCCCTCTGCAGGCCCAGAGTGCTTGGCTCAGATAGGCTACAGAGGAAGGGAGTTGCTTCACCCTTATCCTTCTCTCCACTTGTAGCTCCTTGTAGGCTCACAGTCCAGCCTGCTTCCTCACTAGCCAGCCTCTTTGCCACCACTGATCTTCACCCCTGGCCTGCCCCTGACTTATAAAGGGTTTGACAGCCCCCTCTGAACCTGCCCCTTCCTCCCTCCCTGGTATAAGGTCTGTCTCAGGATCCTGCCCCCCTTCTCCCCCTTGCTTCCTCGGTCCCTCTCCCAGAATCAAACCCCTGCAGATGTTGAGGCACGACCTTATTCCATTAGGACCAATGGAGGAACAAGAAACTTGGTCTTTAAATAGTCTTTAAATCTATTTTTTCCACTTTTTTATCCACGGATTTTTTTAATCCACTAGGGATTCTGCAACGGAACCGCAGCAGATGACGAGGGATGACCTGTACACTATGATCTCGTGCAGACATACCTGGGAAGAAGCCCTGTTGGACATTAGTGGGGCTTACATTCCCATAGACTTGCATAAGATTGAGCTGTATGGATACTTCTGAGGAGGATCACCTTCAGCTCTGTGAACCTGTCCTTCAGCTGAACCTTAAATTATCTCAAAAACCAGATGTACACTATGCCACTGCCATGCAGCTGCTACCAGCTCCATGCGATAGGTTGTGAAGCAAGCTGGTCACCCACTTGTGGGTCTCTCTAACCACCAACAGCCCACACATTGATTCTTCTTAGGATCATGGTTTTCAATTTTTTTCTTACTCCAGCACACTGACCTCTATGGTCCCCTCTATGGTCTTTGCCTCTTGTGACATCACTTCTGGCTTCTGGGAGACTGATTCATGTTCTGTGGGTCTATTTCTAGGGCAACTGCCTGTTATAACAAATTCTCTGTCCCTCTTCCTTCACCTGTTTAGAGCCATAGAACCCGGAAGAGTTATTCAGTGATTTTCAATGCTGTGGTCCAAAATTCCGTGGCACACCAGTGGACCTCTTTGTGGCACACTGGTTGAAAATCGCTGTCTTCAGAGGAAGAAGGTGGGGAAGCATGCTTAGCTTCTCTCTCACACAGTTGCATTCCAATAATCACTTTCCAAGGGAGATAAATGTGCATGGTGCAGGAAGCAAAGTACTCTCAGGGCCAACTTATCCAGTGGGCACATGGCCTAGAGCCACAATACCTTTAGGGGCCCATGAAAATAGTTTAATTTCTTTTAAAATTAGAAGAAGAAAAAATAACTTTTAGGGTTGATGAAAATGTTTTAATTTTGTTCTTACATCAGAAAAAAGAAACTTTTAGAGCCCATGAAAATCTATTAAATTTTGCTGACACATTTGATCCCTGTTGTGTATATGTGACTTTGGGCAGAAATGGCTTAAGCCTTTTGGGTAAAGAAATGGGTTAAAACAGAAAAAAATGAAATAAAATGTTGATGTCTTTAAAGGTATACTAAAAATCACTTTCAATGTTGGTATTATGATGGTGGGAGGGACCATGAAGGCAAAGTGCCTCTGACTTTGTAGGAAAAAAGACAGTGATTTTTTTTTTTTTAACTGCTGGATTTCAGATGCACAGGATACGTTCCAGACCATATCAAGCTTGTATTTGAGACACCACTTATGACTTCTTCATTGTACTCCTTTGCATTTCTTGTCTGTTCAAATAAAGTATTTCCAATAAAAAATGGGGAAAGGGGGGGATGGAGATTAACTCTTTTGTTATTTATCTGCTTCCATTTTCCTCTGGCTGAGAATTCACTTACCTAACCCTTCACCCAGAATGCCCAGAAGACAACTAAATTCTCAGATGTCCTTTCAGAAGAAATACTGAAGTAGTAGCATTTTTGAGCCTATCACCCAGGAAACACACACACAGACATGCACACTGTGTGGTTACTAGAGTGTCCTTGTTCATAACCAACGTCCAGGGCTTTATCCATCTGAAGGATACGGATGTGACTTGCAAAATGTTATAGCAGCATTGTGCATTGTGGGTATTGTACCTGCGGATGGGATTAGTCCAGATTCATTGTCCTTAGAGCTGTAACCCATTCATTTCAGGGTGACAGAACCATGCAACACAATAGGTTTGATGTGGGTGGTATATCTAGGAATCACCTAGTCTGGCCTCTGATGTATATATCAGAGTATCAGATGTATATATCTGATGTATATACATGCAGAAGCAGTATAGTGTGCCAGGACCCATTAGAGAGGGCGCATGGGGGACATCGTACCTCCGCCTGGAGTCAAAAAGGGGGCCCAGAATCCAAAGCCTGAAATTTTGTGGGATCTCGGAAAATGGTTGCATATATTGTGTGTATATGCAACCATATATTGTGTGAAGTCTAGCATTCACATTTTGTGTTAGCAAACATAGTTTTATATATTGTAGTTTGTCGAAAGTAAGATCTACTGATTGTATTAAATTATGATTCCATGGAGAACGGGAGGAACACCCCCCCCCCCAAAAAAAAACTTAGTACCCTGAAAGGGGCCCAAACTTTATACCCCCTGATGAAATTCCTCTCTATTACCTATCCACCAGCAGGGTTTCCTTTAGGGTCTGTGCCAGGGCCATGCAGTGGGTGGGGAGACGGGGGAGGCAAGTGAGGCAGAGCCTCCCCACTGGAGTTCTACAAAAAGCGCCATTGCTGTGTGAAGCACCAGAGCACCCATACTCATGCGCACAGCTTCTCCACCCACACCACGCCCCTGGGGGAAAGAGATCTCTGCAGCCCCTCGTGAAAAATCCCCTGTAAAGAGAGACCTAACTAGAAAAGGATCCTAAGCCTCGCTGCAAACTCCCTTGGGGGGGAGAAGGTGCTTTGGATCATATGGGCTGAGCAAGGGGAGTGGCAGCTTGTGCAGGACAGAGGGTGGGTGGGAGTTTGTGAATGAGGTTTGGGGATGTGCTGGCTCAAGGGACTACATTCCCCAGCAGGCCCTGTTGTGACCAGGACTCTGAGCCTGAAGGGGGAGGAGGAGCCTTGCTGCAGGCCTGGCACAAGGAGGGCATCCTCTGGGGGGCCTGAACCTAGCCAGGGAGGGAGGGGAAAGGGGGTGGCCTGGGAGCTGCAGGTGTGTGCAGAAGACTGGCAGATCCTGGGGTGGGGGGGAGAAGGAGAGACAGGGCTGTGGCTCTGCACTGGGGAGGTCCAGGAGGGAGAAGGGCTGCTGGACTCCCCTCCTGCACCCATGAAGGGCGGCCTGTGCTGGACTGGCATCCACTTGTGCCTGGTTAGGGACCTGATGCAGCCCCCTTTGGGCGTCCTCTTCCTAGGCCCCTCCAGTGATAGCCAGGCCCAGACTCTCCTCCTGCACCTGTGAAGGGCAGCCTGTGCTGGCCTGGCACCCACTTGTGCCTGGTTAGGGACCTTGTTGGGAAAAGGTTTTGTTAAGCACTGTGGCCTGTTGTGCGAAGTGCGGACCTTTCTGGGAACTCAGGCAGGCAGGTCTTCTGCCTGATGCCATTCCAGTGAGAAGACTTCCTTCTGAAGGCCGGCTGCATGAAGCACAGGCCAGAAGCACTAGTGCGCTGGGTTTTTTGTTTGTTTTAAGCTTCCAAGTCATTTTTTTTTCAGTTAGTAGCTTGCTAGGCATGCTAAGATTTTGCAAAACAAGTTTGGAGCTAGAGGAGATGGCCGTCTCCATGAACTTCAGTCTTTCAGTGTTCACTTGCTTCTCACACGCTGGAGATGCAATGGAAAAAGAGACTACACAAAAACTGCACGGAAAATGGTGTTGCACTCCAAAGTATATGGGGGGGTAATCTAGACGTGCAGGGGTTGGAGTGGCACGATCCTGTCCCCCGTTGAGGGGGACAATCGTAAGCATGCAGGGAGCCAGGTTTTATACTACTAAGTTAGCAGGAAAAAGTGGGTAGTCTGGTGAGTGCGTGCAAAGGTGAAACACGAACATGCCCCTAGTGCACTAGAAAGGGAAAAAACCAGGGGTAGCTTACGTCTGGGGTAGCTTACTTTGAGGAGGTCTCTGTGAGAACCACCCAACTGCAGGATGCAGCACATGCCCCATTGGCACAGCCAGGCCAGTGCTGGAAAGTTGGTGAAGATCTGGGCCTCATTTACTTACCTCCATCTGAAGGAGTGTCTCCCATCTGTGACTGCAGGCCTCACTTAGGAGACTGATCTTGGTCAGGATTGTGCTTCTGTTACGCTAATACTTTCCTCCATATATTGCCAATTTATTGTTCTTCTCTAAATTGTTCCAATAGATTTTCCATTGGTTTAAACTTACCCGGCTTGGTTTCTGGGTATTGTTGAGTTCCCATCAGGCAGAGTCCTCAGTCCCTTTGACACTGACTGTGGGGAATTCACCAGAGATTATGCAGCCCGCTTTGGGAATCCTGTTCCTATGCCTTGCCAGTGACTGCAGGTTCTCCAGGCCTTCCCTTCCCTATTAAATCATCTCTTCTGGTTCACCAGGTACCAGGGTGATTGCTGGAACCCCCCAGTGTTGGTGCAGAGAGGCTAAGCTCCTCTCCCAATGCTCCTCTGGCCAAGACTGTGTCTACATTCAAAGATCGTGGGCTCTACCCTTCAGGACGTATAGTCGTGACGTTCCCCCATGAATCTGCCTAATCTCCTCTGCAGCCATCACTGCAAATGGTGGAAAGGAAGCAAGCATGTACATGGAGCAGGTATTCCAGGTTAAAACAACTCAGAAATATCTCCTTTCTTCTCCTGGCAGACAGTAGAGAATCCGAGCAAACCAACCCTTGTGAAGGAACAGAAACGGCTGCCTCTCATCCAGACCAGGTGTTTTCTCCCTGTCTCTGCCCTTTTCTGTCATAGGACTTTCTCCTCCCGTCTCCTTTTTCACCTCCAAGTTGCTTTCCTTGGGGCTCCATTGTGTGTGCATGTTCGTGGCAGGAGTCCCCCTGTATAGTTTCAGAGTGAGCGTGTCAGAATAGCAGGGATGGGCAAGTCAACTCATAAGACTTGGCCTCAAATTGCCAAGCTCACATTTCCAGGACTCCTGCGGATTCGAGACACATGTGTTGTACAACTCAAGTGACTTGTGAGTTTTTTCTCAGGAACAAGCAGTTGCTGGGATTTGATCAGTGCTTTCTGCACTGCCACAATCACTCAAGGAACAGCAGAGCTTTTGTTTACAGGTGGGATGGGGACAGCAGGGGAGTGTTCAATGAGAACTCAGTCACACACACACCACCAGCAGCTCCATTTTTTCTGTGCAGTTGCGCCTGACTCGTTTATTGAAGAGTCTGACTCTAGTGAAACAGAGTCCCAGAAAGCCTATGGCCGAGTCCCGAAGCCCACCCATCAAGTCTCGTGCATGAGTCGAGTCAAACGAGGTGGGGACTCGGAACTCAACTGGAATCTCGCTGCCGTGGATCCCTGCAGATAGTGAGTCTGAGTTGAAACCCCATTTTGGTTCTAAAGCACACTCAGTAAACTTTGGTGCACCACAGTTCTTGGCAAAAGGTCTTCAGCACCAGATCCCTGCCATTATCTTCAACATGGGATCCCCACACACCATTATGTGAGTGAGTTCCACATGTTTTTGAAAAGCACTGCCGGTAACATAGTGCAGGGGCTCAAGTGGGTGCATACAATCCTGGACAAGCCTCCACGGCAGCCAGAGCAGCAGGAAGTGATATTTTGGTTGTGATGGGGATTATAATGTGTGAAAGCAGCTATACAATGCACAAGGTTCTGAGTCCTGGCTACAATTTCCTGGCAATAAGCCCCATTGAAAGCAGGGGGCTCACTTCTGGGCTTCCATTCATAGCATTATGGTGTCAATTTGGGGACTGGAATGGAAGGAAAGGATCCTCTGGGCCTCCTTTCAGGAAACTTGGGGATCTTCATTGGAGCTGGAAGCCCACGAGGTAGAAATAGAAATGCAGAGCGGAGAGGGGATGTGTGTGAGAATGTGCTCTCAGACTCAGAAACGTTTGGACCTTTCAGGGAACTGGAATTAAACTCTCCCTTTGGATCGCAGCCCTGGCCGACATGCTAATAGGACATTTCCACTTTTCCTTTCAGAGCCCAATTTCATTCGCAGAGGTAGCCCTGTATTTCAGCAGTGATGAGTGGGCTCTGCTGGATCCAAGCCAGAGGCAACTCTATGAAGAAGTCATGATGGACAATCATGAAAATGTGATCTTTGTAGGTAAGGAGAATCCTTTGACCCTTAATTGATTGATGACCCAGGTAGGAACCTCTGCTCTAATGCGTGTTGCCAAGGGGAGCTGTTGGCCAGGCTGCTTGACTTGGACATGGCTCCTGATATGCCTGATACAGACACACCCTCCCCTTCCAGCCATTCCAGATCTCGGTCTCTTGAAGAAAGTAGCCCCAACTTGGGGACATCATGCCATAAATTAGCTGGAAGTCCCTTGCTGCCCTTTGGAGGAGGTGGACATACCTTGGAGGGCACGACCCTCTATGTTTGGGCTCTCCCATATGCAGGACATGCCTGAGAGAGCAACAGCCTGTGTATTCCAGCCCAAATACTGAAATGGCCTTGAGCGCTCAGATGGGAGAGCAGCAGAGGACAGATGTCTCTGGGTAATTTGGAACTTTTTCTTGTGGAATGTACAGGGATGAAAAATGTCTTTCCTTGAGGGAGAGGTGGGAGTACAAAGCAGAGAAGGAGAAAAATATCTTCACTCTTGTCTTAGATCACACTGCTGTGGTAGCTCTCCTTATAGGATCCTGGGAATTGTAGTTTGGGTATGAGCAGTATCTTCAAGAGATGGTGACTGATTCTCCAGGTCCCTTGTTGTCTGATGAAACTCGGGTCAGTAGCTTGACTTGAAACTGGGCAGATGGTAGGAAGCCTCAGATCCCAGAGGATTGTGGAGGAAGGCCATTCTTTTAATTGTCAGAGCAATCGCCCACCTACCACGCGTCCCTACTCTATCAATCAGGCTAAACATTTGGCAGAAACACATTTCATGCATGCCCCTGTCTTGCTCACACAGCACCTTTGACCCAGTGAACAAAAGCCACGTCTTGGGAGCTTCCTGACTTGGACTAGAGGCATAAGAACATTTGAAAACCATAGGTGGCCTCACCAACTTTATGGCTAAATTCAATCAAAAAGCACCACCAGAGAACCCACACAGGGAATCTGCCCAGAAGGAGGTCTGGGGTATACATGGGTCTCCCCTCAAACAATTTTTTAAAATAGAATGAAAATAATACAGGTTGAGTCTCATTATTTGCGTGGGTTCCGCTCTCAGAACTCACATGGATGGCAAAATAAGCACTATAGCAAATCAATTTAAAAAACAAAGTTTCTTTGCACAAGCAATTTAAAAACAGCTTTGCTGGCCTTTGTGATGTTGGTTGGCAACCTTCAGTCTCAAAAGACTATGGTATAAGCCTACAGCACCTGGTATTCCCTGGTGGTCTCCCATCCAAGTACTAACCAGGCCTGACCCTGTTTAGCTTCCAAGATCAAACCAAGGTAGAGTCATTAAGATGACAATCCAACAATCAGTCTCTCTCAAGATGCTAAGAAAGGCTTCACTCCCACCCCTTCCTTCACCAATGCAAAGTATCATTCTTTCACTTGCTCAGGGGGAAGGGAGTGGTCTTGGGTTGAAGGTGCCTGAAGAGAGAAAAATCTGTGAATAATTAGGTTATACCTGTAATCACTTGCATGACTGTCTCTCTCTACAACAGTAAGAAAAGCGGATTTTTAAACTGTGATTTTAAAGGGGTGCATTTTCCCTTTCTCCAGGGATCAGCACATTCCTTCTCATTTGCAGGGGCCATTTGCATTGAGACAAATCTGTGCGTAAAAAGTCAGTGTATAACAAGGTTGGACCTGAACTCCTTTTCGCCACATAAAGGAAGAAGAGGTCAAAGTACAGGAGTCCCTCGGTATCTGCAGGTGTTCGGTGCCACCCCCTTCCGGCGGGTACAGTTATCCGTGGACACGGGAGTTTCTTTGGAAACTATTTTACAAAATGAGTAAGAAAATTGTGCCGTTTGCAGGCCTGCAGAGCAGTCTTCTAACCTCCTGTATGCCACTTCCAGGTCTTGTCTTGCCCCAGAATGCAAAGCGCCACCTGGAAGTGACTTTCAGGAGCTCAGACAGCTGCTCTGCAGCCCTGCAAGGGGAACGAATTTGCAGCGGGACGATGGGAAAGCTATTTTATTTTTCATGTCTACTTTATGAACTGTTTTCTAAAGGGGACCCTTGCATCCGCAGCTTCTGCCGTTGATTAAGGTGGGTCCACTGCACTGAGTGTATTGTCACTTTGAGTGTGCACAAGAGAAAGCTGCACCAAAAACCAAGGTACCCAGTTCAGTTTAGGCTCTTCAGGCTGGACTGCCAAGAGCAGCAACCCTCCTGCTGGGCAGCAAGATGCAACAAGGTAGAATGGGTTGTAGTGGTTCTAGGAGGGAAGCAGGACCAGAGAGATGGAGCTTTTTCCTGGGGGAAAGGAGCACTGTGAAGCGCTCCGCAAAGGAGAACTGTCCAGACCGCTGGTATTGGTTTTGCTCCATGAGAGAAACACACTGGCCCTTTGGCAGCGGCTGGAATGGGGCAGGGCCTCTGAGAGGAATTTTATCAGGGGGCAAAAGGTGTATTTGCAAAGGTGGGGGGTGAAACAGCGGGGTGATGGGCAAAAAGAATAGGGGCAGGAAGGTGTGGCGCAGGGTGAGAGGAGGGTAGAGACAGTTGGAAAAGTCTTTGGAGCCCAGGTCTACCCACCCATGTGGCATCAGTAGTATCTCCAGTCATGGTAGTGTTCCCAGCATCCCGTATGGGCAACAAGTTTGGCTCCTGGGCCCCCCTTTTGACCCTGGGCCCCTTTACCCCCCTTTCCTAGGCCCTGGAATGGGGGTGCTTCATAGGGTGCCAGTGGGTCAAATGAAACAAGGCAGAAAAATGAGGAAAGGGGAAAAGAACAGAAGGCCAAGGGTCTGGTAATTCATCCATCCCTTAGTCAGCTACATCCGAAGATACATGTTGGCAGATGGCGGGGCGGGGGCTGCTGGGAGGCAGATGCAAATATTGAAGAAAGATACGGTGGTGGAAAGCAGAAGTTACCTGACCCCGAGGGTGCAGGAGGTTTCCTTTCTCTGGAGGAAAGTTTCAGGTACCTGCTGCTGTCTGCAGTGGAGGGTGGAGTTCTCTGAGCCCAGGAAAACGGTCACTTGTGCTTCAAGACAAGGCACTTCTTCCCTATTGTTCTGCACCTCGGTTTGCCCCGCATAGCACGCAGTGGGCTCATAGTCGTTGAAAGAGACAGGAGCAAAGGGAGGTCTTGCCAACCTCCAGTCCCCTCTTAGTCTAAAGGCTGAAATTTCCCCCAATCCAGGGGTTTGCTTCCAGGGTTGCCAACTGTAGCAGAGTTCTGGGTCTTCAAAGATTCCAACGAGCTTCAAGAAATGAGGAGAAATGAATTTAGGAAGGCGGATCATTTCCCCCTCTTGGGAGTGGGTGTCGCCTATTGTAAGGCTTTAGGAGCTACATTGCGGGGGGGGGAGCCTATCATAGACCTCAAAGAGGTCTACAAACATGAATTTTCCGACCTCCTTCCCTCTCCCTTCATTTCGGCCACCATGCTGGCACCAGTATACTCCTTTTCCCTCCTTTCCTGGATTTCCTCTCTCTCCTTCCTGTAGATCAGTGATTTTCAACCTTTTTCATCTCAGGGCACACTGACAAGGTGCTAAAATTGTCAAGGCATACCTTTCATCTTTTTGAAAATTGAGAAGGTACACTATGCTGCTAGTGGGGGGCTAACATCCCCCAATGGCCCTAATAATAAATGATCCTCCCCAAATTCCCACGGCACACCTGCACACTATTTGCGGCACACCAGTGTGCCATGGCACACTGGTTGAAAATTGATGCTGTAGATCAGGGGTGCCCAAACCCTGGCCCGGGGGCAACTTGTGGCCCTCAGGGGCTCCCAATCAGGCCCTCAGGGAGCCCCCAGTCTCCAATGAGCCTCTGGCCCTCCAGAGACTTGTTGGAGCCCATGCTGGCCCGATGATCTCTCACCTGAGCTGTGCGATGAGGGCTCCCTCCACTGCTTGCTGTTTCACATCTGTCATGCAGCAGTGGTAGAGAAGGAAAGGCTGCCCTTTCTTTGTGCAAGGCCTTTTATAGGCCTTGAGCTACTGCAAGACCTTCATTCATTCATGTAAGTTCCATCTCTAATAAATTCATTTATGTAAATTTATTCAAATTTAAAATGTAAATTAATTCTTTTTTTTCCCCAGCCCCCGATACAGTGTCAGAGAGATTATGTGGCCCTCCTATATCAAAATGTTTGGACACCCCTGCTGTAGATAGTAACCACTTGAGTTTACAAACTGCTAAGAAACGTGGAACTGCTTTTTGATGTGGATTCCCCTTCTCTGCTTCTGTCACATTCTCGTCACAGTCAAAGTTTGTTTGCTGCAGTTTCACCCTCACCTCCCTCCCTCCCTCCTCTCTTCCTTCTGAACCACTGAGCTGTGCCACTGGCCACTGCACTGGGTCCCAGGATGCAAAGGGAATTTCCCCAGTGCACGCATGTTCATGTGTGTCTGAAAAGCACACCTGGTAACCATCTACACTGGTGCTTGGAAGAGACAGTAATGGGCTAGGTCTGGAACTAACAAAGGGGAGCTTCCAGCCTGATCATAAGCTGCCCTAGCACTGGCGCTAGACTCCCAGTACAGATGGGGAGTGTTGCAACCGTGCCATAAGGAGGGCCTGCACTCTGAGAGGGCTACCGCCACACGCAGCAGAATAATCCTTGGATGCTGTCGAGAGCAGATAAGCGCCAAGCTGGGGCACCGCAGGCCAAGAAGCACCTGAAGGAGGAGACAGCAAGGCCACCAATGCTGGCGTCTGCTGAAGGAGCCGTCCCTGTTCTTCACAATGACGGGGCAGCCTGTGTCGTGACGGTGAGACTGGAAGGGTGGAACTGACCACCCAGTTTCTAGACAAGCCCTCCAAAGAAATACCCCAACAATCTTGTAGTGGTGGGGTCAAGCCCAGTGACAGCAGCTCTGCAGCCCCAAACCAGAGCCTGTGATGGTTAACCCCAACCCGGCTCTGCAGAACCGCTGAATCCAGGACCAGTAGCCCAACTGGATCACACTGCCCTGAGGCGTCCCTTGTATCTGGGGAAAGAAGACAAACCACTTCCTGTTCAGAAATATGGTGGGCTCTGTGACGCAATAGACACCTGGCCATCCAGATGAAAGTAAAATTAGTAACAAAATTAGGGCTCAATCCTATCCTGCGCTGGCCCAAGGCGCACCTAGGATTGTACCCTTAGAATGCCTTTGAGCATCTGCTGCCTGGTCTGGGTCCATATCAAAGTGATGAGGGGACGTCAGGAGGGTGGGGCCACATTTCACAGATCCCTGTTGGACACCCCCGTCCCCCTGACTCAGAGTCGCCAGGAGTCTTGGACATCACACTTCTCTGATTAGCTGCAGTTTCTTGCTTTGGTCAGTGACGGCATTTCTTTTCTTCTTTCAACAGCATCCGTTTGGGACCAGACTGGAAGTGAGAAGGAGCAGGCCGAGTCTTCACAGCAAAGAGCCCACAGAGGGGAGAAGCCCCATAAGTGCCAGGGGTGTGGAAAGAGCTTCACTCAGAGTGAGACTCAGAGTCATCAGAGAACTCACACAGGGGAGAAACCGTATAAGTGTCAGGAGTGTAGATTGACCTTCACTTGGACTGGTGGCCTTATAATCCGTCATAGAACCCAAACAGGGGAGAAACTCTGTAAGTGTCAGGAGTGTGGAAAGAACTTGAGTGATAATGGGAAACTTAAGCAACACCGGAGAATCCACACAGGAGAGAAACCCTATAATTGCCAGGAGTGTGGAAAGACCTTCAGTCGGAGTGGTCATCTTATTAGCCACCAGAGAACCCACTCAAGAGAGAAACCTTATACAGCTTAGGAGTTTTAAAATTGGTTTTGTGCTCAGTCAGGCAACAAAAGCTGAGTTCCTTGCTTGCATCTAACAATAATGTTAGGAAAATTCCTGCTGTTCCTGCAGTGTTCGTTTGAAATGCAGATGATGTCCCTGCTTCTACCTGTTGTTCAAAAATAAAATTTGTGAAAATTGCCCTGTTATTATTTTCTAGAATCTGTGGACTGGGTGTGGCTCAGTCATTGTCCAGGTTGGGTTCCAGCACCAATCCCTCTGATGCAGTGAACCATCCATTTAACAGCCCTTGATTATGGACTTCAGAAATGGACACTTTCTTCTTTAAAACTCAGATTAGTTGTATGCATTTTGCAGGTGCAAATCTCCATTCAGTGCATTTGGATTTAAAGGGCTTTCGGCATTAATGGAACCCCTTCCTCTGTCAGTCCCCCCTCCCTTTTCAGTAGCCTCGAGAAGGGACTAAAGGGTTGAGCACTCCTAAAGTTCCTTCCCCCCAAATCCTTCCCTTTTCCTTTCTAATTGGTGCACCAAATACAAGCACAAACATTCTCACTCCACAATCCAGAATCACACAGAACCTCACCAATTAAAATAATGTTCAGTATATCTTTCTCAATCCATTAGTGAAGCACCTTATTTTTGATTGTTCATTTACAGTAAATCTCATGGTCCAATCTTATCGAAGAATTGTGCTGACAGAACGTGTATTCTGGAGGGGGTGGGGAGGGAGTGGAACGGGATGGATGGAACAGGGAGCTGACGGAGGCAGGGAGGAGGGTGGATTGGTCCCAGGAAGGGGACTGGTTGTGGAGCAGCCTTACCCGTGAAATTCTGATCCTTTCCCAGGCCTGCTCCTCCTTTCTGGGTCCACATGGACATGTCCCAGTGGTATCACTGGGTCTGCCAGTTCCACGTGACCCATCACAGGTCCAAGATGACCCAACGGTAGAGGTGTTTTTCAAACACCTGGAATTTTGTATTCAGTTGTAAGAAAAAACACAAAACGTGCCATTTCACATTTTAATTCCACAAATTTAAAAAAGACAACACCATTTTCAAACACCTTTACTCATTGGGCCAGCAGGGACTCCTCAGGAGAAAGAAACGAATGTGCTCTCTCTCTCTCTCTCTCTCTCTCTCTCTCTCTCTCTCTCTGGAAATTCTGCAGTGACAGCAGCCAGTTAAAGATTCCTTCTCAGTGGGCTGGTCCATTGTACAGGCTCAGCAAAGGACAATTCCAAGCTTCTCGCTGTCTGTGCCCTGTGACAAATATGGGGAGGGGTCAAAGAAGGTATGACATTCAGGTGCAACCCAAGCTGCAGAGTCTCTGGGGGTCCCTCTGCAATCCTTGCCGGAAGGGGTCCCAACCAGCATTCCAAGTGATCTTCTCCCCAAGGGCTCTGTTGCCTTCAAGAGGCTGCAGCTGTGCAGTTCACTCACTGCATTCTGAGGTCCTGGTGGGTCCCCCATAAACAACTAATTTCAGGATGCAGCCAGTCCCTGTTGTTCACACCTCACGTGCACCAGACTGGGAGGCAGGTGTGGCTCAGCTCCCACCACCCCCTTGCTGACCATAAAGTGGTGCAACCCTCACTGCAGACCCCTCTTGTTTCTTGCACACTGGAGACAGGATGAAAAACAGCCTACACAAAAACCACACAGCAAATGGTATTGCACTCCAAAGTATATGGGCTGGAGTGGCCTGATCCTGTCCCCCATTCAGAATCATGACAAGGAGGGGGCCATGTTTTCCAGTACTAAGCTAGCAGGAGATGCAGCTGGCATGGTGAGTGTGCGAAAAGGTGAAACACGAACATGCCCCAGTGCACTGGAAAGGGAAAAAGAGAACTTGCAAGCGCTTCTCGTGCAAGAAGCTGAAAAACTAACGCAGAGAAAGGAGAGGAGCGAGAGAGATTTGTTAGTGCGCTTAATGTCCATGGGGTTTGTGAGTGTGGGTCTGCAGGGCCAGGGACTACATTCCCCAGCAGGCCCTGCTGCGACCTGGACCCTGAGCCTGGAAGGGGAAGCCTTGCTGCAGGCCTGGCACAAGGAGGGCATCCTCAGGAGGGCCTGAGCCCAGCCAGGGAGGGAAGGAAAGGGGGGGGGCCTGGGAGCAGCAGGTGTGTGCAGAAGGCCCAGTGAGGAAGGGGATTGGCAGGTCCTGGGGGGCTGAGGGGGGAGAGAGACTCTGCTCTGCACTGGGGAGCCAGGCGGGAGAAGGGCTGCTGGACTCTCCTCCTGCACCCAGGAAGAGTGGCATGGCTAGACTGAGCGCCACAGGCGCCTGGTGAAGGACCTGATGACGCCCCCTTTGGGGGTCCTGTTCCAAGGCCCCTCCAGTGATGGCCAGGCCCAGACTCTCGTGCACCCGTTTAGGCAGGCCTGTGCTGGACTAGCACCTACTTGTGCCTGGTGAGGGACCTGATGCAGCCCCTTTGGGGCCTCCTCTTCCTAGGCCCCTCCAGTGATGGCCAGGTCCAGACTCTCCTCCTGCACCCGTGAAGGGCGGCCTGTGCTGGACTGGCACCTACTTGTGCCTGGTGAGGGACCTGATGCAGCCCCCTTTGGGGGTCCTGTTCCGAGGCCCCTCCAGTGATGGCCAGGCCCAGACTCTCCTCCTGCCCCCATGAAGCAGGCCTTGTGCTGGGGTGAAGGGTCTTGTTGGGACATTGGCATAGCTAAAAGGGGTGCAAAGCAGAGACTTTTGGAGGGCACATCACCACAGTGTGCAAGTTGCCCCTCACCTCCCCTTCAGAGCCATGGTGGGTGGGGAAGCAAATCAGTGGCGAATGTGTTCATTTTTCAGCTTCCAGCGCTTACCAGAAGCACTAGTGAACTTTTTAAAAAAATCTTTATTATTATTATTATTATTATTATTATTATTATTATTATTATTATTATTATTATTATTATTATTATAAGGGGGTAAATAGTAAAGGGCAAAAAAAAGAAGGTCAAGAAAAAACAGGAAAAACAAAACAAGCAAACAAAAAGGAAAAGAGGGGAAGAGGCGTGGGAATAAAAGGGGAGTGTTTAAGAAACTGTTGGATATTGCAGAAATGGGCAGTTTACGGGACAATCCGAGAACATATGTTAAAGACAGCTGGAGAATGTTTTATACATGGATGCGGAGTTAATTGGATATTAATGAGAGATATATTGTACAATTAAGAGATGTATTTTTTTAAATCTTCCAGCACGCTCAAGGTGTGTTAGTTTTTCAGTATGCTAGCCACACCATAATTTTGAAAAGTGCACTCAGAGCTAGAAAACATGGCCACCTACATGCATATTGTTTCTCTATCAGGAACATGGTGACCTCCGTGCAATTGATTTCAACGCCGGGACGCCATTATTTAATGAGCTGCGCTGGAACCATGCTACTGGCAGGCTAGAAACATCACTTCCTCCTGTTTTCTACCTAAACAAAGAAAAAAAAAACATAAGTTTTCATAAATGGGGGGGGGAGTGATGAACAGAGCAGTTCAGTGAGTTTCTTCCATCTGGGGGAGAGTCTGCCATCTGTGACTGCAGACTGTGACCTCACTTAGGAGACTGATCATTGGTGACACAAGCTTCTGTTATGCTAATGCTTACCTCCTGTATATTCCACATTTATTGTTCTTCTCCAAAGATTTACCATTAGTTTAAACTTGCCTGAATGCCATTGGGATGCCATCAGGCAAGTCCTCAGTCCCCACTGACTGGAGAGCTCACATCAACTTTATGCAGGGTAATTGCTGGGACCCCTCCCCCCCCCCAGTGTTGGTGCAGAGAGGCCAAGCTCCTCTCTCAATGCTCCTCTGGCCAGGACTGCCTCTACATTCAGGGCAGGAGGTCTGGTCTAGAGGGTTGAGCCTCCATTTGCCTGAAGATAACATCCGAAGGTCGCCAGTTCGAGGCCACCGGCACTGTGCGACCTTGAAGCAGCTGACAAGCTGAGCCGAGCTATTCCATCTGCTCTGAGCGTGGGAGGATGGAGGCCAGAATGTGTGAGCAGATCAAGAAAGAAACATCTGAATGTTGTGGTTTCTTGAAAGATAGAACCTTCTTTCAATTGTAAAAATCCCTACAGGGATTTAAATTAGCCTGCCTATGTAAACCGCCTTGAATAAAGTCTAAGGAGAAATCTGAGGACCAAGAAAGGCGGTATAGAAATAGCTGTACTACTACTACTACTACTACTACTACTACTACTACTACTATTATTATTATTATTATTATTATTATTATTATTATTATTATTACATTCAAAGATTGTGGGCTTCTACCATCAGGACTAATAGTCGTGACGTTCCTCCATGAATCTGCTCAATCTCCTCTGCAGCCATCACCTTAAATCGTGGAAAGGAATTGAAGCATGTACATGAAGCCAGTATAAGATTTAAAAACCTCATGGAGGCCTCCTTTCTCTTTCTTACAGGTAATAGAGAATCAGAGCAAGCCAATCCCTGGGGAGGAACAGAATGGATGCCACTCATCCAGTCCAGGTAAGGAAGATTTTCTCCCTCTCTATGCGCTTTTCCATCAGAGGAGTTTCTTCTCCTTTTCATCTTCTGGCTCCATTCTGGGGCTCCAGTGTGTGTGCATGTTGGTGGTAGGATCCTGTATAGTTTCAGAGTGAGTGTGTCAGAAGAGCAAGGATGGGTAAGTTGACCTGAAAGACTTCGCCTTGAGTTGCCAAACATGCATTTCCAAGACTCCTGCGGACTCAACACATGCATGTTTTAAAACCAGAAGTGGCTCGAGAGTTTTTCTCAGGAACAAGTGGTTGCTGGGGTTCGATCAGTGCTTTCTGCACCAGTCAGGGCTTTCTGCACTGCCACACTGAAGGCCGCCCATCAAGACTAGTGCATGAATCAATTCATTTTTTAAAATTATTAATAATAATACAGGTATTTATATACCGCCTTTCTTGGTCGTCAGATTTCTCCTCAGACTTTATTCAAGGCAGTTTACATGGGCAGGCTGTTCTAAATCCCCGTAGGGATTTTTACAATTGAAAGATTCTATCTTTCAAGAACCACAACATTTCAGATGGATCTTTCTGATCTGGTATCACATTCTGGCCTCCAGTTTCCTCCCACGCAAGCTGACAAGCAGCTCCTTCATTTCTCACATGGAGGGCAGCCAAGACGCTTCTTTGCTCACACCAAAGAGCAGGTGGAATAACTCGGCTCAGCTTGTCAGCTGCTTCAAGGTCTCACCATTCACGGTGCCAGTGGCCTTGAACTGGCGACCTGCGGATGTTATCTTCAGGCAAAGAGGCTCTACCCTCTAGACCAGACCTCCTGCCCGATGAAATGAAATTTTATTCATTTATTACAGATACAGGTGAGGAAAATGGATTAGACTTGGGGCTGGGACTACACTGGTTACACACGGGGGTATTGGTCATAGACTACAACATGCATTGTTCCAAAAAAGAAATCTGAAACAACTAAAAAGAAAAATATTCATCAATACAAAAGCTATCGTATTTGTCAGTATAAAAATTTGGATTTATCTAAACAATCAATATTGTTTAACTAAAATTATCCAGTCATAAAAAGGCTTCCAATATCCTCTTACTCTACCTAAATCTCTCTCTTCCATTTTTTCTGTTAAAACCTCCATTTCTGCTATTTCATAAATTTTATCTATTAAATTTTCTCTAGTTGGAACGTCTGTAGATTTCCACTTTTGCGCATACAATACTCTTGCCGCTGTAGCGATAGGTACAATAAGGTATTTCTTATATTGGTCTTTAATTTCTGATGTCACATTTAGGAGGAATATTTCTGGTTTGAATGGTAATACACATTGCAGTATGTCTTGCAACAATTTATGTATCAATTTCCAGTATTTCTTTGCTTTTTTGCATGTCCACCACATATGATAAAAAGTTCCCTCAACCTCTTTACATTTGCAACACTTGTTTGATGACCCAGAATACATTTTTGCTCATTTCTCTGGAGTTAAATACCATCTATAAAACATTTTGTATAAATTCTCTTTAAAAGACATCACTTTAGTTATCTTAATATTTATGTTACAAATTTGTTTCCAGTCGTCAATCGGTATATTATATCCAAAAAATTTTGCCCAGCACACCATTGCATCTTTAACTGTCTCATCTTCCATTCTTATCTCAAGGAGAAAATTGTACATTTTATATATATTTCTCTTCATCAATCAAAAATATTTTATCGAAACTTGTATCTTCTTCATAAAAACCCATTTTTTGGTCTTCTCGTAATCTTGTCCTTATTTGCATTTCGTTCCACCAATCCAAAACTATTCCTTTCTTTTCTAACTCAGACTTACTTAAGATCTCTCCTTTAATATTCAACAAGTCGCTGTATGGTCTATTTTGGTCTTTTTAAATCCAGTTTGGATTAGTTGCTATTTCAAGCGGTTTTATCCATCTGGGTAATTCAGAATATATTTTGTATTTTATCTGTTCCCATATCCAAATTAAAGATCTTCTTAAAATATGTTGTCTAAAATATCCATGCTGTTTAACTTTATCATAAAACAGGAATGCGTGCCAGCCTATTTGTAGATCATGGGCTTCTAATATTAAAATTTTGGAATTCGGTATGATTGTGCAGGGGCTCGAGTGGGCAGATACAAACCTGGACAAGCCACCACGGCAGCCAGAGCAGCAGGAAGTGATGTCACATTTTTCAACATGTTGAGGATTATAATGAGTGAAAGCAACTATACGATGTGCAAGGTTTTCAGTCCTAGGTATGCTTTCCTGGGAATATGCCCCATTGGAAGCAATGGGACTCACTTCTGGGCTTCCATGCGTAGGATTGTGTAGTCCATTTGGGGACTGGGATGGAAGGAACGGATCCTCTGAATCTCCTTTCAGGAAACTTGAAGTTCTTCATTGGAGCAGGAAGCCCAAAACATCGAAGTGGAAATGCAAAGTGGAGAGGGAATGTGTGTGAGAATGTATTGTCAAATTTAGAAATTTTTCGTCCATTCAGGAAACTAGAACACAATTCTCCCTTTGAACTGCAGTCCTAGCCCAGGCTGAGATGCTAATAGGACATTTCTGCTTTTCCTTTCAGAGCCTGATTTCATTCGCACAGGTTGCTCTATATTTCAGCAGTGAAGAGTGGATTCTGCTGGATCCAAACCAGAGGCGAGTCTATGAAGAAGTCATGATGGACAATCATGAAAATGTGATCTTTGTAGGTAAGGAGGATCCTTTGGCCCCTAATTGATAGACCCCCCCCCCCAGTAGGAACCTCTGCTCCAATGCATGTTACTAAGGGGAACTGTTGGCCAGGCTGCTTGACCTAGGCATGGCTCCTGTTAAACAACAACAACAACAACTTTATTTTTACCCCGCCTTTCTCCCCGAAGGGACTCAAGGCGGCTTACAACAGGTTAAAACAGATTAAAAACATAATTTAAAACCAATAAAAACATATTAAGCGGATGGCACCACACCCTCCCTTTCTGGCCAGCCCAGATCTGGGTCTCTTAATGAAGAGGGTAGTCTCAACCTGGGGGACACTGTGCCATAAATTAGCTGGAAGTCTCTTGGCTTCCCTTTGGAGAAAGTGGACATGTCCCCCCTGTGTTTAGGCTCTCCTTTTGTGTGCAGGGCATGCCTGAGAGAGAAACAGCATTCCTGCATAAATAATGAGAACTCAGATGGGAGAACAGCAGGGGACAGGTTTCTATGGGTAGTTTGGAACTTACTCATCTAGAATGAAGGAAAAATGTCTTTCCTTCAGAGAGAGGTTGGCGTACAAAGCAGGGAAGGAGGGAGATATCTTCCCTGACTTATATCAGCACACTGCTGTGATGGCTCTGACGAATGCTTCCGGCAAGTCTCTCTTCCTTCAGGGCCCTCCAGAGGGAAGCCAGCAAAAAACACCCTTTCCCAATGCCTTCCTTAAAATCATGGAAAATGAGTGGGCCTCCCCTCTGCTTGGGAAGAGGAACTTCAGGCTCATTAGTAAGTTTTACTCTCTTCCCAGTGAGGTGCTTGAGAAGATTAAAACTCCCCTAGTGGATACCCCTGTGGCAGCCTTATCTACCAACAGTATCATACCCTCTGAGGGGGTGGTACTTAAGTAGAAGTACCTACTTAAGTGCCTTCAAGCCTTCTTCCTTTGCCCTAAGGGCCTCAGCTGCTAATTCCCTTTTTGCCAGAGCCACTGTCAAGGGCTCTCTTAAAAAGATTTTGTTGGCTGCAGCCTTTGCAGTTGATTTTCTCTGGGTGCCTTCCAATTTTCTTCTAGAGCAGGGGTGGGCAAACCCTGGCCTGGGGGCCATTTGCGGCCCTCAGGGACCCCCAGTCCGGCCCACAAGGAGCCCCCAGTCCCCAATGAGCCTCTGGCCCTCCAGAGACTTGCTGGAGCCCGCAGTGTCCCAACGTGACTACTCTAAGCACCAGGGCCAACTGTTGAGCCAAAAACCCCCTCCCCTGGTTGCTGTTTCACATTGAAGGAGCAGCAGTGGCAGCAAAGAAAGGCTGGCCTTGCTTTGCACAAGGCCTTGAGCTATCGCAAGACCGTCATTCATTCATATGTCCCATCTCTAATATATACATTTATGTAAATTTATTCAAATATTGAATGTAAATTGATTATTTTAACCAGCCCCTAACAGTGTCAGAAAGATGGTGTGGCTCTCCTGCCAAAAAATTTGGACATTCCTGTTCTAGAGCAATGGCTTCTGACGTAGCAAGTAGACACCTCTGGCTTAGTTCCTGGGACACCAATTTGGGATCCCAGAGCAGACTAGTAGGTATGGCTTTTATAGAGGTAAATTGTTAGGGCAGTCGCTGAATGCAGTTTTAATGGAGAACAAGGACAAGAAAAAAGTCCTCCCCTCTGCCCCAAAGAACAAGTCAAATTCAGGCCCAGGCAACCTTTTTGTTCCTTTCGTTCCTCTGGGAAGGCTAAAGAGCAACCCAGACTCAAGTCAAAATGGAACAAGGCCAGATTCCCCCACAAACAGGGGAAGTATCTGTCTTCCCAATCCTCTGACCCAATCACCAGACTCAACAAGGACAAGACCACATGACGCCAATGTAGACCCAGCCCCCGTCAAATGGGAGCCAGACTTCTACATTTTGCTCCCCTCTGGCATCAGTTCACCTCAGATACCTGGGTTTTGGAAACCGTCAGCAGGGGATACTCTCTGCAGTTCCACCAAAAACCAAGAGACAGGTTCTGGCAGGTTCCAAAGTCCAGCATCCCTGCAAAACACACAGCTATGCTAAATACTATAAACCACCTACTTCTCATAGGAGTAGTGGAAGAGGTTCCACTACTACAGAAGTAGTGGGCAGGAGGTCTGGTCTAGAGGGCAGGAGGTCTGGTCTAGAGGGTAGAGCCTCCGTCTGCCTGAAGATAACATCCACAAGGTCGCCAGTTCGAGGCCACCGGCACCGTGCGACCTTGAAGCAGCTGACAAGCTGAAGCCGAGCTATTCCATCTGCTCTGAGCGTGGGAGGATGGAGGCCAGAATGTGAAGCCAGATCGGAATGAAACACCTGAATGTAGTGGTTCTTGAAAGAAAGAACCTTCTTTCAATTGTAAAAATCCCTATGGGGATTTAAATAAGCCTGCCTATGTAAACCACCTTGAATAAAGTCTTGAATAAAGACCAAGAAAGGTGGTATATAAATACCTGTTGTTGTTGTTGTTGTTGTTATTCCTCCACTGGAAAGGAACACTGGGGTTTACTTGGTGTTCTTCCTGGTGCAAAAACGAAACAGAGATATGCAGGGGATCCTGGATCTAAAATGATTAAATCTGTTCTTAAAAAGAAAATTCAAAATGGAGACTGCAGTGTCACCACAGCTCTTCAGCAAGGAGATTTCCTCTCTTCAATAGATCTTTCAGAGGTGTACCTTCGTGTTCCCGTTCTCAGGGAGCACAGGAGGTACCTGAGGTTCCCCTATGGATCCCATCACCCCTATGGATTCCATCCTTGTTCTCCCATCACCTCCCTTTTGGGTTGGCCACCTCCCTGAGAGTTTTCCCCAAAGTCCTAGTGTTGTTGGTGGCACATCTCAGCAAGGAGGGCCTTCACCTCTTTCCATACCTGGATGACATTTTAATCCCCATCTAGGGAAATTGCCCTGGCCCATATCAAACGCACAGATCATCACCTGCAACAGCATGACTCCGTTATCAACCAGCAGAAAAGCATTCTGATGACTTCACAGTTCTTAGAACATCTGGGTGTCCTGTTTGACACTCAGAGTTTTGGGCTTTTCTGTTGTCAGAGAGACAATAGAAAATCAAAAAGTTACTGCATCAGGTGATCAGGTCTGCTCATTCAGACCTGATAACTCTGGCCAGGCTGCTGGGAATGCTAATTTCTTGTCTTCATCTAGTCTAGGGGTGCCCAAACCCCAGCCCTGGGGCCATTTGCAGCCCTCAGGGACTCCCAGTGCGGCCCGCTGGGAGCCCCCAGTCTCTAATGAGACTCTGGCTCTCCAGAGACTTGCTGGAGCCCATGCTGGCCCAACGCAACTGCTCTCAGCATGAAGGCCAACTGTTTGACCTCTCGTGTGAGCTGTGGGACAAGGGCCCCTCCACTGCTTGCTGTTTCATGTCTTTGATGTAGCAGTGGCAGCAAAGGAAAAGCAGACCTTGCTTTGTGCAAGGACTTTTATAGGCCATGAGCTATTGCAGACCTTCATTCATTTCTATAAGTTCCATCTCTAATGTATTCATTTATGTAAATTTATTCAAATTTGAAATGTAAATTAACTCTTTTTCCCTGGCCCCCAATACAGAGTTAGAGAGATGATGTGGCCCTCCTGCCAAAAAATTTGGACACCTCTGATCTAGTCAGTTAGGCTCACTTTCACACCAGAAAGCTCCAACAGTTTCTTCTCCCTTTCTCAGGCCTAGTAGAGAGGAAAGCATTCCTCTCACTCCAGGTTCCTCTCTCCTTGAAGAGACACCTTCGGTTGTGACTGGACAGGGACCTGCTGACTGCAGGAATGAATCTCCAAGTCCATCCCAAGTCTATAGTCACAACTGATGCCAGTCTCCTGGGGTGGAGGGCTCACCTGAACGCGTGGCTGATTTAAGGGAGGTGGTCTCCTGCAGAGTCCTCTCTAAGCATCAGTCTCCTAGAGTTGAGAGCAATTTAGCTGGCTTTTATCTGATTCAAGCCCCATCTCCACCACAAATACGTCCTAGTCACAATGGACAATGTCTCAGACAAAGCCTATCTAAACCACCAAGGAGAGTCAAAGTCAAAGGGGCTAATGAGAGAGGCAACCTGACTAACGCTTTGGGCAAGGCAAACCTTCTGTCCACAAGCACCCAACATCTAGCAGGAAAGTCAGATGTGGAGGTGGACTGGTTAAGTCAAAGACACCTCTTGGAAGCAGAGTGGAAACTTCGCCCTCCAATCTTCCTAAGAGATTACAATCAGGTTCAGAGTTCCGGTAGTGGATCTTTTAGCCACAGCTGAAAACACCCAAGTAAACAGGTTCTTCTCCAAAATGGAGTACAGGAATGCAGAGGTAGTGGGTGTTTGTCGAGCCCCTAGCCGAAGGAATTGCTGTACACTTCCGTTCTGCTTCTACCCAAGTTCTCAGACTAGTCCGATGGTACAAGGCCCTGGTCATCTTGGTTGCTCCAAATTGGCCAAGAAGGCTTTCGTCTGGTTCAGTTATCCATCCATCTTGGCCGCTTCCTTTCAGAGAGGACCTCCTGTCCCAAGGCCCTCTTCTCCACCCGCAATCACACAAATTCCATCTGATGGTGTGGAAGTTGAAAGGATAGAACTTCAACATTTGGGTTTCTCTGTAAAAGTAATCTATACCATGTTGTCTTCCAGACGTCCCTCCACTTGGAGGGTGTACAGAACCTCCTGGAAGAGATTTAGAGTATGGTGTAGAAAAAAGAGCAACGATTCCACTTCTGCTCTAGTATCCATTATCCTCGATTTTTTGCAGGATGGTTTAGACAAACGCCTTAAGACTTCCACATTGTGGCATCAAGTCACTGCGATCCAAGAGACTCTGGGTGCTGGGGGGGGCACTCCTCCTGTTGACCAACACCCCACATCAAAAAAAGGGGATGGCCTTGATTAATCCCCCACCCATTCACAGGATACCTAACTGGGACCTGAACATGATGCTTACAGCCCTAACAAAGCCTCTTTTGAGCCTATGGCAACAGTTCCTCTAAAAGTCTTGTCAGTCAAAACTGCCTTCCTGCTGACCCTTACATCGGCTCGCAGGGTATTGGAACTAAGTACCGTGTCCATTCACCCTAAATTGTGCGTTTTCCAGAAGGATAGTGTGGTGCTTAGGACAGACCCCACCTTTATGCCTGAAATAATTCCATTTTCCATCGTCAACAGGAATTGATCTTACTGTCTTTCTGTCCAAGCCCTAAGCGACCCAAAGAAGGGTCATGGCATATGCTGGATGTGAGATGGGCTATTCGTTTCTGTACAGAATGCACCAAACCATTCTGGAAAACCAATGTCCATTCGTGGCTTACTAGGGATGGTCAGTGGGAAGGAAGGTCTCACTTTTCACTTTAGCCAGGTGTTTAAGATCCCATATCTCAATGGTGCATGAAGCCTTGGATTTGCAACCCCCAGAGGGAATACAGGCACACTCTCTTAGGGGCGCCTCCACTTCGGCAGCCTTTGATGGCATTAGATCCTTGTTGGAGATCTGTTGAGTAGCTACTTGGTCTTCTCCGCACACATTCATAAAACACTATAGATAGATTCCCAAACCTCTGCTGATGCCGCCTTTGGAAGGAAAGTCCTTTAGAAGGTGCTCAATGTTTGACCTGTATTGCCTGTATTCTCACCCATCATTGGGGATACAGCTCAGGGAGATTCCATCTCTGAGGAATACCCCTGTCTCCACCAGGGAAATCAGGAGTTTTAACTTACCTTAGTAAGTCCTGTTCCTGGTGGAGACGGGGCATTCTGCCCTCCCTTGTGGCTTTCCTTGGATTTCACATTCCTGGTCTCCTTAAAGTTTGGGAATTTTGGATGTATTGGTAGCTGAAGGGTTTTCTTTTCTCTCATCTGCCCTTTTCTGTTTTTCCTATTACCCTTCTTTTGAGTGCTTTTGTTCTCAAGTTGTTCAAGCTGTTTATTGGAGGCACAGCTATTAGCCTGGGTCGGGTTCTCGCGCACTGGGAAATCCACTCCCACTATTTCAGGCTGGACTTCCCTACCAGGAGTGACGAGGGACAATCCTATATGTGAGGAATGCCCCCTGTCTCCACAAGGAACAAGACTTACTGGGAAATCCACCCCCACTATTTCAGGCTGAACTTGCCTACCAGGAGTTAGTTAGTTGGCAACCTTCAGTCTCGAAAGACTCTGGTATCGTGCTCTGAATGGTGGTTCTGGAACAGCGTCTAGTGTGGCTGAAAAGGCCGATTCGGGAGTGACAATCCCTTCCCTTCCACACCGGGAGCAAGTGCAGTCTGTCCCTGGTCTGTCTCCCTGGCTATGGGCCTTCCTTCTTTGCCTCTTAGCCTCAGACTGTTGGCAAAGTGTCTCTTCAAACTGGGAAAGGCCATGCTGCACAGCCTGCCTCCAAGTGTCAATGGGTGTCAATGGGCAATGGGTGTCAATGGGCAATTTTCACAATGGAGAGAGGTGAAAAGCGGTGTGCCCCAAGGATCTGTCCTGGGACCGGTGCTTTTCAACCTCTTCATAAATGACTTGGAGACAGGGTTGAGCAGTGAAGTGGCTACGTTTGCAGACGACACCAAACTTTTCCGAGTGGTAAAGACCAGAAGTGATTGTGAGGAGCTCCAGAAGGATCTCTCCAGACTGGCAGAATGGGCAGCAAAATGGCAGATGCGCTTCAATGTCAGTAAGTGTAAAGTCATGCACATTGGGGCAAAAAATCAAAACTTTAGATATAGGCTGATGGGTTCTGAGCTGTCTGTGACAGATCAGGAGAGAGATCTTGGGGTGGTGGTGGACAGGTCGATGAAAGTGTCGACCCAATGTGCGGTGGCAGTGAAGAAGGCCAATTCTATGCTTGGGATCATTAGGAAGGGTATTGAGAACAAAACGGTTAGTATTATAATGCCGTTGTACAAATCGATGGTAAGGCCACACCTGGAGTATTGTGTCCAGTTCTGGTCGCCGCATCTCAAAAAAGACATAGTGGAAATGGAAAAGGTGCAAAAGAGAGCGACTAAGATGATTACGGGGCTGGGGCACCTTCCTTATGAGGAAAGGCTACGGCGTTTGGGCCTCTTCAGCCTAGAAAAGAGACGCTTGAGGGGGGACATGATGGAGACATACAAAATTATGCAGGGGATGGACAGAGTGGATAGGGAGATGCTCTTTACACTCTCACATAATACCAGAACCAGGGGACATCCACTAAAATTGAGTGTTGGGCGGGTTAGGACAGACAAAAGAAAATATTTCTTTACTCAGCGCGTGGTCGGTCTGTGGAACTCCTTGCCACAGGATGTGGTGCTGGCGTCTAGCCTAGACGCCTTTAAAAGGGGATTGGACGAGTTTCTGGAGGAAAAATCCATTATGGGGTACAAGCCATGATGTGTATGCGCAACCTTCTGATTTTAGGAATGGGTTAAGTCAGAATGCCAGATGTAGGGGAGAGCACCAGGATGAGGTCTCTTGTTATCTGGTGTGCTCCCTGGGGCATTTGGTGGGCCACTGTGAGATACAGGAAGCTGGACTAGATGGGCCTATGGCCTGATCCAGTGGGGCTGTTCTTATGTTCTTATGTTCAAGTGGACCGCTCAGAGGCCAGGGTTTCCCACCTGTTGAGGTCCACTCCTAAGGCCTTCAGATCCCTCTTGCAGATATCCTTGTATCGCAGCTGTGGTCTACCTGTAGGACGCTTTCCTTGCACAAGTTCTCCATAGAGGAAATCCTTTGGGACAATCCCATATGTGAGGAATGCCCCCTGTCTCCACAAGGAACAAGACTTACCAAGGTAAGTTAAACTCCTGATTTCTTCAAGAAGATGGGGCAGCCTATGTCATGATGGTGAGGCTGGAAGACTGGCCACCCCAGCCGCCAGGCAGGCCCTCCAAAGGACCACCCTGCTGTTAGCTCTCTGCCCATGCTGAGCCAGAGACAAAGCTAACTAGTTGGTTCATGGAAAGTTGCAGGCAGCTGAGTCACACTGCTGTGTCTGCTGGTGTTTGTGCACCCTGCTCTACTCTGGGACACACCCAAGGTTCCTTCCAACCTTAACACCTGCCGACTTAGTAGCTGTAGGGTAGAACCCAGTAACCCAGTCTGGCCCCAAACCAGAGTGTCTCATGGCTAACCTCAGCCTGGCTCAGTCAGATCCTCTGCAGCACCTCTCAATCCAGGACCAATACCAGTATCCCTACTGGCCCATGCTGCCAGGGGTCACTTGAACCTGGGGAAAGAAAGCGAAGCAATTCCTGTTAAGACCTGTGGTGGACTCAGGGACATAACAGGCACCTGGCCATCCTAATGAATGTAAAATTACTAACAAAATTAAACTGCCTTTCAGCATCTGCTGTCTGATCTGAATCCATATCCCAGTGATGAGGGGGACCTTGGGAGGGTGTGGCCACATTTCACAGATCCCTGTTGGACACCCCCCTCCCCCTGACTCAGGGTCATCAGGAGTCATGGACATCACATGTCCCTAATTAGCTGCAGTTTCTTACTTTGGTCTCTTATGACATTTCTTCTTTCAACAGCATCAGTTTGGGACCAGATTGGAAGAAAGAAGGAGCAGACTCTGTCTTCACAGCAAAGAACCCACAGAGGGGAGAAGCCCCATAAGTGCCAGGAGTGTGGAAAGACCTTCAGTGTGAGTGGGACACTTAAATGCCACCAGAGAACTCACACAGGGGAGAAACCCTATAAGTGCCAGGAGTGTGGAATGACCTTCAATAGGAGTTGGACACTTAAACGGCACCAAAGAACCCACAGAGGGGAGAATCCCTATAAGGGCCAGGAGTGCGGCAAGACCTTCAGTTTCCGTGGCAAGACCTTCAGTTTCCATAGTGTACTTCAGTACCACCGGATAACCCACACAGGGGAGAAACCCTATAAGTGTCAGCAGTGTGGAAAGAGCTTCAGTGATAGTGGGACACTTAAGGTCCACCAGAGAACCCACACTGGGGAGAAACCCTATATGTGCCAGGAGTGTGGAAAGACCTTCAGTCGGAGTGGTTCTCTTTTAATCCATCATAGAACCCACACAGGGGAGAAACCCTTTAAGTGCCAGGAATGTGGAAAGACCTTCAGTCAGAGTGGTCATTTTATAATCCATCATAGAACCCACAAAGGGGAGAAACCCTTTAAGTGCCAGGAGTGTGGAAAGACCTTCAGTCGGAGTGGTCATCTTTTAATCCATCATAGAATCCACACAGGGGAGAAACCCTATAAGTGTCAGGAGTGTGGAAAGAGCTTCAGTGAGTGTGGGACACTTAAGCGCCACCAGAGAACCCACACAGGGGAGAAACCCTATATGTGCCAGGAGTGTGGAAAGACTTTCTGTGTGAGTGGGCATCTTAAGTGCCACCAGAGAACCCACACTGGTGAAAAACCCTATATGTGCCAGGAGTGTGGAAAGACCTTCAGTCAGAGTGGTAGTCTTATTCACCACCAGGGAACCCACTCCAGGGGGAAACCTTATACAACTCAGCAGTGCTAAAATTGGTTTTCTGCTCAGTTAGGCAACAAAAGCTGAGTTCCTTGTTTGCATCGAATAATAGTGTTTAAAAAAAATCCTGCTCTTTCTGTAGTGCTCGAAATGTAATGATATATGTTTCTTCTTGTTTTTCAAAAAAAAATAAAGGTTGTCAGAATGTTGTTATTTATTTAGAGTCTGTGGACTGGTCATTGTCCTGGTTGGGTTCCAGCAGCAATCCCTCTGATGCAGTGAACCATCCTTTTAACAGCCCTTTATTGCAGACTTCAGAAATGGACACTTCTTGCTCCACTGAATCTTAAATTAGTTGTATGAATTTTGCAGATGTGCTTTTCCATTGTCTCCAGTGCATTTGGATTTAAAAGGACTTTCAGCATTAACGGAACCCCTTCCTATTATTTCATTAAATTGAGGGTTCACTCTACTACCCCTTATCAGGAAAACTTATACCATCCTAATACTTCCCTAATAATTGCTTGCCTACCATTTTGCTTTGTTTTCACAATCAAAATAACGCCAAACTCTGTAGGAAGTTGAGTAATAAGAACATAAGAGCCCTGCTGGATCAGGCCATAAGCCCATCTAGTCCAGCTTCCTGTATCTCACAGTGGTCCACCAAATGCCCCGTGGAACACACAAGACAACAAGAGACCTGCATCCTGGTGCCCTCCCTTGCATCTGGCATTCTGACATAACCCATTTCGAAAATCAGGAGATTGCACATACACATCACTGCTTGTAACCCATAATGGATTTTTCCTCCAGAAACTTGTCCAATCCCCTTTTAAAGGCATCCAGGCCAGATGCCGTCACCACATCCTGCGGCAAGGAGTTCCACAGAACAACCACACGCTGAGTAAAGAAATATTTTCTTTTATCTGTCCTAACTCTCCCAACACTCAATTTTAGTGGATGTCCCCTAGTTCTGGTGTTATGTGAGAGGGAAAAGAGCATCTCTCTATCCTTCCCATGCATAATTTTATAAGTCTCAATCATGTCCCCCCCTTAGCTGCCTCTTTTCTAGACTGAAGAGGCCCAAATGCCAAAGGCTTTCTTCATAAGGAAGGTGCCCCAGCCCAGTAATCATCTTAGTCACTCTCTTTTGCACCTTTTCCATTTCCACAATGTCTTTTTTGAGATGTGGCGATCAGAACTGGACACAATACTCCAGGTGTGGCCTTACCATCGATTTGTACAACGGCATTATAATATTAGTTGTTTTGTTCTCAGTACCTTTTCTAATGATCCCAAGCATAGAATTGGCCTTCTTTACTGCCGCCGCACTTTGGGTTGACACTTTCAACGAGCTGTCCACCACCACCCCAAGTTCTCTCTCCTGATCTGTCACAGACAGCTCAGAACGCATCAGCCTATATGTGAAGTTTTGATTTTTTGCCCCAAAAAGTTGCTGATTTGGATAGTTGCCTGTTCAAAAAGATGTATGGATGAGTGAGGAAGATGTGGATCAAGTTTAGTCCGCATCAACTGACACCAGTGAATCCTGCAAGCCCAAGTCAGCTGCTGATCTCACTGTTGGGGACCCTTTGCCCTGTTCCTGGTGTTTCTGGCTGCTCCTTGGTATCCCTTTTTCTCCAAAAGTGGGGTGTCCAAAACCACAGCAACCATGGGAGAATTAGTGCAGGCCATAGGCCCATCTAGTCCAGCTTCCTGTATCTCACAGCGGCCCACCAAATGCCCCAGGGAGCACACCAGACAACAAGAGACCTGCAAGGCTTCCTGGGAATTGTAGTTAAGAACAGCCCCACTGGATCAGGCCATAGGTCCATCTAGTCCAGCTTCCGGTATCTCACAGCAGCCCACCAAATGCCCCAGGGAGCACAACAGGCAACAAGAAGACCTGCAAGGCCTCCTGGGAATTGTAGTTTCAGAACATAAGAAGAGCCCTGCTGGAACAGGCCATAGGCCCATCTAGTCCAGCTTCCGGTATCTCACAGTGGCCTAGCAAATGCTTCAGGGCAGTGTTTCTCAAACCGTGGGTCAGGACCCAGTAGGTGGGTCGCAAGCCAGTTTCAGGTGGGTCGCCATTCATTTCAATATATTTTTTTAATATATTAGACTTGATGCTACATGGTACGTGACTGCCTTTGGGGAAATGTTACAGACCTGTACTTTGAACAGGCTACTATGTCTATTCTTTTAACAATGATAGTCAATGAGACTTAATCTTGTGTAGGATTGCAGCCTAGGATTGTCAAAAAATTTCCTGCTTGATGATGTCACTTCCGGTTATTGCATAACTTCTGGTGGGTCCCAACAGATTCTCATTCTGTCCCGGTGGGTCACGGTGCTAAATGTGTGAGAACCACTGCTTCAGGGAACGCACTAGACAACAGACACAACCTGTGTCCTGGTGCCCTCCCATGTATCTGGCAATCAGAGGCAGCCTACCTCTGCCTTGCACATACCTACCATGATTTGTAACCCATGATGGACGTTTCTTCCAGAAATCTGTCCAATCCCCTCTTAAAGGCATCTACAACAATGGTTGGCAACCTTCAGCCTCGAAAGACTATGGTATAAGCCTACAGCACCTGATATTCCCAGGCAGTCTCCCATCCAAGTACTAACCAGGCCTGACCCTGCTTAGCTTCCAAGATCAGACAAGATCAGGAGATAGTGTTCAGTATAGGGAGATGGTTGGCAACCTTCAGTCTCGAAAGACTATGGTATAAGCCTACAGCAGCTGGTATTCCCAGGCGGTCTCCCATCCAAGTACTAACCAGGCCTGACCCTGCTTAGCTTCTGAGATCATGGTATAAGCCTACAGCACCTGGTATTTCCAGGCAGTCTCCCATCCAAGTACTAACCAGGCCTGACCCTGCTTAGCTTCCGAGATCAGATGAGATCGGGCATGTGCAGGGTAACAGTTGCTGCATCTAGGCAAGATGCCATAACTACTTCCTGTGGCAAGGAGTTCCACAGACTACATGCTGGGTAAATAAATTTTTTTCTTCCGTCTGTCCTAACTCTCCCAACACTCAACTTTTGTGGATGTCCCCTGGTTCTGGTGTTATGTGAGAGGGAAAAGAGCGTCTCTATCCAGTCCCTGTATAATTTTGTATGTCTCAATCATGTCCCCCCTCAGACACCTCTTTTCTAGGCTGAAGTGTTCCAAACATTAGAGTGTATTGGCAACCTTCAGTCTCGAAAGACTATGGTATCGCGCTCTGAAAGGTGGTTCTGGCACAGCGTCTAGTGTGGCTGAAAAGGCCAATTCGGGAGTGACAATCCCTTCCACACTGGGAGCAAGTGCAGTCTGTCCCTGGTCTGTCTCCCTGGCTATGGGCCTTCCTTCTTTGCCTCTTAGCCTCAGACTGTTGGCAAAGTGTCTCTTCAAACTGGGAAAGGCCATGCTGCACAGCCTGCCTCCAAGCGGGCCGCTCAGAGGCCAGGGTTTCCCACTTGTTGAGGTCCACTCCTAAGGCCTTCAGATCCCTCTTGCAGATGTCCTTGTATCGCAGCTGTGGTCTACCTGTAGGGCGCTCTCCTTGCACGAGTTCGCCATAGAGGAGATCCTTTGGGATCCGGCCATCATCCATTCTCACAACATGACCGAGCCAACGCAGGTGTCTCTGTTTCAGCAGTGCATACATGCTAGGGATTCCAGCATGTTCCAGGACTGTGTTGTTTGGAACTTTGTCCTGCCAGGTGATGCCGAGGATGCATCGGAGGCAGCGCATGTGGAAAGCGCTCAGTTTCCTCTCCTGTTGTGAGCGAAGAGTCCATGACTCGCTGCAGTACAGAAGTGTACTAAGGACGCAAGCTCTGTAGACCTGGATCTTGGTATGTTCCGTCAGCTTCTTGTTGGACCAGACTCTCTTTGTGAGTCTGGAAAACGTGGTAGCTGCTTTACCGATGCGTTTGTTTAGCTCAGTATCGAGAGAAAGAGTGTCGGAGATCGTTGAGCCAAGGTACACAAAGTCATGGACAACCTCCAGTTCATGCTCAGAGATTGTAATGCAGGGAGGTGACATTATAGCCAAACATTATAGCCTTTCCTAATAGGGAAGGTGCCCCAGCCCGAGCTTTGACGCCGGGCAAACGCCCGTGCAAGCCCAGCGCTGGCAAGAACTGGACTAGCACAGGGCAGGCACCCGGCCTCCGCTGCTCGGCCGTCGCATGGACCACCAAGCTGCGGAGAGGAAAGCGGAGGCGGGGAGAAGGTTTTCTTGGGAGGCAGGTGGAGGGCAGGGAGAGGATAGGAGAGGCGTGACGGGGAGGCGGGGGAGGTGTGACAGGGGGAGGGAGGGAGGTGGGACTGGTGAAACATCGCTCCATCAGATCCGAGCCTTCTGGTAAGGCTTGGCGCCTAACATGACGGCTCTTACTTCACCCCCGACCTTTTGGTCGGAAGTGAATCGAGTAGCATCGTTACAGGGCTCCTCCCTTTACCCGGGGGATGGGGACGAAAGTGGCCCGTGGCTGCCGTGGGAGCGCAGGATACAGCAGCAGCCATTTTTTGTGCCACTGCACCCACGGGAGCTCAGGATTGGGCTCTTAGTTAGCACTTGTTAAGCCCTCGAGAACCACTGCAAACACATGGAGACTTGTTAAGCCACTTGTTAAGAACAACAAAAATCATGAGAATTGCTTGAGGCCTCTCTGACTTCTTTTGGCTACTGTGAATGGATGCAAAATGGATGCATGAAAGTGGTGGCATAGGCTTGATCTGTGATTCTCAAACGTTTAGCACCAGGACCCACTTTTTAGAATGAGAATCTGTCATTACCCACCAGATGTGATGTCATGATCAAAAGTGACATCATCAAGCAGAAAATTTTAATAATCCTAGGCTCCAATCCTACCCTCACTTACCCAGGAGTCCCATTTACTATCATTATTAAAAGCATATACAGAGTAGTCTGTTAAAAGGACAGATCTGTAACAGTCACATTCCATGGAATCATCAAGTCTAATATATTTAAAATAAAATATTGAAATGAATGGGGACCCACCTGAAATTGGCTCATGACCACCTGGTAAGTCCCGACCACAGTTTAAGCAACATTGGCCTAGTCAAGATGACATAAGAACATGAGAAGAGCCCTGCTGGATCAGGCCAAAAGCCCATCTAGTCCAGCTTCCTGTACTTACTGATTGTTTTCAAGGCCTGCACTTACACAGGCAAACTTGTGTATATAGCAGTATCATGATTATAAATTATACAACTATAACAATTATAATGTCACTTTATAAGATTCTTCCTCTGCCACTGTGTCTAAGTTAAAGCAGTTGGGGTACTCAGCCCCACCTCAAAAATACCATGGAGAGAGTCGCAGATTCAGCTGTGTTGCTGAAATGTTTAGGGCAACATCCTTCGAGAAAGACTCATCTTGAAATGGACAGGGACTGGTTCTGTGCAACTGTTCTGGGCTTTTTTTTCCCCCACCTAGACAAAGTCCGATGCACCCACCTCAGTTTCTTGCTTGTCTCCTCACACCCATGCTAGAATCTGCACGCGTGATCTTAGGAATTGCCACCTTAATTCAGCAGCTGTAAAGTGTGGCATGATTTATCCATGTTAGTGATTGTGTAAATAGGCTGAGGGAGGCTGCATAGGCTCCAGTGTAATTAATTCACACCACTAGAGTTTGATCTCATGAATGCTCCATTAGCCCAACTGCATAGAAAACAAAAAGAGCTTTCATTTTTCCATGGTATTTTTCATCTTCCCAGCTCAGCTTTGCTTTGGTTTCTCCACACACCAGTGAGTTCCTTTGAGTGGTGTCTGTTTACTGAGCATGTTTTGTTTTGTTTTTTTCCTGTAGTTTAATTATTAGTTTTGTACAGCTGTATGTGCCTGCAGTGATAGATGATGGGAAAATGCGATGGGAAATGAGATGGGTCCCCCTATACAGACAAGTAACAAGCAACGCAATGAAGAATGTGCAGTGGTAATAACTATTGCAGATTTCTTGAAGAGATAAGAACAATGCAGGACACATAGACATTCTGCAGATCATCAGAGACCCGCTGGATCAGGCCAAAGGCCCATTTCCTCCGACTTCCTGTATCTCACAGTGGCCCACCAGATGCCTCAAGGAGCTCACAAGACAATAAGATAACTGCATCCTGGTGCCACTCCCTTGCACCTGCCATTCTGAGGTAGGCTACTTCTAAAACCCAGAGGTTGTGCATACCTATCTTGGCTGGTAACCTGTGCTGGACATTTCCTCCAGAAATCCGCCCAATGCCCTCTTAAGGCATCTAGGCCAGGCGCCATCACCACATCCTGTGGCAAGGAGTTCCGCAGATTAATTACCTGCTGGGAAAAGAAATAATGTCTTTTGTCAGTTCTAACTCTTCCAACACACAATTTTAATGGATGTCCCCTGGTTCTGGTGTTGTGTGGAGGGAAAAGAACATTCCTTTAACCCCTCTATCCATCCTATGCATAATTGTGTGAGTCTTAATCACGTCCCCCCTCGTGCACCTTATTAGACTGAACGCCCCAAATGCTGTAGCCTTTCCTGTTAAGGGAAGTGCCCCAGCCCACTAATCATTTTGGTGGTTCTCTTCCACGCCTTTTCCAGATCCACTATATCCTCTTTTTGACCCTGGACTTCTCAGTCTCTTTCTCTTGGTTCCCATTTGGCAACTCAATCCAGATCTCACCCCATTTGTGTCCTCAGAATCCCATGCCTCCAGTGTTCAGTGTTATGGTCTCTGCAAGGCAGAGTTGAGGATATCAACCAAGAGTTTTCATCTGGGAAGAAGCAAGTGAATGGATAGATGACAGGGAGCTGCGTCTGGCAAGAATTGAGGACAGGCAAGTGACTTTCCAAACCAACCTGTTGCTCAGCTTGAAGAACAGAACCAGACCTGAAGTTTAGCTCAAGTGCCTGGAGGTGATTGATTCCTCCTCATTATCTGACTATCTGATTATAAGGATTCCTTGTTTCTGCCTCCTGCCCAGCTGGGCCTGTCTTTCTATCATATTAACTGTTGTGCTTAACACCTTTCTGAATGTCTTCACAGTCTCTTCTAAGCATGAACCACAGGAGCTTTAAATGTTGCACTTTTTAAAGTGGTGCTCTACTTATGTTTAGCAGGGGAGCATGCCGTCTTTTCTAGTGGCTTTTGGAACAGGAAAGCATTCATTCATTCATTCATTCATTCATTCTTCTATGTAAACTGCTTGATGAACTTTTTTGTTCAAAAAATGTTTAATAATAAATTATTATTATTATTATTATTATTATTATTATTATTATTATTATTATTATTATTAAGAAAATATATATATATTCTTAATAATTATAATCATTATCATCATCTTGTTAAAAGCCAGAGTATTCCCATGTCCGCAGTAGACTGTTGTATCCACTTTCAAACCATTCATTTGTGACATTAGTGTCTCAAATGCCTTGTGAATAGGGCTTGACAAACTATCTTTTCAATAGATGCAACTGCCACTGCATTTCAGACCATCAGAAAACAAAAACGCAACCCAAAAGGGGGGAAAACTCATCCCCGTTAATACTCAAAAGCCATTTTCATCAATTTTATGATGCTGTTCAACAATTTTTGTGACATATTAAGTGCTGTAAAACAAAGGCGGACCATTACAGACATGGCCACAAAGTGAAGACGGCACAAGGGAGGTGACATTCAAATGACAATTTACAACCACAAAGAGGGACACTCAACAGTTGTCCAAATGTCATCTTAATGAATATAGTACTCCTCTCCCATTTTCTATACTAGGAACCTCCTCACCCATCACAGCAACCGTGCACAATGATAATAAAATTCCACAATTACAAACACAACTGGCTGCTCTTTCAGAAGGGCACGATGGAAGAAAGGACGTCTTTCAGAATGGAACTATGAGTCAATGATCAAGTGATGGCCTGATGAAGTTCATGGGGAAAACAAACCTTGTGTCAGTAGTCCAGGGATCTCAGGAAATGGTCTCAGGAAATAATTGCAGCTGCTATACTTACTGTCTTTCCCCTTCCTCCCATGTATTCCATATTGGATTTTGAACTGCATGCTATGGAAAGAGTGACCGGATGGTCCAGGAAAGGTAAATAAAAATCATTTTTACTTATCTTCCTGTACGCTGCCAATGGCTCTACAGTGGGTCTCTTCAGACCTAACCCAGCCAATTCAAGGAGTGCCAGGCTAGTAGAGGGAGATAGAATTTTGGTGTGCAATGCTACCCCTGAGACACCATCCTGCCCCCCAAATGCCCCCAGCCTGCTCTCCACCCCTATCTGCCCACAATCCTTCCCCAAACTGCCCTGCCACCAATTTACCAGCAATGCCATGGGACAGAGAATGCTCAGTGGGCCCCTGTTGTCCGTATGTGGCCTCCAGCTGTTTGGTCTGGTAGCCACGGCTCCAAACAGTGGAGCAGCTTTCCCACCATCTGTCCACGACTTATCCTGACAGATCACACAATCTGTTAGCTTAAGCCCCAGACAGCATTGGGCTGCTTGTGGCTTTAGGCGCATCATTCTCTCTCAGTCAATGGTTCCCAAACTCCTACAGGGGAGTTGGGAACCAGTTAAGTGTTTACATGGGTGGGGAGGGGAGCAGCAATGGTGCCATAGGGATTGTGCTGCTGTCACTTCCAAGGGACTTTTTTTACTTATTTGGGGGGCAACACTGGCCTCCTGCAGGATCCTAGAGGCTCACAGCACCCTCTGATCTCTTTCATGGTTGCTGTAGTACCCTGTGTATGGGTCCCATGATGGGTCATGATCCACCAGTTTGGGAACCATTGCTGTAAGTGCCTTATATGTCCCCCCAATTCAACCCCAAACAGGGAGTCCAAAAGAACAATACTGAAAGCTACTGAGGAGTCCAACAGAACCAAGAATGACACACTATCCCTATCTAGTCCTAGAGCAACCAACTAGCTTAATCAGTAGGGCAACCAAAGCTTCCTTAGTCTTCAAACTGGATTGGAAGCCAGATTGAAAGGGTTCCAGATCGACAGTATCATGCAGAAGTACCTGGAATTGAGTTCCAGCACCTTGTTGCGAAATTGTGTATTTTGTGTGTATTATCTTGCCATAATTTACTGGCTGATAATTCTCCCAAACAGTTGGGGCTAAGAAGGATGTGATGATTTGGCTACAAAGGTCAAACCCAAGGCACATTTCCTTGGAAAAACAGGGACCTTCTTTTGTGGTTTCAGTAGTCCACGGTGAAGCAGGCTATATAGCTGCTACTCATCCCATTTGACCCCACAATTGCTCCTGTTCATAGTGAGGACTGGGAACGTGTACAACTGGAGTTTTGGCGTGCCTTCAGTCCTTCTCTGTTCAGAACAGACATGCAGATGTATCATCACACGTACTCTTCAATCAGACCTATGCACATGAACAGGGCTTCTGAGAGGAATTTTATCAGGGGGTACAAAGTTTCTTTTGGGCCCCTTTCCAAAGGGGGAGGAGGGCAATGGGAGCAGACAGAATGGGAGAAAATAAGGCAGGGTGAGGGTGTTGACAGCCATAATAGTCTTTGAACCCCAGGTCTACCCGACTTCTTGATGCAGAGCCCAGGTCTACCCAGCCATGCGGGATTGGCAGCTAGATAAAGTAAAATGGAAAACCAAACAAAAAAACCAAACACTAAAGTCTCTCTAAAATCTCTGGAGTATAGCAAATCATTACAGAAAATTAGCAGAATTTCAGTTAGTCACACCATAATGGACTATGTGCACCAGAACAAACTTCTGCAGCAGCTGCAGCCCTGCAGCTGTGTCCCTGAGCTGCATTCCTGAGCCCAGTGTGCATAGCTTGCAGCAGCAGTTACCACTGCATGCCCACAGTTTAGCCCCCAACATCATGTGCAGGCAGCGAGTTCAGGTGAGATAGAAAAATGTAAGTTCCCAGGAACTTTCTGGTCCCCCTCCTTTGTCTCCTGGGCCCCCTTTCTGACCCTGGGCCTGGGTACAAATTACCCCCTTTACCCCCCCCTCTCCTAGGCCCTGCACGTGAACTACTAGGCCAAGTACTGTTCCCCAACCGTGTGATAACCCTGCATGGGCTCAGCCAACCACACATTTTGTCACCTGTCTGAGATCCCAAAGATATTATGGGATGTCCTGACAGGCCATAACACCTGTCCAGGGGATTATATTCCCCTCTGAGTGTCATAAATTGTGCAGGCCTAGTATCATTTGATAATGCAAGAGGAGCCACTCTGATCCAATGACGAAGAGACCGTTTTTGGCCAGGCACAAGAGCCAGCGATGAGTTGCAGTCCTCTGTGCTTCAACTTGGCTGTCAGACAACTGAAGCAAGACTCAAAAGAAGCTGTTTCAGAAAGACCTTTCCCAAACAGTTCCTCCTCCTGCCTTTGCTTTTTCACCCAACTCACAAGCTTGAAAAAAACTTCCCGCCTCTTCTGTATGTGTAATATATTCTTTTTTCCCCTCTCTGCAAATCTTCTTTCATTATCATATACAGAGAAAAACAGAGCCGTCTTGCTTAACAAACAGCTCTGCAGCCAACAGGAGACAAGGGGGTTGCTCAGCGATGGTGAAAACAAGATATTCTAGTGCTAGAGGAGGAGCCCTGTTGGATGAGTGTCTCCAGGAGGGTTGATTTTCATCTTAATAGCTCTCTATCCTTGAAGGGTTTGCAATAATGTGCCTTTAAAAAAAAAAAAAAAAGATCAGAGTGGGTCAATCATTTGAATGTGCTCCTCTGAAACTCAGTGCCTAAGGAGCGATCTCAACCAGGAGTTGTTAGTGTTTATCTCGCCATAATTAAGTGTACACACCCAAAGTATTAATACAGGAGGTTCGTGCGTTTGCTTTTTATTCTGCTCCTTCCAACCACTGATTAAACTGGGCCTGTGGCATAATGAGGGACCGTTCTGGAGCCATGGGCATGTTTTACAACCAGATGAATTGCACCTCCACTTTGTAAGCAAGTTTTATTCCGCCGACTTCAAGATGGCTGCATGTGATTAAGGCTGGCTGGGGCGGGAAGCTGAGCTCTTTAGGACTCTCTCGCATGGAGCCTTTGGAAGTGACTCTGGGAAATTTTTTTTTTTTTTTTTTTTTTTTTTTTTGCTAGACCCAGAATGTATTACCAACCCAAACTCCAGAGAAGAATCCAGAAACCTGGCTGGATTGGAACCCAGAGTCCAGAACATCATAAGAACATAAGAACAGCCCCACTGGCTCAGGCCATAGGCCCATCTAGTCCGGCTTCCTGCATCTCACAGCGGCCCACCAAATGCCCCAGGGAGCACACCAGATAACAAGAGACCTCATCCTGGTGCCCTCCCTTGCATCTGGCATTCTGATACATAGCCCATTTCTGAAATCAGGAGGTTGCACATTCACATCATGACTTGTAACCCGTAATGGATTTTTCCTCCAGAAACTTGTCCAATCCCCTTTTAAAGGCATCCAGGCCAGATGCAGGGTGTTCAAAGTGTACACAGTGAATGTGTGTGGATACCTATAATGGATCCAGTGAAGCATGTGCACAGGGCCTCGCACGTGACATTACATGTACGCACACATTAATTCTGTTAGGGATGCTGGAGGTAAGTAGAATGGTGCTGGCTAGCTGCACATCCCACACTGCCACACCAGCTATCCAGAGTCTGAAACTGCTTGAAGACACTCCTGTACATTGCCTTTGGAGACAAGTGCTGGACACCCAGATGGCCAAGATGTGTAGCCAGCCAGCATGTTCCCTGTGCCATAATCGGAATCCACATCCCCCTCCCTGTGGCTGCTTTTTGAGAAAGAACATAAGAACAGCCCCACTGGATCAGGCCATAGGCCCATCTAGTCCAGCTTCCTGTATCTCACAGCGGCCCACCAAACGCCCCAGGGAGCACACCAGATAACAAGAGACCTCATCCTGGTGCCCTCCCTTGCATCTGGCATTCTGACATAGCCCATTTCTAAAATCAGGAGGTTGCACATACACATCATGGCTTGTACCCCGTAATGGATTTTTTCCTCTAGAAACTTGTCCAATTCCCTTTTAAAGGCGTCTAGGCTAGACGCCGTCACCACATCCTGTGGCAAAGAGTTCCACAGACCGACCACACGCTGAGTAAAGAAATATTTTCTTTTGTCTGTTCTAACTCTCCCAACACTCAATTTTAGTGGATGTTCCCTGGTTCTGGTGTTATGTGAGAGTGTAAAGAGCATCTCCCTATCCACTCTATCCTTCCCATGCATAATTTTATAAGTCTCAATCATGTCCCCCCCTTAGCTGCCTCTTTTCTAGACTGAAGAGGCCCAAATGCCAAAGCCTTTCCTCATAAGGAAGGTGCCCCAGCCCCGTAATCATCTTAGTTGCTCTCTTTTGCACCTTTTCCATTTCCACTATGTCTTTTTTGAGATGCGGCAACCAGAACTGGACACAATACTCCAGGTGTGGCCTTACCATAGATTTGTACAACGGCATTATAATATTAGTTGTTTTGTTCTCAGTACCTTTTCTAATGATCCCAAGCATAGAATTGGCCTTCTTCACTGCCGCCGCACATTGGGTCGACACTTTCATCGACCTATCCACCACCACCCCAAGATCTCTATCCTGATCTGTCACAGACAGCTCAGAACCCATCAGCCTATATCTAAAGTTTTGATTTTTTGCCCCAATGTGCATGACTTTACACTTACTGACATTGAAGCGCATCTGCCATTTTGCTGCCCATTCTGCCAGTCTGGAGAGATCCTTCTGGAGCTCCTCACAATCACTTCTGGTCTTCACCACTCAGAAAAGTTTGGTTTCGTCCGCAAACTTTGCAACCTCACTGCTCATCCCTGTCTCCAGGTCATTTATGAAGAGGTTGAAAAGCACCGGTACCAGGACAGATCCTTGGGGCACACCGCTTTTCACCACTCTCCATTGTGAAAATTGCCCATTGACACCCACTCTCTGCTTCCTGGCCTCCAACCAGTTCTCAATCCATGAGAGGACCTGTCCTCTAATTCCCTGACTGTGGAGTTTTTTCAGTAGCCTTTGGTGAGGGACCGTGTCGAATGCCTTCTGAAAGTCCAGATATATAATGTCCATGGGTTCTCCCACATCCACATGCCTGTTGACCTTTTCAAAGAATTCTATAAGGTTCGTGAGGCAAGACTTACCCTTACAGAAGCCATGCTAATTCTGATGCAAGGCCTGTTCGTCTATGTATTTTGAGACCCTATCTTTGATGAGGCATTCCACCATCTTACCCGGTATGGATGTTAGGCTGACCGGCCTATAGTTTCCCGGGTCCCCCCTCTTTCCCTTTTTAAAAATAGGCATGACATTTGCTATCCTCCAATCTTCTGGCACCGTGGCCATTTTGAGGGACAAGTTGCATACCTTAGTCAAGAGATCTGCAACTTCATTCTTCAATTCCTTAATAACTCTTGGGTGGATGCCATCAGGGCCCGGTGACTTATTTATCTATCAATGAGGTCTGAAACATCTTCTCTTTTAACCTCTATCTGACTTAACTCCTCGGTTAGGAGGGGCCGTTCGGGCAGCGGTATCTGCCCGAGGTCTTTTGCCGTGAAGACAGATGCAAAGAACTCATTTAATTTCTCTGCCATCTCTAAGTCTCCTTTTATCTCCCCTTTCCCTCCCTCACCATCCAGACTGAAGTTTTGAAAAACTTCAAAAGCTCCAAACACACAATGCCCTTATTCAGGACCAGCCCTGGGCTCCCACATATGCGGGTGCCTGCACAAGGGTGGTGAGCGGTTCGTCCACTGTCACAGCCAGCACCTTGCTCATCAGCTGATGTTTGCAAGACTGGCACAGCGAGTTGAGTGCATCCGCTTGTTGGCCCTCCCACCTACCCCTGTGTCTGTTTGGCCCAAAATGGGCCCCCTGTAAGCAGTTGGCAGTGACTTCAGTAGCATAGCTAAAGGGGGGTGTAAAGTTTTGCAGGTGCCTGAATGCACTGCGCAAGTGGCCCCCTCTCCTTCAGAGCCATTCCCGGTGGCGAGAGCGGTCACCACTGGGAATGGCTCTGAAGGGGAGGGAGAGGGGCCCTTGCATGGCGCATTCAGGCGCCAGCAAAACTTAGTGCTTTGCACCACCTCTAGCTATACTACTGGGTGACATCATCATGTCAACGCCACCTACTTCCATATGCCGCGTTCGCAGCAGGTGCCATCAGCCCCGAGTGCACTTGCCACTCATCCCAGTGAGTAGGGGGGGCGTGGGTGTGGAGCCCCTGTGAAAAATGGTCTCGCATCGGGCCCTGCAGCTCCCAAGGCCAGACCTGCCCTTATTTAGGTTTGACACCCCCCCCCCCAAACAGATTAAACAGGCCAGTCAGGAGTTTCAGCTGCTGAACTTAAAGCAATGTCCTCTTTGTTTTGCCTCAGGCCCTGGAGCTCTGTCCTCACAGAGTGAAACTTTTCTGCTTGCATCTTCAGAGCTGTGTTTTCTTCCTGCAAATCGCTTCCCCCCCCATCAAGACGGTGCACACAGCAAGAGCCCTTTCCAGCCTCGTGCGCCAGATGGAGCACCTCGCGATGCTTTGTAGGTTGCAGCAGAACTCTCTGTGAAACAAATTGGGTGATTGGTTCATTATCCACCCAGAAGCTGCTGAATTATTTGCTTTGGTGGACCCCTCCTAGAGTGTTGTTTTGAAGAGCCTGCGCCAAAATAATAAGAGATGGATGTCACTTTGACAAGCCTGGGGGGGGGGGGAGAGACAAACAAAGAATCCTGGTATTGCTCTGCGCACAATTTTTAAATTAGGTTTGTAATAGACCTGTCCTCAGACAGATCCAAGCGCAAGGTCCGTACCCTATGATAATCGCCACAGGAGATGCTTCTCTGTTCATGTAATCACTGTTATTGCCCGAAGGTTATGTGTGTATTGAATTTACTTCCATCAGTTCCACTCCTTCTCTATAATGGATTGAAGAGGGTTGAGGCATACAGGGGTCTGCTTTGTGGCTCTGCGGGGGCATCAGAATTCCGTGGGTGGAATTTCCTGCGTGGAAGAATCATCCACGTACAAAATAAATTTGCAAGCATTTTGTCTGCAGCTGCTACAGATGGTAATTTTATGTGTCAGTAATTCATTGCGCGCGCATGTTGCTGGGATGTCGCTCCCGCACAACCCTTGTCTGTGGGCAAGGGCATTCTTTGCCTAGTCTGCATCCCACACAAGGCAGGGGACAAGGCCGGCATCTTACTGATGACTGAAGCAGCAGAGGGGCAGGGCAAAGTAGCATCATTCACGTTTGGGGGAGGGTGGAACGGGGGGGTGAAACTGGGTGGGGAGAGGGAGAAACAGGAGGTGAGGAGGCAGTAGGTGTGGGTGGACCCAGCCAAAGTGGTTCATGCCAGATCCTATCCCTCTTTCCAAAACCTCCTCATCCCTTTTCTCTACTCAGGCAGACTCCACCAAAAGTGGTGGCATATGTCATAGGAGACCCATACGTGTCCCCTGGGCTGACTCAGGGGTAAGTAGAAATAACTTTTGGTTGGCAACCTTCAGTCTCGAAAGACTATGGTATAAGCCTACAGCACCCGGTATTCCCAGGCGGTCTCCCATCCAAGTACTAACCAGGCCTGACCCTGCTTAGCTTCCGAGATCAGACGAGATCGGGCATGTGTAGCGTAACAGTTGCTGCTAAATAACATTAACTTACCTCCTATTAGCACTTGGGTCATGTCACCCCCTCCCCAGCTCTGGATGCAGTGTGCGTCTTTTTGATGATGCTGCATCGGCAGAGTTAGAAGAAAGGATTGGACTCTGGGTTAGCTAAAATGGGGAGGAGGGCAGTAGCATAGCCAAAGGGGGGACAGTACGGTAAGTACTAGAGGTACCACAATGCACTATGTAAGAAGCCCTTCCCACTCACCATTGGAGACATTTCAGGGGCAATGGCAACACGCAGGGCCTTTGCTGCCTGGAATGGCTCTGATGGCTAGTGGGAGGGGACACTTACATGGCAGGTTGCGGCACATGCAGTACTTACCGCATCGCCCCTCCTCTGGCTATGTTACTAGAGGACAGTCAAGCAGCCTCTGAGCCATGAGCAGCATGGATGGTCTTAACTGATCCAATCCATCTGTGGGAACCACAAACACTTGCATTCTTACCACTCAACAGGCTGTGTGAGAAAAAGAAAAAATTATTCTGTCCAAGCCCAGACTGGCTTCCTGCTCTTTACAAAAGTTCTTCTCACCTTGCACTGCCATTTTTTGATGATCAGGTGTTGTTAGGTGTTGGCAACCTTCAGTCTCGAAAGACTATGGTATCGCGCTCTGAATGGTGGTTCTGGAACAGCATCTAGTGTGGCTGAAAAGGCCAATCCGGGAGTGACAATCCCTTCCACAGCGGGAGCAAGTGCAGTCTGTCCCTGGTCTGTCTCCCTGGCTATGGGCCTTCCTTCTTTGCCTCTTTGCCTCAGACTGTTGGCCAAGTGTCTCTTCAAACTGGGAAAGGCCATGCTGCACAGCCTGCCTCCAAGCGGGCCGCTCAGATGCCAGGGTTTCCCACTTGTTGAGGTCCACTCCTAAGGCCTTCAGATCCCTCTTGCAGATGTCCTTGTATCGCAGCTGTGGTCTACCTGTAGAGCACTTTCCTTGCACGAGTTCTCCATAGAGGAGATCCTTTGGGATCCGGCCATCATCCATTCTCACGACATGACCGAGCCAACGCAGGCGTCTCTGTTTCAGCAGTGCATACATGCTAGGGATTCCAGCATGTTCCAGGACTGTGTTGTTTGGAACTTTGTCCTGCCAGGTGATGCCGAGAATGCGTCAGAGGCAGCACATGTGGAAAGCGTTGAGTTTCCTCTCCTGTTGTGATCGCTGCAGTACAGAAGTGTATTCAGGACGCAAGCTCTGTAGACCTGGATCTTGGTATGTTCCGTCAGCTTCTTGTTGGACCAGACTCTTTGTGAGTCTGGAAAATGTGGTAGCTGCTTTACCGATGCCTTTGTTTAGCTCGGTATCTAGAGAAAGAGTGTCGGAGATCGTTGAGCCAAGGTACACAAAGTCATGGACAACCTCCAGTTCATGTGCAGAGATTGTAATGCAGGGAGGTGAGTCCACATCCTGAACCATGACCTGTGTTTTCTTCAGCCCAGGAGACTTAATATAAGAAAATATCAGAAGATTAACCAAAGGAATTTTAATAACTCTCAGGGATGTATACAGAAGGCAGTATTTCATCCAACGCCCTGTGTATAACCCAAGAGGTAGGTAGGTAAATAAATAAATACGTAAATGAGATTAAAGCTTACAGTAATACTGTTTGCTTCATCTCTACTATAACAATTTTTTTTATTTCATATTGACTTAATAATTTTATTGCCTTTCTTCTTGATAGAGCCCAAATGCCCCCTGACTTTCTCATTGGCAACAGCCACTGTGAATATAGGGGATGTTCTGTATTGCATCAGGTAGTCTTTTGCTCAGGGCTGGTTTAATGCTATTGGGCAATTTTGCCCGATTGGGCCCCACGCTTGCATGGGGGCACACCCTGCGGCAGGGAGCAACTGGACTTGATTGTGAGGCGCTCCGGAAGAATCTCTCCAAACTGGCAGAATGGGCAGCAAAATGGCAGATGTGTTTCAGTGTCAGTAAGTGTAAAGTCATGCACATTGGGGCAAAAAATCAAAATTTCACATATAGGCTGATGGGTTCTGAGCTGTCTGTGACAGATCAGGAGAGAAATCTTGGGGTAGTGGTGGACAGGTCGATGAAACTGTCGACCCAGTGTGTGGCAGCAGTGAAGAAGGTCAATTCTATGCTTGGGATCATTAGAAAAGGTATTGAGAACAAAACGGCTAATATTATAATGCTGTTGTACAAAACGATAGTAAGGCCACACTTGAAGTATTGTGTCCAGTTCTGGTCGCCGCATCTCAAAAAGGACATAGTGGAAAAAGAAAAGATGTAAAAGAAAGCGACTAAGATTATTACGGGGCTGAGGAACCTTCCTTATGAGGAAAGGCTACGGTGTTTGGGCCTCTTCAGCCTAGAAAGAGACGCCTGAGGGGGGACATGATTAAGACATACAAAATTATGCATGGGAAGGATAAAGTGGATAGAGAGATGCTCTTTACACTCACGTAACACCAGAACCAGGGGACATCCACTAAAATTGAGTGTTAGGAGGGTTAGGACAGACCAAAGAAAATATTTCTTTACTTAGCATGTGGTTGGTCTGTGGAACTCCTTGCCGGAGGATGTGATGACGGCTTCTGGCCTGGATGCCTTTAAAAGGGGATTGGACAAGTTTCTGGAGGAAAAATCCATTACGGGTTACAAGCCATGATGTATATGCGCAACCTCCTGATTTTAGAAATGGGCTATGTCAGAATGCCAGGTGCAAGGGAAGGCACCAGGATGCAGGTCTCTTGTTATCTGGTGTGCTCCATGGGACATTTTGGTGGGCCGCTGTGAGATGCAGGAAGCTGGACTAGATGGGCCTATGGTCTGATCCAGTGGGGCTGTTCTTATGTAGAAGAAAAGTCCTTTGGGCCCATTGTCCTTTGGGAGCACCGAAAGGAACTGAGCCAGCTTTGCCACTTCAAAAGTGTATATCCATTGCTAGAGAAGTTAAGGAAGGGGTTGGCGACATTTCAGCATGACCACAGAAGGTGATTTACTTACAGTCTACTCCTAATGAATGTCCCCGACAGTGGAACAGAAGCTCTGTTGTTGCGAATGGCCATACAGCAGTGTGTGCAGCATGCCATTGTAGCTATTTTGGTGCCCCTGCCACAAATTGTGTTGGTGGTTTTTGGCCATAGTCAGCTACTCATGGAAGCGCAGGTAAGCTGGCATGCAGGTGTGAAGGGGAGGGGGAAGGAGGGGAATAGGGGAGGGTGGATGTGTGGGAGGTGGAATTCTGTGTACCCCTGGCTGCCGGATGCCTTAGTTATGCCACTGGCACTACGGCAACAAGAGTTTTGCCCCAGAATGAAACAGCTGTGCCATGAAGTGCGAAACCTGGCACAATGAGACAACTTTCTAGAGAGGGTTGATAAGCGGTTTATGGAGGAAATGGAACACTTCATTGTAACACCACCTTCTGCCCCACTCATTCATGGGAGGTTATGCGTTTGCCTCTCAGCAAGGTTGCTGCGGCTGACCCGCATCCTCAACCTCGTGCCACTGCCCTTGGCACAATCACACAGAATATCCGTCGTGCAGCAAAGCTGCCTGGAAGCCATTGCCTCTGGTCCTTCAGACGCAACACGCCGCGTGCTTTGAATTATACACAGCCGAGTCCCAGTAGGCCCATCCCTGATTCATGCACGGAGACGTTTGTGCATAGAGAGCATCTCTGAGGGTAAAGGAGGAGTACAAGTCATAAAGGGGATTTTGCAGTTTCATTTTTTTTTATCCAGCCCACACACTGTTCAATTATTCAGGTTATTATTAAAATATGAACAATAAAAGATTTGCATGGAAAATGTATTTTAATTTTTAAACAGGGTGCCTCTTAACCTGTGTTTATGAGGCTGGGATGCATCCTGATGGCATGCAGATTTTTATTTTCATATTCAAAGAGTTAGAAGAGGTCATATTCTTAAGGAGGTCAAGTGCTTTCTCACTCCTTCTTCATCCATTTCTCTCCAGAGAGTGTCTGACCTCCCAAAAGCATCAAGTATCTCCTTTGAAGACAGAGGAGGAAAGTTCATGAATGTGTTCCAGTTTGTGCTTTAGACAAAAAAGAAAAATCTCTGAAAGTTGAGACAGAGCAGTGAATTTGTGGGGAAGTGCAAGTTCCAGGTGAATCATGGAAGACACAAAGCATAGGAAGGTATCCTGGGCAAGTTCCATTGAAATGAATGGGTGCTGAGCAAAAGCTCATGTCTAACTTTCATTAATTTTGGTAGGGCTTCAGCAAGAGCCCTTCACAGTGCCTTAAGTCCCTATGCTTTTTAAAAATGTTGGGTTTTAAAGTGTGCACTATTTATTTTTACTTTAATGTTTTGCTTAATTCTTGATGTTCATGTTTAATTCTTGATATTTAATTCCTGCTATTTATTTTTCATTTGTTGAGCAGCCTAATTCTAACCTACTCACAGATAGGCCTATATCCAGCAAAGGGTTGGGCTGGCTGCAGCGCAAGGGGACTCGATTCTCCTTACCCTGGGTAATGCGATAGCAGCCCGAATGGGGCTACTCAGATCTGTGCCACCTTAAAGAGGTGCATGTTACTATGTGTGCATGTTATCATGCAGATCTTGGAGCTCACCTACTAACAGCAGGGTAAGAATAAAAATGGTAGCTGCCCCTGTTTTAATCTACACTGCTCTGCAGTGACACTGTGTTGGAGAGATAGGGGCACTTAAAATGATCCTAGTGCAGTGGAGCTCTGTCCATGAGCAATAGGTTAAAAAAATTAATTTATTTAAGATATATGTTGCTAAATTCCCATTCCAAGCTTCATCTAGAAAACATATGCCCACTTAAAGCTAATTAGTTCCCCTGGCTCAAACCCCAGCCTGCTCTAGTGGTGTACAAAACTAATATTAACCCCCAGTGCTAGCCAGTAAATAGCTTGCCTACCGAAGGGTCCCTCCTCCTGATTCTCAAAATAGCAGTTATTTGGGGTATAGCAGCACCCCCTCAGTTCTCCCTCAGTTATAATAACCCCTCAGTTCTCCATCACCCAACGGTCTCCAGCCGTCCCCTTTTCAGCAATTCTCAGTAGTCCATTCTCCAGTCCTTCTCTCCTCCTTCTGCTACCCACACCCTCTCTCTCCTCCAGGTGATCCTTTCATCCCTGAGGGCACTGCTGTCTTCAAGTGGCTGCAGCTGTGCAGCACTGAGGCCCTGGTGTTCAAATGTTGGCAACCTTCAGTCTCGAGAGACTCTGGTATCGCGCTCTGAAAGGTGGTTCTGGAACAGCGTCTAGTGTGGCTGAAAAGGCCCATTCGGGAGTGACAATCCCTTCCACACCGGGAGCAAGTGCAGTCTGTCCCTGGTCTGTCTCCCTGGCTTTGGGCCTTCCTTCTTTGCCTCTTAGCCTCAGACTGTTGGCCAAGTGTCTCTTCAAACTGGGAAAGGCCATGCTGCACAGCCTGCCTCCAAGCGGGCCGCTCAGAGGCCAGGGTTTCCCACTTGTTGAGGTCCACTCCTAAGGCCTTCAGATCCCTCTTGCAGATGTCCTTGTATCACAGCTGTGGTCTACCTGTAGGGCGCTTTCCTTGCACGAGTTCTCCATAGAGGAGATCCTTTGGGATCCGGCCATCATCCATTCTCACGACATGACCAAGCCAACGCAGGCGTCTCTGTTTCAGCAGTGCATACATGCTAGGGATTCCAGCACGTTCCAGGACTGTGTTGTTTGGAACTTTGTCCTGCCAGGTGATGCCGAGAATGCGTCGGAGGCAGCACATGTGGAAAGCGTTCAGTTTCCTCTCCTATTGTGAGCGAAGAGTCCATGACTTGCTGCAGTACAGAAGTGTACTCAGGACGCAAGCTCTGTAGACCTGGATCTTGGTATGTTCCGTCAGCTTCTTGTTGGACCAGATTCTCTTTGTGAGTCTGGAAAACGTGGTAGCTGCTTTACCGATGCGTTTGTTTAGCTCATTTACCGATGCGTTTGTTAGGCCCTGGTGTTAACCCCATGCTTTCCAGACCCGTCTGATCAAGGGGCCACTGTTGACATCATACCCCGTCTCCTCGAGGGATCCTGTGCATTTCCACTACAACGCATATCTTACCTTTCTTCCATCATGAAACTCAAAATGAAAATGAATAGCAATAAATGGATTCTGAAAACAACCTCTGCCCAGCTTTCAACCCTTGTTCATTCGTGAAACCCACTTGAAGGACTAGAACAAACCATGATCTCTCCAGAGCGCTGACCACCAAGAGTTGTGAACAGCATATGAAATATCAATTGGTACTAAGCTGCATGTTCATGGCAGTTAATTTTCAGTACGAAAGGGCACCAGTAATGTCCGCCAGCACCCTTCTCACATCTAAAAAGGATCTCCTCTTCCTGGGCTATGGTTGATCAATAGGGCAGAGATCCCCAAGTGGTGGCATACTCCTTGCTATAAGCCTGCAGACTTGGGATGCCCCATAAGTGCAAGCACCACAACCTCCTCTTGCACCTGGCAGAGCAAGATGTCAGACTTCAGGTATGTCAGGTATTCATACCTGAATCCTGACTTCATACCTGAATTCATACCTGATCCTGACTTCAGTTGTCAGGTATTAAGAACAAAACAGCTAATATTATAATGCCATTGTACAAATCAATGGTAAGGCCACACCTGGAGTATTGTGTCCAGTTCTGGTCGCCACATCTCAAAAAGGATATAGTGGTAATGGAAAAGGTGCAAAAGAGAGCGACTAAGATGATTACGGGGCTGGGGCACCTTCCTTATGAGGAAAGGCTACGGCGTTTGGGCCTCTTCAGCCTTGAAAAGAGATGCCTGAGGGGGGACATGATTGAGACATACAAAATTATGCATGGGAAGGATAAAGTGGATAGAGAGATGCTCTTTACACTCTCACATAACACCAGAACCAGGGGATATCCACTAAAATTGAGTGTTGGGAGAGTTAGGACAGACAAAAGAAAATATTTCTTTACTCAGCGTGTGGAACTCCTTGCCACAGGATGTGGTGACAGTATCTGGCCTGGATGCCATTAAAAGGGAATTGGACAAGTTTCTGGAGGAAAAATCCATTGCGGGTTACAAGCCATGATGTGTATGTGCAACCTCCTGATTTTAGAAATGGGTTTTGTCAGAATGCCAGATGCAAGGGAGGGCACCAGGATGAGGTCTCTTGTTATCTGGTGTGCTTCCTGGGGCATTTGGTGGGCCGCTGTGAGATACAGGAAGCTGGACTAGATGGGCCTATGGCCTGATCCAGTGGGACTGTTCTTATGTTCTTACTTCAGAGTCAGACCCTTGCTGAGGCAGAGATGCCATTCCATCTGAAGGCTACAAGAAGGAAGCCCAAGGAGAATGGAGACAATGACCATAATGAGGAGGGCCCCCCCCCCAAGAAGCATTCAAGGGCTTTCTCACAGTGACTGTACAACAATGAAATCTACTTAGACAGTCATCTGGTGCAGTATGTTTGTCCCTAAGGAACCTGGGCCCCTGGCATCAGAATAAGCATGTCCTTCCTGTACCCTGTGACACTCATCTTTCCCATGGGAAGACGCAGAGCCTGAGGGAGTGCATTATATGTACTTTTTTTAGCCTGTTGTGTAGAAGGAAAATAAATCTTGTACTCCCAAAGACACTTTGCCAGAAGCAATATCTGTGCAGCACCTGGCCTGAATGTCAGAAACTGGAAATCACTGTAAACAAAAATGGTTCTTCTTTTCCTGCTCTTCTGTATTATTAGGGTTGTGGGTCCTTTTAAGTGTGTTTCTTTACTTGAAGAAACTTACACAATTTGCATGGATAAAATGACAGAAGGGCGCGAGATCTATTCATTGGGTTGTTTGAAATTAGATTCGAGCCAATAACTGGGGAAGGGGGAGAAAAAAGATTAGTGCCATTTTTTTTAAATAGATGGGAAACCCAGAATAAAAAGCAAGGAGAGAGGGCTCCTTTCAAGAAGTCCTACAGATTAGCTGGTATTTCAGGTTAAAAGAGAGAGAGAATTTATGAGAAATTTAGCAGTCAGACTGTTCACCCTCAATCACAACTGGAGGCTCCTACTGATGGAGTAGAGTCACACAAGCAGGTTCTGCCCTTCACAGGCTCCTTTCTTGTCTAAAAACGCATCTAAATAGCCTCAGTTAATAAGGGCTGCAACACACATTCCAACTTTTTTTTCCAGGTGTACACCCAGGATCATTACCTTGGTAGGACCAGCATGTGACATGTGACATGTGATGGTCCACCCCTTACTGAAGCAAATAACTAATTCACTTGTTCCCAAACTGTGGGTCACGAACCCATTTTGGGTGAGTGGCGAAACTGACAAGCTGACAGCTGACAAGGAAAATGTGTTGAGCCCTCTGGAAAGCAAAACGGAGCAGCACGTGTGGATTTACTCATGAGCAGGTGAATGTGCCTCAGTTCACTTCGAAGGGCAGGCTGAGGGGAATGCAACACCACCCAATCTGATCAAGGCAGGCCTCCCAACAAACTCTCTGGAAGGATGTTACCCCCCCAAGCTGACAAAGAAACTGTATTGAGCCCTATGGAAAGTGAAACTGAGCCATGTGTGTAGGCACTGAGCTTACTCGTGGGCTTACTCGTTAGTAGGTAAATGTGCTTTGGCTCTTACCAAAGGCCAGGCAAAGAGGAATGCAAAGCCAACAGAATGGTCCTGATCCAATGTATCTGGAGCTCAACAAATGCTCCAGAAGGTGGTCCCCACCACCACAGTAAGGAGAAAAACAGTGGCTTGTGCAGCTGGTAAAGTGAAACTATTTTTTTAGTCTCATAAAGATGGGTGGGTCCTGATTTATTTATTTATTTTTCACATTTTTATACTGCCCTTCTTCCAAAGAGCTCAGGGCGGTTTACACAGCTGCTCCTCCCCTCTTTCTTGTCCTCACAACAACCCTGTGAGGTAGGTGAGGCTGAGAGAAAGTGACTGGCCCAAGGTCACCCAGGAAGCTTTGTGACTGAGGGGGGATTTGCACCTGGATCATCCAGGTCTAAGTCTACCTCCCAAACCACTACACCACCCTGGCTCTCCTGATAGTGGCCCATTTGCCTCTGTTTTGCTCCCACTGCCTGGAATGGCTGTGAAGGGGAGAGGGAGGGACCGTTTGCATGCCGCAGTGAGGCTCCCTGCAAAATTGAGTGCTTTGCACCCCTTCTAGCTATGCCACTGGCTTGGACATCTTTGTCTTATTGACGTGGGGAGAATTTCACCACATATCAGATACAACATGTAGTAAAATATTTATCTGCAATGAGTCTGGGTTAAGGCCACAGTGGTGTGCAACAAGACCCTACAAAGCACTGTGTAAACACTCCAGTATTGTGCAATAGATTCCAGTGAGTATTTGCACTAGCAGAATGGTACTTTCCCTCATTCAAGGTGGGGTGGGATTCCCATGAACTTCCCACTCTCTTGGCAACCCCCACTCTATTCCCCACACTATTCCTGGGGCTTCTCTAACTCTCAAGCATGACTGATGTAGAGAAAGTGTGCAGAGATCTTGGGTAGGTCTATTAATGGCCCATTAGCTATAATTGCAGGAGGTGTGCCTCAGTTGGTAGAGCTGCCGCCTTGTATGCCTGAAGATCTGAGGCTGCCAGTTCGAAACAACCGGAAGTACCCGAGAACTGAGGACACGCTGATATACTGATGAGCTGACCCTCGGTGGCAGAGAGGAGTTGCCGTCAAGTGGAGCGTGGGAGGCGAAGGGCCAGAGAGAGGCCAGACCGGGAAGGAATCCAGCTGGAAGGAGGAGTTCTATGAAAGACGAGAACTATCCAATTGTCAAAATCCCTACGGGGGTTTAGAACAGCCTGCCTATGCAAACCGCCTTGGATTAAAGTCTGAAGAGAAAACTGACGACCAAAGAAAGGTGGTATATAAATACCTGTATAAATGAATAAATGAATAAATAATTGCTAGATGTTAAGGGTTCCATATCAAGAGACGGCACATCTTTGAATACCATTTTCTGGAAGCAAAGAATGTGGGAGGTCTGTTGCCTTCAGGTGCCGCTTGCGTCCTTCTAGCTGGCTGTTCGGTTCAGGACTGGGTGCACCCTTGATCTGATCCTAGCTGGCTGCTTGACGCACCCTTTGTCTGACCTAGTGGTATTTTCCTATATGCAGAAGAAAATCCACATGATGCACCTGAGTCCCTCCACCACATAGTCCTTAGTGTAATGGTGTTGCCTTGCCTTTGCAACCACATTGGCACTTACCTTTCAGCTCATACTTCATGCTGATCTGATAGCCTACAATTCCCTTATTTACTTCAATGAGTGGTAAAGACTTCTCTGGGTAATTGAGTCACTTCCAAGCAACTCACTCACTGGGAGTCCATGATTCAAATGCAGGCACGCATCTCAAGGCGGCTTTTGTTTTTCTAAACTCCAGCCAGAAAACTAGCTTCTCCTTTGCTTTCAATAAGCGACACACACGTCCATGCAAAACCTTGCAGATAACGGGTTTATTAGCATGCTGATACTTGACTCCAAAGCAGATAATGCTACCAGCTTACCGTGACCTGGTTTGCAAAGTACCTCCACTCAAATGCTTTCACCCTCTTCTTTCTAGGCTGCGGAGAACAACTAAGGACAGGTCTCTACAAGACAATGTGAGGAGCCACCATTCTGTTTTGTTTGCTTGCTGCTTGCTTTGTCTGTTCATACCTATATACTTGCAAACATAACCTACAAGCCTGTTAGAGCCCAATCCTAACAAGTGCGCACCGGTTTACCACCGGCAAACAGTGTCGCAAATGTGCCATAAGGCATGTTTGCAGGCCCGAGTGCTGGTGGAGTACCAGATCTCTGCTGCTTGGCGGTCATACAGACCACCAGGCAGTGGAGAGGTAGGTGAGGGCGTGGGGGAGGTGAGAAGGAGGCATTCTTGGGTGGGGAAAGGGCAGGGAGGAGGCATGCCGGGGGGAGGGAGCAGGACAGGAGGAAGGCAGGACTGTCTGCCCAACACAGAGGCACTACATTCTACCCCAACCCTTTGGTTGTCGTAGAATCAAGTAACCCCATTGTGGGACTACTTGCTTTTCCCAGGGGAAGGGGACAAAAGTCCCCTTCTCCTGAGGAGGCGGTGGCAGCTGCCTGGAACACACTAGATGCAGCGGTAGCCATTTTTGGCGCCGCTGCAGCCCCACATACAGGGCAGCTCAAGATTGGGCTGCTCATGGGCTTTACAGCAAACAGGAGAGCAGTGGCATACTAGAGGGGGTGCAAAGCACTAAGTTTTGCAGGCACCTGAACGCACCATACTAGCAGCTCCACGGCCTTCCCTTGGACCCATTCAGTGCGGTGGGAGCAAAACAACGGCGTACGTTTAAATGCTGCCTCATCCATTACCCCAACTCCTGTTAAATATTCAATCAGGCAACTACAACCTGATTTTTTAGCTTCCCAGCCATTCCAACTTCATCCCAACTCTAATTTAAAATGGACAGAATTCAGCCAAGACTCAAATCTATTGACTAACAGTAAACTTCTGCAATTTGGGGTGAATAAAAATTTGATTTGTGTTCTATCTAATTGCACAAGCAATATTTGGTCTATTGCTTCAAATGTAGCTTCAGGGGTGCATCAGTCCCTTCACTGGAATTAAGAATAGAATATTTTAGTCTGGAAATCTACGAGAATCCCGATTGCCCCCTTTAAAGAGGTGGTCGGAGTTTGTTTTGCCTGGCCAGGACACGAGAGTCCCTCCCCAAGGGGGAGGCGAAGGGGGCTGGGTCTGGCAGCTACGGTGGACCTTTTAAAAGGGGACGAGACCCAGCCCTCTTCCTCCTTGTGCACGTGGGCACCGTGGGAATACCCGCCCGCCCGCCCGCCCTAGAGGCAGTCTGAGTTTAACTGGTCGCCGTTTGGGGCCAGGTAGGAATTTTTTGCTGCCTGCCAAGATTGGCCGAGGGGCAGGCAGTTTTTTCGCCCACCCCAGACTGTTATGGGCTAGGGGGTTACACCCCCCTGTTTACAAGCTGCCATTGGTCACTTTAAGAGGGCAGGTGGTGCGGGTTAGGAGGCGTGAATGGGACTCTGGCATGCACCTTCAGGCGGCATAGGCAGGGCAGAACCCTATTTCAGTCCTCAGGGGTTTGGCGGCACAAGGACTTAGACGGGGCCCTGGCCGGGACCGCGGGGCACACCTCAGAGGCTCAGTGGCTCGAGGTGGTGCAGTCTGCGGTCCGGCTGCCTTCCCCTTAAGGGATAGACATGGATAAGACGCGCCGTCCCAACAGCGGGGCGCGACTCGGAGTCGGGTGCATGCCCGCCTTGGGGCAGAGGTTTCTGGTACCGCCCAGAGGTCCCTCCCCGCACCACAGGGGCTTTTGCTGCCTCGGATACTGCAGGTCTCAGCCTCTGCTCCTCTTGTTTATGTACAATAAAGTGGCCCTTTTGTCCATATCTGTTGTCTCGAGTGTTCATTGGACAGTGCGGAAACAAAGATTTTGCCATGTTCCAGCAGGATCATAAGGGATTTAGAAACAGGAACTCCTTGCCGCAAGATGTGGTGATGGCATCTGACCTGGATGCCTCTAAAAGGGGATTGGACAGATTTCTGGAGGAAAACCCCATCACAGGGGGTGGTGTAGCTGGAGGGGGCAGAGCACCCAGTCTGGCAGGGAGCGGGCAAGCAGTCCCTCCCTTCAGAGCCATTCTCGGCGGGGGGAGCAAAACGGAGCCGTATGGCTCCGTTTTGCTCCCCCCGCTGGGAATGGCTCCAAAGGGAGGGGATATTTGCCCGCTCCCTGCCAGACTGGGTGCTCTGCCCTCCCTCCAGCTACACCACCAATCATAGGTTACAAGCTATGATTGGTATGTACAAGTGGTCCAAGTTAAACCTAAGTGCAGTCTAATGTCTTCATTGGGAGGTGCGAGGTTACATAAAAATGCCAGATGCAGTGAGATGCAAGTACAGGTCCAACCTTGTTATACACTGAATTTTTTATACACGGATTTGACTTAACACGAATGGCCACTGCAAATGAGAAGGAGTGTGCTGATCCCAGGAGAAGGGGGAAAACATGCATCCCTTTGGTTTAAAAAAAACTGCTTTTCTCACTGTTGTAGAGAGACTGTCATACAAGCAATCATTCCATTCTTCAGCTGAGGCAGGCAATGGCAAGGGGTCCTTTGCATTTCTGATTGCTGACTGCCTCTCTACAACAGTAAGAAGAGCTGTTTTTAAACCACAATTGTAAAGGGACGCAGTTTTCTGTTGTTGTTTTTTAAACTGTTTTTATTTAACACATTTTATGGTATCAGGAGGGAGTCCCAGAATCAAACTCCGGTGGACGTTGAGGCAAGACCTTATTCCATTAGGAGCAACGGAAGGGCACAAAACCTGGAAGTGGGTCTTTAAATCTATTTTTCCACTTTTTTTTAATCCATGGATTTTTTTTAATCCACTGGGATTTCTGGAATGGAATCCTACTGGATAACGAGGAATGACCTCTATCTTGGGGTCTTCTAGGCTCCTTGAGGCATCTGGTGGGCTGCCATGAGATACAGGAAGCTGGACTAGATGGGCCCTGGGCCTGATCCAGTAGGTCTTTCTTGACATTCTTATGTTCTTACGATCCATCCATGGATCAGTGCACATGAACAAAGGTGCATGCTGTTGAAGGTAGACTGAACACTTGCAGCTGCTCAACTACACTGACGCAAGAAAAGAGATTATTGTCTTTATCACCACTAGTAGTGGAAAAGGTCCCCATGGCTCACACTGAATTTTAGCCACTGTATCTTATTCTGCATTCATTTCATTGTTTTAATGACTGGCGTGTTTTGTTTCCGCATCAATTGCCTTGATGTGAATTTTGTATCAGGCAGAATAGAAATGGAATCTGCTCTCCTAGGAAGTCCACTGGGTGTCTTTCCTCTTTCTGTTCCATCACACTCAGAAATCCCATTTATTTTCTTTGGGTTTCATGGTATGTTCAGGATGTTCAGCTGCTGGTCTAGTGATTGCGGTGTTCACTGTGCGCTTTTACACTGTGTTTTGTTTTTTTTAATGTTTTGCTTTTCTGGGTGATATATTCTGTTCTGCTTTGCATTGTAATTTGTTGCCTCGAATCCTGCGGGAAGGAGGTGGGATAAAAAATCTCTTTAAATAAATCCAATAAACAAGTCCTTAAAAGAAATAAACTCAGATGATTAGTTGAACCCAAGGCCTCCGAGAGGAATTTTATCAAGGGGTACAAAGTTTCTTTTGCCTCTTCCCAAACAGGGAGGAGATGAAACAGGGCAGGCAAAGGGTGACAATGGGATTAAATGGGGCAGGGGAAAGCTGGCAACAGCCCAGGTCTAGTGGACTTTCTGACGTGGAGCCCAGGTCCCCCTCCCATTAGACCTGGACTCCCTGCCAGCCCAACCTTCTTTCACTCTCCTTATGGCCAGCTGAGACCCCAGGAAATTTATGGCACCCCTCCTTTGGTTTCCAGGCCCCCTTTTTGACCAAGGGCCCAGGTCCAATGTACCTCCCTCTCATGGGTCCTGGTTGAACCCTGTGCTGGGCTATCAGGCCAGGGAGGAGGAATAGGATATGGTTTATGCTGGAGCTACCTGCCCCCCTCATGGGTTTGAACTGCCTATCCTTCCCCCCTCCACCACTCAACCGGAGCTTGCCTTCTGTGTTGGGCACTGCTCCTAGATTCAGAGCTGGCAGGACAGTGCAAGCCTTCCCACTAGTGCCACTGACTCTCTGGGTGCTGCAAATGTGCTTTCCGGGACATTTGCAATGCCCTAGGCTGGCCCAGCGGTCTCTATGTCGGTGCTACTGAAGAATAGGATTGGGCCTCTAGTCAAGTTAACAGCTGCCCCACTTTGAGGTCTTAGAACATCTCCAAGTTAACCAAACATATTCCAAGATGGGGGCCAAGTACCTGGCAGGGGTTTTGAGAAGAAGAAAAATACTATTTGAATATAGTCTTAGTGAAGTCAGACAAGATTAATACATCATCTAATTATAATTTCGGTCAATCATGGCACAGCCAAAGATTAAACGGTGAGGGTTTTAATCCATGCACAAGGAAGTCTCATTAAAAAGAAACTTTTTTTTCCCCTCCACCCAAATTTCACTTAACAATCTGAATGAAGTCTGTAGACCAGAATTAATGATCTGCATTAACATTTCAGATGAGCTTCAGTGTAAATATCAGTCCTTTGATGGGTTATGAACACATTGACAAAAGTTTGTTAAATGCTCGATCCCTTCCACGGGGTTCTGGTTCGCATCATTTAATAGCAAGGCAACGGCTCAAGGGCTGAATGATACCTGCTGCCTTTAGAAAACAGCCCCAAGGTGTCCATGGAACAAACTGTTCAGAATAATTTTTAATTAAAGATGTTTTATATATGTGGGCGGGGGGGAGAGGAAAAGTTTTCATAGAGAAGGAAACTCATGAATAAGCTCTCAGATGAATTTCATGGCTAGCTTAATGCTGGAAAGAGGGAATGGGGATCCATACAGTAAAGTTGCAATAGGATCTAAGGCAGTGATTTTCAACCTTTTTCACCTCATGGCACACTGATGAGGTACTGAAATTGTCAAGGCACACCATCGGTTTTTTGACAATTGACAAGGCACACCGCACTGCTGCTGGGGAGCTCACATCCCCCAATGGCCCTACTAATAAATGACCCTCCCCCAAATTCCCGTGGCACAGCGGCAGTCCATTCATGGCACACCAGTGTTCCACAGCACAGTGGTTGAAAATGGCTGATGTAAGGTCTCTAGTGCCTTGAGCCGGGGTCTAGGACTCAATCCTGACCTTGATTAATTGCACCTGAAAAATTCATCTTTTTACAGCCCAATCCTCTTGTGCTTAGCCACTGGTGGAACTAAAAACGTCTCTGGAACTGCAGCCACACACTGGTGGAGCACTGACAGAATGGCCCTGTGTGCAGCAGTGGATCAGGGGAAGCACATTTGCAGCACCTGGAGAGTTAGCGGCACTAGTGGGAAGACTTGATGAACACAAAATATGAATGGTGGAATCAGATATAAGTGGTTAAGTGGTTGGGGATCAGGTCTGGGAAGGGGGTTTGGATTCTGTGAACACTACTGCCCCCAAACCCACCCCCTTCCTGGACCTAAACTGCCCTCCTCTCTGCCCTAGTTATAGCCCTGTTCCTCCCACACCCTGTTCTGCCCCCCCCCATCTTGCTCTGCCTCCCCCTCCAGTTTACACTTAACCACTTGTATCTGATTTCACCAGTTATATTTTGTGGTCATCTCTTTGCCCAAGAGTCAGGGCAAATTCATGCAAGATCGATCCAGCAATGGCTATTAGCAATGATGGTGATAAAAACAACTTCTATGTGCAATCAGAAGTGCATCACTAAGGTCTAGATCAGGCGTGTCAAACATAAGGTCTGCAGATGGATATGGTCGCTGGAAGCTCTGTATCCACCCAATTGGGCTGTCACAGCACCACTTCTGCTGAGGCTTTGGGAGGAGAGATGGAAGGAGGCCTCAGAAGACCAGGAAGGCTATGGTGAAAGAGGCAGACCAAGAGGGGCGAGATACTGCTGAGGTGCTGGGCCAGCCCAATCATCATACAGGTCACCCTTTCAGCAGTGTCCTTCTGCCATGGCGTCACTTCACAGAGCTCCTCTCAGCTATGGAGCTGTGCAGTGGAGCTTGGCAAAAGCAGTACTGCTGAAAGGGCAGCCCACATTATAATTGACCTCTCTGGCATGATAATTGGGCTCTCCCATCAAGAGCCTTAGGAGCTATGGGGCCTGATGTGACACTATTTTTCATGGGACCCCCCCCACCCCTCCGATGACCCCCTCCGATGGCACCTGCTGTGAAGAGCAGCACCCGGAAGTAGGTGGCGGTGATGTGATGATGTCACAAGCTTCCAGGGGGGCGATTTGTGGTCAAACAGATAGAGAGGTGGGAGGGAGGGCCAACAAGTGGATATGCTCCACTCGCTGCGCCAGCCTTGCAAGTGTCAGCTACGGCAGCATGTGATCCGCTCACCACCCTCGGGCAGGGCCTATTGGCACAATCACCCTTAGGCTGGCCCTGCCTCCCAGATCTTGAAAATACGATTGAGGTTTGTGTATTTTGTCTTCTGCCATTTGCAGCAAATGAGTTCCTAAGTGAGAACAAAGCGCTTATTTCTGGTTAGTGATGTCACTTCTGGCCCTCATGAATAGCATCATGAATGCTATTCAGCCCCCTGTAGGAAATGAGTCTGACATCCCTGGCCCAGATGCTGGGGGCAGCAAGCAGTGGGGAGGGCCCTTTTCTTCTAACTCTGCTTGAGAGATTCCAAAAGCATCTGTTGCAAACAGAATGGGGAATTAGATGGCCCTTCATTGATCCAGCAAACAAGCTCTTGTGCTATTAAGCAGTAATATAAGAAAAGCCCTTTGGGCTCAATAGTGTATTTAATTAATTAATTAATTAATTAATTAATTTTTTATATTTTTATACCATCTTTCTTCCAAAGAGCTCAGGGCAGTGTACACAGCTGCTCCCCTCCTTTTGTCCTCACAACAACCCTGCGAGGTAGGCGAGGCTCAGAGAAAGTGACTTTAGCCACTTCTACTCAGTGGCATACCTAGAAGGGGGTGCACAGCACTGCGTTTTGCAGGCACCTGAAGGTGCTGTGCAAGCGGCCCCTCCCCTTTGGAGCCATTCAGGGCATTTGCCTCCATTTTGCTCCCACTGCCCAGAATGGCTCCAAAGGGGCCACCCACCTGGCACATTGAGAAACTGAAGGCGCAGTCCAAACCTGCGCTGGAGCAGGCAAGCCAGCAGGCTTGCACTGCATCCAGCACAGGTTCGTTGGCTGCAGCAGCTCAACCAGGGGCAAGGGGAAGCTCTTCCCCTTACTCCTGGGTAAGGGCTGCATGCCCCAATGAGTCTCCTCAGATCCGCGCCACCTCTGGAGATGGCGCAAGTCTGAGGAGAGCGGAGCAGCTTGAAGCCGCTCTGTTCTCTCCGGGGACAGGGGTTGGGGTCTGGCATAATGACCGGGTCCCAGCCCCACCCCCGGCTCCTCATGCACCCAACCCCGGGGCCGCCCATCGCCCGCCCTCCCCCGCCCAGTAACGCCTCCCTCTCGCCTCCTCCACACCCACCCATGCAGGTACACCGGCACAAGAAGCAGGGAGGAAGCCACCATGGAGGCTTCTGCTAGCCTCTGTGCATCAGCACATCTAGATGCACTGACACAGCTTCCTTCCACAGAGGCGCAAACGTGCTTTATGGCACGTTTGCAACCCTCCCAGGGCTCCTATGCCAGCATACGTGCCGGTTAGGATTGCTCCCTTTGTGTTTTGCACCCCCTCTAGCTATGCCACTGCTTCTGCCATCAAGACTGTGTGGCTCATGCTGCATGTCCATCACACAGCAGGCTGTGTCTCAGTACGTGGCTGCAATTGTATTTCCATATTTTGAGGATGCACCGAAAGGCAGAATTAGAAATTACAGTCAGGCCTCCGTAAGGGCGGAGAAGCAGCTGACTCCTGGTTTCAAGACAGTCTTGAGCCATCAGTTAATAGCTTGATCAATACAGCGTGATCGAGGGCGGCTTAATTGAAGGGAATCAGCATTAAGCATGTCACATCTCCAGAGGAAAGACCACTGTCAGCAGTGTTAGCACCCTCTGGAAAATGCAGCCGCTTCATTTGGTTCACAGAGACAGATAGACAGACAGGGAGAAACAGTGTGAAATGAGATATAAGGACATCACGGATAATTGACATCCAGAGTGAAAGCCTTCAGCAAGAACGCTTCCTACCTCTAGTTCATTGGCACTCCTCGTCTCAGCCGGAGAGCCTGCCAACAACATATTACATGTATATTCTCAATCCATAACTAACAGCAGGAAGGTATGAATTTTTTATTGTGGCATCACAATGCTGAAGTTGGTTCTTCCTAAAATCAACTACAGCCTTCTAAACAAAAAGATAAGAAGGAAACATCTCTGTGGGTGTTGTTTTTTGTTTGTTTGTTTGTTTGTTTGTTTTTAAATTATGATCCATCTGACACAGGAGAAAGAATGTTTTATGAAGTTTTTTTCATAATCAATATGAGGGTGCAAAGAATTTGAGATGACAGCAGTGGCATAGCTAGAGGGGGTCAATGCGTTAAGTTTTGCAGGGAACCACACTGCAGGGTGCAAGCGTCCCCCCCTCCCCTTTGGAGCCATTCTGGGTGGTGGGAGCAAAACAGAGGCAAGCAGAGGCAAACACCTCTGGGGGAAGGCCGACAGGAGCCGAGGGGCATCCGGTTCGGGACTCCTCATCCCTATGGGATGAGGATGGGGAGGTTAGAGAAGGCAAAGGCAGAGTAGGAGAAGAAATTGGGAATGGTAGCGTGATGGGATGTGATAGACAGTTTGGCACAATGAGAGGATGCAGGGACAAAGGAGCTAATAAGCAGCCCATCCTGGGGCATTCCATGTACAAATGCTTTTATGCAAATGCCCAAAGTCTCCGAGCAAAGATGGGAGAACTGGAATGTCTGGTGACAAGGGAAAACATTGACATAGTGGGCATAATGGAAACCTGGTGGAATGCGGAAAATCAGTGGGATACCGCATCCCGGGCTATAAAGCCTAGCGGAGGGACAGGGAGGGGCGAGTTGGAGGTGGGGTGGCCGTTTACGTTAAGGCCTATGGCCTGATCCTGTGGGGCTTTTCTTATGTTCTTATCTTTGAAATGTGATGGCCATGATGCAAAGATCCTGTACAGATGCACTCAAACACTTTGTACATCTGTTGGGAAACAGAGGGATTTTGAACCCAGACCCGTAAATGTCTACTCTGAAGTAAGCCCCATTGTGTTCAATGGGGGCTTACTCCCGGAAAGTGTGTAAAGCAGTGGTTCTCAAACTTAGCATCGGAACCCACTTTTTAGAATGAGAATCTGTGAAGACCCATCAGAAGTGATGTCATGACCAGAAGTGACATCATTAGCAGAAAGAGTTTTAACAATCCTAGGGCACAATCCTAACCCCTTATGTCAGTGCTTTCCAGTACTAACAAAAGGGCAATGTGGCTCTGAAGTAAGGGAAGAAACATTCCCTTACTTTGAGGAGGATTCCGTGAGTGACACCCAACTGCAGGATGCAGCACACGTCCCATTGGCACCGCTATGCCAGTGCTGGAAAGTATTGACATAAGAGATTAGGATTGCGCCACTAGGCTGCAATCTTGCCCACACTTACCCAGGAATAAGTCCCATTTATTATCATTGTTAAAAGCATTTACATAGTAGCCTGTTAAAAGGACAGATGTGTCACATTTCCCCAAAAGCAGTCACATCGTGATAGCATCAAGTCTAATATACTAAAAATAAAATATTGAAATGAATGGGGACCCACCTGAAATTGGCTCAGGACCCATCTAGTGGGTCCTGACCCACAGTTTGAGAAACATTGGTGTAAAGCAAGGGTGTCCAAGCATTTTGGCAGGAGGACCACATCATCTCTCTGATACTGTGTCAGGGGCCGGGGGAAAAAAGAATTTACATTTAAAATTTGAATAAATTTACATAAATGAATTTATTAGAGATGGAACTTATAAGAATGAATGAAGGTCTTGCAGTAGTTCAAGCCATATAAAAGGCCTTGCACAAAGCAAGGCCAGCATTTCCTTCACTGACACTGCTGCATCACAGACGTGAAACGGCAAGTAGTGAAGGGAGCCCTCATCCCACAGCTCAGGCAAGAGGTCGAACAGTCGTCCTCATGCTGAGAGCAGTTGCATTGGGCCAGCACAGGCTCCAGCAAGTCTCTGGAAGGCCAGAGGCTCATTGGAGACTGGGGGCTCCCCGAGGGCCCGATTGGGAGCCCCCGAGGGCCACAAGTGGCACCCAGGCCGGGGCTTGGGCACCCCTGGTGTAAAGGATTGCAGCCCTCATCAGATGATCCCCCCCCCCAGTTTTAGGAGTTCATCTTGGGGAGCATTGGAAACATCTGGGGCTTTCAATACAGGTGTACTGGGAGGAACTCTCTGCTCAGCCACATACAGGTGTTCAATAATAATAACAACAACAACAACTATACTGCCTTTCTGGTCATTGGATTACTCCTCAGACTTTATTCAAGGCGGTTTACACAGGCAGGCGTTTCTAAATCCCTCCAGGGGATTTTTACAGTCATAGAGGTTCTCTCTTTCAAGAACCAACAACATTTCAGGTGGATCTTCCTGGTTTGGTCTCACTTCTGGCCTCCAGTTCTCCCACACAGGCTGACAAGCAGCTCCATCTCTCACATGGAGGGCAGCCAAGATGCTTCTTGCTCACACCAAGAGCAGGTGGAATCACTCAGCTGGGCTTGTCAGCTGCTTCAAGGTCTCGCCATTCTCAGCCGTTCAGGGAGCTGCTGGTGTCCTCGAACTGGTGACCTTCCGATGTTATCTTCGGGCTAACGGAGGCTCTATCCTCTAGACCAGACCTCCTGTTCACATAGTACTCACAGTGTGAGTCAGGATTGCATTGGACCACCACACCTGCAACACCTCAGTATACTGACTACCCAACTCTCTTCACACCCCAGTGACGTCCTGCATGAGAAGTAAGAAAACATTCCTTAAAGCTTCTGTGTGTTGTAGAAATGAGAAGATTCAAACCCAAAACCTGCTTCTTTAATCTGCAAGAGGTGTGATCTGGAGGTTGAACCATCAGCTTGCTTGAAAAAGCTAAGCAGGATCAGCTTGAGTTTTGCCTTGGATGGGAGATCGGAAACAACTGGCTAGAGATGAAGAAAGGTGGACTGGAGAGAAATGGAGAACATCCTGTGAACCAACCTGGGGTATGTTTTGCAACTGCCTGTGGAACCTTGGAAAGCACAAGAGCTATGCAGCCAGGATGACAATTGTACCATGAAATGGAGGATCCTATCAGTTTATCTCATAGAATAGAACATGTAAAAACTGCATTTGGGGAAAAAAGGGCAGTTAAGGCCAGCCTGCCTATGTAAACCACCTTGATTCTATGTGACTCAAGTCTATGAGTCTTGGAGAAAGGTAGTATATAAATACTGTAACAAAAAAATAAAATAAATTGCTTTCAACTGCATCAGAAAGTAAGTGAGGAACAATGGCTACCAAGTCTTGCAGGTTCTGACTGCTACAGTAGTGTAGCTAGAGGGGCACCTGCAAAACTTAGTGCTTTATACCTGCTCTAGCTATGCATCTAAGGCCCATATATTGAGGATCCAAGCTAGAGGAGACTAGAGGTGGTTCTGATGGCCTTTTATCCCTTCCATCCTGATGACTCTGTGCTTTTGTGGATTGCCCAGAACTGAATGTTTTCATAAACATTCCCCTGCTCCATTCCATTCTTTGCCTGACTTGAAATACGCAGGTTTTTCTTGGCTCTGCCTAGAAGGCAGAAGAAGTCTCTCCCTTCCCTTACTATTCCCTTTCAAAATCCATTGGAGGTAAAACAATTATGTATTTCATTTGCTCCTTCTGCCGTTAAGCAGACACATCCTTCTTTCTCACTCCATAAAGGCGTTTTATTGGCGAACCTAAAAATGACAGAGATGCTAAAGCCCAACATATATTTACAATGGACTTTATAGACGCCTGAGTCCTTGCAGCTAGTACATTCTGAAATGTATTTATTCCTCTTTTACTGCCTTCACTGCTGATTTTTTTTTAATGTACTTGTGGAACAAGAGAAGAGCAAGATGAAATAGAAAAGCAACAAGCAGTGGCGTAGCTAGAGGGGGTGCAAAGCACTAAGTTTTGCAGTGGTGCCTCACCGTGGCATGCAAACAGCCGCTCCCCTTCAAAGCCATTCTGGGTGGTGGGAGCAAAATGGGGGTGTATGCCTCTGTTTTACTCCCATCTCTCAGGATGCCTCCAAAGGGGAGGGGAAGGGGCCTGCGTGCTGTGGTAAGGCTACCTGCAAAACTTAGTGCTTTGCACCCCCTCTAGCTACGCCACTGGCAACATCTTGTTGGCATCCTTCAGTCTTGGAAGACGATGGTGTCACGCTCTGAATGGTGGCTCTGGAACAGAGTATCCTTTCCAGTGCACGAAGCCTGGGTAAAGTAGATATGGAGGACAGACTGTTTCTCATGCAGCAAATCCCCCCTCTCCACGTCGCTGAAATGGTCCAATGGAAAGGCAGAGGCCAATACGGTTGGTTCCAGCGGCGTCGCAGGAGTTGCCAGAACGTGACTGTGTTTAGCCATGAACTGCCTCAGGGACTCCGGCTCCGAATTTTGCCTCGAGGTTGACTCCTGAAGCCTTTTCCATAACTGGATGTAGCCACGAGGCAGTGGAGGTTTGGGATCAGAGTTTTCCTTCTCTCAGATGAGCTGCCTTCCCAGGCTGACGAGTCCCATCTACCCGGTGGCTGTTTAGTCGCCTCTTACGACAAGTAAAGCCAAACTGAGGGCCTATTCTAATCCCCAGCCCCCAGGGGATACTGGCAACAAGCTACATAGAAAAGGAGAACTTTGCTCAAGGCAACTGGGTCCCATTTTATCAGGGTGGCCCCTTGAACTAGCAAAGTGGTTATGACTGCTTAGGCTCAGAGCAAGGTCATTCAAGGGCATGGGCATTTGAGTGCAACAGGGCTGGAACTTTCCAACGTTTTGCTAGGGAGATGGTTTCTCAAGTCCCAAGGAACCAGGTGATATCAGATTATTTTGGAAATAACTTGGTTCATTTTGGAGCCTTTCTGTAGGAATTATGGGAAAGTAAACTCATTTGTAGTCACAATTCCAGGTCCCAGACTTGATCCCTGTGGGTTGTTTTTTTTTTTTAATGTAGAGCTGGAAAAACTCAGTCTGAAACGCTAGAGCACTGATTTTTCAACCAGTGTGCCACAGCACATTGGTGTGCTGCAAAAGGTTCACAGGCTTACAGCAGGAGCATAGTGGTTGAAAATCAAGAGAGAGAGAGAGAGAGAGAGAGAGAGAGAGAGTCACAGAACCCAGAAGAGACTTCCAGAAGTAACATTGCAAGAGGCGAACACCATTGAGGTCAGTGTGCCAGGAGAAGAAAAACGTTGAAAACCACGGACTCAAAGTACCCCTGGTTCTGGCTTCTATTAGGAACCCTAAAGGGTGATAAATCTAGTACTTTTCTGTTACTTTGCCAACACCATTAATGGAACATGCGCTCAGTAGTTAACATCCTGCAATCTTATGCACTCTTACCTGGGAGTAATTCTCATGAAATTCAATTGGGCTTACTTCTGAGTTGTCATGCCTAGGATTGCACTGTTAAAGAGACAATGTGTAATCCCCAGTTCTGTTATCTCCAGTTGTATTGATCCCCAATGTGGTGTGTGAAGGGGGAACAAAGACCAAGATCATGGGGTGGGGTGGGGGAGTGGAGACCTGCTCAAACATTCCCTTGCAAGACTGCCAAGTTTTATTAGCCAGTCATTGTTCCTAACTGAGCAGGCTAAAAGTGACTCTCACCCCAGGGAATAGTCTGTGCCATAACCGTATCTCAGACTGCACAACAGAGAAACAAATTCACCATGCCTACAGTCTCTGTTTCTGTACAGGACTCTTTTTGCCACCTTATCAGACATGCCTCTGCCTCTTGTTACTCTTGAAAGAAAATGACTTTCACACTGGAACTACTAAAGCTACATCCGTGGACACGGAGCTCCGGGTGTAGTAAGGTCAGTTTGCTCAGGGCAAAGTCAGGAGACAATCTTGCATGGCTTCTGTAAAGCTATCCATCAACAACACGCCGCTGACATGCATGAGAAGGGGGGATGGAAAATATGCAGGGTTGCGGTTTATGTGCTGGAGGGAGATAATCTTGCCCAATCCCCATTGGCGAAATAAAATGGAAATAAATAGCTTCAGTCTGCAGCAAAACCTACAAACATGACTGCTTTCCTGAGTTCTACGAGCCAAGAGAATGATAAGCAGGAACGGAGCTCTCCCTTTATCCACAGCCCCGCAGTGAAGCAGGGGATCTGTTCGCGGGGTATGTCCCCCTGTGAGGGAGCACGCCAGCAGTGGTTTGGGTGGCCACTCAACCTGAATTACTGTCCTCCTGGTAGGCTGCTGGACCTACAGGACTTGAAGCCAGGGGAGAAAAAAACATCGAAGAATACCATTTTTGCTATTGGTGCACATGCATGAGCTGATAGTACACACGCGCTCACTGTATCCTCAGCATCACCTGGCAGGACAAAGTTCCTAACAACACAGTCCTGGAACGTGCTGGAATCCTTAGCATGTATGCACTGCTGAAACAGAGACGCCTGCGTTGGCTCGGTCATGTCGTGAGAATGGGCGATGGGCGGATCCCAAAGGATCTCCTCTATGGAGAACTCGTGCAAGGAAAGTGCCCTACAGGTAGACCACAGCTGCGATACAAGGACATCTGCAAGAGGGATCTGAAGGCCTTAGGAGTGGACCTCAACAGGTGGGAAACCCTGGCCTCTGAGCGGCCCGCTTGGAGGCAGGCTGTGCAGCATGGCCTTTCCCAGTTTGAAGAGACACTTGGCCAACAGTCTGAGGCTAAGAGGCAAAGAAGGAAGGCCCACAGCCAGGGAGACAGACCAGGGACAGACTGCACTTGCTCCCAGTGTGGAAGGGATTGTCACTCCCGAATTGGCCTTTTCAGCCACACTAGACGCTGTTCCATAACCACCATTCAGAACGCGATACCATAGTCTTTCGAGACTGAAGATTGCCTACTACTACTGTGCCATAACCTTGTCTTAACCATGTCTTAAGCGCGGTTGCATTTGTAGTGCAGGCCACAGGCACACCCTGTGAATGAAAATGAATCCACACTGATCGAGGGAGACCTGTTCCTTTATAAAAGGCATGCAGAAGTAGCTCCTGCCGTTTTATGTGGTCAGAGTGCATTACTGAGACTGTGTGCCTGTCTGTTGTCTCCTAGCTGCTCTGAAAAGATGGGCACCTCATCCAGAGCAGAGCCCAAGGAGGTGATGGGCAGAACTGCCTTGGAGCAAGAGCTACCAGTCACTGACAGCATGACAGGGTAGTCAGGAGCAGGAAGCTGAGGTCCCGATCTACAGCACACATCTATCACTGGTGTGCTTCTCAGAACACACATTAACATACACACACAGGGGAAATCAATTTCATGTTCATGTGCTGGAACTCTGTGCAGTGACCAATGGCACAGTTCAGTGGTTCAGGACCCAATCCTAACCTCTATACACTCACACCCCCACCAGTGCAGCCACACTGAAAAGGCACACATTGCATCTTATGGAGGGAAGGGGGAGGAACCTGAAGACAAACAGGAAGTAAGTGTGTAACATTTATATTTACCTCCCAGTAAACCCTGTTTCCATCTATGGGCCTCCTCAGACATACACCACCTTGTTTGGTAGTGTATGTTCAAGGAAAGGTAAAGGGTGGGAGCATCAAAAAGGAGGGGATACAATCCAGCATGCACCATTGCTGTCATCCCCCCTGGAGAAAGAAGCTCCCTGGCATCCAGGAGTTGGTCTGAGGCTCAGAGAGGCCACACACACATGGCCTCCCCAAGCCTCAGACCACCTCCTGAATGCCAGGGGGCTTTGTCCTCCAGCAGGGGGTAGCAGCTTGACACCCCCTCAAGGCCTGGGACCTGGTTTTTCAGACCACCTCCCGGATGCCCAGGGGTGTAGACCTGGGCTCCCACATGGACTTAGAGCCCAGATCTACCTGCCAGGTACCTAACTACCCCCTACCTACCTACCCCCCCAAACACAAACACTGGATCCCTGCCCTTCCCAAAACTGTCTTATGCAGGAGGCCATGGTACCTGAAGATACTTATTGTCCTCTTCCTTTTCCATTATGTTAAAGTCGTTATTTTAAATGGTAACTGCCTTGAGTTCAGTGGCAGGAGGGGCTGCCAAATGTAGTCATTAAATAAATAAATGTTTCTCTCATGCAAGGGAGATTTTCCCCACCCTTGCATGTAAGCACTCAGGCAGAGTTGGAGCGAAGAGCCCCAGATTCCCCCAGCCAGATCTTAGTCATGATGCTGTTAAGTTTAACAGAATGTGAAAACAAGAGATTGTTTCACTCACCGTTTTATCTTTGGCTCATTGAGGGTTCCCCCTCCTTCTTCCGAGTACATCAATAACGTGCAGTATATTCTAAGTGATTGAATAAAAAGTTATATTTAATTGAGAAATCAATGAGCAGAAGGAGGGCAGCGAGGTCGTATAGATTGTCTCGTCCCAACCAATCTAGCTCAACTTGCCCTTTCCGCTGGTCTTCCATCATTGCATTTTGCTTGCCAATCCCTCAAACAACTCTTAATTATGGGCCTTGGCAATTTGTCTTCAAATATCACACTATGGTGGAATCTATGCATCAATAAATACAACTCAAAAGCTGTTTTCCACCCCACTGGAGAGTTAATTGCTTCCCCAGCTGAAGCAGAGGCAGTAATTCTTTACATTTTTGGAGTGGGGCTTTTCAAGGTCCTCCAGTGACTGAAGACAAATTTGTAAAGCCAAATTACAGGGGAAAATATTGCCGTGGAATGTAAGGAGCTGTCCAGGGTGTTGTATCTCTGCAGAACATTAATTTGCAAACAGGAGATTGCACCTGAACATGCTTTGCATGCAGAAGGGTCCAGTTCAGTCCCAGGCACCTCCAGGACTTAAGGACCAGGAATGGCCTCTCCACTAGAGGTCATTCTTGGAGACCTGCTGCAGGTTAAAGTAGGCAGTGCTAGGCTATGTGGAACATAGAGGGACTGAGTTGAAATAGTTGGCTATGTGGAATGACTGAGTTGGATAGGGAGCACAGAACCATCGAATTGTAGCATCATAGAGTTATCTAGTCCAACCCACTGCTGTAAGCAGAAAATCCTCCTAGAGTATGTCCTGCTACCTGTCAATTGCTTGGATGAAGGGATACAAGGGGCCTCATCAAATCAGTAGATGACACCAAGCTGGAAGGAGTAGCAAACACAATGGAAGACAGTAGAAGTCTTCAGGAAGACCTGACAAAATGGGAATACTGGGCTGAAATGAATAAGATGAAGTTCAACAGGGACAAATGAAAGGTTGTGCACTTGGGCAAAAAAAAACAAAGATGATGGCTTGGCAGGACAACATGTGAGAAGGATCTTGAAGTTGCAGTAGATCGCAAGGTGATCTTGAGTCAGCAGTGTAATGCGGCTGCAAAGAAGGTGAATGCAATTTTAGTTTGCATTAGTAGAACCATAGCTTTCAAGTCACGAGAAGTTGTGGTTCTGCTTTTCTCTGCACTGGTCAGACCTTTCCTGGCGGACTGTGTCCAATTCTGGGCACCCCACTTTAAAACAGATGCAGCCAAACTGGTGCAGGTTCAGAGAAGGGCAACAAGGATGATCAGAGGGGCAGAGAACAAGCTGTACAAGGAAAGGTTGAGGGAACTTGGTTTGTTCAGCCTGAAGAAGAGATATGAGAGCGTTCTTCAAATACCCAAAGGGCTGTCCTCTGGAAGAAGGAACAATTTTGTTCTCAACTGCCTCTGACAGCAGAAGTAGATCCAATGCGTACAAATTGCAAGAGAGGAGATTCTGACTGTACTTCAGGAAGAAATTCTTGATGGTCAGGGCAGATTGCTGAGGGAGGTAGTGGATTCTTCTGCACTGGAAATCTTCAAGAAGAGGCTCAACAGACACTTGCTGGAGATGCTGTTGAATTTGTTGCTACAGCCAGAGGTAGGTCCCTTCCCCCAAGGGTTTTACAATATATAAGCCGACACAAGAGAGACAGCAGATGTAGGGGGCAGGCAGGAGATAGAACAAGATAATAATGTGTGGGTTTCTCCATGACATGTGCTCAGGTTTAGTTACAGAGGGCTGTGCTCCAGGCAAAGTGAATTTTGCAGAGGGGTTTGAAAGACGTGGGAAGAGAGGAGGCATCATGGAAGTATCCTGGGAGGTGGTTCCAACCACTTGATATAGCAGGGCTCTTTTGGAGGGCTCTGCCTGGCACAGGTGGGTGGGCAAAGGTCACAAGGTCATGCCAACCTATTCAAATGTGAGACGGCCCAACCTTAACTTCCCACATGGCGATGAAGCAGAACCAGTGCAGCTACCACTGTACCCTCCAGGGGTGTTTTGGTTTTCAGAGGCTTCCTTGGGGGTAAGAGAACATTGCCCTTTGCAGGATAAGAACCTGCTGGCTCAGCTGGTGTACTTAGACCTGTGCCAGCAATATTGCTGGTGCAAGTTTGCATGGACCCATGAAGGTGGATTGGGCCTGGGAAGGGGTTGAGGATTCGGCAGGTGCCACGGTCACCAAACCACAGTTTGCTCCCCATTCCACCCACCCCCTGCCTCCCTCCCACCTCCTATGCGCTTGTAACCACTGCCACATGGAGCCACATGGAGCCAGCCATTCCTCGCTCCCGATCGCAGCCAGCCTGCATTTTTCTAGCAGTTCACATTTGGCAACTAACAAAGTGTGTTGTGCTGCCAGAACGTTTGTTCCGACAACACGATGCACTAGAAGGCCTCGGTCATAAATTCCTCACTCTTTGCAAGGGAAGCTGTGAGGCCAACTCATGAAAGCCCAGCATAATCACACTGCAGCCCCATAAAAGTTTAATTTCATGGAAAACAATTGCTATCCCTCTCACTTAACAAGACTTTGTGCTTTTCTACCTAAAGTTGCTTCATTCTCTGTTATCTCGAGTGCAGACAGATCTTCATTTTCCTCTCCCCATTTTCGCTCTTGATTGGCTCAGATCTGGGCCTAAGAACATAAGAACAGCCCCACTGGATCAGGCCATAGGCCCATCTAGCCCAGCTTCCTGTATCTCACAGCGGCCCACCAAATGCCCCAGGGAGCACACCAGATAACAAGAGACCTCATCCTGGTGCCCTCCCTTGCATCTGGCATTCTGACATAGTCCATTTCGAAAATCAAGATGTTGCACATACACATCATGGCTTGTAACCATTAATGGATATTTTCTCCAGAAACTTGTCCAATCCCCTTTTAAAAGCGTCCAGGCCAGATGCCATCACCACATCCTGTGGCAAGGAGTTCCACAGACCAACCACACGCTGAGTAAAGAAATATTTTCTTTTGTCTGTTCTAACTCTCCCAACACACAATTTTAGCGGATGTCCCCTGGTTCTGGTGTTATGTGAGAGTGTAAAGAGCATCTCTCTATCCACTCTGTCCATCCCCTGCATAATTTTGTATGTCTCAATCATGTCCCCCCTCAGGCACCTCTTTTTTTAGGCTGAAGAGGCCCAAACGCTGTAGCCTTTCCTCATAAGGAAGGTGCCCCAGCCCAGCAATCATCTTAGTCGCTCTCTTTTGCACCTTTTCCAGTTCCACGATGTCCTTTTTGAGATGCGGTGACCAGAACTGGATGCAATACTCCAGGTGTGGCCTTACCATCAATTTGTACAACGGCATCATAATATTAACCATTTTGTTCTCAATACCTTTTCTAATGATCCCAAGCATAGAATTGGCCTTCTTTACTGCCGCCGCACATTGGGTCGACACTTTCATCGACCTGTCCACCACCACCCCAAGATCTCTCTCCTGATCTGTCACAGACAGCTCAGAACCCATCAGCCTATATGTGAAGTTTTGATTTTTTTTGCCCCAATGTGCATGACTTTACACTTACTGACATTGAAACGCATCTGCCATTTTGCTGCCCATTCTGCCAGTCTGGAGAGATCCTTCTAGAACTCCTCCAAGCTTCCAGAAATCAGCTATAGACTTTACTCAGTAAACAACTTGTATTAGTTCATTAGAACAGTTCCAAAACTTTTTCCTCTGTGTTCACACAGGCCTAAGTTGGCACTGAGCTGGCAAACTGGTGTCTGTGCTGTTCCACTACAGACAACATGTGGAGGTTCACGTCAGTGGTGTTGCTGGTGTGTGTGTTCTGCATTGGGTGTCACCCCTACTGGCCAAAAAATTTAAAATCTTGATATTTTTGAATAATACCATCATGCTATATATCATTCAATGTGGAATTTCATGCAGAATGCAGTGAAACAAACCACATTGAAATATCTCTATTCTGTCATAGCCCAAAAAACCAGCGGGGCAGGGCAATGGTGCATCACCACATCCACCACTGGGGCGTTGCCCTGCTAACTGCATGGAAGGAGGACCATCATGGGGGTGTGCAATGGAAGATCAGGAGATCATCAGGTGGAGGATGTGGTGTTGACAGCGATTCCATGTTTTGACAGCTGTTTGACAGCTCTGGGAAGGGCAGGGCTGGCTCCACACCTGTAATTAATTGCCAGTGGAGTACTGGATGGACACCTGAGCTTCATTTGACCTTGATGGGACTTTGTACGGACATAGGCTAACAAGGTAGCTTACAGCTGAGCTGCATTTTGGATAACGGGACATACAAGGATAAAAGGCAGCTTCAGAAGGACCTACACCCACACAAAGACAGAGGAGGGGACTGCCTGAACTCTGCTGGAGAACACTAAGGAAGAGGACATGGAGACGCTGCAGGATTGGACTGTGCTTTGGAGATTGTACTGTGAACCTGGACTGGAGGCTTCGGACCTTTACCCACTACGTTAAGTGGAGTTTTTGGGGAAGGAAAGCCCCTGGACAAGAGGAATTGCAGGGAATGTGTTTGTAGCAATAAATTCTTGTCAATTGCTCAAGCTGATAAGGAGTTCTGTGGTCATTCCTTTGCATACCACAGCTGCCATTTCTGAAGGGTGTTAATTAGCCAAAAAAGTGGGCATTGGAAGGGTATTTTTTGGATGGGACAAATTGGCGTAGTTGGCAGGATAGGACAAGGTGACACATGGCCTCCCGCACCAGGTGACACAAACCCTAGGTGATGCCACTGGTTCACATGCTTGAATGTTCTCTCACAGAAAAATAAAATCCCTGCATTTGAAAACTAGTCTATCTGGAAGAAAACTGGGTTAAACCCCTCTCACTGGCATATTGATGCATCCTGAGATAACAGTACTGGCTGTCAAGTCTTCCCTGAACCTGATTCAAGTGCTAGGTGTGACCTCTAAAGGTGAATCCCAATAATCTCAAGGAACCTCACACACTGCTTTTACCAAAGCGTTCCAGGGCCTCTGAGAGAAATTTTATCAAGGGGTACAAAGTTTCTTTTGGGCCCCTTCCCAAAGAAGGGTGAAACTGAGTGGGGGCTGGCAATGGGGTGGATAGAATGGGGGTAAAACAGGGGGAAAGTGGCAAAAGCCAGAATAGTCTTTGGAGCCAAGGTCTACCAATCTTCCAATGCATAGCTCAGGTCTACCTGTCAGCATCCCATATGGGCAATGAGATGGGCAGTGGAAGAACCCAGGAAATTTCTGGGGCCCCTCCTTTGGCTTCTGGGCCCCCTTTCTGACCCTGGGCCTGGGTGCAAATTACCCCCTTTACCCCCCTCTCCTAGGCCCTGCTCAAGAACTTCTGAGAAGGCCCTGCTTCAGATTGCACCCTAGGAAGAAGTTGGATTGGCCTCAGTAACAACTTCAACATTCTGGAATTCTCTCTCATATGGCTTCCTTCTTGTTATCTTTCTGCAAATATTTTAATATTTTCTATTTCAGGAAGCCTGTTGAAATAGTCCATTGAGATCCCACACTCTGCTGTACATCTGCTATGTTTGGATCACACTGCGATTATACAATCCCTCCATTTGGCTTTAATTTGTTTTATTCCATATTAATTTATTTACGGTTTTGATAAATGTTTGTTTTAGCACTCTGGCCGCAGTATCAAACTGTGAGTCACGACCCACTGGTGGGTCACAACCTGATTCGTGGTGGGTTGTGCACTGGTACTACCTGGAAATCACAAGGCATTTTGGGGTACAACATGGCCAATGAAATGGGTCATGCGCAGGCATTGCCCAGAAGCTGCAAGGCATTTGGGGCCGCAAGCCACAAGCTGCAAAGTGTTATGGGGTGTGATGCAACCAAAGTGAGACACAACTGTAAAAAGACTGAGAAGCACTCCACTATGGAAGTTGGGAGTGAAGAGTGTTATATAATGTACAAGGAATACACATAAAGCTCCACTTCTTCCTCTGCACAGCCCATGCCCTGGTTTCTTGGTCATAGCAGAGGATGTCGGGGAAGACAGAACCCAGGAAGATATGTGATGATTGCCATGATACATACACCACCCAAGAGTCTGACCCACCACACAAGAAAGCAAAAATCATATGACTCCTCCAATAAATTATGCAAACCTTTATTAACTTATGAAGATTACCCATACTCTAAATCAGTCTCCCTTATCAACACCACGGCCCAACAAGCTGCACTGCCATTAGTTTCTGGCTGCAAATCAATCCACCCTATCAGATCCTACAAGGACATTGGGGACATGCAGAGAAGTGAAAATGAATAGCTTAATTACCTGCTATAATTTATTGGATATAGGCAACTGAGTCAATGGATCTCCAAAATTAATGCACGGTGTCCTTGAAAGTAATGCATGAACTACAGCCAAGAATCACGCCTTACTTTTTTTCATCTAAAAGATTTTTTTTTCCAAGTTTCAAGGCTCATTAAAATATATTGGTAATGGCAGGAGTAGATAACAGCATTTTCAGCAAATTTCTTCTTTTAATCAAGAGCTAGAGTTTTGAGAATATGGGTGTTTTGAGGATCCTGTTGGGACATCCCTGTTGGTATCTAAAGAAATTCTCTAGCCTTCTGCCTGCTCTTTCCTCAGTGTTTGTGACTCAAATGTTGACCTTATTCATAAAGACAGACTTTCATCCTGGGGAGATCCTGGTGTGTGACTCGAAACCTTCCATTACTCCTTTCTGCTAAGGCAAGCTTAAATGATCCAAGGTTCGTGCATCGGTGGTTTCCCTTCTCTGCATTTGTCCATGACCAAGGAAGACCTTCACAAAGTCAACTGGAATGTGTCAAAGTCTCTCAGGATCTCCTGTGGTTGACTCCAGAATCATCAAATTTAGACAGAAATAGTTCAGAGGGAGACACAAGGATTGAATGGCTGAGTTTGCAAATAGGAAAGTACAGTGATGAGATTAAGTTATATCTGGGGCTGGTTTTCTCTCAGGAGAAAGGAGTTGTCCTTCTTGAGATATTACTATCTTTGGTGTCCATGAATTTTGGTGGTGGTGGTAGTGGTGCAGTGAGCTGTGGGTACCCAAAGTTCATGAAACTACATATTTATATCACCAGTCCATGGGGGGGGGGGGAGAACTATCCACATGACAAAACCCAGATATGATGTAAGAAGGGTCTCCCTCCCCAGCCAAAGATTTGAATCCAGACATGCTAACTTTTCCTCTGCCATGATGATATCACACATGACCCAGCCACATAAAGTGTCTGACTACAGGTCCAGGTAGCCCTGTGAGGTCTAGTCTGATAAGCAACAGCTCCAAGAGCTCAAGGGAGGGGGAGTCATTCCCAATTTTCTTTGGAGATACTAGGGATTGAATTTAAAGCTTCTATGACACAGAAGTCGCGAGCCAATTTCAGGTGGTCCCCATTCATTTCAATATTTTGTTTTTAATATGATAGACTTGATGCTACTACCATGGTATGTGACTGCCTTTGGGGAAATGTTACAGACCTTTACTTTTAACAAGCTACTATGTATATTCTTTTAACAAGGATGGTAAATGGGACTTACTCCTGGGTAAGTGTGGGTAGGATTACAGCCTAGGATTGTTACAAAATTTTCCTGGTTGATGATGTCACTTCCAGTCATGACATCACTTCCGGTGGGCCCTGACAGATTCTCATTCTGAAAAGTGGGTCCCGGCGCTAAATGTGTGAGAACTACCATTCTATGTGTGAAACTTGGGGCGGGTCGTTTAATTTGGGAAATCAGCACAGGGGAAAGGGTTGGACACCCCACTCACCCCCAGGCTATGCCATGACACAAATACAGACAAGGGAACACCATGGCTGCTTTTGCAAGAAGAAAATGACTTTGGGAGTTCTAAGGAAACTCCAATATAAAGTGTAGTCTAGCACCAAAATTCTTAGGAAGCTGGTTTCAGTGCAAAATCCCATGTATTGTGATTTTTTTATCTGCGCTCCTGTGGACTTTCAGCACAGACACACACACACAGAGGAGGAGAGAGAGAGAGAGAGAGAGAGAGAGAGAGAGAGAGAGAGCCCTGACTTTGAAGGCAGGAGTAGCAGATGGACGAACACAGATAAATTCATGTTACACGTCTACAGTATGTTGAAGCTTTCAATACAGAGGTTTTCACACACCCAGAGTCATTTTTCACACACTTTCCAATATCAGTACTCCTCAAATTGGCTTTGTTTTCTGTTCCTTTCCCTCATCACTGGAAATAGCTGAGCCTCGTCCATCATTTAAGAAAAATAAAGCATTGGCTCCTTGCATTTGTTTATTTGCTTTCACAGCCTTGCTTGTATGTTAATCCCGCACATCAAGTCCTGAAGCGCACTGGTGCAAAGGCGACGTCGATAATCTACCTCGGCCCTCATTTATCCACATTAGCCAGCAACAAGGTAAATATGGCCATTAATTCATTTACAGGCACAGATCAATTCAAGGAACTTTGGTGTGACAGAAACACCCCAGATTAGAACAGGGAAAGAGTCAACATTACCGGGGGGGGGGGGGGGAGAGAGAAATTGAGTGAATTCAGACAATCAGATTACCATTTAGGAGGATTTTCTGTCATGTGGTTGCTTAATCCAGGGGTGGCCAGAGGATTGATCAAGCCAGAGACATCACTAGGGTTTCTGTCACCCGGTGCAAGAGCTCATTTTGTCACCCCTTGATGGACCTGCTCCCATACCAGATCATGCAGTAAAATATCATACACACAGCCTAAATGCAGTGGAATCACTAGGGTTGATGTAACCCATTTCTGCCCAGCTCATAGGTGTACACATTTGATCCCTGTGGAATGTATGCAACATTGGGCAGAAATGGCTTAATTTTATTAACAAATAAACTTCAGGTTTATTTATACACCTTGTCCTGCAGATATCCTGATCTCACATTATAACCCATGATAAGCTTTTGGTAGTTTCTTTCTTTGTCTTTTTTTTTAAAGTACAGAGACTGCAGACCCACAACGGCATCAGGCCATGCTCCAGGTTGCACAATGCCTACCAGTGTCCCACATCCAAGGTATCACCTTAATCCTTACAGCAGCTCTATAAGACCACTCGGTTTTGTTATGCCTATATGAAACAGAGACGCCTGCGTTGGCTCGGTCATGTTGTAAGAATGGATGATGGGCGGATCCCAAAGGATCTCCTCTATGGAGAACTCGTGCAAGGAAAGCGCCCTACCGGTAGACCACAGCTGCGATACAAGGACATCTGCAAGAGGGATCTGAAGGCCTTAGGAGTGGACCTCAACAAGTGGGAAACCCTGGCCTCTGAGCAGCCCGCTTGGAGGCAGGCTGTGCAGCATGGCCTCTCCCAGTTTGAAGAGACACTTCGCCAACAAAGAGGCAAAGAAGGAAGGCCCATAGCCAGGGAGACAGACCAGGGACAGACTGCACTTGCTCCCAGTGTGGAAGGGATTGTCACTCCTGGATTGGCCTTTTCAGCCACACTAGACGCTGTGCCAGAACCACCTTTCAGAGCGCGATACCAGAGTCTTTCAAGACTGGAGGTTGCCAATACAATAGATAAAGAAAGATACAGATTATTTAAATGTTGCGCCCTGCCTTTCCATGCTCAAGGCACCCACCAGGGGCAATGTTGGAAAGAGTCAATCAGCCAACTGCAACCAACACCAAGCCCAGAAGCAAAGACCACAGCATAAAGGAGAGGCCGCATGAAGTTAACTCAAAGGCTTTTGTAAAAAGCCAAGTCTTGGCTGCGCACAAAAAGCCAGCAGAGAAACAGGCATGCAAACCTTTTTGGAGAGGACATTCCACAGTCTGGATGCTGCAGTCAGGAAGCATTGCCACCTCTTATTGCTACCCATCGTACTTCAGAGGGGGGCACAGGCAGAGGGGGGCACTGTCCACTGTCGGCCCATCAGTGAAGCCACCTGATACATAGCGGATCAGTGGCAGATTGTGAGGGGATGAGGGGCTCAGGGTGCCTTTTACCCAGAGTCCTTCCAACCTGCTGCCATTGCAAGCTGTAGTGGTCTGCTTCTCACTCAAGTGAGAAGCAAGTCACTCCCCTCTTTCCCAGATTCCTCATCCACAGCCTTCAAACACAGAAGTGAGGGACTCTTGGCTTTAAGGCAGCATATAAGGAGCATGTAAAGGTTTGTTTGTTTGTTTGTTTGTTTGTTTGTTTGTTTGTTTGTTTGTTTGTTTGTTTGTTTGTTTGTTTGTAGCACAGAGGTAACGGACTGAAGATGGCATCAGGGGTCATTTAGGGTCATGCTGCCACGGGCTCTATCATCAGGGCCTTTTGCTGAATGAAACAACAGGCCTCTTGTCCTGCGGGTACCCTGATTTCACACTGCTTAGTAGCACATTGCTTCTTGCGGCACATTGACCTTTATGGTCTTCTCTATGATCTTTGTATCTTGTGATGACTCTTCCAGCTTCCAGAAGACTTGTCTGGGTTCTGCAGCTCTGTTTCTAGAGAAACTGGGACAGATAGTTGCTCTAGAAACAGAGCCGCAGAACCTGAAAGAGTTTTTCAGCAGTTTTCAAGCCCTGTGCCCCAAACTCCGAAGGCACACCTGAAGACCTTTCTTGGCATACCAATGTGCCACGGCACACCAGTTCAAAATCTCTGGCTTAGAGTCTTAAAGATCCAGGCCTCAGGGCACCCAAAATTCAAGCAGAGGGGGAACTCAGACCAGGGACTATGACTTAGCTCAGTGACTTCCCCCACTATAATACATCTGCTCTCACATAGGGGAATATATATGGAGAGTTTTTTTTAAAAATCTTGGTGGTGTGGCCAAGTGTAGCAGAGAGCCCACAAGAAGACCTAAGAGAGCCACATGATCAGAGCAGCAGGAAGAAAAATAAGCTTATTAAAGGTGTTTCAGAATCCTTTGGAGACCAGAGCTGCAGCAGGAGGGAAGCCACTGGTCCTTGGCTCACATTTCAGGCAGACACCATGGCCCAATATCTAAGAACAATCTTGCTTGTAAACTGTAGACATCAGTGACAAAAAGAAGTCACCCTCCAGCCCCTATTTCAATGCTCTATTAAATTCCCCCAGATATTTTGATGGCGGAAATTGCTGGTGTTTTAGCCCCATCTGGTGGGAATAGGGTAGAACTGCACCATTGCAAAGATTAGTCAGTGAAGAAGCATCCCAGGCAACCCTGGACAAGTGACTGTTTGACCCCAGAATTGGTTTTGACTTCCCATCTTGGAGTTAAAGTGGGGCAACCACCAGAAGGTGGAAGAATATGATCTACAGAAGTCACTTCCACGGGTGGAGTTTGAGATGAGTGTCCAGAAAAAAACCAGTAGTGTTGATTTGAGAGGACCAAACTACACATACGTGGATCTTTAAGGAGATGAACGGAACACTTTTCATTTTTACCAAAGAGCTGCTGTGGAGACCTGATCCAGATCTGGACCACCACATGTGGGCAGGTTAACCTTTCCCTCCCTGTGCAGTTTTGCCATGAAAAGTTCCACTGGGCCCAATCCTAACCAACTTTCCAGCACTGGTGCAGCCGCAATGCAACCCCAAGGTAAGGGAACAAATTTTCCTTTACCTTGAGGAGGCCTCTGTGACTGTCCCCTCCCACCGCATGATGCAGCACATGCCACATTGGGACAGTTGCACTGGCGCTGGAAAGTTGGATAGGATCGGACCCTAAAGCAGCAGTACATTTGGATTGTGACTACTTTTGTTTTGAAGCAAGCTTCCAGTTTTGATCTCATCTCTTAAAGATACATTCCTTATAACAATGTTCTTTAACCTTGGGGTTGCGACCCCAGTAGGGTCATGAAGCCTCAGTTGTGGGGTTGGGGCAACTTACAGGAATGAAATAGGTTGAAGACCACTGGACTAGAGCACCACCAGGGAAAGAGGGAGGCATCTGGTGTGCCCCTTCAAGTACCAGGAGATTGTGTCCCAGTCCTGCTCAGGTTCTTAGCAATTGTGCTAAAATAGCTTTCACTAGTGCAAGTGCTGGGAGGCCTAATGAGGGCAGGGAGTGGGTGGCAACAGAGGTGAGGAGTGGGCCCTGGGAGTGGACAGAATTGACAGAGGTTCCCCGTCACATACTTCATTTGTTTGTTTGCTTGTTGTTCATATCAGTCCGTTCAGGAGCTATTCTCAGCCATAAAAGGAGAAATTGCCTGTTTGGGTCAAGCCCCAGAATTCTAATCAGGTGTCACTTTTAGGCAAAACTATAGTGATGGATCCATTCAGAATAATCAAGGAGTTTGGGCAGCCCAGAAGTAAGGGAACATTCCCTTACCTTGAGGAAGCTTCAGGACTGCACCCCCATTGCAAGATGCAGCACACAGCCCATAGGTATGGTTGCATCGGTGCTAGAAAGTTGGATGGGATCAGGTCCTTATTCAAATTCCCCTCCCCTCTATCTTTGAGGATAAGCATTTCAGAATCATTTCAGAAGTGTTGTAAGGATAAGCGCAGCTCATTTGCTCAAAAATATAACTGGGCATCTGGCAGCTTGGTTCATAGAAATGTTATGCAAATTGTGTTCATTATGCAAATTGAGTGGCTTATGTATACAGAGTAAATATGCAGATTAGCTGCATCCCTCTGGATCAGGAGCTATTCCCAGGGCAGCCCACAGTGTGCAAAACATGCCCACAGACTGAAACCAGTTAAGAGCACATGGATATGCACCTGTAGCATGCACACCAAGCCTGGCTGAAAAATCTGGGCATGCACATGCACACACCCACAGAGCTCTGCGGTTTCATTCCTGAACGTTGCACACAGCATTATGAATATGGTAATTGCTGCCATCTGGCTCAGTAAATATCACCTGCCAAGAAGGAAATGCAACCATTAGCAAAGTACGGACAATCTGTAATCAGCTGTTGGTTGGGCCTCCTGAGGTGGCACATGCCAATTAAAGGGAAGTAATTGGACTTTAGTCCAACAAGCACCCTTTCCCTGGAATTTATTAGAAGGGAAAAATCTTGCAACACATTTTGATCCAGCACACAGTGTTGGGTTTTGTGTGTCTGTGTGTGGGTGCAGTTAGAATTTGGCATGTGCTCTGACCAAACCTTCCATCTTTGCAGGACTGATCCACTCTCTGCCCCACCCCATCACTGCTCTATTCCACCTACCCACCCTGCCCCATTCAATCCCCTCCCTGCTCAGGCTTCAACCCCCTCCAACCCCCTGTGCAGGCTTACCCACTTGGGCGGGTATTCACAGATCTGCCAGTGCCCAGCAGGCTGCGCCAGCCTCCCCACCCGTGGGCTTGCAGTGCACACTGGTGGAGGCTATTTTGCAACTGCCATAAAGCAGCCTCAGCTGACACAATGCTAGGGGGATAAGGATTGGGCCATTAATCTTTTTTCATGCATGCCCAATTACAGCCACATACCAGAAGGAAGAGAACCAGTTAATGAACAAACAAGTGTACTCTAAACTCAACATAGTCCCACCAAATAAAATGTCGTCATCGTCCCCCCCCACACACACACACATATATACACAAATCAACAAAGGCATAGCTGGGAGTTTTGCCTCCCTAGGGTACCCGTTAAAATACTGCCCCCCCCAAACTGGAAGTAATTGGGGAAAAGCCACCAGCTCTCTCTCCTTCCCATACCAGTCCAGCACTGCAAGGGGTAGCCCCCATCTGCCCTGGCCCCAGCTACAGCCTCTGTGCCTGGGATGGAGAAGGAGGCCAACTGGTGACACTGCTGTGGCTCCTTGGGACCAGGGCCCATGTCGGATTGGCACTCGCAGTCAAAGGAAGAAAGGGGAGGTTCCACTGGATGCCGCAGACCCAGCCACCCTATAAGGCCAGAGGAACCCCTTGCCCCCAGCCAGGTCAAGCACCGTGCACAGAGGTCAAGTCTGGGTCAAGTCCCCTTCTTCTGAGTCACAAGTCACCCCCACCTTAGAGAAGTGAGGAATCTGGGGCTGTCAGAGTAATCTGGGCCCCAACAGATCCGACCAGGGCAGTTCCCCCATGTAAATGGGGCAAAATCAGAATCTCTGTTGCCACCAACAATGTAACCACCTACCCCACCCACTCTCATCCATGCTTCCTGGATGGGTGGCCAGAAGTCCCAGGAACTGTCCCAGAGGTACTCCTGCCACTCAGGAAGCCAAGAGTGCCACGACTAATGCCTAGAGGGCCACACACACACACACACACACACACACACACACACACACACAAGCCTACACCCAGAAGTGCCTGCAGAAAGTGACTGTTTCTGTTCAGAAGCAGCGACTGGGTGGGAGATCGCAAAAGGACTTTTGAGCGGTGCCTTCATTTGCTTAGGAGGAACTGTGCATCTTTTGCATCTTTAACACAGGTACATGTTAAAAGTGGCTCTCAGTGTTATGAAGGATGTGGGGCTGCTTCCAAGCATTGATCACTCATTCAAAATTGGTTTAAATTTTGAAATTGTTATTCTTTTATTTGTGTTTGTTTTTAACAATCGCCTTGGGGACTCTTGGGGCTGAAAGGCGGAGTATAAATCAATCAGTGATAAATAAATATGGCTGCCAGGGGTGTGTCTCCCCTGGGGCAAGTGCCCTGGGCACCAATTGGAGCATAGGTGCCCTCTCAGGGCAGGCAAACTGCTGCTGAGATCACGCTTGTGCTCCAATTGCTTCCCAACTGGTTTTGCCCCAGCTGCTGCTCACGTACTGCAGTCACTTCCCAAGTCAGGAAGTGACTGGAGAGCCTACCACTTAGACACTCATAGTGGTGGCTGGGGTGATTTCACTCCAGCAGCCAGTACAAATGCCCATCATCTCCAGCTGCTTCCTGACTCGGGAAGTGGCAGTAGAACCCGGAAGGTGATGACGTGTGACATCATGACATTGCGTGACATCATGACTCTCATGATGTTGCTGCCCAGACGCCACAGGCCCTGGGTACACCTCTGATGGCAGCCGCTCTGTCAATCTTTCACTTCCCCCTTGGTACTCCTGCTATTTACCCCATGCCCTCTCCTTATGTTCTGCATCTCCCTATCCAAGCCATGTTATTGGCTGCTGCGCACAAGCAGGGAAATGGCATTAAGACACGGGGTAAGTGGAACTAGGCATTATGGAGGGGGAGCAGAACTGGACACAGGGCTCCCATTTTTAGTGGCAGTCCCATGCTCTTTGCAATGCTTAAATCCATGCAGCAGTAAAGCACAACCGCAAAGCAGGCCCAGTGTTTTTCAACTGGCATTGAAAGCAAAGTGTTCTGTGTAGTATGCAGATGAGGCACTTGATGGCACTAGAGGACTTTGTCCACAAGGTGCTCCTGAATTTGGTTTCCTCAGGAAACATGTATGCAGCCTACAGGATTTGTGGAGGAGCGGATTGTGACTTTGATACAAGGATGTTGTTTTCAAGCACAGAGGATGAACTGGAGACTGAGTTGCATCTATGGATCTCCCTTCTTTGGGACAAGGAGAATGCCTGCTGCAGGCCCGGACTGAGTTTGGATGAACCCTGTTCCATTATTAATACTTGTGAACACTGAATTCCCTTTTCAAGGCTCAACAGTCAACACAGCGAGCAGGATACTTTCTCCAGCTTCGCTCAGTAAATATTCCCCAGGTCAGGAGCAATCACTAGTTCAGTTCCTAATTGCCACTTCAGCCGCTTTCGATATAAAGAAATATCTATATAAAAATGTCAGGATGACATCACATTCATCTCTTGCACAAACCCCAGGACATGACTAGGAGCTGTGCAAGGGCACACGAATCAGTTCACTCCAGATCACTTTGTTATGGACAGCACCCTAATGCAACAATAACAGGAGCCAAGTGTCCAGCGCTCAGATGAAGGTTCTTTGGAAGCAAAAGGGGATAAGGTAGGCCAGGGGGCTGTCCATCCATCTGATGAGGACACATTAGACAGCCTTCCTCAGCAATAAGCTGTGGAGACAAAGGGAAGTCAGTAGATCTAGAAAAAAAAGTCTAGAAAAATAAGGCACCTGAGGGGGAACATGATTGAGACATACAGAATTATGCAGGGGGTGGATAGAGTGGATTCAGGGATGCTCTTTTCTCTCTCATACAACACCAGAACCAGGAGACATCTACTAAAATTGAGTGTCGGGAGAGTTAGAACAGACAAAAGAAAATACTTCTTTACCCAGAATGTAATTAGTCTGTGGAACTCCTTGCCACAGAAAGTGGTGATGGCATCTTGCCTAGATGCCTTTAAGAGGGGATTGGACAGATTTCTGGATGAAAAGTTCATCACAGGTTATAAGTCATGATTGGTATGTGCAAGCTCCTGGTTTTAGAAGTAGGCAACTTCAGAATGCCAGATGCAAGGGGGGGCACCAGGATGAGGTCTCTTGTTATCTGGTGTGTTCCCTGGGGATTTGGTGGGCCACTGTGAGGATACAGGGACTAGATGGGCCTTTGGCTTGATCCAGTGGGGCTCTTCTTAGGTTCTTAATTGCCTGTCCTTCAATACCCAGTGCCCTTCTGCGCCATAAGACTTCTCTAGTCAAGAGGATCACGGGCTGCTGTGGTGATCTCCTAACCAGAATGTTCTTCTCCAACAGTCACGTACCTGTATATTGAATATGCCTATATTAATCTCCACTTAGGTTTCACTTAGTAGCTGGGTATGTTGCGTCTGTAGTTCTACTGTATCTGTTAGTTTTATGTTCCGTGTTTGTTAGTCAATTGAATGCCAAGAAATGGACCCAGCCATGTGCTTGTGACCTTGTAGTATTTGTAAGATTTTCAGCAAATCTCTTACACCCACCAATAGCATAAAGAGCCAATGGGTTAAAGCCCCTCCATGCTGCAGTCTTAGGTCTGGATTCGGATCTTATATGGCTGCTATTTCATTTTTATACAGGCTGCAAACCTATCCACACTTACCTGGGCGTAAGACCCATTAACTATAATGGAACTTACATCTGAGTAGACACGCATAGGATTGGGCTCACAGTCACACACTAGTCTTGTCTGGCCCTTAAAGAAGCTGTATGCAACTGTCATCACTCAGCCAGAGTTTAGAGCCCTCTGGGTAGACAAAACAGTTTCCCAGGCCTTTTTGTGGTGAATTAATCTTTCTTGAGTCCTGGGGCCAATGCAGCACGGAGTTGAAAAAGGAGCCTTGAATTTGCTACTAGATTTTAAGAGTGGTTCAACCCTTGCTGTCATCCAGGGAGCAAATGCTACATTCTTGATCCTACAGCAAGTAAAGGTCTCACTGTTGTTTGCGAGAGCCTCGGGTGACCTTCTAAGCACCGTTTAAAATACTTTAAGGACAGATCACCCTTTTCGATTCAGGATGTTTCCTTTCAACCTGTTCTTGGAAGGAACCCAGGTCAAGAGCTCTCTTGAGGTCCGGCCTTTGTTGCACTCCCTCGCTTTTGTCTCACACACTCTTCACGAGACCACTGACCTTTCCGTCCTGGAAGGAGAATCTTGATAAAATGGCTCATTAATGACCAGCTTTAGATCACCCACTGGTGGATTACAAGAAAATGCCCAAATTACATTAAACAACCAGGAAGGACTGGGTTTACATTAGAGGGCAAGCTGGGGTCTGGAAGCCAATTGCTTGCAAATTATATTTTGCCAGGCTCTCTCAACTTCCCCTTAGAGACCGAAGCCCCGTCTAAGCCCCACCACACACAGGTGTCAAATTGTTTCTCTCTCTGGTTGTCTGACCCACTGCCTTTAACAGCTACATCCTACTGTATTCAAAAACAGCAAAGGTCAGCAAGTTTCATCCAAAATGGTTGCATTCAGTTGGATATTGGAAGTGCCAATTTGCCTACTCAATAGCACTGGTATCTCTTCTGTATTTTCTTTTTAAGATTGTAAGCCCTTTGGGATCAGGGAACCATTGATTGATTTACTATATTAATTATGTAAACTCCTACTGAAAAGTGGTATATATTCTTAATAATAATACTGAATTGACCAAAGATACTTTCATAAAGACAGGATATTAAAGGCCTTTTTTCATGCCACTAGATGGTGACACTGAATCTGGAAATGACCAACTCATGTTATGTACTTTGTAAAGCCCCCAGACAACGTTTTCCAGACTCACAAAGAGAGTCTGGTCCAACAAGAAGTTGACGGAACATACCAAGATCCAGGTCTACAGAGCTTGCGTCCTGAGTACACTTCTGTACTGCAGCGAGTCATGGACTCTTCACTCACAACAGGAAACTGAACGCTTTCCACATGCGCTGCCTCCGACGCATTCTCGGTATCACCTGGCAGGACAAAGTTCCAAACAACACAGTCCTGGAATGTGCTGGAATCCCTAGCATGTATGCACTGCTGAAACAGAGATGCCTGCGTTGGCTCGGTCATGTCGTGAGAATGGATGATGGCTGGATCCCAAAGGATCTCCTCTATGGAGAACTCGTGCAAGGAAAGTGCCCTACAGGTAGACCACAGCTGTGATACAAGGACATCTGCAAGAGGTATCTGAAGGCCTTAGGAGTGAACCTCAACAAGTGGGAAACCCTGGCCTCTGAGGGGCCCGCTTGGAGGCAGGCTGTGCAGCATGGCCTTTCCCAGTTTGAAGAGACACTTGGCCAACAGTCTGAGGCAAAGAGGCAAAGAAGGAAGGCCCATAGCCAGGGAGACAGACCAGGGACAGACTGCACTTGCTCCGTGTGGAAGGGATTTTCACTCCCGAATTGGCATTTTCAGCCACACTAGACACTGTTCCAGAACCACCTTTCAGAGCGCGATACCATAGTCTTTTGAGACTGAAGGTTGTCAACACAGATCAGTGTTTCTCAAACAGTGGGTTGGGACCCTCTAGGTGGTTTGCAAGCCAATCTCAGGTAGGTTCCCATTTATTTCATTTTATTTTTAATATATTAGACTGGTATGTGACTGCATTTGGGGAAATGTTACAGATCTGTACTTTTAACAGGCTACTATGTATATGCTTTTAACAATGATAGTCAATGGAACTTATTTTTGGTATGTATGGGTAGGATTCCAGTCTAGGATTGTTAAAAGTTTTCCTGCTTGATGATGTCACTTCCAGTCATGACATCACTTCCTGTGGGTCCTGACAGATTCTCATTCTAAAAAGCGGGTCCCGATGCTAATAGTTTGAGAACCGCTGCCCTATCTCACTAGAGGTGCTTGATAAGTGCCAAGCTATGCGTTGTGCTAAAGCTCCATAATTGGCATTAAGATTGCTAGTGGAAAGCTGGAATTGCAGGTGTTGAGGGACCAAGTCACAATCTATATTCTCCACATCACTGAATCCCTGGCGAATGAGCACACAGTGCATAGGGGAAGACTTGGATATGAAAACTTGCTTTAAGAAACTGAAAAATTCATATTACGTACTGGATACAAAATTAGATGCTGTGAGCACAAGGTGTAAGTTGTACGTACAATGGGCTCTTCTTTTTAGATTTGTACGTACAATGGGCTCTCCTTTTCCGATGCCGAGTCCGTGGCTAGAGGGCCTCAGAGGACCTCCTGGGCGTGACAGAAAATATCTTCCAGTCACGTCCAGGAGGCCTTCCAAGGTACAGGGAGGTATGCTATCTCCCCACACCTCAGAAGGCCTCCCAGACACTTATGAAAGGCACTTCCAATTTGCCAGGAAACCGGACATGTCTTTTAGGAGCATCCGGGAGGCTTCTGAGGAGGCCCGGAGGCCATGTGGCCTCTGCAAGGCTAGGAACAGCCCCCAGATAAGTGTAAATGCAACCCCCTGCAACCTCCCCCCCCCCTGCAAGGATTTCATTATCCTCCAATTTGATATTTGTAGGGAGTCCTGGAACGGATTCCCCACAGATACTGAGGGCCCTGTGTATAGGTACTGCACAGGTCCAATGCAGATGTAATGCAGCAGCTCCCTGCAAACCATGGTTTGCAAAACAGAAGGATGTACACCCTCTCCTTCCACCCCTTAGAAATTTTCTCCCTCCTTTCCCAACATTAACCATGGTTTAGTATTACATGTGCAGCAACACAAACCATGGTTAACCCAAACAAGGTTCCCTCAAAACAGACAAACTCACTTCAAACCACAGTTACAGTGCATTATTTGCAAAGAGACCACCATTTGCACCTTTGCACAAATAAAGTCAAACCATAGTTGATGGCACAAAGGGAAGGGAAAAGGAAATCGCATCAAGAAGGGGAGAAGAGTGTTGCAAGGAGTTTGAACGTTCACAGCCCACTCCCAATCTCTTCGCTATGGTTAAGAGAACAGCAGCCATTACATCTGCACTGGGTGACACTGGTAGAAATATACCCCGAGAAAGAGGGATGAACCTCAAAATGGTTGACAGTCATCTGTCTTTACAGAACAATGCACCTCACAGTGATTTGACTTTTATAGACTTTAATTAACATAACTTAATTATCAAATTATGTTTTGTACATAAGATGATCAGTGGCACTGCTTTTAGTACCTTGACACATTTATGAAAGAAGTCCAACATGGTTCACGAACATTTCCTCCAGGCAGCTGGTCCAGTTTCCTTTGTCCAGGGTTGCAGAAAAGTCCATTCATTTGTCTCAGTTTTGCTGCTTGCAGTATCCTCTGATACATTGTTAAATAAAAGTATACACTACAGGGGCTACTCTAGAGCAGTCTGCTTGAGGATCAAGGCCCAGGCAGTGGCTTAGCTAGAGGAGGTGCAAAGCACTAAGTCTTGTAGGGAGCCTCACTGCAAGGTGCAAGTGGCCCCTCCCCTTTGGAGCCATTCCACAAAGTGGGAGCAAAATGGAAGCGTATGCAAGGAATGGCTCGGAAGGGGAGGGGCCCCTTGCATGCGGTGGTGAGGCTCCCTGGAAGACTTAGTGCTTTGCACCCCCTCTAGCTACACCACTGGGCCCAGGATTTAGTAACAACACATATTGTTTTACTGAATAAGAAGTACTTGACCTTTCTCCACACCCTCTAATGAAAACCGTGGTCAGTACTCAGGTCAGTACTCAGGATACGCAGGAGCAAGGAAAGGATTTGCATTGAAAGAACAAAGAAATGGAAGGGGGGGGGGGTTAATTTAAAAATGGAAGTCGTGTACATTTAGTCACGGCTGCTTTAGAAAAGCAGCCCCCGTCTTACTACACTAGCATCAGGAACATCTATCAATTTGCACTGGACCACAGCTAAGCTAAAAAAAAAAGTCCATGGGGTTATTATGTAAAAATAATATCCAAAGGAATTAAATATTTCTCAGTGGCACAGTAATTTGACCATTACAAAAAAGGGAGAAAGCTCATAATTTTCAAAATTATGGGGAGTGGGGAGTCACACTTGGATAAGTAAGGACATAGCAGAAAAATACACTGAACACCATGAAATATGTTCACGCACTGTAAAAACCTCCTGAATTGTGTAGAGTAAATGCAAAATGAGTAGATCGCGGAGCCCTGTCTCTCCAAACTGTTAATATGTCAGTTTTGTCTAGTGACTAGACAAAACTGACATATTTAGCTGACACTAAACTGACACTGAAACTGACACTTTAGCTCTTCAGGCATGCAGCAACAAAACTGACGAAACTGACTAGACTCCAGCAGGGGCTCCATACATTAAAGGGGGTGTCTGTCAGATGCTTCCTTCCCCCCTGGTAGATCTCCGGGCCTTGCTGGGTTTCAAAGTAGCTCTCGAGCCAAAAAAGTGTGAGCACCCCTGCAGTAGCAGAAGCAAAGAAAAGGCCAGCCTTGCTTTGTGCAAGGCCTTTTATAGGCCTTGAGATATTGCAAGACCTTCATTCATTCATACAAGTTCCACCTCTAGTATATTAATTAATGTAAACTTATGTAAATTTATTCAAATCTTAAAGGTAAATTAATTCTTCCCCCCCCCGGCCTCTGACACAGTGTCAGAGAGATGATGTGGCCCTCCTGCCGAAAACTTAGGACACCCCTGCTTTGGACGATTGCCCGAAAAGCAGGGCTGCAGAGCCTGGAAGAGTCTTACAGAAGCTGGAAGTGACATCACAAGCGGTGAAGACCATAGAGGTCAGTGAGCTGCAGGAACCGTTGAAAATCACCACCCTATCTACTAATGGCATTAAACATGGGTTCCCTATGACATTTCCAGGGCTCCATCAGCTTCCTTAATATTCCGCTGGTCATCATAGGAAGGTGCAATGGAATGAGATATAAGATCATTTCCAAAATTGCATACATATCAAACCCCATCCTTTTCCCAAGATAATCATGTCCCTCCACCAAACTCCATACTTCCATTGCCACTCCAGAACTGCATCTTTGCCAAGATTTTAGTCATAGGTGTGTCCTTTCTCAGGGTACATCAATCCCAATGGTCCTCATTTTGGGGCCATCCCATCTTACGGGACAGTTCTAGTTCCCTCATATGACATGGTTACCTTTATTCAGTGGAGCAAATATTATGGCAGAAAATAAGAACTTTACAGCCTCCATATCTGATTTTCTCTAGGGCACAGGCTTTCATCCTTCTGATGAATGCTCATATGGTTCACCAAGTTCCATACCACCAAGCGAGACACATTGGGCAAGGTTCAGCAAGAATGCCACCTACACCACCTCTACTGATGTGACCAGGAGTTTCATAAAATCACATCCACGCCATGTACAGTATTTTAACAGAGCTTGCATGAAAGAAATCCTTGGTAGATTGCAAGACTGTCTTATTTTGCCAAGCGTACACAGTCGGAACTCACTGCCCACACATTATACCACTACCCTTGGAAATAAGCTTAGGACACAATAAGGCACAATAAGGACACGCAATGCTAGCCTGTACCATCTCAGACTGTAGGCTAGGGGGGGTCCGTATTTTTAAATGATTCACTTGTTGAAAGCTCCCTGCATGTAGTAAAATCAAAAGGGCTACACTAATTCTCTCGAGTGTGCTGGTTTGGACTGTTTTGGCTTTGCCTGACCATGAGGGAACATTGAAAAATACAGCCCTACCTACCCCACCTGCCATCTGAAGTCATCTGGCATCTATACCTGCCAGTGGTATAGATTTCTATCACTTCATAATGCATAAACGGGCTCCTAGGGCTATGAACTGTGCAAAGGGCAAGGGGGGGCTGCTATTCTGGGCAGACCTGGGTGGGCCACTCGGCATAGAAAATACTGAATGCAGTGGCGTAGCTAGAGGGGGGTGCAAAGCACTAAGCTTTGCAGGGAGCCTCACAGCGGCATGCAAGTGACCCCTCCCCTTCCCCTTCAGAGCCATTCAAGGCAGTGGGAGCAAAACAGAGGCAAATGATTCTGTTTTGCTCCCACCCCCCAGAATGGCTCTGAAGGGGAGGGGCTGCTTGCATGCCACAATGAGGCTCCCTGCAAAACTTAGTGTTTTGCACCCCCTCTAGCTACGACACATGGACCAAAGCCCCAACTCATCACAAAGCAGCTCATCAAATGGGGAGGGCCTTAACCCTCCCACCTGTGCCATTTTTCCAATTTAAATCACACACACACACACACACAGTGAGTTCAAAGTTGCTGTTACTTCCACAGGGAGGGGGTACAACGAAACTTGCAGGTCTCAAAAGAAAAAAACAACAAAAATGATCCCGATTATCCAATTTGCCACTGAAGTGTCTGTTGACAGGGAGGTTGGATAGGAGCAGGCGTTAGAGTGGAATTCTCACTATATTATTAATGCCTTTTGTTGAATTTATGTCGTGAGAATGGATGATGGGCGGATTCCAAAGGATCTCCTCTATGGAGAACTTGTGCAAGGAAAGCACCCTACAGGTAGACCACAGCTGCGATACAAGGACATCTGCAAGAGGGATCTGAAGGCCTTAGGGATGGACCTCAACAAGTGGGAAACCCTGGCCTCTGAGGGGCCCGCTTGGAGGCAGGCTGTGCAGCATGGCCTTTCCCAGTTTGAAGAGACACTTGGCCAACAGCCTGAGGCTAAGAGGCAAAGGAGGAAGGCCCATAGCCAGGGAGACAGGCCAGGGACAGACTGCACTTGCTCCCGGTGTGGACGGGATTGTCACTCCCGAATCGGCCTTTTCAGCCACACTAGACGCTGTGCCAGAACCACCTTTCAGAGCGCGATACCAGAGTCTTTCGAGACTGAAGGTTGCCAATACTGTATACTGTTGAATTTAAAGTTGTCATTTGGTGGCCTGAGAAATATTATTGCTCCATTCATTTATTATGGCATTGCCATAATCTTCTGCCATTGTCCGATAATAAAAATAACAAAAGTCAACACAAAAAATGTTGGGATAGCCAGTTACAAATCTCTTGTACCATATGTACTTACTCTGGGTCCAAATTCATAAGGGTCACTACCCCACAAAAATGCTTACTATCCTGTTCAATCAGGACATTAATTTTTTGTAGCCTCTGAGAAAACAAATAAAACAAAAACCAACTTTTGCCATGTTTCCACAGCTGGTAGGCTGAAGGCAATCCTGACATAGCCGGACCAGAAGTGTGGCTATTTCCAGCTCTGCCATGTTCAGAGATGCATCTTTCTTTCACACGACTGCTTTCACTCCACTAACACTAGTGAACACACAGCAAATATGCCTGCCATGTAAAGGGTATCGGGGCCCAAACTATACTGAACACACAGCCAAAGCAACATGATTTGCACATGCACTTTTTCCTACACCTGGATAGCCACAGGTTGCACATGTGTGAAGCAACCTTATCAGTCTCCCTCTCTCAGAGTAATGCCTAGAATATAAATTAGCAGGAGAGACGTTCTTACTTATCCATGTCTATGAACCGCAGAATACTATAACCAGATTCAAACTCTTCCAACCAGATTCAAACTCTTCCAGGGTACTTTCATAGCACCTCAGCTGTCCGCACACAGGGCAACTTTTCACACACTCTTCAAAAGGAAAGGTAACCCAGGATCACTGTGGTGACAGAATAGGTTGTATGTGGGATGCCCATCTTGAATGCTCACCAGCATGTGGGGGAAAACCACCTCCCTGCAAAGAGAAAACTAGCACAGATTAAAGGTTCTAGGCCTTTTGCTTGCTGCACTAGTTTCTACATGCAGAGAGTATTTCACAAACAGTAAAGGAGAACTCATACTGGAATCCCCCATCTCCAGTCTGAAGCGGTGCTATCCATACTACCACGTGGCTCCACTGCCTGCACAGAATTGGTCTTGCTTATTTGGGGGTTAAAGGTTAGCATGCCGCCATGACATTATTCCTGAATGCTCAAAATGCTGGCTTAAAAGGGGTGACAGCACCTGCTTTCCCTGCAGAAGACCCCAGCTTCAGTCCCAAGTCTCTCTCCACTTAAAAGGGAATCTAGTGGGATTAGGAAAGACCTCAACCTGAAACAATATCCACGCTCAATGAACCAATGGTTTCACACAGAGTAAGTTGTCAGGAGAATCCATAAAGCACTAAGGAAAGATGATGGTAGGGGAGCTAAAAGGACATAGAGGAACTGAATCGTTCATAGAGAAGATGGACCAATCTCAGATGTTTCACCGGGAATGGTAATGTAAATATGGTGGGAAAATACACTCTTTACATGCTTAAAGGCACTCTGTTACATCATCACGTTTTGAGTTTGATTTCCGACACTGAAAACAGGTTTGAACACAACAGTTATGCAACTTCATAAAACGTATCGAGCATCCCGTATTCTGTATCTTCACAACTCTGGTGCACAGTCCAGAGTCTCCACATTTCCATCTAGCCACCTACAATGCAATCATGTGGCAATGCAATCCCACCCCAGATGCAGACACCAGGAAATCAGATTAATTGTTCAATATTTGTAGGGGTGTAGGGTGGGGAGCCACCTCCCTTTGTGGGCCTGGTTTTCTTTTAATTTCAAGGAGCAATACTAAGCTACTGCCATCAGTTTTAAGTGAGCTTCAGATCAGAATTTCTTGGCTCCGAGGCCAACAGGTGTAATCAAGAGCAGCAAGATTGGTGTGTGGGTTTTCAGTTCAGGATCTTACCCCCAAAATTCACCCTTCTCCCAGGTGACGGTTTTCCAAGAAAAATCAGGAAGTCCTTGACTTGGAAAGGACTGATCCCTGTGCACCAAGCTGGAGATCCTTCACAACACCCCACCCTACAATTCTTCTATGCATCTTCACAAATTACAACTCTCCCAATGGCTGCGATATATATTATCATCAAACACAAACACCCTTCATGACCCTTTATCCCTGTAGTCAGTCACCCTCGATTTGCAGTGTATTCCCATTCTTGTATCCTCAGAAGGAAACCTCACTGAATTGAATGGGACTTACTCCCAGGTAAACATGCACAGGACTGCAGCCTTTCAATGCCGATTTGGACACCTGGGAGAAGACACTACAAACTTATACTGCAGCGGTTCCCAAACTTTTTGGCAGGTGGCTCCCTTGACCCTACTGAGCCATTGGCTGCAGCTCCCCATTAGGGCTACAATCCTAGACATTGTACAGGGTGGTGGGTTTTTCACGGGGATTCCACAGCTGCCTGGGGAGCCATGGCTCACAGTTTGGGAACCATTGTTATACTGGTTTCAACCTCAGAAACTAGCTTCTCCCCAGGACTGCTGGGAATTGTGACATGGTGAGGGGACCGAGGCCGCAATCCTATACATACTTTCCTGGGAGTAAGGCCCACTAAACACAGTGGGAGTGAGTCAGGGGTGGATCCAGTGTTTGTGTTGGGGGGGGGGAGCCATGAGCACTACCTTCTCCAGAGCCTAGGTCAACCAGGTGGATAGACCTGGACTCCCCCTGACCTAGAGCCCAGATCTACCTGCCAGTAGACCTGGGCTCCCATTGCAACTTAGCTCCATAAACTACCAACGCCCTTCAGAGTCGATGTTCCCCTGGTGCCCAACTTTGCTTTCCACTGGTGTGACAGTTTGGGGAGCCATGCACCAATGCCCCCCTTTGACTCTGCACATGATCTGAATAGACAAGCATAGGATTGCACTCTCAGGCTTCACTTCACGACCCACAGCCCTCCTCCCAGAACTGTAGTCCTCAAGATACCAACAGGGAGAACAGGCAATGGTAGAGAGATGCCCACAGTGTGTTGGCTGGTGGCCATTTGGAAGGCAATCGGGGTATCCAGTGTCCATTCAGTACCACTCCGATGGATCACTCCCAAGTACCCCTCCCTTCAGGGGTTTGCCAACCTACTCCAAGCCCCCTCCTCCAAACCGCACCCTAGAGGCTGGCATAAGGGCCCCCTCGGCTGTACCCTGGGGCATAGTCATAGGGCATGGCTGGGGGAGGTGGGAGGGGGCAGTCAGGGAAGAAGGGGGAAAAGGGGGCCGACCCCACAGGGCTGTTGTTCTCCACCGAGTCAGAGGCGGCGGGATAGAGGGCTGGTAGGGGGCGCAGGGGGAGCTCGGGGTACAGCAAGTGGGGCAGCGGAGGGAGGGTCTCATAGAGGGGCTGCTCCAAGCCCAGATCCGAGGCTGGCAGCCGGGGGAACCCCACGGGCGTGTCCGGGGGAGGCTGCTCGGGCAGGAGGCTGCCGTAATCGGGGGCGCCCAGCAGCTCCAGCAGCTCCTCCGGGTCCTTCAAGCCGGTGCTGGGCGCTGCAGTGCCGGCTCTGCTGCGGGCGGGCTCGGTGAAGAAGGAGGGCGGCAGGTTGCGGTGGCGCAGGGGCAGCTTCTTGGGGCCCGGCTCCTGCCCGCCCCCGGGCGCCAGCAGGGGGCAGCCCGCCTGCGGCTGCAGGGAGTCGAAGAGCGCCGCCAGGCTCCGGCTCTGCAGCGCGCTGGCCTCGCGCCGGGCCGGGGGCTTGCAGGGCGCTGCTCCGCCGCTGGGGGGCGACGCGGAGGCGGGCGCAGGAGTGCGCCTGGGGTGGCTGGCGCCGGGCGGGTGCGGAGCCGCCTCCTGCTGCCCCCCTGCGGCGGGGGCGCCCCCTGCAGCGGCTCCTGCCCCCGCCCCCCGGAGGAAGCCCGGGCCGCAGCGCTTGATCTGCTTCTGCAGGTACTTGCGGTGGTTCACCTTCCTCCGGGACCTGCCCGGCTTGTCCAGGGCCAGCTTGATGTTGCTGCAGGCCGAGTCGATGAAGCTCAGCAGGTCCCCCGGCTCGCCGCCTCCTCCTGCCGCCGCCGCCCCGTCCCCGCCGTAGCCCCTCTCCAAGCCGCCCAGGTCCCCCGCCAGGCAGAAGGGCACGAGGTGGGGGTGATGATGCGGGTGGAGGGTCGCCGCCTGCACGGCCATCACCCCCGGGCAAGGTCCTGCAGCCCAGGCGGCTCTACTCGGAAGTCAGTCCCATTATGTTCCACGGGGCTTGCTCCCAGGAGAGGGTCTACTCAGAAGCCAGTCCCGTTCGAGTCCATGCAGCTTACTCCCAGGAAGGAGTCTACTCAGAAGTCAGTCCATCAGAATCCATGCAGCTTACTCTCAAGAAAGGTCCTACTCACTCCCATTCGACTCCATGCAGCTTACTCCCAGGAAAGGGTCTACTCAAAAGTAAATCCCATTATGTTCCAAGGGGCTTGCTCCCAGGAAAGGGTCCACCCAGAAGTCAGCCCCATTCTTTTCCACCTGCAGCTTACTCCCAGGAAAAGGTCTACTCAGAAGTCAGTCCCATCGGAGTCCACTCCCAGCTTACTACCCAGAGCGCTGGGGATGCTCGGCGGCGCATCTTCTCCTCTCTCGTGGCTCGATCCGCCTCCGCTGCTCGTTGCCGGGGCACCGCTGCAAACTGCGGGCAGGGACAGCAGCGCTTCGCCCCCGCCCCCGCCCCCTCCCCCTCCCTGCAGCTCCGGGAGGAGGAGGGGAAGCCCTGGGAGGGGACCCTTAACTCTTTCCTGCCCCTCCGATGCCCTTCTTGGAAGCCTAGGGCGGTAGCGTAGCTGGAGGGGGGCAAAGCACTAAGTTTTGCAGGGAGCCTCCCCCTTCAGAGCCATTCCAAGCAGGGAAGTAAAACACAGGCAAATGCGCGCGCGCGCACACACTCTGGAATAAACGCAGACTAGATTTGTTGCTAGTGTTCAGTGGCGTAGCTGGGAGAGGGTCAAAGGGCTAAGTTTTGCAGGGAGCCTCCCCCTCCCCTTCAGAATCACTCCAGGCAGGGGAGTAAAACAGAGGTAAATGCACGCACACATAGAGTAATAAACCCAGATTAGATTTATTGCTAGTGTTCAGTGGTGTAGGTAGGTGGGGGGCAAAGCACTAAGTTTTGCAGGGAGCCTCACTGCAGTGTACAAGCGGCCCCTCCCCTTTGGAGCCATTGGGGGGGAGCAAAAAGGAGGGGGATGCCAAAGAAGACCCAGGGAAGCAGCAAATGCCTCCCCCCAAGGCTCCAAAGGGGAGGGGTAGGACCCCTTGCACACTGTGGTGAGGCTCCCTGCAGAACTTAGTTTTGCACCCCCTCTAGCTACACCACTGCCTAGGGGTGTGGTTTTTTTCTGTTAAAAACACACAAAAAGCCGCCTTTTTGGTGTTAGAACATCCAAATTAAATGCAAAACACAGCCTTTCTTAAACAATTTAAGTTTTAAATTAAAACACCAGCTTTAAGTTTTAAATTAAAACAGTGGGTGACAGCTTGGAAGAAAGCAAATTCTGTCATGGACATCATTAGGAAAGGAATTGAGAATAACACTGCTAATATAACACTGGGATTTTCTTCGCTGTCCTGCTGAAGCAGGCCTTTGGAACTGCAACAGAAGGCATCTATCTCCGGACCAGATCAGACGGAAAGCTCTTCAACCTCTCCAGACTGAGAGCAAAATCCAAAGTCCAGCTGAAATGTCTGCGTGACTTCCTCTTTGCCGACGATGCAGCTGTCACTACCCACTCTGCCAAAGATCTCCAGCAGCTCATGGATCGTTTTAGCAAGGCCTGCCAAGATTTTGGACTGACAATCAGCCTGAAGAAAACACAGGTCATGGTTCAGGATGTGGACTCACCTCCCTGCATTACAATCTCTGAGCATGAACTGGAGGTTGTCCATGACTTTGTGTACCTTGGCTCAACGATCTCCGACACTCATTCTCTCGATACCGAGCTAAACAAGCGCATCGGTAAAGCAGCTACCACGTTTTCCAGACTCACAAAGAGAGTCTGGTCCAACAAGAAGCTGACGGAACATACCAAGATCCAGGTCTACAGAGCTTGCGTCCTGAGTACACTTCTGTACTGCAGCGAGTCATGGACTCTCCGCTCACAACAGGAGAGGAAACTGAGCGCTTTCCACATGCGCTGCCTCCGACGCATCCTCGGCATCACCTGGCAGGACAAAGTTCCAAACAACACAGTCCTGGAACGTGCTGGAATCCCTAGCATGTATTCACTGCTGAAACAGAGACGCCTGCGTTGGCTTGGTCATGTCGTGAGAATGGATGATGGCCGGATCCCAAAGGATCTCCTCTATGGAGAACTCGTGCAAGGAAAGCGCCCTACAGGTAGACCACAGCTGCGATACAAGGACATCTGCAAGAGGGATCTGAAGGCCTTAGGGATGGACCTCAACAAGTGGGAAACCCTGGCCTCTGAGCGGCCCACTTGGAGGCAGGCTGTGCAGCATGGCCTTTCCCAGTTTGAAGAGACACTTTGCCAACAGTCTGAGGCTAAGAGGCAAAGAAGGAAGGCCCATAGCCAGGGAGACAGACCAGGGACAGACTGCACTTGCTCCCGGTGTGGAAGGGATTGTCACTCCCGGATTGGCCTTTTCAGCCACACTAGACGCTGTGCCAGAACCACCTTTCAGAGCGCGATACCATAGTCTTTCGAGACTGAAGGTTGCCAATACACATATATAACAGTGTTCCTGTTTGTCACTGGTGTGGCCACATCTGGGATACTGTGTTAGGTTTTAAGAACATAAGAACCTAAGAAGAGCCCCAGGGAGCACACAAGACAGCAAGAAACCTGCAGCCTGGTGCCTTCCCTTGCACCTGGCATTCTGAGGTAGCCTATTTCTAAAATCAGGAGGTTGCACATACCCATCATGGCTTATGACCTATCATGGATTTTTCCTCCAGAAATCTGTCCAATCCCCTTTTAAAGGCATCCAGGCCAGATGCCATCACTACATCCTGTGGCAAGGAGTTCCAAAAACTAATTACACATTGAATAGATAAATATTTTCTTTTATCTGATCTAACCCTGTAGACATCCAATTTCAGTGGATGTCCCCTGGTTCTGGTATTGTGTGAGAGGGAGAAGAACATCCCTCTATCCATCCTCTGCATAATTTTGTACGTCTCAATCATGTCCCCCCTCCGGCGCTTTTTTCCTAGACTGAAGAGCCCCAAATGCTGTAGCCCTTCCTCATAAGGATGGTGCTCCAGCCCAGTAATAATTTTGGTCGCTCTCTTCTGCACCCTTTCCATTTCCACTATATCCTTTCTGAGATGTGGTGACCAGAACTGGACTCAATAATTCAGGTGTGGCCTTACCATCAATTTGTATAAAGACATTAATATTAGTCATTTTATTCTCCTTCAGCAACGCACATTCTTCTCTGAGCTTAATAATTTTAACTTGAATTATGACTTCTGCTGGTTTACCTGGATGGCCTGTAATTTTCTGGCCCTTTCTTAAAATACTTCTTAAGTATTAGCACTACATTGACCATCTTCAAGTACTATCATACTGAGGCATACTTAAGGACGTCACATATTTTTGTTAGAAGACCCACAATTTCACATCTAAGTTCCTTAAGAACTATTGAGTGGATGCTATGTGGACCCAGAGATTATTGATTTTTAATTTGTCAGGACACTCTAGGACCTCATGTAGTTGGTCTGTGGAACTTCTTGCCACAGGATGTGGTGATGGCATCTGGCATAGATGCCTTTAAAAGGGGATTGGATAAATTTCTGGAGGAAAAATCCATCACGGGTTACAAACCATGATGTGTATGTGCAACCTCCTGATTTTAGAAATAGGCTACCTCAGAATGCCAGGTGCAAGGGAGGGCACCAGGATGCAGGTCTCTTGTTGTCCTGGGTGCTCCCTGGGGCATTTGGTGGGTCGCTGTGAGATACAGGAAGCTGGACTAGATGGGCCTATGGCCTGATCCAGTGGGGCTCTTCCTATGTTCTTAACTACAATTCCCAGGAAGCCTTGCAGGTCTTCTTGTTGTCTGGTGTGCTCCCTGGGGCATTTGGTGGGCTGCTGTGAGATACAGGAAGCTGGACTAGATGGGCCTTTGGCCTGATCCAGCAGGGCTCTACTTACGTTCTTATGTCCTTACCTCATCCCATGTCACTTGCATTTGATGCAGTTCCTCAGACTCCCTCCCTGAGGCCATCAGTTCAGGCACAGCTGTCACAAGACTGTGTGAGATCCACAATGGCGGTGCCCAGCTCAGCTGGGAAGAAGAGACTGTGGGGGTGTCGTGACCCAGATGAAGTTTGGGAACCACTGCCTTATTGTCAGCTTATGTTTTGTGTTCCATTTTGTTCTCCTCGTTTCGGCAAGGCTGCCATTTTCTGAAGAAAGCCTTCTTGTCTTTTATAGCTTCCTTGACTTGCCTCGGGAGCCAGTGTGGCATCCTCCTGGAGCTGGTCTTTCCCATTGAGTGTGATACATTCTAGCAGAACTTCTGTGGTTTTAAATAATCTCCCTGCTCTCTGAAAAGGTATGACCCTCCTGACTTTCCCTTTCAGCTCCTTTTTTACTAGTCCCCTGTCCGAATTTGCTTGAAAACTTCCTAATTACAATAATAATACCTCTCAAAATACAGGATATTCTTCTGGAAAGCTGAGCATTTCGTAAAACAGTGAAAACAGTGGTTCCCAAACTTTTTAGCACTGGGACCCAGTTTTTTAAGCAACACTCTTTCGAGGTTTACCAGACTTTTAAAAAGGAGATCTATCTATCTATCTATCTATCTATCTATCTGTCTGTCTGTCTGTCTGTCTGTCTGTCTGTGAGTAATAATAACCCGAAAAAGACCCTCAAACATTTATCTCCCTATATTTACACGTGCTTGCAAACTTCAGGAGCTCACCTCCTTACAGGGCAATCTTGCAAACTGCAGGAGCTGAGCTCTTTGCAGTGTATCTGAGTTTTGAATAGCCTCGGGGCTTAAGGCAATGAGTTATCTGATCTTTCGATCACCCTTTGGCGACCCACCAAAAACAGGTCGTGACCCACCAGTGGGTCCTGACTCTGTTTGTAACCTCTGCATAGAATACATCATTAATTGGTAGGAAATGGGTGCAGATTGGCCCAGAATGCACTGCTCCCAGTGGCTAGATTAGCTGTCAGTCATGCTGTAGTAGAAGTAGTGTTACTTGCAATCTATCGCCAATGCAACCCACTTCAGGTGGTGGAATGGATAAGCTAGCACTGTCCCTATCTATCCCCCAACAGCAGACTGGGCACTACCTATACATTCAGGATACCTATACCTATATATGTATACCTATACATTTACCTGGCCTGGTAAAGGGGGTGTGTGTGCTCAGGTGATCTTGGGCTCTTGGCCAGTGCTCATGCTGGCCAACCCCTGATGCCACTCCTGAGGGGATTTTCCCATGACTGGGTGTCCATATTGGTGTGGGAGAAATAAGAAAGACCATGTCATCCAGGTGAAACCTCATAAACAGTGTTGATGGTAAAACTAAGGGCATTTGCTGCTAACACTTCGGGTTTTCATGCATCATTGGCATCCTTCAGTCTCAGAAGACTATAGTATTGCGCTCTGAAAAGTGGTTCTGGAACAGCGTCTAGTGTGGCTGAAAAGGCCAATGCGGGAGTGACAATCCCTTCCACACTGGGAGCAAAGATGGAGCACCTTGGGGACACTTTGCCCGACTTGATCCAGTTGGATGCCCTTGAGGAAGTGTTGGACATTGCTTGGAGAACATACAGTTCCTGATGTGAAGGTGTTTCAGTTGATGGTTGTATTGTTTTAATTTTGAATTGCATTGTATGTTAGCCTCTTTGGGGACTTAGGGTAGAGTAATGAATTAAAGGAAGTAACTGACTGATTGATTACATCTCTCCCATTGCAATCAGTGGGGATATCAAAGTGCTTAAATAGTTAGCAGATCACATGCTCACACACACCCCAGAACTGTCGCTGCTTTCCTTTTGCTGTTGTGACAGAGTGGAAGGCAAGAGATCGACCTGCATAGCAAGACAGAGGCAAACGGATTTGGCCTTCTGTTGGATCAAAGTGGTTTTCTCTAGCGATGGGAAAATCGGAGCAGCCAAACAGGTGTCAGTGTTCCAAACATACAATCTCATTTCCTGCTTGCGTCTTAATCTGCTCGTCAATCCGGCAAGTCGACTCCTTGCGCATTCTTTCGACAGTGGGAATTTCTGCCCTTCCCTGACAAGCATTATGGGGAGGCTTTGACATACAGCCTTCCTGGACCTAAATAGGCTGGCCTATTCTTTGCCTTCCCTGAAAGAGATCTTTGTGCCAGAGATTCATTAAACTGCACCACACAGGCCTTCAGAAACCAGGGGAGGAAGGGGGGTGCTCAATAATGAACAGTCGATTTAACTGGAAAAGCTGCTAGAGCTGTTAAATTAAAGGGAAATAAAGCACACTTTGGGCTCAGTGACCTAAAAAGGAAAAAAAAAAATCTCTGGAGTGGGGGGGGGGGAAGCTGGAAACTTTAAAAACAGGACAGGAAGTCTGGACTCGCAACAGTTCAGAAACCAATTTGGGGGACCAAATCAATAAAAAAAAACTGTATACTTTGTGGAAAGTGTGTGTGTAAAACACACACACACACACACACTTAGTGTATACCTTGTCTTTAGTAAATGAAAAGCATTGGACTCAACCGGAAGAGTCCCGCATGGCCTTGTGCCTCGTTATCTTTCCACTCTAATAACCCAATACATCCATGCCCATCAGGGTTAAGAACATAAGAACAGCCCCACTGGATCAGACCATAGGCCCACCTAGTCCAGCTTCCTGTGTCTCACAGTGGCCCAACAAATGCCCCAGGTCTATAACTAGGGCAGAGCTTGAGAAGCTCCAAGCCAAAGGGGGTACATGCCTAACCCTCAAGCTCTGCCCTAGTTACAGAGGAGATTCTGGTGGCTTTGCACCTCTGTTCCTTGAGCCTCCACAGGAGAAGGAACGGAAAGCATGAAGTCGCTGCAGCGAGCACCCCTCTTCCGAGCACCCTCTCCTCTTCCAAGGAGAACCCGGAAGCAGCGTCACAATTCATGTGATGCTGTGATGTCATTGCCCAGGGTACTGGGGCAGTGCATTATGCTTTTGATGCATGACTTTCCTGCTCCGGCTTCCCCACCCTAGGCTCACCCCAGTGGCGTAGCTAGAGGGGGTCAAACCAACCCTCCTAGAGAGATCCTGCATACATGACTAGCCTAATAGGGTACAATCATCTCCATCTTTCCAGCACTGATGCAGCCTTACCAATGAGGCGTGCTCTGCATCCTGCAGTGGGGGGGGTGCCATCACTGAGGCCTCCTCCAGGTAAGAAAACATTTGTTTCCTTACTTCAGACCCCTGCATTGTAGCTGCTTCAGCACTGGAAAGTTGGATAGGCTTAGGCCCTAAGCTCTTGTGTAGCTAAGGGCGGGCCAGTGGGGGGGGGGGTGCTGTACTCCCAGGCATCACTCTGTTGGGGGCCCTCTGAGTGGCCACCTGCTTTATCTGCATTTTTTCCAAAGCAGACAAAGCAGGTGCTCGGAATGGGGTGCCACCACCCTAGTTACTACAAGAGCCACTTGGGGCAGTTGCTTGCCTCTCTGAGAAGCCAGCCATTCATCCACTTTGGGGAAAAGCAGACAAAGTTGCCAGCCATGCAACTGTATCGAAGAGACTCGCTCCGTCTGAATGGCTGTGAGAGGGGTGGGAACTGGACGTACTTGCAATGACATCATCATGACACCACAATTACTTCCGAGTAGGCAGCAGGCGTGACCCGGATCGGAAGGTCATCAGCTAAGCCGCTGGCCCTAAGACTAGCGCATTCACAGGCATTGGACTTAGTCTGTCTTCACAGTCTGACACCATGACTATCCACCACACCAATAGTCCCCAACCTTCCAGCTGCCAAGGCCACATCACTCTATTTTGTTCTTTTGATGAACTGGAGCATGTCAAAATGTTATGTACAAAATGCATAGTACAGCGTTTCTCAAACTGTGGGTCGGGATCCACTAGGTGGGTCACGAGCCAATTTCAGGTGGGTCCCCATTCATTTCAATATTTTATTTTTAATATATTAGCCTTGATGCTCCCATGGTATGTGACTGCATTTGGGGAAATGTTACAGACCTGTACTTTTAATAAGCTATTGTGTTTTACAGTGATAGTCAATGGAACTTACTCCTGGGTAAGTGTGGGTAGGATTGCAGCCTATGATTGTTAAAAATTTTCCGGTGGGTCCTGACAGATTCTCATTCTAAAAAGTGGGTCCTGGTGCTAAATGTGTGAGAACCACTGGTATAGTATATTATTTTCTATTGTACATTTTGTACCTAAATAGGAATTTTCACAATAGGAGAAAATGTTTGCAAGTGTGTTATCACTTTAAATTATTGTTTCTAGTGGGGTGGTGCACATAATTATAATGCCACCACTGAGTTCAGTGGGCCGATCAAAAAAGTGTTGGTGGAACAGATGTGACCTGCAGACAATAGTCTGGAGATCTCTCCGCAATACGCAGTCTGGTGCTGAAGAAATTGAGACCTTTAAAGAAAACAAAATGTTCAGCATTCAGGACTTCGTGCCCAACTGTGTCAATCAACAGGTACAGCAGGAAATGAAAGTACATGACACCTATCATATAATTGTTAAGGCTGTAACAATTAATTACCATAATCAGTTAAAAGAGCTGGCTAAAACATTTTGATTCACTACAAAAGGGCCCCTGATTAATGGGAGATTTATACCAGTATATAAATTAGAGAGTGAGAGAGAATGTTTAATCCCTAACTTATAAGCAGTGCAGATGGCAGCTACCCCCTTGGAGGTGGCCAGTGGCATAGCTAGAGGGGGTGCAAAGCACTAACTTTTGCAGGGAGCTTCACTGCAGCGTGCAAGCTGCTTCTCCCCTTCAGAGCCATTCTGATCAGTGGCCCAGAATGGCTCCAAAGGGAAGAGGGAGGGGCTGGCTGCATGCTGCAGTGAGGCTCCCTGCTAAACTTAACACTTTGCACCCCCTCTAGCTATGCCACTGGAGGAGGCATTTCCTTTTCTCTCTCACCCAGGAGGAAATGCCTCTATGCCATCTACACACACCCACACACACACACACATTATTAAAAGATGAAGAATGTATGCTTGTGCTTCCAAACAATTGCTGTTACTCATGTGCACATATATGCAAATATAATCAAAGACTTAATATGTTCTTCAGCTACTAAAACTCATGGACAACCACATCCTACCCATATTCCCCTGCACCAATGCAGCGGCGCCAGCATGGGTTACACTGCATCCCATGGGGGGAATTTAGCAGGTGAGAGGTCTCCTCAGAATAAGAGGACATTTGTCCCCTTGCCCCAGCTTCCACTATGGGTCAACTTGGACCTGTGCCAGTGATATCACTGGCACAAGTCCACTTCGATATGTGTCAGGCCCAGGAAGAGGGACAGCATACGGCATGCACCAGCAGTCCCACTCCCCTCCTGTGCCCAAACCCTCCACACACCGCTCCCATTGCCACCCACCTCTGCCCTGGTCCACTGTACAGCTGCCCCTGCACTGAACAGCACAGAATTTACCTGCTCCAGCAGGCATCCTCTGCTGTGCCAGCAAATGTGGGGAACCTCTGGTGTTCCCGCCAGTACAGCTAACTGTGACAATATACTTGGTGGCACTTTTGTGATGGCTAGCACCAGCATAGCACACACACACACAGCCGGTGCAACTCTTAAATAGGATTGTGCCATGAGTTAACTAATTAAAATGTCTTTAACTGGAGACAGTCCTAATAATTATACCTAACACAAAGCAAAAATAGTTCAAACCAGTTAAGAACATGAGTTTTGAAAAGTCCACTTAAGGCCACCCAAGGACACCAGATTGCAACTCAGGGCAGAGATTAGGCAAGGGGTCATCATCCAGCAGCTGAGAGTTTTGGTTATACTGTTGCTTCCATCAATGCAAAAGAGGCCACAGCCATGATCATTTGGGGTCATTGTCACCCAAGATACAAGCAATTTTGTGGGGTCTGCACCAAAAGGGCTTTTTTAATATAATTAAATTGGTGTGATTGGTCTGTGGAACTCCTTGCCACAGGACATAGTGATGGCATCTTGCCTAGATGCCTTTAAAAGGGGATTGGACAAATATCTGGAGGAAAAGTCCATCATGTAGTCATGGACAAACAATGGTAGGCATGTGCAAGCACCTGGTTTTAGAGGTAGGCTACCTCAGAGTGCCAGGTGTCTTGTGTATTCCATGAAGTGGGCCACTGTGAGATACGGGAAGCTGGACTAGATGGGCCTTTGGCCTGATCCAGAGGAGCTCTTCTTATGTTCTTATAATGGTACCAAATTTTAATTCTGATCTCTGAATATAAAGGATAGTTCAATTGCATAATAGAGAGGATCCTTCAGTTCTTTCCCTATTCAAGAGCACCCAAATGTACAACTGAGGTGTGAACTAATTAGCTTTTCCATTGCAAGTTTGGATCTTTTTTCATGGCTTGATTAGAAGAGGCCCAGTATCAAAGTGTCTTGAAAGTCACAAGGCCATTAAATTCTGCCTCTGCCATGGAAACGCAGAGTTTGATCTCTCCTGTGACCTGCTTTGCTGAAGAAAAATATCTGGGAAGAGAGGAATTGCTGGATAACAGTTTCTTTCCTATGAACACATCAGCTGGTGATGTACCAACCTCTGGGACCTGCAGGCAAGAGCTGCTTTGAGTGCCAGCACCTGGGTGCAAAAGCGGCAGCCATAGCATTATGCCAGCAGCCCCTCCTTGATGCCCGAGGATGCAGCTGTATTGGGAAAAGGGAAGGGGAACGCAAGAAGGAAGGAAATCCCTACTCCTTGCTGACTTTGGAGCTCTGCATGGTGGGGCTGGTGAGAAATCAATTGGGGGAAAGAGATCTCAAAGTACGAGTCCCAAGCAAACTGGCAAGTCCTGGACTAGGTGGGCACCTAGCCTGCTAGTGAGCTTCCCAGTAGCATCTTGCTAGCCACCTATGATGGACTTGGAGGCACTTTTGTCAGACCCAGCAGAGCTCTTCTTAAATAATTGGCTCTTGAGTTTCAAAATTCCTCCCACTTTCCAAACTTGGAAACCTGCTGTTCTTTGGCAGCAACTGAGACTGCTGCGGCCAGGGTAAAAGCAACTGGTACCTCACTGTGCCCTCTTAAGGCTGGTACCCACAGCAGGCCGCGCTCATTGCCCCCAGTGCAATGTGGTTGCTCAGATGCTGTTCTCAGAAGGTTATAGGAGGGGCACAAGCAGACTAAAACTGGGGGAAAGTAGGGGTTGGGACTTGTGAATTTTATTAAGGGCCCTCACCTTTCCCCCCAACATCAGCTACTGCCAGGAACTATGTTCAGGAGGAGAAAGGAAGGACATACCACCACCACCACCACTAGTGGTCTCTGATGGTCATGGGTGGCCCCATCCATTCTTAGGGGTGGAGGGCAGGTTCCCCACAACCACCATAACAAGGTCCAGAAGGGCAGCAGTTTACTTCTTTGTGCAGGAAAGAATGGCAGCCATACAGTTAGATGGAGGATCGTACTGTATTATTTTATGTTTGACTTGGGGTTCTTTCAGAGACAAGGGGGTTGGAGAGAAGAAGTGCCCATTCTGATGCAAATAGAGCCAGATGAGAAGGAGAAAAAAAGGATCAGGAAAATGATAGCAGTGATCTAATTATCCGCAGACCAAAATAGCACCACGCATTGAAGGAGGCCCACAGAAAAGCCTGCCCTCAACCCACAAAACACAGTCTGGAAACAAAAAGGGACATAGTAACAGTTTTTTAAAACTCATGCACAGCTTCTTCCCATGCACACAAAGAGCTGTTTTTATGAGCGTTTTTCTTGCTTTCAGCTCTGGGGAAAGAAAAGGGGGGAGAAAAAGGCCACTTTTTCCCCCCCCCCCAATAGTTTTCCATTAGTTGCTTCCATTTTCCAATCACTACTAAGGATTTTCTGGCTATTCTGCGATACAGAGATGCTGAATGGTGAATGATCTTGCCCTGCCATCCGTGGGATAGCCCTTGCAGAGCAGGAAAGTCATCAGAAGTTTCTGCATTGCAAAACATGGTGGTTGAGAACTACAGAAGAACTCAGATGTTGATGGGGAACTACATCATTTTTTTTTTTTTCAGGTAAAGCTAGACAGCAAAATTGCAGTGTAAATTCCTTTAAATTCTTTAAATTTCAGTGTAATTTCCTTTCTGTCAATGCTAAGGCTGACATTTTTACGAATCCTTTGCAAACAAAGAGGAAGTGCTCCCTGATCTCAGAAACACAGCTGTGCCACAAGATGCCAGTCCTCAATTGTGCAATGTGGCATCTACAAGTTTAACACACTTACAAATATAGTGACACTACCTCCCTCCAAAGACATTACAAGGCGCTTTGTACCTCGCAATTCCCTCTTAAGCGCAAACAGAAAGAAAAAAAGTACTCCAGGCACACGTCTTCAGCTGAAAGGTCTGCACTGGTGGTATAAATGTTGTCATGATCTACTCATTGTCTCTGTGCACCAACATAATTGTATTTGTAGATTGTTTAAATACATTATCATGTGGAGAGTTGCCTACCCCTGCCCATAGCAGCTGTTTCTGAAAAGTGGTACGCGCAAAAAGCAATACTTCCCCAAAAAACAAGGGTTCTTGAAACTTCAGCTGAATTGGATATCATCTAAGACATGCCTTGCTTGTATTTAACCGCCAGGATTTGGATACCTTGGGTCATAGTTAAAAAGAAAACATTTTTCTTTTAATTTCATACTCACCATTGGTCCTGAGATCAATGCCTTACTAAAATGCCAGGTAAGTGCAGGTGAAAGGAGTGGGGCATTGCAAAAGGGTCCAAAGGTTTAGGGAGAATAGTGAACCCACCATCAGGCCAACCCTCAAGACCAGCCAAAACATCTGAGGCCAGGTATATACCACAGTTCTGTGAGAGCACAAAAAAAGTATGGTTTATATAAAATCACTTGCAGCAGGGACATCTATTGGATAGATGATCTGCAATAGATCAATGAAGGATGGATTTTAAATGGTTGTGTGATAGCCATAACGTACAGGCAGGTCTTTAAAACATTTTTTAGAAATTTCACATCAGTTATTTAATACTGCTAGGTACTAAATGGCAATGCATGCCAGCAATTAGATCGTTGTTGGCAACCTTCAGTCTCGAAAGACTATGGTATCGCGCTCTGAATGGTGGTTCTGGTGGTTCTGGAACAGCGTCTAGTGTGGCTGAAAAGGCCAATTCGGGAGTGACAATCCCTTCCACAGCGAGAGCAAGTGCAGTCTGTCCCTGGTCTGTCTCCCTGGCTGTGGGCCTTCCTTCTTTGCCTCTTTGCCTCAGACTGCTGGCCAAGTGTCTCTTCAAACTGGGAAAGGCCATGCTGCACAGCTTGCCTCCAAGCGGGCCGCTCAGAGGCCAGGGTTTCCCCCCTGTTGAGGTCCACTCCTAAGGCCTTCAGATCCCTCTTGCAGATGTCCTTGTATCGCAGCTGTGGTCTACCTGTAGGGCGCTTTCCTTGCACAAGTTCTCCATAGAGGAGATCCTTTGGGATCCGGCCATCATCCATTCTCACGACATGACCGAGCCAACGCAGGCATCTCTGTTTCAGCAGTGCATGCATGCTGGGAATTCCAGCTCGTTCCAGGACTGTGTTGTTTGGAATTAGATACTGTAAAAAAAAATAATATTGCACATATCTTGTCCTAACTATACACTAGACAAGAGGAGGCTGAATGTGGGTGGGTGGGAAGCAAGTTATAGTCAATCAGAGGGAACATAAGAACATAACAGGAGAACAGCCCCACTGGATCAGGCCATAGGCCCATCTAGTTCAGCTTCCTGTATCTCACAGCAGCCCACCAATGCCCCAGGAAGCACACCAGATAACAAGAGACCTGCATCCTGGTGCCTTCCCTTGCATTGGCATTCTGACATAGCCCATTTCTAAAATCAGGAGGTTGCACATACACATCATGGCTTGTAACCCATAATGGATTTTTCCTCCAGAAACTTGTCCAATCCCCTTTTAAAGGCGTCTAGGCTAGACGCCAGCACCACATCCTGTGGCAAGGAGTTCCACAGACCGACCACACGCTGAGTAAAGAAATACTTTCTTTTGTCTGTCCTAACCCTCCCAACACTCAATTTTAGTGGATGTCCCCTGGTTCTGGTGTTATGTGAGAGTGTTAAGAGCATCTCTCTATCCACTTTATCCTTCTCATGCATAATTTTGTATGTCTCAATCATGTCCCCCCTCAGGCGTCTCTTTTCTAGACTGAAGAGGCCCAAACGCCATAGCCTTTCCTCATAAGGAAGGTGCCCCAGCCCAGTAATCATCTTAGTCGCTCTCTTTTGCACCTTTTCCATTTCCACTAGGTCCTTTTTGAGATGTGGCGACCAGAAATGGGCGCAATACTCCAGGTGTGGCCTTACCATCAATTTGTACAACAGCATTATAATATTCGCCGTTTTGTTCTCAATACCTTTTCTAATGATCCCAAGCATAGAATTGGCCTTCTTTACTGCCACCGCACATTGGGTTGACACTTTCATCGACCTGTCCACCACCACCCTAAGATCTCTCTCCTGATCTGTCACAGACAGCTCAGAACCCATCAGCCTATATGTGAAGTTTTGATTTTTTGCCCCAATGTGCATGACTTTACACTTACATTGAAAAGCATCTGCCATTTTGCTGCCCATTCTGCCAGTTTGGAGCGATCCTTCTGGAGCTCCTCACAATCACGTCTGGTCTTCACCACTCTGAAAAGTTTGGTACAGTCAGGCAGTAGTCACTGGATTATGGATAGCTCCTAGCTGACAGCTGTCTTACTATGAATTCTGCAGCTATTTACATCCTGACCCTAAATGCTCCTCTGAGATTCTGCCTTCTGGCTGAAGAGTGGATATGATAAAGGGACATCTCTCCATTCCCCCTTTTGCATGTTGTGCTGCGGTCATTGCCTGTTTTGGAAAGTGGGCTCTGTAGAGCATGAGGCCCTTGGGGGGAGGATGCCAGATCCTCATTGGAATGGGTTTCCAGGACCACAGTCTCTGGTGGTCCAGGCTTGAGGTCAAGTTGATTGTGGAACTTGGGCTCCAGGCAGGAGCTCAGGACTAGTGCCTTCCTAGTCAGAGTTTGTCCTCCTGACTTGGCTGGCTTCACCCTCCAGTGCTCAGTCCACAGATTGTAGCCAGGGTCATGACAGCATGCCCAGTCATTGCACATTCATTATTTCAATTTTTCCAAATACTAAACAGCTTAGGACCAAGGCACGTGACTGACCGCTTCCCTCAATGAAACAGCCTATCCCCTATGCTCAGCTGGAGGGGCTCTCCTGCAGATTGCACCACCAGTGGAAACTCAGTTGGCAGTGACCCAAGACAGGACATTCTCTGTGATGGCACCCAACATGTGGTCCTCTATGCCATGAGAGATCAGATTTGGCTCTTTCCCTGCTTATTTTTAAATGATGGTTGAAAACTATTTAACCTTCCTCACCTTCTGCAAATCAGTACCTTTGTTTGTTTGGGTGTTTGCGCTCTGCTGCCTTGATAACTCGTTGACATGATGTTTTAACGATTTTATGATGGTTTGTTGTGCTAAGATTCTTCGATGGTGTTTAATCATTAGTGTATTTTTTTAACCTTGGTTGTGAATTCCCTGAATGCCTCTCAATCAAGAGGGGAAGGGCGGGGTATGAACATTTCAAAATATTTAAATACATATCACAGAATGTTCGCTATTGCATGTTGCCAGTATGCATTGGAAATGCCATTGTATGTCAGCTATCAAATGAAGTCCAATGTTAAATACTATTAAATGTCAACAATCTTTGAACAAGACATCTCTTTTTCAACCTTGGAATCAAGCCCATGTATCCATCTAACAAAGAAGAAAAAAGGACCTTATACTGACATCAAATACCACCAGATCTTAAACACAGATATTAAACACAGTTAACAAATCTTTAGCAAACATTCAGAGAATATCTAGTAAATTTCTTTTTTGCCAAAATTTGCAGACACATTTTAGGAAGCCAATTCATTTTGTTCTAGAGCAGTGTTTCTTAGACTATGGGTTGGGACCCACTATGCGTGTTGGCAACCTTCAGTCTCGAAAGACTATGGTATCGCACTCTAAATGGTGGTTCTGGAACAGCGTCTAGTGTGGCTGAAGAAGCCAATTCGGGAGTGACAATCCCTTCCACACTGGGAGCAAGTGTAGTGTGTCCCTGTTCTGTCTCCCTGGCTATGGGCCTTCCTTCTTTGCCTCTTTGCCTCAGTCTGTTGGCCAAGTGTCTCTTCAAACTGGGAAAGGCCATGCTGCACAGCCTGCCTCCAAGCAGAACGCTCAGAGGCCAAGGTTTCCCATCTGTTGAGGTTCATTCCTAAGGCTTTCAGATCCCTCTTGCAGATATCCTTGTAGCACAGCTGTGGTCTACCCGTAGGGTGCTTTCCCTGCACAAGTTCTCCATAGAGGAGATCCTTTGGGATCCGACCATTGCCCATTCTCATGACATGACCAAGCCAACACAGGTGTCAGTAGGTCATAAGCCAATTTCAGGTGGGTCCCCATTCACTTCAAATTTATTTCATTTTTAATATATTAGACTTGATGCTACCATGGTCTGTGACACATTTAGGGAAATGTGACAGATCTGTACTATTCAACAGGCCACTATGTATATGCTTTTAACAATGGGACTTACTCCTGAGTAAGTGTGAATGGGATTGCAGCCTTTGGGATGTTTGGGAAATTTTTTAAAAACAGGTCTGCAACTGCTTGGGAGGGTTCCTCTTTATCTGAAATAAATTTTTAAACTTATAGCAAATTTTAAGCACTGACATAAGGGCAATGCAGCTCTGACGTAAGGGAACAAACTTTCCCTTACTTTGAGGAGGCCTCCATGAATGACACCCAACTGCAGGATGTAGCACGTATCCCATTGGCACCGCTATGCCAGTGCTGGAAAGTACTGACATAAGGGGTTAGGATTGGGCCCTTAATTGATTTGATTTGATTTTTTCATAGAGGGTGTTGACAATTTTCCTACTTGATGATATAACCTCTGGCCATGACATCACTTCCAGGTTAATGACATCACTTCCTGTGAGTCCTGACAGATTGTCATTCTAAAAAGTGGGTCCCGGTACTAAAATGTTTGAAATCTACTGTTCTAGAGACAACTTTCTTTCCACTAAAGCAGTGTTTCCCAAACTGTGGGTCGGACTCACCAGTGAGTCACAAACTGATTCTTGGTGAGTCACAAAAAGTTTCTGAAACAACAACAAAGAACTTTGCAAGCACCCTTGCCTTGTTTGCAGAAGAAAATTGTTAGCTGGAATGCTAACCACTGGTATGAGGTAATCTTCATATCCCCAAATTAAATGTCATATTTTCCATTTTCTGTAGTAATTGGCCTACTGTAGATCATGTGTGAACCCAGTTTCAGCCTTTTGTTTGGCCTGGAAGTCCCTAACTGCACATCTTGCTCTCCAGTTCAGCCTTCTAGGTATCCTGGAATTACTGTAAAGGTTTGGGGGGAAAGTCCTTGAACTCAATTTCTAGGAAGAGTCTAGCAGATGCCTATGCACTCATACGATATCATGTATGCACTGCTGAAACAGAGATGCCTGCGTTGGCTCGGTCATGTCGTGAGAATGGATGATGGCCGGATCCCAAAGGATCTCCTCTATGGAGAACTCGTGCAAGGAAAGAGGCCTACAGGTAGACCACAGCTGCGATACAAGGACATCTGCAAGAGGGATCTGAAGGCCTTAGGAGTGGACCTCAACAGGTGGGAAACCCTGGCCTCTGAGCGGCCCGCTTGGAGGCAGGCTGTGCGGCATGGCCTTTCCCAGTTTGAAGAGACACTTGGCCAACAGTCTGAGGCAGAGAGGCAAAGAAGGAAGGCCCACAGCCAGGGAGACAGACCAGGGACAGACTGCACTTGCTCCCAGTGTGGAAGGGATTGTCACTCCCGAATCGGCCTTTTCAGCCACAGCAGACGCTGTGCCAGAACCACCATCCAGAGCGCGATACCATAGTCTTCCGAGACTGAAGGTTGCCAACTGAACATACGATATGTAAGGTCTCTACAGGAGCACAGGACCCTGATTATTATCCATTAATAATTTATTAATTATTATTAATAATTAATAAAATTATTTATTTCTAGATCTCTTGTTTTGGGATGGGGTCTAGTGGGTCACGATAAACTGACATTTTTAAAAGTGGGCCCTGGTGCTAAAAAGTTTGGGAAGCCCTGCACGAAAGCATTCTTTTAAATTTAAAATCAAGTGTTGCCTGTGCCCTTAAAATTCCCCCATCTCCCCCTCCCCCACCAGTGCTGTAATGCTCACATACTAAAACCCAAACAGTAACATCTTCCCTGGAGCCACCAGTCTTTCCAACTTTGTTCCCAACCAAGAGACACTGTTGAATCATCCTGGCCTCTTCAGTGTGTGGTCTGATTTTGTGTTTCATCATGCAGACAGTACTGAGACGAAGGGAGGTCATCCAGGTCGTCAGAATGCTAATAAGAAATCTGATTGATGACCGTGTGCCAGAGAAATGAATGGGATATTTAATTAATGTCTCCTGCTCTTTTTAAGAGAAAGTTTCCCTTAATTCCTGTTCCTCCTTTTTCCTGAATTTTTTTTTTAAATACCATCCCAATAATCCAAAGTTTTGCAAACAACATAGAGAAAACTTCAAAGACAGACAAGGCTGGGTTTTTAAGGCATCGTATTGGTTCATTGATTCTTTTTCCGCCTTTGTTGAGAAGGGCAGTCGGGCTTGATTCCAAGGCTGCAAAATAAAAGGACATGTTGTTCAATGGGAATCAGGATTGTTTCAAGAAATTTGCTCGCTGTGGTGGGACAATTAACTGCTTAGGTTCTGGGTTTATTAATGGGACATATAGAAGGAATCCAGCACCCTGGAATGGGTGCTGTGGCACCCAGTGCCCTTGGAAGGCCTTGGACCTAATAGCATTTGAATTTGCCAGCTACAGCTTGGAAGAGAGACTTGGCCTTTCCCCTCTCACTTACCACTGAAAGTCACAAGACAGTTGCCGACTAGAGGATTCATTGCCAATGAAGAGTTTAGGAGCTGTGTACATCGAGCCAGCTGAAGCCACCCCGTAAATGGGGCTACTTGGTCCTTAAAAATAGAAGCTGAAATATGAATCACTTTTAAAGAAATCTTTGACAGTCTCTTGGGCGGCAGAAAGAGCCTTCTCTGGGCTTGTCAAGTTCGATTTCGTTCACTTAGCATTCCTGAAGTCCATTCAATCCCTGTTTTTGTTTTGTTTTTTAAAGAATCCCATTTAGTTCCCACCACCACTGCATCCTTTTACATCCTTCCCCCTCCCCCTTACAGAAGTGGGAGACCTTTGGAAGGGTTAATAAACAAACAACTTTTAAACAAATGCATTGGCCAGGAAAATCAAATAAATAAATAAAAGGGAAGGAACAGGGGGAAAGTCTGAGAACCAAAAGAGCGAGGAAGGGAATCTTAAGCATCAAACATGACGCTTAAAGGAAACAGAGAGAAAAGAGAACAAAAAAAAAGGCTAGCTAGTGAATGCTGAACCGCTAATAAAAAAAAAATAAAGCCCAAAACATGACACACTACCCTCACAGATCTAATTTGCATTTCTATTGGTCACTTGGGAAATACTGATAAAACGGGCTTTATTTTTTTCGGTGGAATTTGGGGGATATCACCAACAACATCTGTGCATAAACACAAAAGAGAAAATAAAAGTTCCTGGCGCATTTCTGTTTTGGGGGCATTACAGTGATAATGTCAGAATAATGCATGTGTGTGTCTCTCCTTCTCTCCTTTTATTTCTTGAGCCGACCAAGAATAAAAGCAACAGAAGCACAAAATGGCAGAGGCCTTCCAGTGCTTTTCTGGACGGCTGGAGGGCCAAGACGCATTGCCAACAAATTATTTCTAAGCCACAGATCTGGGAGAGTGCCTGCATTCTCAGCCTCACACTTCCCTACGTGGGCTGGAAGACTCAAACAGACAACTTTAATTACATTAACACGTTGTGTATGAAAAGGGAAATATACAACCAATATAACTATTGCACATTATACAGCGGCATCCCTAGGGGGTGCGGCAGAGATGCTCTTGAGGGGGGTGGCATCACTAGTGGCCGAAATTTTGGAAACCTTTTGGAAAATTCACATTCATGAATAATACCATCATGTTATATGTCACTGTTATATGTCACCGGGTAGATGGGACTCGTCAGCCTGGGAAGGCAGCTCATCTGAGAGAAGGAAAACTCTGATCCCAAACCTCCACTGCCTTGTGGCTACATCCAGTTATGGAAAAGGCTTCAGGAGTCAACCTGGAGGCAAAATCCAGAGCCGGAGTCCCTGAGCAGTTCATGGCTGAACACAGTCACGTTCTGGCAACTCCTGCGACGCCGCTGGAACCAACCGTATTGGCCTCTGCCTTTCCATTGGACCATTTCAGCGACGTGGAGAGGGGGGATTTGCTGCATGGGTAACAGCCTATCCTCCATACCTACTTTACCCAGGCTTCGCGCACTGGAGAGGACACTCTGTTCCAGAACCACCATTCAGAGCGTGACACCATAGTCTTCCGAGACTGAAGGATGCCAACTACTAACTACTATATGTCACTGGAAAGGTAATTTCATCGGAGTGTGGGGAGTGCCCTTGGAAGACGATGCCAGATGACACCCTTGGGGAGCAACACCGCTAGTGGCCAAAATTTTGAAAACCTTTTGGAAAATTTGCATTCGTGAATAATGCCATCATGTGTTATATATATATATATATAACTTTATGGGCAAACATCACTGACTGGGACTTCTGACATCTTTTTATTTTATTTTTAAAGCAGCTACAAGGGGCAGGAAGGCCATTTGGATTAGGGCCATGACCATTGGTGGAGAGGTAGTTTACTTTGTGTTGTCACACCCCACCAAATTTACTAGTCATAAGGGGGAAATCTTGTAAGCACAATTCATGCCATGAGCTTCCCCTTCTGCGGCCAACAGCGTCTCCAGAAAGGGTAAGTTGGACTGGGACTGCAGCACAGTGGTGGAAGGGTTAAACATCATCTCTCCTTGTATCACAGCCCTGTTCAAAATGCACACGTGCACACTGGTTGTTTCTTCAAAAACGTTGAGTGTTCCAATCATGCAGCCTCCATGTCACACCCAGTTTAGCCTGAGGCCTCCTTCTCAATATGTGTCAGGTTGGAGGTGGGCAGAATCCCAGGACTCAATTCCCAAGACTTGTGAAAGTAAAAGGATTCCATGCACTTGGAAAACATGGTGTTGGGGAGAGGACTACCCTAGATCCCTTTGTCCTGGTGAGCTAATTTTCTGTGGGCAAGGGATTTTATTTATGGGTATGAAGGAGCATTCAGTCACCACCCCACTTTCAATTTGAAGCAGTAGAGCCTAGAAGAGCTATTTTCAATTATTTTCTTCATACAGCAAACTGACTTCTATGGTCTTCTCTATGGTCTTTGCCTTTTGTGATGTCACTTCTGGCTTCCAGGAGACTCTTTTGGGTTCTGCAGCTCTCCACAGAGGAAAAGGGACAGACAGTTCATGACTTCAGACAGTTGCCCTAGAAACAGAGCTGCAGAACCCAGAAGAGTTTGTCAGCACTTTCCAACACTGTGCTCCAAACTCCCACAGCACACCTGTAGACCTTTCACAGCACATCAATGCGCTATGGTACAACAGTTGAAAATTGCTGGCCTAGAAACAGGTTTGACATCTTCGTGAGAATGAAGCCAGAATAGTACTGCATATGTTCACCTCATTGTAATCAAAGCATCAAGCACTCTCACAGCCTGTACCTGCTTCTTCACATGGACCTCCTCTGTGACATCAATCTTCAGCCGTAGACTGAGCAGCAGTCTTCAGCTGTATCCCATCTGTTAGCAATCCTAGTCATTATCAACAAACAAACTTACACCATTGGAGGGGCAACAGTGGCGACAAGGTCTGGAACCTTCTGTGTAGCTATTCTGGACCACTGGAGTCTCCACCCAAAGAAGCAGATTAGGGCTTTCTGTTGATGTAGCAACAACAGGATACAACCCAATATATTTAATTATACATAATTAGATATATAACCCAATATATTTAATCATTATCCCATCTGCACTTCCCCAACACCTGCATGGATCCACTATATATGAAATGTCTCTTTTTTAAATCTCTTAGAGCCTGATCCTATCCAACTTTCCTGCACTGATACAGCCAATGGGGCTGCAGCTGTGATAATGGGTCAGAGAGGGCAGTCACGGAAGCCTACTCAGGGTAAGTGGATGATGATTTGTGGAGTTAAAAAGGGTTAAGGACACCACAGCTTATGCCATGGTCCTGATCCATATCAAGCCCCCTGCATGGCTGCTATTTTAAAGGGGACACACTGGCAGGAGTTAGTGAAGTTTTTGTTGTTGGCATCCTTCAGTCTCGAAAGACTATGGTATCGCACTCTGAATGGTGGTTCTGGATCAGCATCTAGTGTGGCTGAAAAGGCCAATTCGGGAGTGACAATCCCTTCCAAACTGGGAGCAAGTGCAGTCTGTCCCTGGTCTCTCTCCCTGGCTATGGGCCTTCCTTCTTTGCCTCTTAGCCTCAGTCTGTTGGCCAAGTGTGTCTTCAAACTGGGAAAGGCCATGCTGCACAGCTTGCCTCCAAGCGGGCCGCTCAGAGGCCAGGGTTTCCCACTTGTTGAGGTCCACTCCTAAGGCCTTCAGATCCCTCTTGCAGATGTCCTTGTATTGCAGCTGTGGTATAGGGCGCTTTCCCTGCACGAGTTTTCTATAGAGGAGATCCTTTGGGATCCGGCCATCGCCCATTCTCACAACATGACCAAGCCAACGCAGGCATCTCTGTTTCAGCAGTGCATACATGCTAGGGATTCCAGCTCGTTCCAGGACTGTGTTGTTTGGAACTTTGTCCTGCCAGGTGATGCCGAGGATGCGTCGGAGGCAGCGCATGTGGAAAGTGTTCAGTTTCCAATCCTGTTGTGAGTGAAGAGTCCATGACTTGCTGCAGTACAGAAGTGTACTCAGGACACAAGCTCTGTCTCTCTAAGTTTAGCCATGAACTATCAGTCATTTGGGAGACCTGGGCATGAGCTGATCTTCTAGAAAGTTCTGCCCCTGAGAGGCCAATTCTGCCAAAAAAAAAAAAAAAAAAAGACCTGGTTTTGCCTCCTTCTGTGACTGTTGTAGTAGCTCAACAGGCAGAAATCATCCCCTGAAGCTTTTCCACAGCAGGGCAATAAATATGTTCTCTGATGTGCCAAAGTATGCTCTTATAGGATGTTGGAGTAGATGCTGGCAAATACGTTGGCAATCCTCTCCTCAGGACTTGGTCTCACCTTTCTTTTCCACTGACCCGGTTATATTGTTTTGATGACTTATTCCCACGCCGTTTGAAAGAAAAAGGTTTACACTGCTAGCGGGATATTAATTTAAAATGATTCTGGGGTGCCTGGAAACCATTCTCTTCCCCAGCCCCAATCCCCTGGTCTCCACTGGCAACTATTGGCAAAATTGCTTCAGTGATCCACAGGCAAGATGTGAAGACACCCATTTCCTTTCCGCCCTGATCAATTCTCCAGCAAACACTGATGTCTTATTTCCACCGCTGCCCCAACTGGCTTGAGGAAGAGACTAGCTGGAGAGATGATTTCTTTCCCATCGCTTTCTCATCCCCCCTCGTTTGCTGCTCATTCATCTTCTTGCTGACTCCTGGCCACCACTGGTTCTCCTTCAGCTCGGCTGCTCGAGTTGGGGCTTCTTTTCTGTGCGCTAAATGCCCTGCTGTTTGTTGATAGTGTTAATAATATGAGCAGCAGGAGACCGTAGACATTTGGGGCCTGGGCTACCGGGATTGTTCTCCAGTGACAGGAGGCCTCCTCTGTAATTTACTTAGTGACCTGGGATTGCGGCAGTTTACCACGATAACTCAAGCCCGGTGCTTATTGCGTTGGCCTCCCGCTGCCTCAACGTTTATTGGTCTCTTTGGACATGAGGCTGACTTCATTGCTTCAGGAGAGAGGAGGTGAGCAAGACCCCGAATGGTGGCTTCCAAGGGCAAGTGGCTTTGAGCTTGGAAACAAAAAGAGGGACAAGACCCTTCTTTCCACTTCATTGCCGTGCCCCATTGCGTGTGAAGCAAAGACCCCGTCAGGTCTTTTGTTTCTGCACATAGGGAATGAAACAACCCGTGACAAGGCAACACGTGGACCCAGTAGCATAGCTAGAGGGGGTGCAAAGTACTAAGTTTTGCTGGGAGTCATTGCAATCGGCCCCTCCCCCTTGGAGCCAGGCATACACCTCCATTTTGCTCTAGCAACCCAGAATGGCTCTGAAGGGAAGGGGCCACTTGCGTGGCATAGTGAGGCTCCCTGCAAAATTTAGTGCTTTGCAGGCCCTCTAGCTGTGCTACTTCATGGAACATGCCCTCATCAGGTGTTGCATCTTCTGGAGCTTAAAATCAGGGCAGTCCCCAGGTTGGAGGACTCCCTCAGCAAAGTGCCTTCTGGTGCCTGATGGACCCCTTCCTTCCACATTGGGCCATGTCTTCTGCTGCCACACCTACTGCCAACAGAAGATACGGGTGTCTCTTTTTTCCTGTATCCTGTACACCCACCCATCACCAAGATAAAGTCAGGAGGGACCCAGGCACCTGTGCCTCCCAGTTGCTGGCTGGACCCAGTTTTCCCTGGAGGCTAGGTCGTAGCATAGCTACGGGGGGGCAAGCATGGTGAGTATCGCCATGTAAGTGGCCCCTCCTCCCCACCATCAGAGCTATTCTGGGCAGTAAGATCAACACCGTTGTTCAACACAGATCAACGCAGGCAAGTGGGAGGGGTTGTTTACATGGTGCATTGCAGTACCTGCATTACTTACTACCCTTCTCCCACAGCTACGATACTGAGGCTAGGACAGGTGTTGGTAGTCGCTCCTAGGGTTCCGGTTTGAGCAGGATACTGTCCTGCTGCTTTTAGTACCCTGATTGTTATACGGAGGATGAAAACACTGGCCCACCTTACAGGGTTGTTGTGAAGCTTATGTAATACGTTTATATCCAGTTTTCATTTGTGAACCACAAAGCGTTTTACACAATTATTAGAACACGATGCAAATGAATAAAACTGCAGCAGTAGCAAGCAAGACAGGGGCATTAAATTGGATTGTAGCCATATAAGCCATCATTCAAGAGATGAAGGTCTTAAGCATCCAATTAAAAAATAGTGAGGGAGTTGGTCTTATTGCCCTGGGAAGGGGATGCCACAGTGGTGGTGCCACCATTGTCTTGGCCCAGGTTTTGGGAATTTATAGCAAATACACAGCAATACTTCTATTAATGGCAGGTCAGAAAGCACGGCTGATCCAGGATCCAATGGGAGAAGATATCTGGGTTCAGCTTTGCGGGGGCTTTAGGGCCTGATCCCGTGCTGAACCAGAGTTGGGCGGAGGCTGGTTGAATGCCGCCTGCTGCTTCGGGCAAGCGCAGAGTGGCAGAACGGTGAGTCAGGGTGGGGGGGTAAGCATTCCAGGACGGGGGAGGATGGGCGAAGGCAGGGCAGGGGGGAGCAAGGCAGGAGGGGACAGAGATGGTGGCAGGCTCTGCCACCTTGTCCTAACCAGCCTCCTGGCTTGGGAGACCTGACAGTTCTCCTCAGTTCTGCACCTGCTCAATTGCTTATGCTCCCTTACCCCATGTAAGACCCAGTTGGCCCCAATGGGTATCAGAATCATAAAGTTGGAGGGGGCCAAAGAGGTCATCTAGTCCAACCCCCTGTCTGTAGCAGGAAATTTTCCTTGTGTTTGTTGAGCATCTGTTTGAAAATCTCCAGTGAGGGACAATTCACTGCCTCCCTTGGCAAGCTGTTCCACTGCTGAACAACCCTTCTTGGTTTGGCAGTGGAACAGATTGCCAAGGGAGATGGTGGACTCTTCATCACTGGGGATCTTCAAGCAGAGGCTTGACAAACACCTGATGGAGATGCTCTAGGACAGGGTTGTCAAACTCGTTTCATACAGAGGGCCAAATAGCATTCATGATGCCTTCTGAGGGCCGGAAGTGATGTCATTGGCAAAAAGTGATGTCATTAAACTGGTCATAACCAAAAACATGCACCACTTTCCTCACTTAGGAAGTGATTAGTTGCAAATGACAGAACAGAAAATACACAAATCTTGATAATCTTTCAAGATATGGGAGAGCCCAATTTTCATGTGTGCTGCCCTTTCAGCAGTAACACCTCAGCACTGCTCAGCAGCTGACAGCCTCAGGGCCAGATAAAAAGCTTCCGCGGGCCGCATCCGGCCCCCGGGCCTTATGTTTGACACCCCTGCTCTAGGATTTCCTGCTACAGGAAGGGGGTTGGACTAGATGACCTATAAGACCCCTTCCAACTCTATGATTCTATGATATCCATTGGAGCTGTCTGAGTCTTACATGGGGTAAGGGAGCTCCCTTACCCTGTGGAGACCTAGCAGTTTCTCCCAGCCCTGCTGGATGCAGCCGTTGCCATTTCAGCACTCCTGCACCCCTGGGAAGCATTGGATGGGGGTGTTAATCACCAACACTCTGCTGAGCTTAGAGCACATTAAGAGCCAACTGTAGATGCAATGGAAGTTGTGGTTTCTTTATGCGCCACTAACTTATTCTCACCAGGACTCAGGTGGCCACATTTTGCACCCAGTTTCTCTGTTTGCTGAGATAATTACATGTAGTGTGTGCTATGTACTTGAAGCTGGGAGTGCAGGAAATCAAACAAAAACTGGCTGGTGTGAGTGGAGCCCCCAGTTTCTTCCAGGCTGGTTCCTGGAACATCAGAGATGGTTGAGAATGGAAGAAGATGGAACATTTGTTTCACCTCAACTATTGAGTGTCCAGGAGGGCATTCCAAAACGCCCTTTTCAGGGTGCTCTCTTCCTTACGACTTTGTTTTCTGGAGAAAGTGAGGCGTTCAGAGTGTAAAAGGAGCTGCACGCCATGCTTACCCCTGAAGACGAAGCATTTACTGCAGGGAAGAAAGAGCAGTTGCTTTCCAGCGCATTGTCCGGCCACATTAGAGAAAGGATTAGGCCGCGACATTCAGCTATTCTAACAGATTTCCTTTAAGCCTTCAGTGCCCCCCTCTCACATTCACTTGGATAATCACATTAGTTTTGTCATTAAAAGACACCCCCCCCCTTTATAGCAAATACCTAAACCGCTTACACCACCCAAAGGGGTCGCATATATTAGGAAAACAAGACAAACGGAAGGGATTTGCCATTCGGGAGCTCAGTGTTTCAGTGCAGGTTGTTTTTTACATTCAGGAGATGGAAGAAGAGATTTCTGCAAATGAACGCAAAGGGCAGGAGGGGGGAGAGAGCAACACAAAGTCTCCTCCCCCAGCCTTGAGTATCTCAAGTTGGACAGAAGATGAGATGCTATCTGAAATACTGTGCAACTGCGCCCCCTTCAGTTGCATCAGAGTTCACACTGGATTCATTAATACAAAAAGCACACTTTTCTGCACAAGGCAAGGCCACAAGAGGCTGACTGTTCGGTCTCAAGGGTCAATGAATGTAGAAATAAGCCTGCTGCAGAATGCACTCTGCAAGCCCAAGCGCACCCCTTTTAGTCGATATCAATGTCCCCTACTCCAGTCTTCAGCTGTCTCACTTTGGTTCCCTTGCCACTCTCCAGAACTCTGCCAAAAATCAGTTACCCTCTCGCAATTTAACTCTATGACACTTAAATCCATACACTGTAACTTCCTTAAATCCGTACACTTAACTGAACATCAACTCCAAATCATGCGGAAGCATGACATAACTTTGATCCTGATTTGTGAGTGAACTGTGCTTAGGGAAACTGTAGCTAATTCTAAAGCAGTGTTTCCCAGCCTTCTGAGGTCTAGGACCCCCATTTTAGGTACAACAACCTGTTCTGAACCCCCCCCCCCAAGACGGGAAGTGATGCCGTTAAGCAGGAAGTGATGTCATTGTTCCAGCAGGGTTGAAAATGATGTCATTAAGCAGGACATGATGCAATCCATTTAAAAGATCACACTTTTATAAATCACATATAAATGTGATTTTATAAATCACAAATGGAAAAGGTGCAAAAGAGAGCAACTAAAATGATTACGGGACTGGGGCACCTTCCTTATGAGGAAAGGCTATGGCGTTTGGGCCTCTTCAGCCTAGAAAAGAGACGCCTGAGGGGGGGACATGATTGAGACATACAAAATTATGCAGGGGATGGACAGAGTGGATAGAGAGATGCTCTTTACACTCTCACATAACACCAGAACCAGGGGACATCCACTAAAATTTAGTGTTGGGAGGGTTAGGACAAAAGAAAATATTTCTTTACACAGCGTGTGGATGGTCTGTGGAACTCTTTGCCACAGGATGTGGCGATGGCGACTGGCCTGAACGCCTTTAAAAGGGGATTAGACAAGTTTCTGGAGGAAAAATCCATTACGGGGTACAAGCCATGATGTGTATGCGCAACCGCCTCATTTTAGAAATGGGTTATGTCAGAATGCCAGATGCAAGGGAGGGCACCAGGATGCAGGTCTCTTGTTATCAGGTGTGCTTCTTGGGGCATTTGGTGGGCTACTGTGAGATACAGGAAGTTGGACTAGATGGGCCTATGGCCTGATCCAGTGGGGCTGTTCTTATGTTCTTACATGTTGTACTCAGGGAAACTAGTGTGTAGAAACACCTTGACATTTTTGCAATAGCTAAGCTGTGTGATCAGTAAAGCCATGTTTTGTGGGGTTTTGTGTTTTGTTTTTTTTTAGATTTTCTGGGGTGAGTTGAGATTTTTTGCATGATTTCCATAGGAATTAATACTCAGCACCCAGGATAGTGCCTGTAAAAAACAGGAATGCAGACTATCATAGGTTACCAAATGCAATAGTTGTTTTCAGGTACGCGGAAACACCTTGAAACACTTTCAAAAACATATTTCTCTGCTTGGAGGTTCCATAGAAATTTTGCAAAAATGCAACTTTTTAAATATTGTGCAAACACATCTCTGGTAGTAACTGGGGTCTCTGTGACCCCTGAAAATCAGCTCACGATTCCCCAAGTTAGGAGCCACTGTTTCTAAAGCAATACTGGATGCTTGAAATCACCTCCTGTCATGTGTGAAAGAGACAAAGGGAGGGAAGCCCATGCAAGCTCAAGTCTTGGTGATCTTTCTACACATAGTGCTTAACTATTGTTTATCTTAGTGTGTATGTGTGTGCTTCCATAGTATACGAAGTGAGGTGAACGTTCTTGAAGTGCTATAGGTTATTGTAGAAAAGAATACTAGTTCTTGGTTTTTATTAAAATACTTTTTTTTCCTTTCCAAGATCACCACACATTTTTACTGTACACAATTCACCTTCAATGTCCCATGTGCAAGATTCTTCATTTTATATTTTCCCTTTCATCTCCACAGGTTACAACATATTCCAGCAAGCAAGGGACAATAAAAATATTATTTCAGGCTGCAAACCTATACACACTTACCAGGGAACTCAATGGGACTTACTTCTGAGTAAGCCATGCATAGGACTATATCATAAAATTTTATTTTTGAATTTTTGTGGCAGATTTTACTAGCAAAATGCATAGAACAAAATAAACAAAACAGGAAAATAAGACCACAAATTGTACAATAGCAGGCTTCACGTCTGATTATTGGGTCATTTCTTTTGAACTGTTCACTACTTTTTGTGTTTAGAGGTCTGATTTGGATTCACAGGAAAAGCAACCAAGAGATTTTTAGGTTCAGACTCAGTTCACTGGGGGAAAAAAAACTCCACTTTGATCCACTTTTGAGTTTGGCTGTTTTCAGATGATTAGTTTTTTCTCTTTTGTAATAATAATTCTTCTTAACATTTGAATGACACTTTCCAAGTGTGTAAAGCACTTGACATGTTGTGTCTCTACAACAATCCTGTAAAGTATTATTAACCCCATATTGCAGCTGGGGAAGACTGAGCCAAGAGAAAGTGGCATGTCAAAAGGCATTCATGGCTCAGAACTGATTCGCAGCTCAGGCTGTAGTCATGTATGCACTTACCTGAAAATAAAAGCCTGATCCTATGCCAGGGCAGTGCTGATGGCCTACCCTGCCAATGGCTGTCACAAATGTGCCTAAGGCTCATTTTAGGAACTGGGGGGGGGGGAGAGGGGCTGGCGCAGAGGAGTTGGCGCTGGGCCTCTGTGCCACTGGGATGAGCCACAAGAGTGTGTGGCAGTAACTTTCCAGCCAAGCAATGGGAAGGCATTTTTGGGCAGGGGGAAAGGTTGTAACTGGGTGGGGGAAAGGTAGCCTGGGGGCACTTCAGTTCCAGGAGGGATGGGGAAGGCAGCAGAGGATTCCAAAGCAGCCTCCCCCCCCAGGTCTCAGAGCCCACTACAGTTCTTCTCGGTCTTACAAGTAGACCCATCAGGGCTGCTGGGGCCCTACATGGGGTAAGGAAACCAAAGTTCTTAACTTACGAACATAAGAACCACCCTGCTGGATAAGGCCCATCTAGTCCAGCTTCCTGTATCTTACAGTGCCCACCAAATGCTCCAGGGAACACACTAGACAACAGGCATAACCTGCATCCTAGTGTCCTCCCCTGCATCTGGCAATCAGAGGCAGCCTACCTCTAACTTGCACATACCTACTATGACTAGTAACCCATAATGAACTTTTCCTCCAGAAATTTGTCCAACCCCCTTTAAAGGCATCTAGGCAAGATGCCATCACTACGTCATCACTAAGATGACATCACACTAAGGAGTTCCACAGACTAATTACACACTGCGTAAAGAAATATTTTCTTTTGTCTGTCCTAACTCTCCCAACACTCTACTTTAGTAGATGTCCTCTGGCTCTGGTGTTACGTGATAGGGAAAAGAGCGTCTCTCTATCCACTTTATCCAGCCCCTGCATAATTTTATATGTCTCATACAAAACTTGAAGAGACCTCTGGCTGCTTCCCCAGCTCCACAGGATAGGGGGGGATAGGGTAGGGCTAAGCTCAGTAAACTTATTGAAACATTCTTCTGAGTAGTGTTTAGTATTGTGCTGACAGAGACATGAATGAACCTTAAGGAAGATGCATGGAGACAGGTACTACTTCTAAAGGCCACCACTGGCCAATGGAAGAGACTGGAATTGTAAGAATGGGGGGGGGAGCCTGCTTTCTGGAAAAGAGCACCACTTCACAGTAATTCAGTTCACACTTTCAGCAACTCTTACTCAGAAAAGACAGACAGACAGACAGACAGACAGACAGACAATGAATGAATGAATGAATGAATAGTGGGTTGTTCATGGTTACCATGAACAAGGCAACACATGTTCTGAATATTTGATTTTGAAGTGTGAAAGTGTCATAGTAGTGCTCAGCCTTTTCTCAGTTCAAAAAAAGAGCTGTTTTCCCCTTCAGGAGAGAGGGAGTGTGAACATCAAAGAATTCTTTTCACCTGGTCTGTATTCTGATTCCCCAAAGATGCTCAGGGCAGCACAGAGGGCTCCCTCTTTTATCCATCAACAACCCTATGAGGTAAGTGAGGAGGAGACCAGGCATCTGGTCTTTACTCGGTAGCCTCTGTAGCCACAAGTGCTGTTTTTTTTAGCATTTTAAAGGTCTCAGAAGGCTTTCCAGGAGCTGGGGAGGCCATGGGCAGCCTCTCCAGCCCTTAAAAAAACCTTCTAAGGACTCAAAAAATGGGCCTGGAAAAAAAGAAAAAAATGGTAGAGGGGATCCTGTGTTTCCAATAAAATCGCTAAATCGCTCAACATAGAACAAGCTAAAAGAATACTAAAGCTGTACATAAAAATAACCTTGCAAAAGATAGTGCAGCAAGTCCTCATTTTAAGTCATTTCATTATAAAATTGATGAGAAAAAAAAAATATGAGGAGCCACTGTCTGATGAGTTTGCATGTTCTCCCCATGTCTGTGTTTCTACAGCTCAGAAAGCTCAAATTTATTTCAATATATAATAGCAGAAATATTTTGGGCAATGGCATAGCTAGAAGCGGTGCAAAGCACTGTGTTTTGCAGGAAGCGTCAGCACAGCATGCAAGCGTCCCCCCCCCCTTTGGAGCCATTCTGGGTGGGGCTCTGAAGGGGAGGAGCCATTTGCACGCCCTGCTGAAGCTTCCTGAAAAACACAGCGCTTTGCACCGCTCTAGCTACACCACTGGTTTTGGGTCTTCATTTAGAAGTTTGGTAATATTTTTGTGACCAGTAGAAATGTAATTCTTGTTTACCTACATCAATTAGTCTACAGTAAATTGACCTTGTTATAAGTTATTTTGCTTAAAGTTGCAGTTTCCAAAAAAAAAACCATCTACAACTTCGAGGACTTGCTGTATGTGATCCAAGTTGCAACTAAAGGAGTCACTGGTTGTGCAAGGCTGAAAAACTATAATTCTATATGTGTCTAAGAAGAAAGTCCCAGTGAATTTAATGGGACTTACTCCCAGGTAACTGTGCATAGGACTGTAGCCCAAACGAGTTACAGCGTCACTGGCCTTCATCAGAGGTAGAACAGTAGTGCCTGTAATATTCTGCAAACTTCCCACAGTACTGCATTCCCAACAGAATAGCTCAGTGGTTTTCAAACTCTCATGGAGAGTTTGAGCCACTGTAAGTGCTTGCGGGGGCAGGGGGAGGCAGCAGGGGTGGGTGGAAGGCAGCGGCACAATCCCCAGGATCGTGCCGCTCACAGGGCTGCAGGGGCTTGGGTGCACTTACTCAAGCCTCCTTCAGCCTCCCCAGGGTGCAGGGAGCCCAGTGCGAACCTTTGGCAGGGCTCCCTGCAGCAGTGAACGTAAAAGTGATTGCACCCCACCTCTGCTAAAGCGGAAATGGAATGCAATCGCTCTGCCAAAGGTTCACACCAGGCTCCGGGCACCCTGGGGAGGCTGCAGGAGGCTTGAGTAAGTGCATCCAAGCCCCTGCAGCCCAGAGTGGCTTGATCCTGGGGATGGCGCAGCCGCCTCCTCCCTGCCTCCAGGCTGCCCCCACCCCTTAAGGGGGCAGAGGCCAGGTCCCACAGGCTGGGGCGTCTCGACGCCCCAGTTTGAGAAGCCCTGGAATAGCTGTTTCTAGTTTCCTTCTGAATGTTGGAAGCTTTTCCGTCCCACAGATCTGAAATACAGCTGTGGGGATTGAGAATCTGTAGCAACATGCAAGGGAGAGCTTGCTCCTTCTCCACAGTCAAAAATCCTTCTCCCAGTTTCTTTCCCATCCCTAGGATTTGCAGCTACAGCTCAACAAAGAAAGAGAACTATCAGGAGACGGGCTAGGCATCTCCCAACTTCTCATCTACTTTGGCCTCAAAGTGGTATCCTTCCAACAGGTCTGCACCATCAGATTACTCTCTAGTGCAAATATGAGCCATACTGATTATTAGCACTTGCAGCTGCTTGATATTCAATTGTCTACTTTTCTCTATTGCTGAATTGTGATTTTCTGAGAAAGCAGTTCTCAAATTGTGCATGGCTTTCCTCCCCCAATTATTAGGAGTTTTCCTTGTGGTGTTCAGGCAAATGCAAGCCAGGGCTCAGGCAAATGCAGAGTTTCCTCACATTGAGGAAAAAAATGGTACATCTGTATGGCAAATGCTTGAAGCCCACAGCCTCAGTGGGAAATGAGTTTACCCAACAGATAATCAGCTTCTGTGACACACAGGCAGAAGAGAATAAGGAGGTACTAAAATTTGGTGAGCCTAAGACAGGCATGATAGGCAAATACAAAGTTTGCTTGGCTGTTCATCGACATCCAACTTTCTGCTCCTATAAACTTTGACAGAAAAGTGGCTAACATGAAGTGGGGAACCCCAGGTTTGACGCGTAATATCCAGGTCTGCTGCTGGCTAAACCAAGACCAAGCCCAAGGTAAGCTTAAGAGGCATAAAAATGGTCTGCTGGAGGTAAAAATAACTGCAAGGGCCCTGTGCAGACTGGATGAGCAAACGTAGGTGCCCCTGATTTTAGCAAAGAGGTTTCACAGCTTGTGCCTCTAGGTTTCAAAATGCAAATTTCCAGGAGACTGTTTAGTCCCAGCTGCCTCTGCATAAACTGGCAGATATGTGACCAGCTATATAGCTGGCTTAACTTGGTGTCCTGATGGATCAGACCAAAGATTCCTCTTTTCCAGTATGCCATTTTTAACATAGATGCCATTTGCAGTTGTAGGCTCTGGAGTCAGGCAAGTGCCACGGACAGGAGCTGGGACTGCCATGAAGGTGCAGGCTGATGCGACTCTAAAGTAGCATGAGTGGGGGAGGTCCTCCTAAATCCTGTCACTGCTGTTTGCAGCCTATTAGAAGGCAAAAAGCTCTAGGAACAGGCAGTGGCTGCACAGCATGGAAAACAGCATTGCCTGTGTTTCTGTACATCATCCTACTCCTGCCGATTGTCTTCCATTAGTACAGCTGAATGGACAGATTAGGGTACTTGAACTGGGAAAGAAAAAGACAAGTGGGGGAAAGCTTGTCAAGGAAGTCAAGAAGATGTCTAATGCACTTCCCAAAAAAAGCAATGGGAAAAAGAGCCACTGCAAAAATCCCAATCATTCCAGTTATTTTTAGCGCTTGTTAAGGCGGAAATTGGCCAGCCACGTTTTCATGTAGTGAACTTCCAGGAGTCGGGCTTGCAGCACGGAGGCTGGATCATAAGGGCTGTTGGAGCGCAAGTCCAAGTGATGGGCCCCTTCTGGGATCACAATGGCAACGAGAGAGTCTGTGATGTTATGGGTGACTCCACCCCCAGACCAGGGGTCAAGTCCGCCATTACTGGAAGGGAAAAGGAAGAAAAAGAATGAGTGTCACACCTTCAAATTAGGAACAACCCAAGTTACAACATCACCACTATGGTCAAGATAGGACAGGACAGGACAAGGCACTCCTCTTTGACTTCCTTTTGTCAGAATAAACTAGGACAGCCCAGAGACGCTGCTTTCTTGTGTAAGGGTCCATTCCTTCAAGGTTCATCACTACGTGGTTCCCTTTTTAGTTTGTCCCGACCTCACAGAGTTTAAACCAAGGAAGAGTTATCAGACGCATATGAATCATAAATCTCCTTTATTCTAAGGCAGTGTTTCCCAACCTGGGGGTCGTGACCCCCCAGGGCAGGCATTCCCAACCTTTAATTTGAAAGCTACCCCCTTAAGGAAGGTTTGCAACTCAAACAGAGATCTATAGGTGCTATTAGTTCAACACTTCTGGGTTGTACAGACAGTTGCCCTTGAAAAAGAGCTGCAGAACCCATAGGAGTCTCCTGGAAGTGACATCACAAAAGGTAGAGACCAAAGAGGTCAGTGAATCGCTGAAAAACTCTTCCGAGTTCCAAGTGGCTGTTTCTAGGAAAGCTGCCTGTAGTAATGCACTATCTGTCCCTCTTCCTCTGCTGATTCTCCCATCATAAGAGGCAAAGACTATAGAGGTCAGTGTGTCATAAGAAAAACTTTGAAAATCACTGCTCCAGAAGAGAACTCCAAATCTCACTCATTTGGGAACAAAATATACACTCCTGTTGTATCTGGTACAACAGAAGAAATGTCAGGAGCTCACCTGAAAATTATGTTGCTGTGAGAACTAATATTTTTCCCTCCATAGCAAGTGGGAATCCAAGAAAGACGAGGTCTCACTTTCCAGGCCTTGAAGCACTCCTCTGAGTAGGTATGGAAGTCCCACTTCTGAGGCTCAAACATGTCATTGATGCCGTCTGAACACATGGGCATCACCATTTCAGTGCAAGCCTTTGGAGAAGGGAAAACAGCAAGTTCAGTTCTCCAAGCTCACACATGTAGAACTTTTCGCATACACACCCCACACACAATTCCCCTCAGCAATTCAAGCTTTCATCAAAAACTTTGCAAATCTTTGCTTTGTTCCATCAAGGCCAGTGCCACATTTTATCACATCATTGCCTCCCACCCCATAGATTACAGAAAAGGGAGAGCCTTAGTGAATTCTCCCCATAGGTTGTCCAGTGTTCTGACTTTCATGTAGGCTACAGATTAAGATAAACATTCACAGGTATTCATTCAGCATAGCTGCTGAACAAGGTGCGTCATCCCCTCCCCATAATCTCTCCTGTGGCTGCAATATAGATTGTATGCTCCTCAGAGTAGGTGCCCATCTTATACTTTGTCACATACCATGGATTCCAATGCTGCTATATTAACAAGGCAGCCAGTTACTTGGTTCACTGAGTCTTTTGTTCAATGAATCAGCATTTTCTACTCCAGTCATGTGCTTCTCATTATAAGATCATCATAACATCAAGAAGAACAAAGTGACCCTTTCGGCTCTTATTGCTCCATTGTTCCAGAGTCCCAAAGCCTTGAGAAACCCAGGACTGCTATTCTTCCCGTTTCTACCTGGAATTGCTGTTCATTAACTTAAGTTTTGAATTTTTTCACCAACTAGCTTCACTTCCATTTTTCCCCTGAACAGATTTCCTTGTCATCATCACTGCTGTCTTTCAGACGCCAAGAAGGTCCATCTTGTTTTCCTGAGCTTTTAATACCAATGTTCTTTTAAGAAAACATTGGCATTAGAGAACTCCATGCTGATGTTGCAACTTGGGATCTAGCAGCTGGTTAGGCCTAGATACACATAATGCCCAGATATGCCCCCCCCCCAAAAAAAAATCACTCATGTTCCAGGTTCTGCCATGGCATTGTGGGGGAGGTGGATAGGAGTGGCACACATACCTGATAATCCCAGCCTTGAACCCCAAGGCTTTTTGTGGCAATTTGAGTTAAGTTAAAGCATGATGTATGTCCTGTGTAGTTGTAGTAGACATTGGCTGCCTGGAAGATATTCTTTAGCAATGATTTGTCTGACAGTTTGGGATCTTTCAAATATTTGCACAATTCCTGCAGTAAAGACAGAAAGGAGATGTCCAAAGGGAGATGAGAAGTCAGCAGCAGACTGGGCTTGCAGACAAAAGACATTGGGTATTGGGGTTGTGAGTGCAGATTAAACACTGAACCCACAGGAATGGCCTAATTGCCTGAGGGTGGTTTAGCTATTTGCATCATCCTTCCCAAAAGAATTTTTCCATGTATCAGGTGTAGAATGGATGCCTCTACATACCATTTAAGAATCAGAGGGTGGGGTCATGATGGTCTTCATAGATTGACCTTTGGCTTTATTGGAGTAGTTTTGATTTTCTTAATTCCCTGTTTGTAATTGCAGTTCAGCAACTGACTGCCCTAGGCAGCCTGCAGCCCAAATCCTATGATGTCTATTCAAAATTAAGCCCTACTGTAAGCATGTGGAACTTGTCCCCAGGTAAATGCATATAGGGCTGCAATCCTAATCATCTTCCTCAGCAGTTTTTTCCTCCCAAAATGGTTGAAAAGGCCTTAAGTGACTGGTCCCTTTCCTCACAGAATGAGGAAAAAATGCAGAATTGAGATTGAGCCACTTGATTCCATTCAGCTCAAAATCAAGGCACTGGTATTGGGTTCTAATTAAGAATCCTGAAACCTTTGCTTTGATTTTAAAACAAAAACACCAGCATGTTTCTGTCTTATGGCTGGAGAGTATTCCTGAACGGGAACGCCAACGGTACATGTTGAAGACTTATCAACCATAGTGAGCTCAATCTAGAAAAAAGGTGCATGGGGGAGGGAGACATGATAATGGGCACAATCCTAATCAGGTCTACTCAGAAGTAAGTCCTATTTTGTTCAATGGGGCTTATTCTCAGTGTGGTCAGGATTGCAGCCTAAGACAGCCTAAGCCTAAGACCCTACCCTTTATGGCTCGGGTCCGGGGTATTTGAGGGACCGCCTCCTTCCCTACAATCCTGCCCGTGCTCTTAGATCATCTGGGGGGGCCCTTTTGACTGTGCCGCCACTAAGAGATGTGAGAGGGGCGGTGGCCAGGAAGAGGGCCTTCTTGGTGGTGGCCCCCGAACTGTGGAATACCCTCTCTTTAGAACTGAGAACTGCTCCCTCGTTGCTAACGTTTCGGCGTGGACTGAAGACCCTTTTATTTCAAAAAGCTTTTAATTGTTGACAGGCTGGCTGGCGTTCTTGCTTTTTATATGAAAATCCACGGGGTTTGTTTGTTTTTAGATTTTTTAATTATTGTAAATTGTTTTTTAATGTATTTTTAAGGTGTTTGTAAGCCGCCTTGTGTGCCTGCTGGGCAAAAAGGCAGGGTATAAATTAATAAAATAAATAAATAAAATAAGACATACAAAATTATGCAGGGGGTGGATAAAATGGATAGGAGGATGTTCCTTTTCCTCTCACACAACACCAGAGCGAGGGGTTGGTTTCAGTTGGGCTGTTACAAAACATGAGGGAGGTTATGATAAGGGGACCACCTGCACATTTTATGGCTTTCATCCTGGAACCAGGCTATGGAGACCTTAACCCTTATTTCTATGTCTGGAGGGGAAGCACAGCGTGTACATGTTGTTGGTGCCGAGGGGAGAAGGGTGGTATATAAACCATTTAAGAATAAATAAATAAAAGTAACAATTTTGTTGAAGATCTGAGAAGGGGGTCTACAAAGATGCAACTGTACAAGTTCCAGACAACTGGGAATGCCTATTGGGCAAGGTTCACAATGGCATTTGGCTATGTGTGTGCAGGTCCCCTTTTCAGACCTTCAGCGGAACATGAGAAAGTTGGGGGCAGAAAGCATGGAGTCCTCTCACACATTGTTGGTTCTGCAGCAACAGGGCTCTGGCCCAGTAGTTCACTGCTTCCAGACAGCTAGGTGCTGGTCCCGCTGTAAGATTGACAGAGAAGTTCTGCTTCGCAAGACGACTCCTTTGCCCCATCGTGAGTGAGGCTTGGCCCCAGATACTACAAGAAAACTGACAATGATGTAAGAGCATCCAGAAGGGGAGTCACCTTAGTAGTAGCATAGCTATGGAGGGAGCGATGTGGTGTGGTAAATACTGCAGGTGCTGCAATGCACCATGTAAGCAGCCCTTCCCATTCGCTATTGGCGCCATTCTGGGCAATGCTGTCACTGCTCAGAATGGCTCCGACAGCGAGTGGGAGGGGCCGCTACATGTCGCATAAGCAGCCCCTGCATTACTTACTGTACTGACCCGTACCACATTGCGCCCCCCCAGAGCTAAGCTACTGCACCTTAGTCTGCTGCAGCAAAATACATCAAAGACTCTTGTAATATCTTAAAGGCAAACAGATTTATTCTATGATAAGGCTCTGTGGATTGCAGTCCACTTCACCAGATATATGAACTCCTCAGAAAGCTGGGATAAGCGTCTGTTTTATGTGACATGATCATGTGCTCCTTTGCTTCAGGAATGTAAGGGCAGGAATAGTTGCTCCTGCTTCTGAAGACAATCCTCAGCACTGCATGGCCAACAGAAAGGAAAAAAGTCACTTATTAAGATGCCTTCTAGCCTTTTCCAGCATAGTAAGCAGCTTCGACTGGAAGATAAAGGATTCCAAAAAGCTCCTCTGCTCAGCACAGATGTGCCATACGGGAGTTTAAAAGTGGCTTTAAGAGGCGGCAACCTCTATGGCAAGCAGTGGGGAGAGGTGGGTTTGGGAGCAGAGGAACGCCTCCTCTTCCCAGAGGGGACCATCTGCCCCCATTACCAAAAGGATTAAGCAGATACATTCAACCATTTGAAGGGATTCTTCTCCCTAAGCTCTTCATACATCTCTCCCTCTCAGTCAGAGACTAATCACATTAGTTGGGTCAGTGAAACCTCTCCATTTCAAAAGGGGGAGGGGGGAAAGAGGCAACTGAAACGGCTTATGCCACCCAGAGAGGTTGCATACGTTTTAAAAAAAAGAAAGTCGAGACAAAAGAGGAGGAAACCATCTCAGTTTTAGGCATTGCTAGACTGAAGTGTCTTGTCAAAAGCCCTCAAGGAACCCCCGACTGTTTCCAGCCACAAAACCACATGGGACTGTAACAAGTCTTAAAAGCAAGCAGTAAGAAGGATGGTATAGAGACACACACACAAAAAGAGAGGGCAAGATGGCCTTTGAGGGCCAAACTGCACATAGTATTTAAGAATGTTTCCCTTGACAGGCTGAGTGATTTTTATAGTTAATAGCCACTGAATTGGGGCATCTTCAATCAGAACCATGGCACAGCCCTCACCCTTTATCATGGTCCTCCCCAGGGTAAATAGATCATGGCTTCCTGAAGATCAATACTATGGCAGGAGCCAATGTTAAAGCCCCCACCCCACCGTGTGGTCTCAATCCACGGGTGCCCACAATCCAACCGCTAATGGCTAAAGAAAAATGAAGGCTGCCAGAGCTAACAACATTTAATGTAGTCTGACCCCAGTCTTAACAAAACAGTATTTTCTGGCTGTCTTACAAATAATTCTCTTAACAGCTCTCAAATGGTTTGGGACCCAGATAACTGAAGGATCACCTCTGACCATTATCACCAAGACCTGTACACTTTGGTCTTGCCTCCATCCAAGGCACAAGAGACTGAGCCTTCTCAGTAATGGCACCCAGGTTTTGCCGTTAGTAACTTGCAGTTATTAACTGGCTAGCCCCTCTCCATTTGTCTTCATTTGTTAATTAAAAGCTGTGTTTAAACATGCCTTCCAGCAAAGAAAGTTACAATCTGCATCAGTGGCTATAAGGTTTGCTGCTGTTTTTAAAAGGCTTGTTACTGGTATTCTTGTCATTTTTTACGTTTGCTTGTGAACATCGTCACTGAAATGTTTGGCTACTATGAGGGCTCCATTGGGAAACGTCATCACCAAGACATGAAAAAGCATAGCACAATCTCAGTAAAGGAAGAACACTGTGGAGTTTCCAAGTCAACCATGATGGAATCCTTGGCCATTTTCTGGTTTTAATGCGTCTCCATTTTTTGTCTGCTAGAGAGGCCTAAAAAAACACAGCAACTAGTATAGAGAGAAACACTTCAGTTCAGTTACCTGAATAGGCCAGGCAGGGAGAGGCTGCAAGAAGTTTGCCTTATACGGGTAATCAACCATGGCCAAGTTAATCCACGTCTCCCTTAGCCACGCTTTGAAGGGACCAGCATCCGCCTGAGTTTTCAGAGGTTTGCACAGACGAAATGAACATGAGAGCCAGCGCAAACCATCCTCTGAAGGAGAGAGAGAGAGAGAATAATACCACAAAGAGTACTGAGTTAGTTCTTCCCAGCTGTGTTCAGGGTGGAAGCCCATGAACATTAGTGCATTGGAGCATGGTGATCACATGAAGCTGGTCTATACAGAGTCAAACCATTGTGTTACCAAGCGTTTATCATTAAACTAGAGCACAACAAAGATGCAGTACAGACCAAGAGACAAAACATAGGTAGGTTTAGTATCTAGTCTGCTTAAAGCTGCCTACTTGTGGAAGCAAGACGGTCAATTGCCGCCCAGGAATTCATGATGCTTTCTGAGCAGTGCGCCCCACTCATCTTGAAGTCTTGTGTCACAATCTGGTAAAATATGCCACAGGGAGCCAGGCTATCAAACTGCCAGATTGGGGCTGAAGCCGCAAGAGCTCTGTGAACAAAGGCAGAAAAGACAAAAATCAGTTAGTTAAGGTGTGGTCTAGTCAAATACTTGTAGAGAAGAGATGCCTAAGCTTTTGACCTGGATTCAAATCTCACCTCAGCCATGAGTTGCCCACAACCTCCCAAAGGAGCAGAGGAGCCAAATGGCACTAGAACACAACCAAGTCCAATTGTAGTTATGTGCTTGTCTGATTGCAAATGGAAGGCTGGATTTTCAATCAACCTGCAACAGATCACGAGTGCAAATGCTGCAGAAAAACAACCTTCCCCAAACTGTTCATTTGTTGGTCTTTATCCAGAAATTTGTGACCAAGTTGTGCCCAGCCTAATAAACATGGGTCAAACCAGCGGCACCAACACAGTTTTTCAGGAGGGGGATATTGCTTTTTAGGAAAGGGGAATAAAAGAGAAAGTGAGTAGACTAGAAAAGAAGGACACATGTACAGTAATATTCAAATTCCATATTGCAAGTTGGGATTGGAAAAAAGGTGGGTTCCAGATCTAAGAACTCTTAAAGGCTAGGTTTCTTCAATTTCTATTCTGACTTCTCAGAAAGCATGGGATTTGCTTTGCCCTCTGACCAGGAGTAAGAGTGCAAGAAAAAGGAAGAGTGGGGTAGGGGGATGTTCACATTTGCCATTCCCAAATCAGGTGAGTAAAACTGGACTAATGACCAGAGATGGATTAGTTTTGGTAAAGACAATTGTTCTCTGGTGATCCCAGGCAGGCATGGGACTCCAGGTGACATCTGAAAGGAAAAGCTATGTGCGGCAGCCATGTGTGAACTGTTTCCTGATTTCTTTTACTCCATAACCAGCTTTGTGATCTACTCTTGCTGAAAAGTGGTATATAAATATTCTTCTTAATAATAGTACTAGAAGCTAGAGCTCTGGTCAGCATGGGAAGTGTAACAGGCTGCTTCCCAATGCAGCCTCAGTATCTACAGAGAGTTGTCTTTTACGGGGAGGGAGAGTTTTCTCAGGAGAGGGGGGCTCAAGGCACAGGCATAAGTTTACTTCTTCAGTGATAAATTTGGCGCTTGCATCGTATCTGAAAATGAAACATGACAATATCTGGTGCTGCTGAACTGTGTGGGTTGCTAGGAGACCCTAAGCCAGAGGACCAGGGCTGGTAATCAAAAAGAAAAAAGCACCTTCAAACCCTTCTTTATATACCCAGTGAAAACTTAAATACATAAGAACAGCCCCACTGGATCAGCCCATCTAGTCCAGCTTCCTGTATCTCACAGCGGCCCACCAAATGCCCTAGGGAGCACACCAGACAACAAGAGACCTGCATCCTGGTGCCATATACACCATAAACTTGACCATATACAGGACAAGAGAATGCCCACTTTTTATGCTCTGGCTCTTCCAGGTTTGGGGGGACCCACTAATGATGCCCTGCCCAGATTCCCCCCCCCCCCGATCTTAAAGGACCCCAATGACATGCAGATTGCATCACTGGGACCTGCATGATTGCATTTCTTCTAAGAAGGGTACAGAATGTACAGCAGATGTACAGAATCCCATAAAGTAACAATTTTCAACCAGCGTGCCATGGCACATCCGTGAGCTGTGAATGGTCCGCAGGTGTGCTGCAGGAGTTTGCGGTGGATCATTTATTAGTAGGGTTTTAGTAGGGGATAATCACATCCCATTGAGGGATGCGAGCCCCCCATCAGCAGCATGATGTGCCTTATCAATTGTCAAAAGACTGATGGTATGCCTTGACAATTCTAGTACCTTGTCAGTGTGCCATGGGATGAAAAGGGTTGAAAATTGCTGCCAAACAGGGTAGAACTATGGGACGGCAAAAGGTTAAAATCCTTTTTTCCCTGCAGTTCTGATGTGAATCAGGGCCCTGCACAACTGTTCACATGAAAAGGCAAAAAAAAAAAAAAGAATTCAGGCCTCAGTCACTCAATCTGTGTATTGTATAACTCAATGTTTCAAAACTAGTGGTATTACTACCATTGGTACTTGCAAGACCCCCAGACCCCTGCTGCCTGGCAGTGAGACCAGCAACACAATGCAACAAGCAGTGGTAGGAGGCTTGACTTGGTAGGTGGAACTCCAGAGTGCACTTTTTGCATGCTTGAAACAGCCCTCCTGTCTGCCCTGAGCCTCTTAGCAGTGTTCACTGTGTTGTAACTGGTGAAATCATCACATTTACTTCTAGTGGCACTTCCAGTAGATGGACCATGCAAAGTGGTATGGAAGGGACAAACATTGAGAAACGCTGGTCTAATTTGACTCTTGGATTGGTTCCGAACCCACTGGAATCTTCAAGCATTTGTTGATTCTCTAAAGCCCAAAGTTATTTGTCCTTGGATCAGAAGTACATGCATTAATGTTAGCTTAATGGGAAAGTAGAACCATGCCAGTTTCTTTAGCAACTACCCACCAGAGCAGCCAGTGCTTTCCAATAAATCTCCAGTGCACCGTATTGGACAGCACTGCTTTTCAGCACCCATCTTGCTCTGCACTTACCCAACTACTACATGGGGATATTTCATCCGAAACCAGGCAGCAAGCATCCCTCCATAAGATCCTCCTATGGCAATAACAGGAGTGTTTTTGGCTCCAGGGATTGTTGCCTTCAGGTGCTGAATGAGTACTGCAAAGTCTGCCAGAGCTTGCTCTGATGTCAGGTAGTTCAGATGCTTCGCATCCTGAAATTAGATTGTAGAGTATCTGCATGAAACAAGGAGACTTGTGGTCTCTCCCACCATTCTGCAGGTAGGGAAAGCATCTCTCTGTTCCCCCAGAACTCAAGAGGGAGAAGCCATTAGTTATTTGAATTTTTTCTGTAAACTGCTTTGTGAACTTTTTGTTGAAAAGTGGTATATAAATACTGTTAATAAATAATAATAATAAGTAATGGAAACAGCAATGTGGGGAGTAGTTCAGCACTTCCTATATTCACTGTATGGTCATGGAATGTAATAGGTAATTAGCTCTGCCCTGAGCCTCCACTTGACACAGCCTCTCTCACTGCCACTATTTTGCACCTGGTATTGGCTGATGGATCTTGGGGTGCTAGAGGGAGGAAAAAAGTGGATCCCACAAGCTTGAAGTCTGTCCATACCTGCAGTACAGCATATCACAATGCCACTGACATGATTACTGATGAAAAGGAGGAGGACTCTCTCTGACAATATCATATCCACTTTTGGTATCCATCTACCTGAATACCAGGCATGATGCAGCACAATGCCACAGGAAGAAGCTCTACCATCAGTGGGCAGGACTATGCTCACTTACACTAAAGGAACGCCTTGAAAGCTCACATGGTGAAAAACTGTGTCATACTCAGCACAGCAGAGCTATGAGAGAAGTTGCTGGGCCACTATGATGAAATATGGCTGTATTTAACTGGCTGTGCCACATGCAGTGATCTTCTATTCCCCAGTTTCTCTTATGCAACAATCCAAATGCTTTTATTACTCAGCATGAGATGAGATTGCCCCAACAACATCCTTCAAGTTCCTAGTTGTCCTCTATAATTTAATCTCTGCAGAACCAGTGGAACAGAACAACTCTGTACAACTACAATCGCTACAGAATCTGTGGACCTCTGAATGGGAGAAAACACTTACAGTGAATGATTTGTTTCCAAAGGGCAGGGACTCCCCGTAGTATCTGTGTTCGGCAAATACCAAGATGGCATCAAGCTCTTCAGCCACATTCCACATGAAACCCTGGCAGGGAATAAAGATCATTCAAAGACAGTGAAGACATGAAAAGGAGGGTGCTGTACTGAACTGTATATTAAAGCCAGAGTTCTACATACTGTATTATTAGCAAACCAGGTGATGTCTCCTTCATTGCCAGTGTAGAAGAGCATGCACCCAACATCTCTCTTCCAGTGCTGGTCTGCGATGAGATAGCGCTGCTTGAATGTACGGTTTTCCAAAAAGCCAAAGTGGTCAATCTGTAGAAACAAAGAGCAGAAAGTCCATGATTCAGACAGCAGGTAAAATGGAAAACCCCATGCTGTCCACAAGATGGCTAGGTCTATAATGCAAACATAAGAACATAAGAACATCCCCACTGGATCAGGCCATAGCCCCATCTAGTCCAGCTTCCTGTATCTCACAGCGGCCCACCAAATGCCCCAGGGAGCACACCAGATAACAAGAGACCTCATTCTGGTGCCCTCCCTTGCATCTGGCATTCTGACATAGCCCATTTCAAAAATCAGGAGGTTGCGCATATGCATCATGGCTTGTACCCCGTAATGGATTTTTCCTCCAGAAACTTGTCCAATCCCCTCTTAAAGGCATCCAGGCCAGTCACCATCACGACATCCTGCGGCAAGGAGTTCCACAGACCGAACACACGCTGAGTAACAAAATATTTTCTTTAGCCTGTTCTAACCCTCCCAACACTAAATTTTAGTGGATGTCCCCTGGTTCTGGTGTTATGTGAGAGTGTAAAGAGCATCTCCCTATCCACTCTGTCCATCCCCTGCATAATTTTGTATGTCTCAATCATGTCTCCCCTCAGGCGCCTCTTTTCTAGGCTGAAGAGGCCCAAACACCGTAGCCTTTCCTCATAAGGAAGGTGCTCCAGCCCCGTAATCATCTTAGTCGCTCTCTTTTGCACCTTTTCCATTTCCACTATGTCTTTTTTGAGATGCGGCGACCAGAACTGGACACAATACTCCAGGTGTGGCCTTACCATCGATTTGTACAATGGCATTATAATATTAGCTGTTTTGTTCTCAATACCTTTCCTAATGATCCCAAGCATAGAATTGGCCTTCTTCACTGCCACCGCACATTGGGTCGAAACATTCATCGACCTGTCCACCACCACCACCCCAAGATCTCTCTCCTGATCTGTCACAGACAGCTCAGAACCCATCAACCTGTATAGGAAGTTTTGATTTTTTGCCCCAATGTGCATGACTTTACACTTACTGACACTGCGCATCTGCCATTTTGCTGCCCATTCTGCCAGTCTGGAGAGATCCTTCTGGAGCTCCTCACAATCACTTCTGGTCTTCACCACCCAGAAAAGTTTGGTGTCATCTGCAAACTTTGCAACCTCACTGCTCAACCCTGTCTCCAGGTCATTTATGAAGAGATTGAAAAGCACCTACCCCACGACAGATCCTTGGGGCATACCGCTTTTCACCTCTCTCCATTGTGAAAATTGCCCATTGACACCCACTCTCTATTTCCTGGCGTCCAACCAGTTCTCAATCCATGAGAGGAACTGTCCTCTAATTCCCTGACTGTGGAGTTTTTTCAGTAGCCTTTGCTGAGGGACCGTGTCAAATGCCTTCTGAAAGTCCAGATATATAATGTCCATGGGTTCTCCCGCGTTCACATGCCTGTTGACCTTTTCAAAGAATTCTATAAGGTTCATGAGGCAAGACTTACCCTTACAGAAGCCATGCTGATTCTCCCTCAGCAAGGCCTTTTCATCTATGTGTTTTGAGATTCTATCTTTGATGAGGCATTCCACCATCTTACCCAATATAGATGTTAGGCTGACCAGCCTATAGTTTCCCGGGTCCCCCCTCTTTCCCTTTTTAAAGATAGGCGTGACATTTGCTATCCTCCAATCTTCTGGCACCGTAGCCGTTTTGAGGGACAAGTTGCATATTTTAGTCAAGAGATGAGCAACTTCATTCTTCAATTCCTTAATAACTCTTGGGTGGATGCCATCAGGGCCCGGTGCCTTATTGATCTTTAATTTATCAATGAGGTCTGAAACATCTTCTCTTTTAACCTCTATCTGACTTAACTCCTCGGTCAGGAGGGGCCGTTCCCCTCCTCGAAACATTTTCACTAGTGAAATTCACAGGTGCAGAGAACCTTTTGCAACCTGTAGGGATGGTGATGAATACACTGAGCAAAGAAGCTCAAAGGCAAGGCAGGGAGACAGTAGATGGAGCTATTGCACAGTCCAAACACTTCTCATTAAGCCAAAGGCAATCATTGGCAACCCTTCGGTTAAGAGCAAGATGTCCACCTGGGCAGTCAAAAAATACAACAATTCTCAAAAGGAGCACAAAATAACTGTTGGGTGGAAGAACAGGTTTGACATTAAGGATTTGCCCATTTGTCAGATCCAGGCATCTCAGGCTGGATGAGGAAGAGCAAACTGTACTAGGTGCTTTAGCAGAAGTCATTCAGAACTCACAGAGAGCCTCCCAGGTTTTATATAGATCAAGGCAACTTTGCAAAGAAACCCAAAAATTACTATCCCACAAAATTCATGCACTAGTCCATTCTCCTCTACATACTTGACAGTCATTTGCTGCAAAATAATTTGGAAAGAAAATTTTTTAAAAAAAATTCAAGAGGAACGTATCTAGCAAGAAACAGAAGCAAACAGCTACAACTTAAACGAATATAAAAAAACATAGCATCACAAAGCAAGCATGTGCATTTGGAAGTAAATGGTTTTTATTCCTACATTTGTAAAAAGAATTCCAATGACATCGTTCAACATACATTTTGGTGCCTTAAAGTTGGACCTATTCTTGGATATATTCGAGGCACTGATTCAAAAAATGACATAGGTTTGGCCGTATCAGCTCTAGTTTTGGAGCCAAGGCCCAGCCACCTTAGCTGCTGATTCAACCGGTCGTCTGCACACCAACATCTAAGGTTGCTAGGCCATATTTCCAAAACTAGAGCCAATGTGGCCAAACCGATGCCATTTTTTGAATCAACGCCCCAAATATATCCAAGAATAGGCCCAACTTCCAAAGCATGAGAACAAAAAAAACTTTGGGGGCAGTGTTATTAATAAACTTGTCCTATCTCAACCTTCTTCTTTACCTTTGCAAGTAAAGATCAAAGGCACAAAATCAAAGTCCTCCCATTTCTGGAGCCATTCCTTCATATCTAGGGCTGTCAGTATTTCACACAAACCAATTCTAGCAGCACTGGCCATATATAATACCTGTTCTCTAGCCTGCTCAGGGATTGATTTATTGGTATCCATAAATAAAAACAATATCGGGTCTGTTTGAATTGAGCATCCTGGGATTTTTTTCTCTAGTAAAGTTCTTTATTTTCCACTGGCATCTCTTAAACAAAGATTCCACCAAACATGGAAGAAATTACCAAACCAACTTTTTCTGATTCACCAAATTCTTCTAAGGTCATATGGAATTGATTCTTATAGCCAGATAAGCTATTACAAACCTGCATCAATAAATGCATTATCTACAAGCAGGTCACACAAAGCCATGCAAAGTCCCTGCTACGTGGGCAAAGAGACACCTGCTGAAGTGGTGCCCTCATTATAAATAGGAGGGGGAGAGTAACTGCCCTTTTTCATCACAGCAGTGTCTTTTCCAGTGGCTTTTGCTGGTGTCTTTTCTGGGTTTTTTAAAAGATTGTGAGCCCTTTTGTGATAGGGAACTGCTGATTGCTTTATTTTACTATATAAACCCTGGTATGAACTGCTCTTGTTGAAAAGTGGTATATAAATATTCATAAAAATAATGTGAGCATCCAAGACTTCTGTAGGAGACAGAAAATACATAAATATATACAAAACTGTCTCATGCCAAGTATTGCCTTTGGTCTAACCCAGTATTGTCTGTTCTGATTTGCAGTGATCCTTAAGAGTCTCATGCAGGGTCTTTCCCAGCACCTTTTACCTTTGACGGGAGATACTGGGGACTGAACCTTGACTCTTCTTCTTGCAAAACAGTTTTGGCCACTCAGTTACAGCCTCTCCCCAAGAGGATTAAGAGCACCTCTGGCCCACTACAAACATATTGCCCTGATTCTTTAATCATACACTTCTCCCAACCTCTTTCCTCTTGCAGGGAAATACCCTTCACAGCAAGTTGGGTTGGGCAGTCATGTTCCCTGGGAAATCAGGGCTCAGAGCATGCTGGAGAAACAGGAAGCAGAAGTGACTGCTTGGTGCAAGTTGCTGTGAAGATTGGCTGCAAAAAGGGAAGTCTGAGGCACAGAACAGAAAGCCTACACCACTGCCACGCCCGGGCAAGTAATCGTTACACAGTGGGCCACGGTTTGGAGATTGCTGGGGTAGGGCAATAGTTCGCCCTTGCCCCTGCTTGCCTAGCTTTAACAAACTTGATTTTAGAAAATTCACTGCTCCTTTGATGGTTGTGCAGTCCTCAGGACACAAGTGCTAATCTATGCCAAGCACTAAAGAGAACTTGCAAACAAGCTACTATTTTGTTTCCCCTATTTATTTCATCAATTTATTTCAAAATATTTCCCCTATTTTGTTCATCAACTTCACTTCCTTCAGTTGGCATCCTTCAGTCTTGGAAGACTATTGTATCACGCTCTGAATAGTGGTTCTGGGACAGAGTGTCTTCTCCAGTGCATGAAGCCTGGGTAAAGTAGATATGGAGGATAGACTGTTTCCCATGCAGCAAATCCCCCCTCTCCACGTTGCTGAAATGGTCCAATGGAAAGGCAGAGACCAATACGGTTGGTTCCAGCGGTGTCGCAGGAGTTGCCAGAACGTGACTGTGTTCAGCCATAAACTGCCTCAGGGACTCCGGCTCCAGATTTTGCCTCAAGGATGACTCCTGAAGCCTTTTCCATAACTGGATGTAGCCACAAGGCAGTGGAGGTTTGGGATCAGAGTTTTCCTTCTCTTAGATGAGCTGCCTTCCCAGGCTGACGAGTCCCACTTATCCAGTGGCTGTTTAGTCAACTCTTAGGACAAGTACAGCCAAACTGAGGGCCTATTCTTATCCCAGCCCCCAGGGGTTTCACTTCCTTAACAGTTGCATTATCCCCCTGTTGTGCAAAGCCATGGTTGCAGCACTCATCTAGTTCTTTTAAAAAGGGGGGGGGGGAGAGAAGACTGTAGACACAGAAAGACATTCTGCAGTCTAACTACTGATGCTGGATTGGAACTTGTGGGAATACCATACTAGGGAGAAAAATATGGCTGACACATCATTTTCTGATCCCCAGGAAGGGCTCCAAGGGTTCACGCCATCCTGCAATGACACACAGAGAAGGAGGAAAGGGCATATCCTGTCTGCACTAATTTCTCCCTGTGAAAAGGTTGAGGGATGCCACAGGATATCCTTCTGCAGTTTTCAACTTCATGCCAACAAGCCAAGTATTTTCAAGTGTCATTTTTATAAGAATCACAATTAAAAAAAAGAAAAGAAAAATCAACCTGTGGCCACTTAAGACAGGCAAGAGTGGGCAGTACATAGGGAGACTAAGGGCCCAATCCTAGCCAACTTTCCAGTGCTGGTGCAGCTGCAGTGCAGCCCTGAACAAAGGGAACAAATGTTCCATTACCTTGTGGAGGCCTCCATAACTACCCTCCCACCAAAAATGTAGTGCCCCATTGGCACAGCTACCCCAGGGCTGGAAAGTTGGATAGGATTTGGCCCTAAGAGCTTATACAGCCCTGTAGCCATATTACAATTCCCTTGCCACCGGTTTAGCCCAACAGGAAATACATGAGAACAAGTCTGACATTCAACTGGGGAGTAATGTGACCAGAAAGAAATTCAACAGGTGATGTTTCCCCATGATTTTCATCATCTGCAGATTTTATTTGCAAATACTGGAAATCATGACAAAAATGGGCAAAAAGAAAAGGCCAGCTGTTACTGGAAGTGGCAGAAACCTGAGCAGTGCTTAAACAAGGGGCCATAGGATTCCATTATTTGAAGGATCTAGTCCTACTTATGAAGTTAGAGTTGACACCCATGTTCACAGATGAGCCCCCTTAACATCCCTTTTTTCTCTCCGTACCATTTGTTCTGCTTCCAGTTTAAAAAGAAAGAAAGAAAGATTTCTATATATGCCATCTCATTTTACCACACTTTTAAGCCATTTCTGCCCAATGCTGCATATGTGCAACAAGGATAAAATGTGTACACCTGTGGGTTGGGCAGAAATGGATTAAACGAGGCTGGTTTAAAGCCCAGTCAGCAAATAATTGCACTGTTATGAACAAATAAGGGAAGTTGTTTTGTAAATTGGATTGAAATGGGTTTTTGTAACATGACAGTCTGGGGGGACGGGACCAGTTTGGATCAATATTGTGGGCTGCCAAGGTAGTGATTTTTTGTGGACTAGGGGCATGTGCAAGACTTGCCATGTCCTTTTATTGGCCTACATCACACCAACAAAAATTAGCTTAAATGATCAACACCTTCAAGACAAACAAATATACTGTGGTACATATAAACTTTTAAGACTTTTTTGTGGCCATAGCCTTCTTGGCCCTGGTCCACAAAAATTGTTGCACCATTTGGGTTGGTCTTTAAGGTGCCATGGACTGTTTTGGTCAGGTCACCAATTTACAACAGAACACAGGTGCGGATGTATCAGTTTATTTTGAACATAAGCTGCCTTAAGTGCATGTCGGTGGAGAATGGTACAAAAGCACGAAATCTGATTGTTCTTGCATATACCATGCTAACACATACTCCTTTAGAAGTGGATCAGTGGCATTGAAGAAGACTTCAGTTTTTGAAAGGAAATTAAATCATTGCAAGAACACACTAAAAAGAAAGTTAGCCTGTGTTTTTCATTTCTGGTGCAGTTATTCACATGCTGTCAATGCAGTAACTGCTAATGCAAAGAACAAACCAATGACAAGCAGCATCAAGAGAAAGAAGGGGGCAATAGAGATGAGTGACTGAGAAAGAAAAAAAGCTTATTCCACTCCAACAGATGTTCATCTTCAAATATGTGCCCAGGGCCTGCAGAACTGAAGCACCCACTGGTCTCTACTGCCAGCCAGAGGGCCACTGGGAGGCAGTGACATGTGGTAAGGTCAATAGCTGAGGAGACACTGTAGTGCCACAAGGCATTCTGGGACACTACCTGCTTGCAATTAGAGGGAGGACTGAGCTTGTTGCTGCTGCACCTGTGGTTGGTCTGTTGGTATATACAGCTGAGCTCCACAAATTTGGCAATTTTGATTATAAAAATTATACAGAAATGATGTTTATAATACAGATCAGTAGAAAATTCTTAGTATTTGTTTTATCATTACTTTTCATAACATTTATTTTCATTGGAGTGAGGCAGGAGAGGCTCTGCCCTCCCTGAGTACACATCCCTGATGGGAGGTTGCACCCTTGCCTCCAAGAAGGACATCACAGTAAGAGGATGAACCTGGCCAAACTATCAGCTGGCCAAGGCAGATGCCAGGAGCTTGCTTCCCCCAACCTGCCAGAAAGAACACTCTGTTCAAGCTTCCCGTTTCCAGGGAACTGTGAAAGGGGAAGCAAATTAAGGCCTCCAACATCAGCCAAAAGGATGCTGGAGTGCAAGTATGTTTTTACCTTTGTACTACTGCAAGCTACAACAACGCTCAGTCAACTGAATAATGCAGCACAAATCTCAAAAGTGCTAGTCCAGAGGTGTCAAACACAAGGCTTGCAAGCCTGATGTGGCCCATGGAAGCTCTTTATTTGGCCCCCTTTTTAATTGAGCTCTCCCAGAGCTGCCCTTTCAGTAGCACTGCTTCAGCTAAGGAGTCACTTCACAGACTACCTGTCAGCTGCTGACTGTCACTGCAACAGAAGCAGCACTGCTGAAAGGGCAGCCCATTTGATAATTGGCTTCTCGAGCACGATAGCCTCTGCACATTTTCTCTGTCATCTGCAGCTAATGAGAATCTATATGAGAAAAAAGTGCCTATTTCTCATCATCAGCTTAATGACTTCACTTCTGGCTTAATGGTATCACTTCTGGCCCTCAACAGGCACCATGAATGCTATTCAGCCCACTGTACAAAAGGAGTTTGACACCTCCGTGCTAGTCTGCCACCTGAGGCATTTATCCAGAAATCTTATCTTACGGAGAAATGTTTGGGCCAGAAGGAAGGTCCAGTTTATTTTACAGCAGTGAAATGGCCATCACAACGAGGGGCAATACAAAGCTCTTCAAGAGGAGGTTGACTGCCCCTGTGCTTCCCACAAGCAGCCATCTCCATAGAACAGCATTTTAATGTTTTCATCTCATGGCACACCAACTTCTCTATGGTTTCCGCCTCTGGTGTTACTCCTGGGAGAATCTTCTGGTTTCTGCAGCTCTAGAGCAACTGTCTGTAGTGACAAATTGTCCCTCTTCCTCTGCTGGCATGCTAGCAGAGGAAGAATGCAGACAATTCATCACTACAGAGTTTCCCTAGACCCAGAGCTACAGAACCTGGAAGAGCTTTTTTAGCAGTTGTCAACTGCAGTGCTCCACATGCCCACAGCACACCTTCCAACCATTTGTGGCACACTGATGTGGTACAGTACAGTGGTTGAAAATCACTGCTATAGAATAAGGGCAAACTCACACGCAGGGATGACACTCGTCACATAGTGAAGCAGTCTGGACATTTGCTACTAGGCAGAAGATTATGTCTGTCCAACTCTTTTCCACCTTTACTAGAGGTGCCTAGAATTACACATTGAGCAGGCACTCCTCCTCCTCCCCCCCTCCAGGTCATTTCTAACACAGAACTGTGATCAGACAGGTAAATATGAGCTGAGAAGCTTGCCAGGTGAGGATAACATTTTGTTTATGATGAACAGAAGTCTCCAAAAACATATGCTAAATACATTGGTGTTTTTCAGGTGTCACAGGACTCTTGATGCAAAAACAGAATAAGCCAGGCTTCTTCTGCAAGCCTGTTGTGACAGATGAAGTCATGACTACTGGTGGGGAAACAGGAAAATCCTGTGGAGTGGGGAATTCCTACCAATGCTCCACACTTGCTAAACATGATTTACTAGGCTTAAAGCAGGGGTGGGCAAACCCTGGGCCATTTGCAGCCCTCAGGGATCCCCTAATCCACCTGCAGGGAGCCCCTAGTCTCCAGTGAGCTTCTATTGCATCAGAGACTGCTGGAGCCCATGCTTGCCCACAACTGCCAGCTGCAACTGTGAGCTGCAGGCCAAGTTAGAGCAAGGCCTTTTATAGTCTCCATATGTTTTCTGCTTTTCCCTGGGCATTATTATTTTATTATAGTTTGCTTATAAATTCTTTTTCCCCAGCCCCCCTCCATAGTGTCAGAGAGATGTGGCCTTCCTGTCAAAGTGTTTGCCCACCCCCTGCTTTAAAGTAATTATCCACTGTTTGTTTTAATTTGTGTCTGATGTGAAAGTGTAGTTGCTAACTGTTGGGTAGGCACATAAGAACATAACAGCCCCGCTGGATCAGGCCATAGGCCCATCTAGTCCAGCTTCCTGTATCTCACAGTAGCCCACCAAATGCCTCAGGGAGCACACAAGACAACAGAGACCTGCATCCTAGTGCCCTTCCTTGCATCTGAAATTTTGATCTAGCCCATTTCTAAAATCAGGAGGTTGCACATAGACATCATGGCTTGTAACCCATAATGAATTTTTCCTCCAGAAACTTGTCCAGTTGCCTGGAGGACCAATTAAAGCTATGGTCAACCATGTTGGAACTAAATATTCGATACCTATCATGCAATACACAGTCAAAGTCATTAAAAATAAGTGATAAACCATTTAACTATATTGTCAACTTTGCTAAGCAGCTGCCTTTGATATTTGTTTAAATTTCTCATAATAGCAGGCTTTAATTAGTAAATACATTGATGTATATAGCATTTTGTTGAATATAAAGTTCTCAGCATTAAAAATGTGGACGTCCAATATAAAAAGGTACTTCACCCCTGATCCAGACAAATCAGATCTAGCTCAGGTTTACTGATCAGGTCTACTGTTGCTCTTCAGATCCTGCCCTTAGAGTATAAGTACCGGAGGGTTAGAGACAAGGTGGAAGTCTGCAAGAGAACTGGAGCACCCAGTTGAGTAGCAGGCTGGTGAGAGCTTGTCTGTTTGCCAGCCCCCCAAGGGGGGTACTTTGCATTACTTTCAGGTGGCTTTATGGCAAGGTTGGCCCTGGGGGAAACCTGATGCTTAAGAGCCAACATGTGCAGGGGCTATACAATCAATATAATCAAGCTAGAAGTAGGAAGAGATGTGCTCCTTGTATGACTAAGCCACATGGGACAAATCAGGCACCATCTGGGAATGGATATAGCCATGTCTGCAAACAAAGGAAGCCTGTGTCAAATGATTACTGAACAGCATGCTTAGTTAACTAAAGCTTTAGAATGGAAAGAGGTGGTGTGCCAGTTTAAAAATAACTATAGTGGGGGTCATAGTCAAAGGAGTTTTTTGATGGCATCTTCAGTCCTACATGACAATAGTAGGTCTAGGAAGCATCCTGTTCCCCACCTGTTTGATCATCTTTTATACAAGAAACATATGCATAAACATAATTTGTTTGAGAGCCAGGATAGTGGAGTAGTTCAATGAGCCAAGCTGAAGTGAATATACGTAGTTATGAAGCAGTGGAAGCCTCACAAAAACCCACCACCCTATATAATCTGTAGGATTGCAACCCTACTGGGGAACTACAGTCAATGATCATAGATCAAGGGAGCCACGGGCCAAAAAAGTTTGGGAACCACTGCACTAAGCGGTTGCCAGTTCACCAATTATGGAGTTGCCACTGACAATGAGTAAAAGTTACCAAAAAAATACAAAGTTTGGCACTGTGTCACAAAATAAACGAGAGATTTAGTATTTAAGGGCAAATATGCAGAAGACTACAGCTGGTACCCCAAAAGGCTGCATGCAGGTTTAAGGTTGCAGGTTCCCCACCCACATCTGAATCTAGAGCAGTGGTTCCCAAACTTTTTAGCACTAGGACCCACTTTTTAAATGACACTATCAGGGCCCACTCAGTTTTAGCAGCCTTTAAAAAGGAGAACTAAAAAGAAATGGTTTTATTTATAAAATACCACAAAAAGACCTCAAAGATTTCTCCCTATATTTTCACCGGCTTGCAAACCACAAGAGCTCAGCTCCTTGCAGAATAGTCAGCAGCTATCTTGCAAACTTCAGGAGCTGAGCTCTTTGCAGAGCAATTAGCAGCAACAGCATTTGATTTTTTTTTTAATAGCCTCAGGGCTTGATCTTTCCATTGGCAGCCCACCAAAAATCAGGTCACAACCCACCAGTGGGTCCTGACCTATAGTATGGGAACCACTGATCTAGAGAGCTTTACTGCCCGTCTTCCATCCAGTGTTAAGAAACCACCCACTCCACCAACCCCATGAAGCTGATAGTTGAAGCAGATATTCTATGCAACAAATGTCATCAGAAATAAATTCCCATGGAGGAGGGAGAAAAGTTACCATTCTAGGCTGTTCATAATCACAAGTGGACTGCAACTTGGTTAGCCATACAGCTTCTGTGTATCAGACAGAAGTTCATCTAAATCAGGGGCATCTATCCAGTAAATATGCCTTTGAAGTGCTAAATACCCATCCTGGAGCCCTTCCATTATACAGTGCACAACAGATGACTAACTGAAATGTTTACATGTTCATTGTGACATAGTGTTCCAGCTGAAAGATTCATCTCTGAACTACTCAGCTACAACAGTCCAATTTGCACAAGGGTTGGTGTTTGTTTTCCATTATACTAGTCATGTAATCCACTGAGCAGCTTGCCACAATCTGTGCCTGTACTCCACAGCACTTAGTGCTATCACCAGGGAGAATCCACAGCTCAGTGTTACAGCACTCCTGCAGCATGCTGAAGGGCCTGGGTTCACTGCTGACATCTTCAGGTTGGCCTGGAAAAATCCATCTGAAATCTTGAACCGCCACAGCCAATCACTGAGGCAATATTGAGTTAAGTGCACTAAAGATCTGGTTCAGTATTAAGTTGGAATCTGAGGCATGAAGGAGGTAGCAAGGTCTGAAATGGAGAAAAGATGGCTGATTGTTAATGGCCCCACACACAGTTACTTGGAAGATGTCCTTGAGATCACTAATTTCTGAACTGAAGGGAGAGCACCAGTTCTAGAGTGCAGAGCTACCAACTGGGAATATAGCCTACTGTTGCTTACTGGCATGGACTATTACATACCTCTATTCAATGATTAACCTGCATATTTGTAAATAAATCCATTTGCACCAAGAGATCACACACCTCTAGCATCTCTCCTGTATGGTAAGCCAAAATCCAAGGGTGACACAGCTTTGGAACTATCCACTGCAGGGAGAAGTGGGACATGAGCACATTTTAAAAACCCATTTCAATGCAATGCATAAAAACCTACCTGCCAGCTGCATAGTGCTGGTTGAAGTTGGTGACCATACAAGTGTATATACCCACGAGCCCTTTGTGCAGCTCCAGTTGTGTTTAAAAATGACCCAATCATATGAACATAAGTAACAATGTGGCCAGCACCTCCCAATCAGTAATTCAGAAGAGGGTTCCCTCTATGGGAGGAACCCACAGCAGTAGTCCAATTTATATGTTGCTGAATCTCTGCCCTGTGCAGCAGGAAAAGGCTCTGGTGAACCAAAAGTGTTGCCTTCATCAGCATTTCTGAAAACAGCCTGGCTGCTCCACATCCATTTAAATAATATGTAAGAGAAACAGAAAAGCCTTTATTCAGGACTGTTAATCATTACCCCCAAATGTTGTTTGTCTGCATATTCTGGTGATGCTTCTTGCTGCACCCATCAGGTAATGCACCCTTGAAAAGCTAGCATTTGTCCCTTGAAGCAACAGCATGGATACAGAGCATAAATTTAAAGTTGAAGAGTACTGTTGACTGAAGGACAATTTAGCCATTTGTGAACACTGTGATGATTGGCCATGCTTAGTAAGCACTCTGTGGTGGGGAAAAGGTATAGTCTGAGGTGGAAGAACACCTCAGATAGAAGTCTACAGTGGGGATCTTCGGAATCAACCATGGATGCCCAAAGCTTTGGGCAAGTTTCTGCATGCTACCACAAAGTTGATAACCTGCAATGTACACCTTAATATGGATAACTGGATGCACATTTTAGCATAAAAGCCAATCTCAATCTTTTTGAGCTATTTTCTGCTATTTTCAGCAGTAGCCATATTGGGGATGGGAGAAGAAACAGCATTTTCCTCACTTTCCATGAAGTTTCCTTATTCATGGGGCACTGCTAACCATGTTGCAAATCCATGGTGTCCCTGGAGTTTGACACCTGGATGTGGTGGTGAGCCTGGATGATATGCAAGACTACACAGCCTTGGCCACACCTTCTCATTTTAAGGACAGGTTTGGACAGCTACAGTTATGCAACCATGATACTTAATTGTTTACAAGCTCTCATTTGGTCAGTATTTCAACAACCTTCTCTTGAAACTACAAGGGTTAGGACACAAGAGTGTCTGCTGCAATCTTCCATCATGTTTCAGAAAGACAATACCAGTTACAGGACATTAGTTAGTGTATTGAACTTAACTATAGTCAACATCACACTTACTAGGATAAAGAGCCAAGGTAACAATTTGATAGTGCTCTTAACAGTTAGAAAAAGGATTGTTTCTAGACAATATAGCCAAAACAATGTTTTGCTCAGGTATATCAGCTGCATTTCTCTGCACTGCTTTCTGCAGTATAATTTTGGGTGTTTGTATGGTTTTATTCATAGTGTTAGTCACCATTTAGATTCTGGACAGTGCAAACAAATTTTAAACAGACCCTGCTCTGGTGTCCAATCCAATGTTAGTGGGTAGCCTTAGGCAAGTCAGTACCAATGTAATTTAGCAAAGAAATGAAATAGGGTAACGCCATCTGCCCCACCCTATATCTGAGGGAGAGGTAATTCTTAATAGGATTGTGCCAATTAGAAATAAATCCATATTTAGTCCTAACAGGGGAAGGAGGAGAAGGACATGAAAAATCCCTGTGGCAAGAGTGTTTGAGCCAAGGACTCTTATCACTGAATTAAGGACTGCTTTGGAGAGCAAACAGCAGCAAATTAGGCAGGAAGCTCTTCATCTCCACACATCCTTCAGAGTGGAGTCTGCACTGTGACCTGCAGTTCAGTGCATAAAAATAAAGTTTCACTGAGAAAACAAGCACTTCCACACTTTCCTAGCTGTTCAAAGGCCATTGTTTTCACTTCCAGCTTCTCTTGCCATTCACTGCATCCTCAGTGAGATTAGGATGTCACAGAAGCAGTCAAGACAGGGCTTGAATGAATAACTCAGGTTAGCAGCCTGTGCCAGACACCACTATAATACCCTGGAGATAACTTCACCCAGACCCCTCTAGGAGAGCAAGCAACTGCAAGGGAAGGGAAGTTCTAGTTTAGACACCAAGTGGCCAACCTCTCTATATTGACCACCTCCGTAAGTTGTATCTTGACTACTTCAACCATTGCACAGAGTATTAATTTACCTTCCAAAGTTGCCCACTGAACGTGATACTGCTTGTGCATAGTGAAGCCACTGTCCTTTCACTTTGGTTCCCTTCACCAGTGCATTACTTTACACTTATATTGAAACAACTGCTATTTTGCTGTCTATTCTCCTGGTTTGGAGAGATCCTTCTGGAGCACTTCACAATCCCTTCTGGTCTTCACCACTCAGAAAAGTTTAGTGTCATCGACAAACTTGTCCACCTCCCTGCTTATCCCTGTTTCCAGGTCATTTATGAAGATGTTGAAAAGCACCAGTCCCAGGACAGATCCTTGAGGCACTCCACTTTCCACCTCTCTACTTTTTTTATCAATTGCCCACTGACACTCACTCTGTTTCCTGGTCCTCAACCAGTTTCCAAACCATGAGAGGACCTGTCCTCTTATTCCCTGACTGCGGAATTCTCAACAGCCTTTAGTGAGAGACCGTATCAAACACATTCTGGCATTTAGTGAATCTGAGGAGACCCAGTGGAGGCCAGCAGCCTAAGTAAAAAAGTGTGTTTTTTTTTTAAGCTGTTGGGGCTATGTAACATGCTACATGCTACCGGCTGGTAAGGGATAGCATTGGTCTGCCTGTCTACTATGAAACCAAGTTGTTGTTTTTTTTTTAACTTAAACATTGTAAGCTTATGAATTTTCAGGGGTTTGCAAAAACACTGATTGTGGGCTGTTTAGTCTCCATCTCTTGATATAGATATAGATGATATAAATAGTAAGCATCACAAAAGGATCAATTCTCATTGATATTTGTAATAAAACTTTTTTTAAATCCAATCTAAATAACTTGGCCTTGCATTTGTTGTCCTGGGAGCTAAACATGATAATATTTAAATGCCTTTTTCCTGTATGTTGACCACCTCCCTATGTTGACCAATTTCCTCCAGTCCCTTGGGTGGTCAACTTAAAGAGGTTCTACTGTACTCCTCAAAGTTCATCATAGAAGCGTAAGTGGCACCAGAGAAAGGAACACAATTCCCTCCCAACAAGAAGCTAAGCTTCCTGCTGCCATTTCCAACCCTAGTAACTCAAACACAAAGCTATGGTACATTTTTCTTTATCATATATAATAAAGCTTAAGAACATAAGAACAGCCCCGCTGGATCAGGCCATAGGCCCATCTAGTCTAGCTTCCTGTATCTCACAGCGGCCCACCAAATGCCCCAGGGAGCACACCAGATAACAAGAGCAGTACTCCATTGACTCGCTTTGATCTAGGTCTCCAAACTGCAGCCCGGGGGCCAGATCTGGCCAACCACAATATTTTATTGGACCCAGAGCAACTTGTCTGTCAGAGCACTTGCTCATGTTTGACATTTTCACTCATACTTTTTAGTTTAAGTACAGCACTATTTCTTAGTAATTATCACATTTCTCTTTTGTTCTGAATCATGTTATATGATTACAAAAAATCAAGTACAATTTAATCATTCATTTAAGTTTCATTTACAAAACTGATTTTTGGCCCATGAAAATGTGTAATATACAATGTGACCCTTATACTGAAAAGTTTGGAGACCTCTATCTAGGTCTAGGATGAATAGATCAGTATTAGATTTCTGAAAGAAAAATGGGCATCCCATCACCAAGAGGGTACCCAGGATCACCAGCTCTCGTATCAACTTTTCTCGTTAAAACCTTCTTCAAAGGCCTTGCTCTCAGCATCCTTGCAATATGGGGCACGCTGGATAGCAATGCAAAAACAGGGCCTTCTGGATTGTGGACAGTCCTCATCATGTCCAATTGCTCTGCAGGACAGTGGAAATGTCCTTGGCGTCCTTAAGGCATATTGCAAAAGATCTTTATATAGACTTCAGAGCAACCTGGGCAAGAACAGCTTTCACACTCAGAACATGGCAAGCAAAATGAATTATACTCACAGTCCATGACTGCCCACACCCATGAGGAAGCATAAATAAAAATAAGTCTTTGAGGGGCAGCAAAGATACTGTAGCTCTCTTCACAAGGGAACTGCAGCTCCCTCACATATAGCAAGAATAGAGATGTGCGGAAGAAAAACCAAGTGCAATACCTTTTGGTAGAAAGCTCCATAGCAGCAATAATAGGGTCAATACAGCCACCTCGCTGCAGCCCACCCCTTCTCCTTCCCAGCAAGCCTCTTTTAAAGCCATGTGGTGCTCCCTGGAGCTCTCCAGTCACACAAGAGTTCTGCAGTCACATGTGAGCTCTGGAAGCCTTGGCTCTTACAAGGTTGGGCTTCCTGGCGGGCACCTGTGCCAGCAAGGTAGGGGCTGCAATCTCACTCTGCATGTCACGCGAGAGCTCTGGAAGCCTTGGCTAGGTTGGGCTCCGTGGCTTGCACTTGCATGTTTGGGCTACAGCCTCTTGCAGGCCAAAGCGTTGCTGCAGGCAGGGTGGTCCAGGCCATGTGTTTGCAGGCCACACTTTGGAGAAACAATCTAGAATGTTTATCAGGGACTAAGATTTTGCTTTCTGTTTTGGGGTTCTTATTGTTTTACAGTCAAACTGGTTTTATTTTTGTATTGTTTAAGTTTATCAAAAGCTACCTCAAGTATTAGGAGGCAGGTTACCCATGTATGTTTTCAAATAGGTTGTGAGGAGCCCCCCCCCCCCCAAGGCCTACTAGATGCCCAGGAACTGCTAAAATTGTCCTTTTGAGTCAAGGCATTTGCATAGGCCAGATCTAGTTCTCCTGCAGCAACCTATCTTAGAAGGAGCTGGTAATGTTGCTTGAGGGATGTTTGTGTGCCACAACTGATACACTTGAGGAATGATGAAGACTGTGTCACTGCCAAGAATAGTGTGGAGGCTGTCATACTCCATTGTTGAGCTCTCCAGTGTTTGAGCCAGAGGTTCCACCAGCTGCTAGCCAAGATTGCTTTTGCAACTCCACATAATTACTTTTGCATATAAAGCCAGAAAAGGACCTATTACAAATCATTCAAAACTCCCAGCAAGCGATACTGCACACGCTTCTCCACCCTTCCCCATCAAGCAGCATCTATTAGGACGTAATCCTGCTTGTAGTATCAGACCATGCACCCCAGAGTTATTTTTATCACACTGCACAAGGACAGATGTTACAACAAAAGGAGAAGCAGGTGAAGCTCACTGTCATGGACAGCCTAGGAGAAGATGAAGGCCATGAACTTCAAGCAGACACTTCCTTTCAGCCCAATAACATTCAGCTTTCCAGGTGCAGAATGCTCCTTTGCTAGCCCAAGTCAAAACATGGGACTGGTTTTAAATGTTATATGCTTCTATTTTTCTCGCAGGTGGTCAGAGGATAAGATCAGGGCTTCTGGAAGCACTGTACAAGAGATGAAGGTTGTTGAGTGCAGCTATTCACACAGCATAAAAAGATCTGCCTTAATCCTTATTTGCACAAACTAGACAGGGCGTCCCTCATGGTGGTGTCCTGGTTATGGAATGCTCTAGCACTGACTTGGTGATTTTTGGCATCAGGTAAAAACTTTTTAAAGTTAAGCAGGAAAGAAAAACAAATTATCTCCCAATTGCTTTAGTTTTAAGCTAGATTCTATTCTTGACTGCGTAATTGATAAGGCTGCTTCAGGCATTTTTAATATCTTACAGCTGAATTGCTATTACAATCTAATCACTGTAATTCATTTAATAGGTTTCATTACATTTGTCTATTAAGTCTACCCTCATCTATGTGATCACATTAGCTGTGCTCTTCTAGAACAGGGGTCTCCAAACTTTTCTGCATGAGGGCTGCATCATTTATCTGACACAGTGTTGAGGGCCAGAAAATTAATACATACATGGAAGACCAGAAAATTAATACATGGACGACCAATGTGCTGAGAATTTGATTGAATACAATTAAGTGGATGAGGATGGAAGGATGAGGGGAGCAGAGGGCAAAAATGATTTGCAAAGGAAAAGGGAAGGGAAGGATTTTGAAAAAGTACCTGGCAACATACAATGCAAATCTTGAACTTTGTCTCCATTTCTGCTCTGTTATTATATTTATATTCCAGGTCTCCAAGCATCAGTACAAATCTGCATGCAGCACCTCTAGTGGCTAAATGCAATGTAATAGAATAATTTCTTTCCATTACATTGCACTATATTCAACGCCTCTATTGGCTGAACGTGCATCTTTCCAGTTATTTTTAGCTCTGAGGGGTCAAAGAACCTCGGGGGCAGATAAAATCTTCCCGAGAGCTGGGTTTGGCCTCCAGGTCAGGGTTCGGAAACCCCTTTCTAAGGCAAGCCACAGCCTTATACCTTGGAACCACTTATCTATGAATGAAGGTCAGGAAATTCAGCTGCTCTACTTTATTAGCCCCAGTAATTGTAACTTGAAGATTCAATTATTTGTCCATGGATATACAAGACCTTTAATATTTACTTACAAACATTGGTCTTATTTGGCATAGCAATTGCTTAAGGCCAGTAAGGGACTTGTTAGAAGTTGACAACTGGCCATTGTAGTCATCCACGCTCTGATAGTGCACTGCTTGGACTAGTGGAATACATTATAGTATTCAGGCAGTTCAAGTGCTTTAAATACTACAAAATAAGCAGCGAGTCTACAAACTGGCATGGCACCTATGGAACAGCTTGCCAGTTTTAACTGGCTCCAAACCGGTTTTGTACCAACCTGTGTTTAAAGGTAAAATCAAAGCCCTGTGCGCTTGGGATCAGAATACCTCAAGAATCACCTGCTCTCCTAGAATCCTTCCCAGACTATCGTCCTCCAATGTCCTTCTGCAGGTAATGCTGCCAGAAAAGGCAAGGAAGGCAGTAACTAGTGATAGAGCTTTTCAGCTGTGGTACCTTATCAGTAGAATGTTCTTCCCAGGGAAGCTTGCCTGTTGCATAGGCATGGATTTCTTCTAGGTCCCAGAAAGACCTAGGATTTAGTCTGACATCCTGTTCCAGGTATTTTTATTCTTTTCAGACAGAAGCAAGCAAAATGATGTAGCCAAGGTAAAGAACAACTAAAACCAGTCTCAAAGCATTACCAAGGCACACAAGAAGATGCCTATGCAAATTGACTCCACACAAATGCAAATGTCATTGAGATGCCTCATCATGGAAAACTGATTATGGTGGGAAGCTAAGCATCTCCCTTCCTGCATCATTATAAGAGAATGATTTTCAGCCACCCCCTCTAAATAGGCAACCATGCAACTACTATATAATTATTAGGTCACCCCACCCAGGATATTGCAGAGGTGGCAAAGATAATCAAGAAATTGGAGTAGCTGCCCTACAAGGAAATGGGAAAGCAGCCAGGTTTGGGGCAAAGAGGGGGGAAATGAACAAACAAAGCTATCAATTGTGGAGAAAAATTTATCCCTTTCCCTCTAAGAGAACTCAGCAAAACTTATGGACAATGATTCAAAACAAATGTACATTAATATATGTAATTGAATTATGTAATTTGCTGCCACAGGGTTTGGTAATGGCACAAGCTTAGAGGGCCTAAGAAAGCAGGATTAGATAGATTCAGTATACGACCATCAACAGCTGCTAGACACTGGAACCTCAAGGTATAGAGGCAGTATGGCACAAGTGGTGGCAGATGGGTCAGAGAAATGGAGGTCTATTGGTTTTGCTGTCCTGCTGGGAAGAATGCCTGACAGCAGTGGCTGGCCACTGCACAAAACAGGATGCTGGAATAGATAGTGCAGTCACAAGAGCTTTTGTAAACTCTTTCCTGAGCTTTTGTAAACTCACCTGGAAAGGCCAGCCCCCTTTCAATCAGGAAGGAAGGAGGGCGGAGGAGCCAGCCAGGAGTATAAAGCTAGGCCGGCCATCGCGTGTGGCCCTCTCCAGACGCGTGTGGCCTCTGGGAACCCAGTGCCTCGGGAACTAAGTGCCAGGTAAGGCACGAGAGTTTAGCATCTGGGCGAGGAGTCCAGGGCCCCATACACTGCCCTTCCTCTTCCCTTGAGAAGAGGGCTGCTATCCAGTGTAGGGTTTATAAAAGGACCCCTAAACAAAACAACAACAACAACAACAACAACAAAAAAGCTATGCAGTCAGACAGCCAGCAGCAGGGTGGGGGCTATCCAGTGTTCTGCATCGAGTGCCACATGTATGACTATATGCCTCTGGGGCATAAGTCATGGGTGTGTCCTCGGTGCAAGGAGCTCCAGGCTCTCAGGGAACGCGTCCGCTCCCTTGAAGCCTTGGTGGCCGACCTGGAGAAGCGCAGGCAGGCAGAGGAGGACCGTGGGGAGACTTCCGGGGACGATCAGGCTTCGTCCCAACCTCAGGCGTGCAGCTCCTCGGCTGCCCGGGTGGGAAGTCTCGGGACTGGAGGACGTCATCCTGGAGAGGAGGGAAACAATTCCCTAGGGGGGACCCCTTCTCCAGGGGATGGGCCCGTATCCGAGCGCACTCGGGATACTCCTCGGCGGGAGGGGGGTCGGGGGCTTCTTGTAGTGGGTGATTCGATTATTAGAAACATAGAGAGGGGGGTTTGCGACGGATGTGAGGACCGCATGGTGACTTGCCTGCGTGGTGCGAAGGTTGCAGACATCACTTCTCGTCTAGACAGGCTAGTAGACAGTGCTGGGGGAGAGGTAGCGACTGTGGTGCATGTCGGCACCAACGACGTAGGCAAGTATAGCTGGGAGGTCCTGGAGGCCAAATTTAGGCTTTTAGGCAGGAAGCTGAAAGCCAGGACCTCAAAGGTAGCGTTCTCTGAAGTGCTACCTGTTCCACGCGCAGGGCCAGCTAGGCAGGCGGAGATCGGGGTCTCAATGCGTGGATGAGACGGTGGTGTAGGGAGGAGGGGTTTAGATTAGTTAGGCACTGGGAAACTTTTTGGGACAAGCGGGGCCTGTACAAGAGGGATGGGCTCCACTTGAACCAGAATGGAACCAGACTGCTGGCGCATAACATTAAAAAGGTGGCAGAGCAGCTTTTAAACTGATCCCTGGGGGAAGGCCGACAGGAGCCGAGGGGCATCCGGTTCGGGACTCCTCATCCCTATGGGATGAGGATGGGGAGGTTAGAACAAGACAAAGGCAGGGTAGGAGAAGAAATTGGGAAAGGTAGGGTGATGGGATGTGATAGACGGTTTGGCACAATGAGAGGATGCGGGGACAAAGGAGTGAATAAGCAGCCCATCCTGGGGCATTTCGTGTACAAATGCTTTTATGCGAATGCCTGAAGTCTATGATCAAAGGTGGGAGAACTGGAATGTCTGGTGACACGGAAAATATTGACATAGTGGGCATAACGGAAACCTGGTGGAATGCGGAGAATCAGTGGGATACCGCAATCCCGGGCTATAAACTCTATAGGAGGGACAGGCAGGGGCGTGTTGGAGGTGGGGTGGCCCTTTATGTTAAGGAAGGGATAGAATCCAGCAAAGTAGAGATTGAAGGTGGGTCCGACTCCACTGTAGAATCTCTGTGGGTTAAATTACCAGGCTTGTGCAGCGATGTAATACTGGGGCGTGCTATCGTCCTCCAGACCAGAAATCTGATGGGGACCTTGAAATGAGGAAACAGATCAGGGAGGTGACAAGGAGGGACAGGGTTGTAATCATGGGGGACTTCAATTATCCTCATATTGACTGGGTCAATTTGTGTTCTGGTCACGATAAGGAAACAGGATTTCTTGACATACTAAATGACTGTGGCTTAGAGCAGCTAGTCACGGAGCCCACCAGAGGACAGGTGACTCTGGATTTAGTATTGTGCGGTACGCAGGACCTGGTTAGAGATGTAAACGTTACTGAGCCATTGGGGAACAGTGATCATGCTGCCATCCGTTTTGACGTGCACGTTGGGGGAAGAATACCAGGCAAATCTCTAACAAAAACCCTTGACTTCCGACGGGCAGACTTCCCTCAAATGAGGAGGCTGGTTAGAAGGAGGTTGAAAGGGAGGGTAAAAAGAGTCCAATCTCTCCAGAGTGCATGGAGGCTGCTTAAAACAGTAATAGAGGCCCAGCAGAGGTGTATACCGCAAAGAAAGAAGGGTTCCACTAAATCCAGGAGGGTGCCCGCATGGCTAACCAGCCAAGTTAGAGAGGCTGTGAAGGACAAGGAAGCTTCCTTCTGTAAATGGAAGTCTTGCCCTAATGAGGAGAACAAAGAGGAACATAAACTGTGACAAAAGAAATGTAAGAAGGTGATACTGGAGGCCAAGCGAGACTATGAGTAACGCATGGCCAGCAACATTAAGGGGAATAATAAAAGCTTCTTCAAATATGTTAGAAGCAGGAAACCCACCAGAGAAGCGGTTATTACAAGTAAATATTATTAACCCCATATTGCAGCTGGGGAAGACTGAGCCAAGAGAAAGGGAATTAGAGGACAGGTCCTCTCATGGATTGAGAACTGGTTGGAGGCCAGGAGGCAGAGAGTGGGTGTCAATGGGCAATTTTCACAATGGAGAGAGGTGAAAAGCGGTGTGCCCCAAGGATCTGTCCTGGGACCAGTGCTTTTCAACCTCTTCATAAATGACCTGGAGACAGGGTTGAGCAGTGAAGTGGCTAAGTTTGCAGATGACACCAAACTTTTCCAAGTGGTAAAGACCAGAAGTGATTGTGAGGAGCTCCAGAAGGATCTCTCCAGACTGGCAGAATGGGCAGCAAAATGGCAGATGCGCTTCAATGTCAGTAAGTGTAAAGTCATGCACATTGGGGCAAAAAATCAAAACTTTAGATATAGGCTGATGGGTTCTGAGCTGTCTGTGACAGATCAGGAGAGAGATCTTGGGGTGGTGGTGGACAGGTCGATGAAAGTGTCGACCCAATGTGCGGTAGCAGTGAAGAAGGCCAATTCTATGCTTGGGATCATTAGGAAGGGTATTGAGAACAAAACGGTTAGTATTATAATGCCATTGTACAAATCTATGGTAAGGCCACACCTGGAGTATTGTGTCCAGTTCTGGTCGCCGCATCTCAAAAAAGACATAGTGGAAATGGAAAAGGTGCAAAAGAGAGCGGCTAAGATGATTACGGGGCTGGGGCACCTTCCTTATGAGGAAAGGCTACAGCGTTTGGGCCTCTTCAGCCTAGAAAAGAGACGCTTGAGGGGGGACATGATTGAGACATACAAAATTATGCAGGGAATGGACAGAGTGGATAGGGAGATGCTCTTTACACTCTCACATAATACCAGAACCAGGGGACATCCACTAAAATTGAGTGTTGGGCGGGTTAGGACAGACAAAAGAAAATATTTCTTTACTCAGCATGTGGTTGGTCTGTGGAACTCCTTGCCACAGGATGTGGTGCTGGCGTCTAGCCTAGACGCCTTTAAAAGGGGATTGGACAAGTTTCTGGAGGAAAAATCCATTATGGGGTACAAGCCATGATGTGTATGCGCAACCTCCTGATTTTAGAAATGGGCTATGTCAGAAGGCCAGATGCAAGGGAGGGCACCAGGATGAGGTCTCTTGTTATCTGGTGTGCTCCCTGGGGCATTTGGTGGGCCGGTGTGAGATACAGGAATTTGGACTAGATGGGCCTATGGCCTGATCCAGTGGGGCTGTTCTTATGTTCTTAAGAGCTTTGCCAAATCAAGCCTGAAAGGCATTTGCTTTACACAGCCAACTCAAGCTTATCCCCAAGAGCCTTCCACAGACAGGGCAAAGGTTCATGTAGGTCAATATTTCACAGATCAACTGGACACCTCTAGAAAGCCAACAAGTAGTGAATAAACATAATCGCTTCTCCACTGTTGCTCTCTAGCAACTGATATTCAGTAACTCTGAATACAGACTCTGAATACAGACTCTGAGGCTCCATTAGGCATTATGGCTGATGGAGGATAGTCTTGCCTTAGCAATGAATTCTCCCCCTTCCTTTTTAATTAAAATTACTGTGGTAGGGCAATCCCATAATTACACATGTAAGAAGTACAAAGTGAGTTTGCCAAGTAGCCTTTATCCTTTGTTTGTTTCAATCCTCAATCACTGTCATTCCAATTTCAACACTTCCTAATAGATACTGCACACATATTGTAATTAGCAGCTGTGGGAAGAGGAGGCTATCCTGATTCCTTTAATGCAGCAGTTGGAATATCACCCTAAGGCAGATGGACTGTATCAAACACCCAGTCTTGACTGTCAAGAAGTCCTTAGCACAGTCCCAAGCCATGCTCTTGCACATATGCATTGGAGCACTTCAAAGGACATGAAAGCTTTCCACATGCAGAAGACTGAATATACATTTATGTAGGCGTCAGCCTTATATCAAGCCAGATAGTCAGAACAGACAGTAGTGGTCTGGGTGGGTAAACCGATACTGGCTCTCTTCCAGTCCTACCTGGAGATGCCAGGAAGTGAGAAGGCAATATGCTGTGAACAGAGTACCAATTATGGCCCTATCTGTTTCACCTGGCCTTTGGGGAGGGATATACTCCCTAGGGGCTCCTGAATTTTTATGCTGTTTTACATTTATACACTACTTTGCTCTTTTATAATGATTTTTTATTGTTATCCTGATGTTTTTACCAAAGTGCTTATGTCTTATTGGGTTTTAGAAAGGCAGTATAGAAATCCTTTAAAATACCCATTGATCCCATATTCACAGATCCGCTACCTTAAGAATTACCAACTTGATTGAAGGCCCAATTCTCAACATTCTGCTTCCCCCGCAGTGCAATCCTAAGCATGTTTACTTATATGTAAGCACCACTGAGTTCAGCAGGACTTAATCCTAGGGAAGTATGCATAGGATCTAAGAACAAGGTGGAGAAACCCTTGGCGCAAGTATATTAAATCAAATCTCATTAAGACCTATTACCTTGGCACTATACCTGTTCCTTGTGTCTTTTAGAGAGCATGAGCCCCTCAGATTAGGAACCCATCTGCTATTGTAGTGTGCCATGCACACCAGTAGCACTCTAATTTTTAAAAACCAAAACACAGCATAGCTGAACACCATCAGCAAAAATCCCAAACATGATTAAGTATATACACATGTTCAACCAGTCCCAATATGTGCCAGTCACCCACCCAAACACTAAATATAGATTGCAATTTGAGGGGTAGGGAACAAAGACTCACAACCATTTTAAACTGCAAAGCAAAAGGAATTAGGATGATACCAACTACCCCCTCTGCTGGTAGGCACAGTGAATGAATTCAAATCAAGACAACTGAAAGCCACCAAGAGAAGTCCAAACAACTGATTTCAACACAAATGCCTCATTGGTATGCCATACATTCTGAACCAAGGATGCAGTCCAACTTATGGTTTACTTTTATGCATAAATGCACCCATTTTATAGAATGTATACTCCTAGTATTAAGTTAGTTCTTTACCAGGGTCCATAATTGGACACCTGCTTCTCATTAAAACCATTACAATACTAAACTATAACAATGGTGAACAATGGTTGTTCACCAGCTTGAGTCAGAGAAAGGCAGATTAATCAAACTGATGCTTCTTTAGAGTGTGGTAAGCCACCAAACCCCTTCTCACACAATGGAATTTGATTCGGTTTATTTTTCAGTGTTGCTTATTTTCCGTTTCACTGCTGCTCCAGGAAGCAAAACTCAGGCTTTTTCTCCAGAACAAAAGGGCAAGTTATTACCAGACAGAATAGTTTGCAGTATTTTCATTTTTAAAAGGGGGATAGAAAATGTTGCACATTTCAGAGCTGAATTACAAGAGAGGCAGCTGAAGAGTTAAAGGGAATAAGAAAGCTTTGAGAGGATATTGAGATTGCAGAGAAGCTGAATGAATTCTTTGCACGTGCCTTCACTCCAGAAGACCTAGGGCAGATACCTGTGCCTGAAGCAACCTTCTCAGCAAGGGAGTTTTAAGTAACAAATCAAACAGAAAAGCGTAAGAGATGAAGATCAAGAGCGTATTTAACATATCTTAAAATGATCCACAAGTCATCCAATAAAAGTGGTTAACAGGAGATTTAGGACAGCCAAAAGGAGACATTTCTTGACATAGTGCATAATTAGTCTGAAGAACTCATTGCCACAAGATGGGGAGATGGCCACAAAATGGAATTGGACAAAGTCATAGAGGACAGGGCACTCGATGATTACTAGCCATGATGGTTATGCACTACCTCCAACTTTAGTGACAGAAAGCCTCTGAACTGAAGCTGCAGGGGACAGCCTTGCCTTTCTTGGGGACTTCAGTGGCCCATCAGCTGCCTCTGGTGGAAATTTAATGCTGGATTAGATCGCCTAATTTCATAGGGATTTTCCTAGGCAAACTTCAAGTTCTATAACTTGTTACACAGGCATCAAAACACACTCACTGTGTCCACAGGAGTGATTCAACATGTGAGCATTTGAACAATACAAGCTAGCACCTCCTGGAACCAGGGTTGGATCCCAGTGTCAACTACAACTACTTGCCAGTGCCATCAGGTCCAATCAGCAATAAAGTTTGCAACCCATTGCACACCATCCCCAAACACAGAGGGTCTGTTTAAAAATCAGTAGCAGGCAGCAGTCTACACTCTGAGGAACTGTTCACTGGCGTTCTCACAGCAATCCACTATTACAATTCTACTTAGTGCTGTCATAAGCAAAAGGAAGTTTTAGCCAACAGGTCACCTGCTTTTTAGCTTTCTGCTTTATTGACAAGCAGAAACTCTGTCAAGAAATGTACAAGCAAACAGCTAATGGAGATGAGTGTAACAAGGATAACAAGAACTGCAGGTGACCAAAGGGACATTAGGCTTCTTTAGGGAATAAAGAAAACCCTTCCAAAGTAGTCTATGATAGGGACAATCAGGAGCAAAACAATTAAATATTTTTTAAACGAACTCCATACTTGAGTTAATTTCTCTGGAAACTACTTGTAAAAAAACCACTGTTGCTCTCACTCTGTTCGTGGACTTTCCTAAACACATTTCACTGGCTAAGCCAAAAGAATTATCCACAGCAGTGGTTCCCAAACTTTCCAATACCAGGACCCACTTTTTAAAATGACATGCCATTTGGACCTCTCTCATTTTATGAGATTAAATAAAGTTTCTCTTTACTACTAACTGAAGCCTCTGTTTTTATCTTTTACTATGCGAGGAAAAGAATTGCCTTCTGGAGTATTTGTTGAGCTCCACATTCATCTGGATCAGGATGAGTATGGTGGCTTTATGCTCCCCTTTGCCTGGCCTTCAGTAAGAGCAGAGGCACATTTGCCTACTCATGAGTAGATCCACCTGTGTAACCCAGTTTCATTTTCCACAGGGTTCAATACTTTTTTGCTTGTCAACTATCAGCCTTTCAGTTTTGTGATCCACCTTAAAAATCATGTTGTGACCCCACTGGTGGTTCCTGATCCAAAGTTTGGGGACCAGTGAACCACACAACATCTAGCCCCCAGATATTGCAACAGGAGGCAAATGTCTTGATCTCTGGTCAACCAATACCTTAAGACAGAACATTACTACAATATAAAAGCTACACTGGAGGACATGCTAACTTGCTTTGAGATTAGAAACCTCCATAGAAAGGGTCGTAGCAACCAGCCACTCCAGCAGCAGCGAGGCTCTAAGCCAACCATTTTCAACCTTTTTCATCTCATGGCACACTGACAATGCACTAAAATTGTCAAGGCACACCATCGGGTTTTTGGATCATTGACAAGACACACCATGCTGCCAGTGGGGGGCTCATATCCCCCATTAGCCCATTGGGCTTTCTCCCCAAATCCCTATGGCACACCAGTGGACCTCTTGTAGCACACCAATATGCCACGGCACAGTGGTTGAAAATGGCTGCTCTAAGCCTTACAGTGACAGTGAGTTCCACAGGACCAGCATATCCTTAAGGATGTGTCAGTCCTGCAGAACTCACTGCCACTGTAACATTACAATACAAAACCAAATCAGAAGCCACCCTGACCTGAATTAGGATTAGAAGCCTCATTTAAAAAGGGTCGCAGACACCAGCACCTAAGCCTTACAGTGAGTTCCACAGGCTAGACAAATCCTTTGCCTATGAGCCTGCAGAACTCACTGCCACTGTAATGCTACTACAATATGAATGCCAAGTCAGAAGCCACCCTAACTTACAACCTTCTTTGGAAAGGGGAACAGCCACCAGCACCTCCAATGGCAGCAGCAAAGCCCTAAGCCTCACAGTGACAGTGAGTTCTGCAGGTCAGACACATCCTTAGTCTATGAGCCTGCAGAACTCACTGCCACTAGATGCCTGAGTGGCCAGGAGAAGGAGACCCAGGCTCATACAGGAGGAGGAGGAGGTCTGCCTGCCAGCCAGTGTGCTCAGTGCAGGGTCAACTGGGGGCCTGAGGCAAAGCCCCCCCCCCGTCTTACCTTCTGAGGCAGGTAGTAGGTGCTGTAAGCGCGGGGGATCAGAACGGGGGCAGGGTCCGGGCGGGAGGCCAACCGGAGCTGAGGACGCCCCAAGAAGCCGGAGACACAGCTGACAACCCCGACGAGGTACAACCCGAGAAGCAGCCACCGGCCGCCTGACACTCTAACCTCAGACCCCATCGCCTCAATGCCACCACCACACCCGCGCACCTCCCTTTTTATACCCAAGTTTGGGGAGGGCGGAGCAAGAGGAGGGCGCGAGGCGTCTCTTGGCTCCGCCCATGGCCGGGAGAGGTTGTCAAGAGGAGGAAAGGCGCAGCTCCCGGCAAGAGAGCGGAGCTCTTCGGTGATTGGCTGACTGGGGCCGTGATTGACAACGGAGGAATAGCTGACGGGAGGCGGGCTCTCCCCCTCTAGTCTTTCGCTGATTGGCTGAGAGGGATGCGTTCGATGAGGAGAATGAGGGGGGAGTAAGCACAGGGCATGGGATGGGCCTGAGGTTGAGAAGGCGGAGCTCTGATTGGCTGATCGCAGAGATGGAGTAGGCGTGGCCTGAGCATCCATTGGCTGCTTCATTTGAGGCGGGAAAGACGCATTTTTTGCGAATTGCTCTCAGCTGTTGAGGTTCCATTCATGCCTTTCGCCCACAGAGCTAGGAAAAGACTAGAGTCACACTGACATCTTTATGAGGATTACTGTATTTCCTGTGGAAAGTGCGTGGGGTGCTTTGGAGTTTTGTTTTCACTTTTTGAAAATGTTCTTTCAGTACCACTGCAAATGCAGGTCTCCTCAGCAGTAAGTCTCATTGTGTTATATTGGACTTACTCCCAGGTAAGGGGTGCAGGTGTCACAGCCTATTTTCCCAACACCGTAGACAGCAATCCCATCCACATTTTCTTGGGAGTAAGTAGTCCCACTGAACTAAGCTCTAAGGCTATGTAGATCCTGCAGAACTCACTGCCACTGTAAATGTGTGGGTGCCCAGGAGAAAGCAGCACAGGGAGAAAGCAGCACAAGAGGAGGATACTGGTCTACCAAGTCAGGGCTGCGCTCAGTGTTGGGTCAGTGTTACTTCTGACCAGGCATGCCAAGGATTGCACTGCTAGGGATGGAGGCTGTGGCTGGGGGGAGCAGCCCTGCAAAGTAGGCCACTGTTATTGGACAAGTTAGAAGTGGAGCTGAGGCTAGAGTGGTTTCCCCCCCACACACAACCAAAGTCTTTTGGTCAACCAAAGTCACACACTCCCAAATTGGCCTTTTCAGCCACACTAGACGCTGTTCCAGAACCACCATTCAGAGCACGATACCATAGTCTTTCGAGACTGAAGGTTGGCAACAAAAACATACTATGAGTATGCACAAGTTACATCCCCCACCCCCAAATGGTTTGCAGGACCTGTCTTCAGCTGGGATTTCACCCCTGCCTGAAAGCAGATCCTGACAATTTGTCTCCTCAGGATAAGGCTCTGAGGCTGACCAGTCCCACAAGAGGTCTGGAAACTGGACATCACAATTCACAAAAATGGGGCATTCCTGGCACACCAGTTCAGTGTTGATGGTGATGATGATGATGAACAGATAACTGCATTTATAGACCACAAACAAGAGAAGTTCACTGACTGGGTTACTGGTGGTAATTCTGATCTGAACAATGGGAAGGAAGAAGAAGAGATTGAGGGCTCCTTTTGGCTGCGGCTCACCAAATAAAGCATCTAAACAACTTCACCTGGATGACCTCGAATCGTGGACAGAGACAGCAACCAAAATTTCTAATCTTGCCTCCCCTAATATAAACCCCCGTGCTGGATTCTGATTCTCTTATAATAATAATGCTGGCTTGCAGGAGAATTTGTTTATTTCCACTCTGGGAAGCCAGCAGATCACACTTACAACTCTACTGTCTCCCTTGCCCTGACCTCATCTTGTGCCAGCCACCTCGCCAGTCTTGCCAGCCCATAACCATGCCAAGAGGGTGCAGATTGCTTTTGAGGATAGTGCAGAGGAAAAACTTCCAAAGTGATGTCCACCGCCTGGTCTCATTTATGGTTGATCCAAGACTTAGTTTCCATATCCCTTGCCTATCAGTTTACCGGCGTGGGTCTTCTGGACGTCTTGCCAGACTGATTCTACGCCAGTCCTGGATGGGATGTGCCACCCATATGATTCCGAGATGCACAGGTTTGCCGAGCACCAGGCGTCCTGGAGAAACTCAGGACCAAACTGCACTGAGAGCAAGTTTGGTCACTCTGTATTTTTTGATGATTATTTACTACCATAATTTTTATTCACAGGAAGTAAAACAAGCATCGTGCTGGAGGACGGATGGGAGATGAAAGATTGAAGCATTTGTTTTAAAAAAAATTATAGCACAAATGTTGTATGGTGTTCCTTTATGGATAAGTTCTTGGGATTGTTTGCTTGAACAGAATCAAGCCACTTTTCTTCGCAAAATTTTAGGGCTACCCCGATGTGTTCCATATGCTTTATTATGCTTAGAAACTGGTCTTCATTCATTTGGAAACTTTAGTATGGCTGAGAGTGGCTAAATTTTGGCTGAGAATATGATATAAAAATGGTGATGAGTGCCTTCTTCCCTATCTTCTATAGGAGGCATGTAGTGGTTATCTACACAGGTGCTAGCCTTAGCCTTGTATGTTGGCAATGAAGCAAAGCCCACTTTGCACATGCACAGAGCAAACTTGCGCGGCCTTGGCGACATACTGAGTCTGAAGCTTTGTAGCCTGTCAACAAGGCGATGTTATAAAGAATCATATCTAGGAATGTGATTGTGGTTTAGCTAGAAGGACTACTGGTTACAGCCAGTGTGAGTCTTAACATCTTCTTAGAAAAGTCCCTATTACGCAGACAATTGACTCATGGGTTAGTATTGTAAACAAGATGAGAGAATGGAAAACCCCAGCCTGTTGTGTAATGTTTGAAGAAGGAATGAAAGGCAGAAAAGGCTGAATCTCAGAACTTCTTCTTCTGCATCAAGCCTTCCTTCTGCATCTAGCTACTATACTTGTCAGTTGTATTCATTGCTCTAACTCTTTGCTGCCTCAAGATCTAACTTTCAAACCCTCAGAGTGCTTCTGCTTTTAAAACTCTCCATCAGGCCACAAGATATAGTCTTGTGTGTCTCCCACCAAGCACCAAGGCCCTCAAAAGCCTTGGGTGCTCCCCAGAGCAGCATCTTGCACTGCTACAGAGGCAGAACCTCTGATTGGTCTGGCAGACTTTGTTAAGAAGATGAGGTCAATGGGCATAGAAGTAGATCTTATTGGATCATTAACCCAAGCTGTAGCTTATCAGGTGATTGTGTAGGTTTTTTGATATTGAGCAGCAGGAGCAGTGGGGTGCTGCAAATAAGACATATTCTCCATTATACTTCTCCATTTTCTTAAAATATGGACAGACGGCCCCATACTTGCATCTTTTAACTTGCCCTCAGAACCGTAGAGCACTCTCACTAGCCAGGTGTGATGCTGTCAGCAATTTTTGGCAGATTTAATGGGACTCCTTAACCTGAAAAACGTCAACTGGGGGGGGGGATTGAATGTCAACTGGGGGGGATTGAAACATTAGTGCATATGATCCTATATTGTCCATTGTATCATGATTTACGTTTAATATATTTGGATCCAATTTTGGCAAAGGTAAGTGGGCGGTCTGATCAGGATAAGATTAGGTGTATCCTTATGGTGGTGGATGATAAGACTCTTGGGAGGGTTGCAAGTTTCCTGAAATTGATGGCTAGGCGGAGAGGAATGAATATGGTAGACTCCTGGGTTTGATTTTTTTTTAAATGTTTATGTGTTTATCATACGATTGCTGTACTATGCCAATAAAGGTTCATTGAATTGAAAATTGAATAAGTAGCAGACTGTTTAAAATTTGATAGCTAATATTTTGTATGATTTTGCAGTAGAACAAAGAAATGTAGCTCGAGATCTCTGCACTTGCCAGACAATTTTTACTCTATTAAAGAACGCTGGAATACCTGTTTGTTATTTCCCTATCTAAAGATGACCTACGATGCTTCAAAAAATCTTGTAACACTGTGGGTGTAATCCTAACCCCTTATGTCAGTGCATTCCAGCACTGGCATAGCGGTGCCAATGGAACGTGTGCTGCATCAGCTGGGTGGCACTCACGGAGGCCTCCTCAAAGCAAGGGAATGTTTGTTCCCTTACCTCAGAGCTGCATTGCCCTTAAGTCAGTGCTGGAAAGCACTGACATAAGGGGTTAGGATTGCACCCTGTGTGGCGTAGCCATAGATGTTTTTAAAGCAAAACAGATAATCTTTGAGTGACTGGCTTCTATGGTAAAACAGGCCCTCGACTTTCAGCCATCGATCCAAATTTTTTTATGCTGTGTCAATGATGAACTGTTGTTTAGGGCCAAAAATCTCAATGCTGTTTCTGAGTTCACACAAGAGGATGTGACTTTGACAGCAGCCATTCTTTGGGATTTTGAAAAAGCTGGCACAGCCCTAAAGGACATTTGCCTTACAAAAGTATTCGGCTGCAATGCACTTTTTCAAACAAAGGAAGTCCCCTCAGAGTTATAGAAAGTAGAACCCAATGAAGATGGGGGCAGAAGGTGAACACTGGTGCTTGAACCTATAGGACTTAAAAGTCCCGTCCTCCTGTACGGCTCCATTTTGCTTCCCCTGCCGGGAATGGCTCTGAAAGGAGGGGCTACTTGCCCGCCCTGCTGAGGTTTCCTGCCAGCCTGAGTGCTCTGCCCCCCTCCAGCTATGCCACCACCTCAAGGCACCCTCAGCAAGCGCTGTGGAGGAAAGGCGAGGCTCGGGGCATGGGCACCACATTTCTTTTAAGCCTGCCTGACCCTCAGCGTGCCACAGCGTAGACCATGGGTCAGCATGAGCTCCTGAACCCACCGCCTCGCTGCTTGAGATGTGAAGGATAGCACAGTTCCAGCAGGACGTGGTGCCTCATCAGCGATGCTGCAGTTGGCAGCCTCGTGATTTTGTAGGAGTGCAGCCTCTATGCCTGATGGAACAGGCTGAACCCCCCTCAGCTGAGATGCTGAGGACAACATGAGTTTAACAAACCTCTAACTGCACTAGCAGCTTCTGAGGTAAAAATTCTTAGGTAAAAAAATCCCCCCCCCCACCATGGAGGGAATTAGTACTTTGGGGGGGGCAAAAGCTCAACAGCTCAGGCTGGCCCTGATGTGGATAGAAGGGATTGAAAACATGTTAAGAACATAAGAACAGCCCCACTGGATCAGGCCATAGGCCCATCTAGTCCAGCTTCCTGTATCTCACAGCGGCCCACCAAATGCCCAGGGAGCACACCAGATAACAAGAGACCTCATCCTGGTGCCCTCCCTTGCATCTGCCTTCTGACATAGCCCATTTCTAAAATCAGGAGGTTGCACATACACATCATGGCTTGTACCCCGTAATGGATTTTTCCTCCAGAAACTTGTCCAATCCCCTTTTAAAGGCGTCTAGGCTAGACGCCAGCACCACATCCTGTGGCAAGGAGTTCCACAGACCGACCACACGCTGAGTAAAGAAATATTTTCTTTTGTCTGTCCTAACCCGCCCAACACTCAATTTTAGTGGATGTCCCCTGGTTCTGGTATTATGTGAGAGTGTAAAGAGCATCTCCCTATCCACTCTGTCCATTCCCTGCATAATTTTGTATGTCTCAATCATGTCCCCCTCAAGCGTCTCTTTTCTAGGCTGAAGAGGCCAAACGCCGTAGCCTTTCCTCATAAGGAAGGTGCCCCAGCCCCGTAATCATCTTAGTCGCTCTCTTTTGCACCTTGGGCCAGCGATTGGGCCACCTTGGGGCAGGCGATCTCTGCTGTGTGGTGTTTCGGGCGGGAAACAGGCTTGTCTTGTCAGCACCGCTGTTTGAGCGGGAATCAGGAGAGTAGATCTGCCTTCTCTACACAGCTTCTGGGAAGCTGTTGCTGTGGTGCAGTTTTGGCCGGAAAGAAACCTACGGCCGTGGTGCGGTTTAGGCAGGAAAAATCCAGCCTGCTGCTGTGGTGCAGTTTTTTTTTGGGGGGGGGGGGGAACAGCTACTGCCATGGTGCAGTTTTGGTGGTGGTGGGGGAAACAGCCTACTGCCGTGGTACAGATTTGGCGGGAAAAAAACAGCCTACTGCCATGGTGCAGTTTTGTGTGTGTGTGGGGGGGGGAACAACCTACTGCCGTGGTGCATGCAGTTTTGTGTGTGTGTGTGGGGGGGGGGAAACGGCCTACTGCCGTGGTGCAGTTATAGTTATGGCAGGAAAGAAACCTACTGCTGTGGTGCGGTTTAGGCAGGAAAAAAACCAGCCTACTGCCGTGGTGCAGTTTTGTGGGGGGGGGGGAACGGCCTATTGCCGTGGTGCAGTTTTGTGGGGGGGGGAAACGGCCTACTGCCGTGGTGCAGTTTTGTGTGTGTGTGTGTGGGGGGGGGAAACGGCCTACTGCCGTGGTGCAGTTATAGTTATGGCAGGAAAGAAAACCTACTGCTGTGGTGCGGTTTAGGCAGGAAAAAAACCAGCCTACTGCAGTGGTGCAGTTTTGTGGGGGGGGGGGGAACGGCCTATTGCCGTGGTGCAGTTTTGTGGGGGGGGGGGAAACGGCCTACTGCCGTGGTGCAGTTTTGTGTGTGTGTGTGGGGGGGGGGGGGAAACGGCCTACTGCCGTGGTGCAGTTATAGTTATGGCAGGAAAGAAACCTACTGCCGTGGTGCGGTTTAGGCAGGAAAAAACCAGCCTACTGCCGTGGTGCAGTTTTGGCGGGGGAAAAAAGCCTACTGCCATGGTGCTGTTTTGTGGGGGGGGGGCAGCCTACTGCCATGGTACACTTTTGGCGGGAAAGAAACCTACTGCCGTGGTGCGGTTTTGGCGGGGGAAAAACAGCCTACTGCTGTTGGTGCAGTTTTGGGGGGGGGGCAGCTACTGCCATGGTGTAGTTTTGGTGGGGAAATTTCTCCATTTGTGTATATTTGTTTCTCTGCTTGTTATTTTGAATTATTGCAATTCTGCCTTTGAAGATTTTACATATTTCTGAATAATACATTCTCTCTGCTTTCTGGGATGTCACTCAGACTCCCATTAATCATACTGCATTATTTAGCTGTAAGGAACTTCGGTGCAAAAAACATGCTCTGTCACCAAGCTACGGATGCTCCTGATGAACATAAGAAGGGGTTTTATCCCACCTCATAGAACCAAGGCTAGAATTGTCTATACCAGTGGTTCTCAAACTGGTGGGTCGCGGCCCAACAGCTTGTGTAAAGCTTCCCCCGTCCCTTTAAGCACTTTGCTTGGCAACCAGTTTTTCTCAACATTCTAAGTCAACATTGTAAGCAGTGAGGAGCCCTGTGGAGGGCTCCCTGCAACTCCTGAAGCTGCCAGCAGCCTTCATAAGTAAAAATAGCCCCTGTTATCTCTTTCACCCCCAAGATTGTGCTGCTGCCCTAGCCCCTCTCCCTCGAAGACTTAGGGCCCAATCCTATCCAACTTTCCAGCACTTATGCAGCCGCAATGCAGCCCTGAGGTAAGGGAACAAATTTTCCCTTACCTTGAGGAAGCCTCTGTCACCTGCAAATCTATCTCAAACCCCCCCCCCCCCTCCACCAGAGCAAAAACTTGTGACAGCCATCAACACAGAGCAACACAGAGAGGGAGGGGAACAGAGACAGGAAAAGGCATGAATTTTGAGGAAGAAAACTTACAGTTTGGCCAAATCTTATCACTAACAGAACCTTTTTGCTGTCAGGCTAATAAAGTGCCTTACTAACCGCAGACATATCATCAGACACACTAGATGGAAATAGAACAGCAAGCATCGCGAAATGGTCAAAAACAAGACTTCCCTTTGAGAGGGTGGGGGCAAGTGCAAAAGAAAGAGTGAAGAGGGCGGGAGCGTAAGAAAGACATTTGGGAAAGTTACACAAAGGGAACTTCCCCCTTTTGGGGGACACTTTGTTTGAATGACAACTGAAATGTATAAAAAGGTGTCACACCCCACTAGAGGCCGCCTTTCTGAATTTGAGCGGGCAGCTCTCAGGGGCCGCAGGCATGCCTTGCTAACCAATAAACACCTTCCTAGCCTTCCACCTTATAGTGTCTTGCTTATTCGGTCTCAACGGCACTGGACAGAATCCACCCCTGTCAGACCAACTGGCTCTGCCCTTCTGGGCAGGGGTACAACACCTCCATGACTGACCCCACACCACAGGATGCAGCGCACGCCCCATTACCACAATTGCATCAGTGCTGGAAAATTGGATAGTATTGGGTCATTACTTAGGGAGGAAAACTCTCCCTAAGTTTGAGAACCACTGGTCTATACCACTTGTTAGCAGCCCTCCAGAATTTCTAATAGGGCTCTTTCCTACCACCGCCTGCTACCTGATTCTTTTGACTGGAGACTGATCTTGGGACCTTCTCGGTTTTACTCAACTGACACAAACAGCAGGCATTTTTCTTTTGACCAAGAAAGAAAATGCCATTTTAAGACTTTCACTATTTTGTATCACACTATTTTGTGATGGGGTAGGAGCAGCATGCCTCCTGGGTTAGGATAAGCCACAAAGCTGTTTGCCTAGGCCAGGGGACTCCAAATCCCGGCCCGGGGGCCAGATGTGGCCCGTAGCAAGCCTCTATCCAGCCCGCAGCCAGTCTCTGATCCCCTGATAGCCTCTGGCCCATTTGGCCAAACACAACCAGAGTTATGCTTGTGAGACGGGGGAATGTGGGTCCCTTTAAGTGTGTGCTTTATTTCTTGGGCTGTGTTCATGCTTGAAGAAGTCCTGGACATTTGAGCCCATTCATTTATTCATCTAAGTTCCATTTCTAATGTATTTATTTAAATTTTATATTTAATTTTTTCTGGCCCTCGATACTATGCCAGCTATTTGATGCAGCCCTTTGACCGAAAAGTTTAGAAACCCCTGCTCGAAGGCTATGTCAATCCTGTGGAACTCACTGCCACTGTATATGCGTGGGTGGCCAGGAGAAGAAAGCACAGGGTTATACAAGGTGAGGATACCCAGTTTACCAGTCAGGGCTGTGCTTGGTATTAGGTCAATGTTACTTCTGATTAGACATGCCAAGGATTGCACTGCTAGTGATTGAAGCTGTGGCTGGGTGGAGGGGAGAGTGGTTTATAATAGTAGGCCACTGTTATTTGACAAATAAGAAGTGAAGCCATATTTTCTTGGGAGTAAGTAGTCAACTGAATTAAGCTCTAAGGATATGTTGATCCTGCAGAACTCACTGCCACTGTATGTGTGGGTGGTCACCAGTCACCCACACCAGTCTACCAGTCAGGCCACACTTGGTGTTGGGTCAGTGCTACTTCTGAGCAGACAAGCCTAGGATTGCACTGCTAAGGATGGAGGCTGTGGCTGGGGGAGAGTGGTGTTTACAACAGCCCTGCAAAGGCCACTGTTATTTGACAAGTTAGAATGGGGGGCTGAGGCTAGAGTGGATTGCCCCCCCCCACACACACACACACACATCCGCCACGGAAAACAACCTTCAGGTTGCAGCTAAAGGTCATTTTCTTTCCATTGATTCCTATATGAGACTCTTATTTCCACCCAATGAGGTCTAGAGAGGAAAGGGAGAAGGGGGATCATGGAGCCCAATCCTATGCCTGTTAACTCCTAAGTCACTCACATTTTGTTCCATGAAGGTGACTCCCAGATAATCATGCACAAGACCACAATTGAAAGCAATTCTCCCGGTAGTGAGACCCTTGTGTGAGTCTATACATTCTCACTCTATGTGCTCAGGGATGGGCTTCTGCTGCAGCTCCTTCATACCTTTTCCCCTCCTGTTGGGAGGGGGGAAGAGTGTGTGTGCTGATTGGTGCGAGGGGAGGAGAAGGCTGGTGACGTCAGTTCCTGATGGGAGGGGGCACGAGTGGAGCCTGTCCTGTGTCAGTTGAGTGCCCTTTTAGGAACCACTTGGGGAGACAGTGGAAGTGGGTGAGTCTGGTTGGCTGCTCTCCCTTGATAGCCCCCCCTTCATTCCCCCCTTCCTATAGCCTCTCTCTTCCTCCTGGCTGGTTTCACATGGGAATGGGACACATGTGTGGAGGTCTATCAACCACTAATAGCTATAATGGTTCAATAGAACCTCCATGCCTAGGGGTAGTCTACCTTTGAATACCAGTGGTTGGGAAGCAACAGTGGAGATGGGCTAACAAGGTAAAGAGGCACCTTTTTAGTAGGGGTTCTCTTAAGTTTAGCAAGGAGAAAGCAATTGTCCCTATTCATCCTAGGGTAACCTTCCCCATCCCATCCTGTAGCTGTTTCAGACTGTCCTACAAGAGTCAGGCTACCCAAGCAGGTGCTTGAGCCAGATGTTCTTCTAGAACAGCTATTTTCAAACAGTGTGCCCTGAATGGTCCGCAGGTGTGCTGTGAGAATTTGGGGGAGGGTAATTTATTATTAGGGTCATTGGGGGATTTTAGCCCCCCACCAGCAGCATGGTGTGCCTTGTCAATTATCAAAAAGCTGATGGTGTGCCTTGACAATTTTAGCACCTTGTCAGTGTACCCTGAGGTGAAAAAGATTGAAAATTGCTGTTCTAGAACTTATTTCTTTTGTGTAAAAATTGAACTGAGTTCTGCTCTTTCATGTCACATCAGACTTGGTCCCATCATAAATTTCTGTATGCGGTCCTTGGAGCCGCAACCCTCTTTGTGAATGCAAAGGCTGTCAGGAGTTTTAAAGCGATTAGTCCACTAGAGGATGCTAAACACTGAGCTTGCAGGGCAGGGTCTCAGTTCAGTGCTGGGAAGCAAAATGGATGAATGTAGTTAGAATGTGCTGTATTAAGGCTGAAACCCTCAGACGTTCTGACTTCAGCAAGTCTGCTTTGATGTTAGTTGTCTGAGGACAGCTGCTGGTTCAGCTAACAGAAATTCTGTGCAGGCTGGATAGAGGAGGAGCTGGGAATTTGGAAATGATGGATGAATGGGAGAGTTGTGAAAGCAGAATGAAAAGATGGCAGAGACTTGTGCCACTGTAAAGGATAATAAATGTGTTGCAGCACCAGCTCTTAGGGCCAGAACCTACATCAGCAAGATGAGCGCAATAGTCCTAACAAAACCCTTGGTGGATGTTCTTGATGCTACAGATTAATACAAATACTGTACTTAGCAGGGACATGAGGTGGGTGGGGAGGCAGGTAAGGCAGAGCTTGCCCACCGGAGTCCTTTAAAAAGCGCCGCTGCTGTGAGAGGCGTGCAAGCACTCACAACCCATGTGTGGAAGGTAGGTAGCTTGGACCAGTAGTGTAACCAGAGGGGTGTGGTGTGGTAAGTACTGCAGGTGCTACGACATGCCATGTAAGTGGCCCCTCCCACTCACCATTGGGTCCATTCTGGGAGCAATGGAAGTGCATAGGCTCTGAGCACCTGTGCGTTGCCATCACTGCCTGGAATGTCTGTGATGGCAAGTTGGAGGGGCTGCTTACATGGCACATTATGCTACCTGCAGTGCTTACTGTGCCACCACCACTCCAGCTATGCTACTGGCTTGATCTTTTAAGGCCCTTTAATTAGTTCTCTTATTTGTTTCTTGTAGCACACCAGAGGTCTCTGATGGCACACAGTTTGGGATTTCTTGGTTTAGAACAAGTCAGTTTTTCAAAACATACACATGGATGTTCCCTTCTCAGTCCATTGTAATGCCTTTCACCTCAGAAAAGAGGTGCTGGCAGAATGTCCTTGGTATCTTTCCCCAAAATGATGATAAGAACATGTGCGGGGGGGGGGGGGTGCACATATCCCAACCCACAGCAAAGCCTGCAGTTGTCCACAGGGGTGTGTGTATTTGTGTGTTAAAGAATGTTTGCCAAGACTGATCTCTATATGGCTGTGTTTACTGCAGATGTTCGCTGTGAACACCTCTTTTACTCCCATGGTGCACAAAGTGACCCAGAAAATTTTTCTCAGGTCTAGATAAAGAAATCTAGATTAATGTGTTTTTTTAATATGTTTTTATCTGTTGTGAAATTATGTTTTAATCTGTTTTATATGTTGTTAGCCGCCCTGGGTCCCTTTGGGGAGAAGGGCGGGATAAAAATAAAGTTTTATTATTATTATTTATTATTATTATTATTATTATTAATATTAATCTCTTCAGGGTGACACTGGGAGCAGCCTGGTATGTCAGCGTAGCAAGCGGTATTGTCTCTTGACAATGAACTGTAGAAGCACATGAATGGCCGGAGAAGACTCCTTGCTGCCTCTATCATTTCCATCCAGAATGCCAACTTTGTGTATCCATCATGTCAAAACTGTCTTTCCAGACTGTTATTGGATTCAAAGAGGTGAGTTCACTCTATAGTGTAGCCAACAATTCCAAAAGCTCTCCATAGCTTTGGCCAGAGGGTCTTTTCTATCATGGTGCCACAGTTGTGGAATTCTCCCTATAAAGAGGTGGTGGCTCTCTGTGTGAGGGAGGGAATTCTAAAGCTGTGGCGCTATGATGAACAAGGCCCTCTTCTGCATCACTACCAATGCATCACTACCAAAGGGGCTTCAGCCAATGGTATGGGCTGTCCCATTTGGGGGAGGGGGTTGTTCCATTACCCTGGCTCTAAGCCAGGTAGGGACTTTAAAGGCCAATACCAGCACCTTGAATTGCCAGACCTGGAAACAGCTTGGCACCCACTGCAGTTGGAAAAGCAGCCGCCTGACAGAGTAAAACCACATGGTCCCAGTCACCACTCACTTGGCTACATTTTATACTGACTTTAGTTTCCAGATGGTCTTCAAGGACAGCCCTGCATGAAACATGGTCAATAGGGAATTTGCAAGTTCAATTCCCATGAAGCTATCATATTGTGTACATGGGTTATTGCCCTGATACTGGAGATTAGGATAGTGGCCTTTCAGAATGACAACACCTCTGTCTGCTATCTGTGCAGTGTACACTGTCAGACTTGCACCTATTGTAGCTACAACAGTGCTTTGTATCAACACAGCATCATAAACTTGGGCGAGTAGGGTTGCCCTGATCCCCTTGCCTGTTGATTTTGATCCCGTCCTCAAAGGTTATGACAAGTGTTTGTTTTAATTTTGATGTGACCTGCCTTGGGTGTTTTTATTTCAAAAGTTGAAAGGTTGGAAATGAATAGTTTTAACAATAAAAAAATAAACCGTATAAGGAGCAGCAGATAACATAATCTCTAAAAACAGCAGGAGAGGGAGGAGACAGAACAAAGTCTTCTGCCGATCAGATCAACGGTCTGCTGAAATAAATATCATTAACCTCTAACCTCCTCTGTGTGTCCTGAGTTGATCCAAATCTCCCATGTTTTTATACCCCCCTCCCCCCTCCCAAAAAAATTTGGCTCCCTCTTTCCTTTCTGATTTTGACATTTGTTAATTTTTCTAAGGTAGTAATCATAAACAGATTGGAAGTAATCTCGTGGAATTTATTGAAACTTGCCTCTTAGTAGACATCAATATTAAGTCAAGAATATTTTAATTCAAGACAAGAATTCACAAAGTTGACATAAGAACATAAGAACAGCCCCGCTGGATAAGGCCATAGGCCCATCTAGCTTCCTGTATCTCACAGTGGTCCACCAGATGCCTCAGGGAGCACACAAGACAACAAGAAACTTGCACCGTGTAGAAGATGGCCTCATAGTAGTTACCAGCAAGAGTTTCTTGCTAAATTTGTTACTAGCAGCTAAATTTGGTTGTTTCTAGCAACAAGACCACACAATCTGCCCTGAGTAGTGAATGTGACTAGCTGGGAACTAGCCATCGTGTTGAAAGTGGCAATGCCAGTTCAGAAAAACTCAAAACAGAAACATAGGAAAATACATGAAGAAATGCTTGCCTGTCTCAAAGGGGTTCCCAATTTATAAAAGCTATAGCAGGCCCTCCAGTAAATAGCTATAGGAAAAACCGCTATGCTGGAATGAATATTCACTTAAAGAATTTATACTCCGTTTTTCTACCATACTCAAGGACACACAAAGCAGCTTACAAAATAAAACACCAATACAGCTGTAAATACTAAAATATTAACATAAAACACAATTAAAATAATAAAACACAACAGATTCCAATGGATCACAATTAAAATTACATTTCTTTAAAAAGTGCCAGCTCCTGATATCAGCATTCAAAAGCTTCCCTAAATAAAAAAGTCATAAGACCCTGCCAAAAAGACTCCAAAGACGGAGCTATTCTTATTTCCAGGGGGAGAGAATTCCACAAATGTGGCGCCACCACCAGGAAAGCCCTATCTCTTGTTACCATCCCCATCACCTCTGCTGGTGGCAGCATAGTCAGAAGGAAATAGAGATGGCTTCTCTCCCCATGCTAAATTTAAGAGAACCATTACCTGGAAGGTACCTCTTCACCCAGTTAGCAGGGATAGATGTGCCTAGGATGGTACCATAAGAGCTCCAAGCTGAAAGATTTGATAAGGGGCTTTCCTACTAGATCAGAAAGTGTGACAGTGGTGAAGAAGGCTAATTCCATGCTTGGGATCATTAGAAAAGGTACTGAGAATAAAACGGCTAATATTGTACTAATCGACCATTGTACAAATCAATGATAAGGCCACACTTGGAGTATTACGTCCAGGCCTGTTCAACCCATGTCAAAAAGGATATAGTGGAAATGGAAAAGGTGCAGAAGAGAGCAACCAAAATGATTACTATGCTGAGGCACTTCCTTTATGAGGAAAAGCTACAGCATTTGGGGCTCTTCAGTCTAGAAAAGAGGCGTCTGAGGAGGGACATGATTGAGGCATACAAAATTATGCAGGGAATGGATAGAGTGGATAGGAGGGTGTTCTTTTCCCTCTCGCACAACACCAGAACCAGGGGACATCTACTAAAATAGAGTGTTGGAAGAGTTAGGACAGACAAAAGAAAATATTTCTTTACCCAGAGTGTAATTAGTCTGTGGAACTCCTTGCCACAGGATGTGGTGATGGCATCGGCCTAGATACCTTTATAAGGGTATTGGACAAATTTCCGGAGGAAAGGTCCATCACATGATGGGTATGTGCAACTTCCTAACTTTAGAATTAGGCTACCTCAGAATAGAAGGGCACCAGAATGCAGGTCTCTTGTTATCTTGAGTGCTCCCTGAGGCATCTGGCGGGCCACTGTGAGATAGAGGAAGCTGGACTAGATGGGCCTTTGGCTTGATCCAGCAGGGCTCCTCTTATGTTCAGAATGCATTTCCAGTATGCGCAGACATCCAGATCACTTCCTCTCCTTGCCTTTCAACAGGTATAGTTGCCTGAGGTGTGGTCATTCGGGTGATGCCAAAGATACGAACTATAGATATCGACTCTCCCTCGAAGTCACGGATGCTCATGATGTGTTTGAGGTTACTGTGTTTGGAAGCTGTTTAGATGCTTACTTTGGAGTCACAGCAAAGGGTCTGCAAAGGTAAAGCTTGCAACATCTTTTGTTCTGTTGAAATGCGTGGGCCAGCTTTCCCCCCCCCCCCCACAAACCAATCTGTATGCAAATTTAATTATATCTCTAAAACATTTGCAGCTCATTTTGCTGCTTGGATACCAAGCTGGTATGTATTAATAGGGGCAATTAAATCTGTACCACTGTAAACTGTGTGGACCTTCAACAAGGACTGTATATTTCTGTGGAAGAGAGTACTGGGCTTGGATCGGGGAACCTGGTTCTAGTATCTGTTGAATTTGGGGCTCACTAGGTGAGCATGAAAATTGTCTTCCATCTTTCACTGTCTGCTTTTTAAAAAAATAGCTGATGATACTCCATAACTTCAAGATTCTGCATTTAATTAAGTCCAAATTCTTTGCCAAGAAAATATGTTAACAAGTAACAAATACAATGCTGTTTGTGTGTCCAGTTCCCCCCACGTAATGTTATTCAGTTGTATGATACAATTCTGAACATGCGCAATTTGGAAAATTTTGGTGCAGAAAACTGAATAGGCTGGTATTGGAGAATTCTGAGTGTGTGACCTGAGGCCATGAGAGAGTACTGGATACATGTGGCAGCCACCAAGTATATTTTGCTGGTTTGTGTCAAATGTTGCCAAAATGATGAGGACTAGGAACCTGATTTTTTTTTTTTAAAGAGAGAGAGAGAAAGCTGAGATTCTGGCTGGCTGGTCTATGATGGCCTGCCCAGATAGTGGTCTTGAAGGCATAAGACCTGTTTCTATAGCTGAAGCTCAGCAGATATGGCTCTGTTTGTTGTCTATATCAGTGGTCGCTGAACTCGCGACTACTGTGTGCAGCAAAACTGGTCCCCATTTGGACCGGAGCTTACTGTTCCACCGTGGCACCGTGTGTAGTCCATGTAGATTGGGGCACAGGGACACTCTGGGCAATTGCATCTGTTGCCTGGTGTCCTGGAAGCCTGTACAACAGCACATCTGGACAACAGACATGACTGCCCCAGAGCATCCCTGTACCCTGATCTACATGGACTACATGTGGTGCTGCACCAGAACGGTAAACTATGCTCACAGGGTAGAAGGCTTTCCCCAAACCCCAGATCTGGCCCCTGGACCAGGGTTTGGAAAGCCCTGGTCTACATGCAAGACAACCTCAAAAGCACTTACAAGCTGCTCTGAGCTCCTCAGAGGAAGAACCGGGTGTAATTGAATCAAATAATAACAAAAAGCCTTCAGCCAACGAAATGGCTAGTTAGTTCAAATCAGTTTATATGAAATTCAATATGCACGTTCTACTTTCTTGCTTGCAGTGCCCTGCAAGATCCAGGGCTGCCAGGATAGTAACTGCAGTGGCTGGCAGAATTCTAGGCAACTCAGAAAGATGCTTTCCTGATCTAGACGTGGCAACTCTTTGCTCTTCAGTTCACACTTCTCAGATTTGAACATAAGAAGCCACATCTTATGCAGAGTCAGATTGTTGGTGTCTCTGACTCACTTCTTCAAGGTCTGAAGTGGAGACTGTCCCAGCTCTGCTATGCAAGATCCATTTTGGCCTGAAGGTGCTGGAATTGTCCTGAATGCATGCATAACTGCTCAGAGAACTCTGATTGCAGTGCAGTCTGCAGATTTAATGAATAAATATGCTGTACCATTGAGTTGTGGGCCCTTCTTTCTTGGCCCTTCCCTCTGACCTTTTCTCAGACTCCTGTATCTCTTTCCCCTGCTTGCTTTCCCCCTTCCTCCCACTCTCCTGCATCTGGGTATTCTGCTCCTTAGTTTCCCTGTCTACTGGCATAGAGATGGGCAAGCAAGCTGCCTCTCGTCTCAAAAGTGACCAGGGCTTTTTGAGCATTTCACTCAAACCCTCAAGAAGCTCCAGTGGCTGCTGCTACCCCCTCTTCTTCTTCAAGACAAAAAAATGATCTTGGAGAAGGGGTTGCTTGGTGGAGGAGTCATATTGCTGCCACCACCTGCTAATTCATCCCTCTTCCCCAAGGTGAGGATTTTTGCTCAAGGTGAAGTGGCAGCCATTGGGTCTTTTCAGACAGAATTGAGGTGAGGGGACTGCAGAAGGTGGGCTGCATCCAGCTTAGATTTGCAAGCATTTGAGCAGATATGTTCTCATAATCAGGCACTCGTGATCTGAATGCTTGCACCATCCCTATTACAGTGCTACCTCCCAGATCTTCACCTTCATCAAAGGCCACTACTTCCACAGGGCCCAGATGACACTTCCGTCCCAGCTGTACTATGACAGCCTTGTTCCCTGATTCGTTGGACAAGTCCTTGCCATTGCATCAGCTCGGCCAATCAACATCCAAGTTTTCACCGCTGCAAGCCCAATGCAATAAAAAGAACCTCCTGATGTGATGTCATGTACAGTCCTGTATGGCAGAATCATCAAAGACCTATCATTCTAGTTATAACAACTTGTCCTGCAAAGATCAGTGCATTTTTAAAGCACCTCACGGATTTCAAATGGATCTGTTGGCAACCTTCAGTCTCGAAAGACTATGGTATCGCGCTCTGAATGGTGGTTCTGGGACAGCGTCTAGTGTGGCTGAAAAGGCCAATTCGGGAGTGACAATCCCTTCCACACTGGGAGCAAGTGCAGTCTGTCCCTGGTCTGTCTCCCTGGCTACGGGCCTTCCTTCTTTGCCTCTTTGCCTCAGTCTGTTGGGCAAGTGTTTCTTCAAATGAATATCAAAATGAGAGCAGAGGTGGGGTGGCTGGAAGTGAGGGAGGGCATCCTTTGCCTTAACATGCATTGTAAGCCTGGAAAACGGAATTCACATCCTTTACTGTGATGTCTGGGTTTGCAGGAGACACTGAAGTCTGAGTAAGATGAATGTCTAGCTTTGTGGCATGTGGAACAAATGACTGCAAGGCACACTTTCAACTTGAGAATATATTTACAACATGAAATGACATCCTAGCTGCTGCAATACCAGCCAGCGCATTTGCTGATTCTGTTTTGTCTTTACTCATTCCAGTTTGTCATAAATTTTTCATGTCTCTTTACTTTCTGAGCCCTGTGAGACTGGGAATCCTGATTAAAAATGTTTTTGCTATATAAACTGCTTCGTGAACTTTTTTTGTTGAAAAGCAGTATTTGATTGATTTTTTTTTAATAGCAGCAACATGTCTGCCTGACCTTCACTACACATCTTTGATTGCTGCTCCACCCCTCTCAATTCATTTTTGGCACTGTTCTTATTCAAGGTACATCGAGGAACTGAACCAAGAAGCAGGAGAACCAGACAGGGCTGCGTCTTCAGGTGTAGTAGCCGAAGCAGTTGAAACTTGTTTCATCGGAAAGAAATTTGTCTTTGGAGTTAAGGTAATGTGTCACCTTGATGAGTTGGTTTTTAAAGAATGCAGAACCCAAGCAAGGCAAAAGAGTATTCTACTCTTGTTCATGGGCGTTCATGTTTTTGTGCCATGTACCTGTCCAGTCCCATTGCCAATTAATGTAAGCAGATTGATAAAGAGTGCTGGATAACTGTAAAGGTTGTATGATCTGGATCCAATTGCAAACTCCTAACTGTTTGATGTCTCAAAAGCTGCCCAGCACTGTCGGTTCATAAATGCTCGTAGATAAATGCTCAGTGCTCCATAACTGGGCATCGTTCAGACATGATGCCTTGGTTTAGGGGTGGAAGTGGCAGGGAACTTGGGTCTGATTTCACTGTACATTAACATAAGAACATAAGAACAGCCCCACTGGATCAGGCCATAGGCCCATCTAGTCCAGCTTCCTGTATCTCACAGCGGCCCACCAAATGCCCCAGGGAGCACACCAGATAACAAGAGACCTCATCCTGGTGCCCTCCCTTGCATCTGGCATTCTGATATAACCCATTTCTAAAATCAGGAGGTTGTGCATACACATCATGGCTTGTACCCCATAATGGATTTTTCCTCCAGAAACTTGTCCAATCCCCTTTTAAAGGCGTCTAGGCTAGACGCCAGCACCACATCCTGTGGCAAGGAGTTCCACAGACCGACCACACACTGAGTAAAGAAATATTTTCTTTTGTCTGTCCTAACCCGCCCAACACTCAATTTTAGTGGATGTCCCCTGGTTCTGGTATTATGTGAGAGTGTAAAGAGCATCTCCCTATCCACTCTGTCCATCCCCTGCATAATTTTGTATGTCTCAATCATGTCCCCCCTCAGGCGTCTCTTTTCTAGGCTGAAGAGGCCCAAACGCTGTAGCCTTTCCTCATAAGGAAGGTGCCCCAGCCCTGTAATCATCTTAGTCGCTCTCTTTTGCACCTTTTCCATTTCCACTATGTCTTTTTTGAGATGCGGCGACCAGAACTGGACACAATACTCCAGGTGTGGCCTTACCATAGATTTGTACAATGGCATTATAATACTAGCCGTTTTGTTCTCAATACCCTTCCTAATGATCCCAAGCATAGAATTGGCCTTCTTCACTGCTGCCGCACATTGGGTCGATACTTTCATCGACCTGTCCACCACCACCCTAAGATCTCTCTCCTGATCTATCACAGACAGCTCAGAACCCATCAGCCTATATCTAAAGTTTTGATTTTTTTGCCCCAATGTGCATGACTTTACACTTACTGACATTGAAGCGCATCTGCCATTTTGCTGCCCATTCTGCCAGTCTGGAGAGATCCTTCTGGAGCTCCTCACAATCACTTCTGGTCTTCACCACTCGGAAAAGTTTGGTGTCGTCTGCAAACTTAGTCACTTCACTGCTCAATCCTGTCTCCAGGTCATTTATGAAGAGGTTGAAAAGCACCGGTCCCAGGACAGATCCTTGGGGCACACCGCTTTTCACCTCTCTCCATTGTGAAAATTGCCCATTGACACCCACTCTCTGCTTCCTGGCCTCCAACCAGTTCTCAATCCATGAGAGGACCTGTCCTCTAATTCCCTGACTGTGGAGTTTTTTCAGTAGCCTTTGGTGAGGGACCGTGTCAAACGCCTTCCGAAAGTCCAGATATATAATGTCCACGGGTTCTCCCACATCCACATGCCTGTTGACCTTCTCAAAGAATTCTATAAGGTTCGTGAGGCAAGACTTACCCTTACAGAAGCCATGCTGACTCTCCCTCAGCAAGGCCTGTTTGTCTATGTGTTTTGAGATCCTATCTTTGATGAGGCATTCCACCATCTTACCCGGTATGGATGTTAGGCTGACTGGCCTATAGTTTCCCGGGTCCCCCCTCTTTCCCTTTTTAAAAATAGGCGTGACATTTGCTATCCTCCAATCTTCTGGCACCGTGGCCGTTTTGAGGGACAAGTTGCATACCTTAGTCAAGAGATCTGCAACTTCATTCTTCAATTCCTTAATAACTCTTGGGTGGATGCCATCAGGGCCCGGTGACTTATTGATCTTTAATTTATCAATGAGGTCTGAAACATCTTCTCTTTTAACCTCTATCTGACTTAACTCCTCGGTCAGGAGGGGCCGTTCGGGCAGCGGTATCTGCCCGAGGTCTTCTGCCGTGAAGACAGATGCAAAGAACTCATTTAATTTCTCTGCCATCTCTAAGTCTCCTTTTATCTCCCCTTTCCCTCCCTCACCATCCAGAGGGCCAACCGCTTCTCTGGCGGGTTTCCTGCTTCTAACATATTTGAAGAAACTTTTATTATTCCCCTTAATGTTGCTGACCATGCGTTCCTCATAGTCTCACTTGGCCTCCCGTATCACCTTCTTACATTTCTTTTGCCACAGTTTATGTTCCTTTTTACTCTCCTCATTAGGGCAAGACTTCCATTTACGGAAGGAAGCTTCCTTGCCCTTCACAGCCTCTCTAACTTGGCTAGTTAGCCATGCGGGCACCCTCCTGGATTTAGTGGAACCCTTCTTTCTTTGCAGTATACACCTCTGCTGGGCCTCTATTACTGTTGTTTTAAGCAGCCTCCATGCACTCTGGAGAGATTGGACTCTTTTTACCCTCCCTTTCAACCTCCTTCTAACCAGCCTCCTCATTTGAGGGAAGTCCGCCCGTCGGAAGTCAAGGGTTTTTGTTAGAGATTTGCCTGGTATTCTTCCCCCAACGTGCACGTCAAAACGGATCGCAGCATGATCACTGTTCCCCAATGGCTCAGTAACGTTTACATCTCTAACCAGGTCCTGCGTACCGCACAATGTTAAATCCAGAGTCACCTGTCCTCTGGTGGGCTCCGTGACTAGCTGCTCTAAGCCACAGTCATTTAGTACATCAAGAAATCCGGTTTCCTTATCGTGACCAGAACACAAATTGACCCAGTCAATATGAGGATAATTGAAGTCCCCCATGATTACAACCCTGTCCCTCCTTGTCACCTCCCTGATCTGTTTCCTCATTTCAAGGTCCCCATCCAATTTCTGGTCTGGAGGACGATAGCACGCCCCCAGTATTACATCGCTGCACAAGCCTGGTAATTTAACCCACAGAGATTCTACGGTGGAGTCAGACCCACCTTCAATCTCTACTTTGCTGGATTCTATCCCTTCCTTATCATAAAGGGCCACCCCACCTCCAACACGCCCCTGCCTGTCCCTCCTGTAGAGTTTATAACTCGGGATTGCGGTATCACACTGATTCTCCGCATTCCACCAGGTTTCCGTTATGCCCACTATGTAAATGTTTTCCCTTGTCACCAGACATTCCAGTTCTCCCACCTTTGCTCATAGACTTCAAGCTAGATTACATTTAACCATTTTGCTACATTCTTACATTAATCTAGCAACATTCTTTGCTACAATCTTTGCTACATTCTTACATTAATCTAGCAATCTTACATTTTGCTAGATTACATTTAACCTTGTAATCAGGGTTAAGGAAAACAATGATGACCAGCACTTACTGTGGTTCAGGATATCTACCCTTGACTATAATTCTGAATGAGAAGGGCAGGGGGAGCAGAGCCTGGTGCTTATAGACAAACTCATTTCAGGAACCTTTACCTTAGGAGTTTCAAGCCAGAACATACCGGCAGTTACTGCAAGAGTGTCTTTAATGTCTTAGTCTGCAAGGTATGAAAAAATGGTTCGCCTGCAGCATTCTGGCTCTCCCAGGTAACAGCTACAAAACCTCCAGTTCCAGCTGCTAGATGTTAACTCATTTTTGCCGGCCCACAGGTGTACACATTTGGTCTCTGTTGCATATATGCAACATTGGGCAGAAATGGCTTAATGTTTTTATGTCCTTAATATGGTTTAACGGCTTAATGTGTGCCATAAACAACTCCTTGAAGTAGTTAACACTCTTCCTTCAATCAAAAGTAAGGAGAGGCAGAAAAATCAAATATTGGCACCTTTGATTAACCCCTCCTTTAGGTTGGTGGTTTCTACCCTGCCTTTCCATCTTCACTAAGGGACACTGGGGGCCTGCCAGTTTGCAGAGACCTCCTGTGAATGTGGGCATCTGACTCCAGACTTCTCTGGTGCGAGGAATTCTAATTAGCAACACCAATTCCGCTGGTGAGAATTCCAGGCTTCTCCTGCACAAGCTGTGTCCTTCTCCTCTTGCCACCCTGAAGGGGCAGCTTTCTAACATTGCTGTTTTCTGCTCCTCCTCCTTCACCTGAATTCCTAGTAAGTTTTACCCGTGGTAGTCTGTGTGGCTCTGACTGCAGCCCTACCCAGCCAGCTTGACTCTTCACTCAGGCTCACATGAACAGGATCCAATGCAATGTGGCACCTTTCCTTTGCCTGTAACAGTAAATATGCATCTTACTACATTTGTGGTGGATAATCTCTGAAACTGTCATGTTTCCCCAAACACAGCTTTTGCTAAGACTGTGTTACTGTCCTCATATGGGGATGGAGAGGAAGAGGACCATTGAGCCTCAGTTGTTCCCTGCAACAATCCTCCTTGTTTCCTTGCCATCTCCAAAGGACTCTGCTTCCAGAGTTCTTCAAAAAATTGAAATACCAGCTTCTGATTTGAAGCAGTTTGACTGGGGAGGCCCTTTAGCCCCTTTGTAGAGCACCTACTTTGCACACAGGAGGTCCCAACATAAACCCTGGGAATCTCCAGATAGGGGTCCTTCCCATCTTTTTTCAGGTTCTGCATAGCTGCAGGCGATACTGACTTTCTTGATGAAAAACTGACTTGATTTTGCATTTGTGATTGGTTTGGCTGATTCAGGGGCAGAGAAGAGCAATAACTATTCTATGTTATTTGGTTTGTTTTCTTGCAGGATTCCATCAAGTGCAATGACGCCAGCTCCTTGCAGAATGACTGCAAAGCTGACAGGCACCCCAGAGCTCTCACCGCCTGCCAGATGTTTGTACCAAACCCTCAGCTCGTGGGCTGCACAGTTATCCAATACCTCCAGCAGCACCAGAGTGCTCATCTCAGGCACAGTCCTGGAGGCCTTGGGCCCCCTGGTGGCCACTTCATACCGCTGGATCAACCAAGACTTGAACACAGCTTCTTGCAGGGCTCTGGCTGCTTGGGTGCAATTTCATCTGATTGCATAGATGGTCTTTCAAGTCTTTGGCCTCAGTCATTTGGACTGACTTCCTCATCCACTTCTGGGGGAACGCCCGAGGATCCTGTAGCTCCAAGTCCAAGCAGGACTGCCTGTAAGAAGCAAAAAGAGGAAGCTGGTTTGGTTTCTTCACACAGCCTATCAAGCCAGAGCTGCCAAAACCATGATCTGGCTGGATTCAACCAAAGTGTACAGCAAGATAAGAAATTACATTCCTTCTCTACTTGGTGTGAGAACTTCTCTGCAAGGAGTGAATCGGAGAGCCGGTCCGCTTTAAGAAGAAAAGGGTGTAGATCACTGGAAAGCCTCTTAGAATTAGAGGAGAAATTAGAGGAGAAAATTTTGCAAGCAGAACCTATCAGCAGACATAGCTGTGGTCCAGAAAAATCATGGAACTCTTTGCCTTTCCAGAAGCAAGGCAATTCTTTTGGTCCCCTTATTGTCTCCTCCAGTATTGGAGCTGTCAGGAACTCTCAAGAAGCCCCTTCGTTTGGGGATGAGATGCCATCTTCTGAAAGTCTAAGTGAATTCATTGCCAAACTTGAATGCAACAAAGCTGCAGAGTTACCACTAGAGGCTAAAGCCTGGGAATGTTGTCCCAGTCAGAGACCCAATGAATTCCATGGACACCCTCACCAGTCATCTCCCAAGCCAGACATTTTCCATGGCACTTTCTTGACTGGACAACCAGATGAGAAGTTGCAGAAGCTGGCTGAGAAGATAGAAGTGTGGAAAGAAGACTCTCTTCCTTGTCGGTTGAACCTGTCACTGCTCAGTGGCAACGAATCCCAACAAGAAGCCTTTCCCAGCTCTTTGCCTCTTACAAGAAAGGAGGGATGGAGGTGTCTCCCCAATGAGCATTCAGTCCCCTTCCCTTGGTCCTCTCCAGCTGGGATTCACCCTCATTCAAAGGGAAGTTGTTGGTCATCTACAGAAGGAGCTGACCAAGATGTCAGCAGTTCCAAGGATCTCCAGGCCTGTTCCTCCTTAAAGTCAATCAGTGATTGCTTAGAAATACCTTGTTTGCAAATCAAGAAAACCGTTCTCTTAAATTGTAAACATGATACCAGTTTAGGCATTCAGAGACAGATAAGAAGCACCTCAGTGTCACATGAAAAATCAAGTGAAATTCACGAGAGAGGTAGAAAGCCACTCCCAGAAGTGCAAGGACATGATTCCAGAGGGAGGAACACCAGCAGTTTGCTACAGGGAGATTCCGATTGCCCCCAGGGCAGTTATGATGCTTCAGTTGATCTCTTTGATTCTAGTGCCAGAGGGGTGGGAGTTGCTATAGGAACATTAGATGCAGTCCAAGCTTTCTCGGAACCGGAGGGTGTGTTAACTGAAAAACATCTAACACCTGAATTATTGCCAAGTGAGCTGGATGCTAGCTGGGACATTTCCTTGCCATCTCCTTCTGACCCAAAAACAAGCACTCCTGTTGCTAGTTCAGGAGCAGAGTCAGAAGTCAGCCTTGCAGGGACCTCAGATTTTGTGCCTTATTCCCAGACCACCCCCTTTGCCAAACCATGTCAACAGGTAAGGCTCTGCAGGGGAAGTGAATCCATTCTTAGTGAATTGCCACTGAATAAATTGTCCTGGATCAATGCCAGATGTAGAAGATCCAGGCCTGCCTTGCAAAAGCCCTTAAGAAGACAGCGTCTCAGTAAGTTCCTGGCATCCAGAAGAGTGAGCAATACATGCCGGACTCCTGGCGATGTGGAGGACCAGATGCCATTATTTACCAAAGGCAGTCCAGCCCAGCAGTTGTTTGAAAATGACAGTGAGGAATGGATTCCTCCCTCAGAGAGGAAAGGGGTACAGCAGCTTACTTCCCAGAACCAAAAAGTGTTTGGGTTGAGGAGGAGGAGAATCCTCTTAAGGAACTGTGCTGGTGACCAAATTGTGGCAAAGTCTCCTCTTTCAGAAAACGGGCCTGGATGTGAGACAATGTTCACTCCTACAAAACCGCCACCGATAGAGGCTCCACTTGGAACCAGTCCCATTCGTGAAGACACTGCCAGCCTTAGCCACCAAACAGGTGCACCTCCTGGCTTCTGGCTTCTGGTAGATGTTGACAGATTGAGCCCAGATTCTGCATCTCATTCTGTGCCCAACACAGCAAGTTGGTCCCCTGAATTGTTTGTGGATGACAGTCCCCCTCCCAACACAGAACCTCTATGATCAGATCTATACATCTGAATGTGAATTTTTGCTTTTGAAATATGACACTTTAAATCACATTTTGAGCCTTTGATATGTTTTTCAATAATTTATTTCTGATGTGACTGAGAGATAGGAAAGGACTACTTCTAGGAAAAAACCAAGAGAGCTCCACTTGCATTGTATTGTTGTTGTTCCTCTTGGTACTTCTTGACAATGAATTATGTTTACCTGCAGATCTCCTGAGCATTAAAGGACTTTCCTAGAAAATTTTGACTCCCCTTGTGGGCATTATTAATAGCAGATGCCACTTTGTTGTCCGATGTGCCCATCACTCATTGGACTGCTCTGAGAAGAGGTTGCTGCACACTCATATGCAAGACTGTGAGCCACTGGCGTCGCTAGGGGGGTGCGGGGGTTCGGGCCGCACCAGGTGATGTGCCAGGGGGTGATGCACCCTGGGGAGGACGTGCTAACATCGCGGCGTTAGGAGCTACCATGTCATGCCATACACCGTTAGATGCGGAATGGCCAGCGGAGTGCAGTGCTAAAACCAGAATTGAAATCGCTCCTTTCGTTCAAAAGTTATGGCCAAAAACCTGGAAGGAAAAAAATGCATGGAGCCCTATGGAAAGTGAAAGTGAGCTGTATCTCGCATTTACTCACGAGAAGGCGTACTTCCTATAGGCCTTCGGAAAGGGCAGGCTGAGAGGAATCCAACAACACTAGAATGGTCCCGATCCAATGAATGCAGCCCCCAAAAAACACCCGAGAAGCTCCCCCCTCCCAGTTGTGAGTCTGAGTCCAAAACAAAGCCACATGGCCACGTTTACTCGCTAGTAAGCGGACTTGCCTTAGTTGAGGCAAGCTGAGAGGACTAAAAAGGTCAGAATGGTCCTGATCCAATGAGTGCAGCCCCAAAAAACACTGGAGAAGGAAGTTCCTCCCTCCCAGCTGCCTTCCTCCCAGTCTATGGAGCCCTATGGAAAGCAAAGCAGTCTCACAGTCATGTTTACTCGCGAGCAGGCAGACGTGCCTTGGCTGGTGGTCAGGCCAGGCAAAGGGGAATGTGAGGACACCAGAAGGGTCCTGATCCGATGGAGCTGGAGTGCAACAGAAGGCAGCCTCCCCCCCAAAAAAGAACAAAAAAGAGGCTTGAATGGTAAGGGGAAAGTTTTCTATTTTGCACTTGAAAAGCCAGGTGGGTCTTTATTCTGATGTGCCTGAAATAGAAGAACTTTAAACTGGGCACTGGAAGGGCTGAAGAGCTCACTGATTCTTTTTGGGGGGTTGTTATTGCAGGCAGACTATAGAGTAAGCTCCATTGACCACTATGGGACCTACTTCTGAGTAGACATGCCAAGGTTTGGGCTTACAGGCTGCAATCCTACCCACACTTTCCTGAGAGTAAGCCCCATTGACCACAATAGGACTTACTTCAGAGTTGATTCACTTGGCGGAACAAGACTGGCTCCCCCTTATTTAATTATTTTATTTTAATTTAATTATAATTATTTATTTTAATTGCTTGATGATGTCACTTCTGGCCATGACATCACTTCCAATGGGTCCTGGACAGATTGTCATTCTAAAAAGTGGGTCCCAGTGCTAAAAGTTTGAGAACTGCTGCAATAAGTTGTTAGTAAGTTGACACAGGTGTGTGTGTGTGAGACTCTACATGTTTTCAAAATCACTAAAATCAGAATTTGGAGGAATAAGACCATCATGTTATATATCCATCAATCAGTGGCGTAGCTAAGGGGGTGCAGGGGGTAGCAGTTGCACTGGGCATCAAGCTTTAGGGGCGCAACAAGTTGAGCTTGACACTAGTGACCAAAATTGTGAAAATCTTGGTATGTGCAAATAATACCATCATGTTATATATCATCGGAAAGGTAATTTCATGCAGAATGCAATGAAACAGACCACATTAGAATATCTCTATTCTATCAAAAGTTATGGCTAATTAACCAGAAAATGGAAACATAACTGCCTTTTTGGAACAAAAAGTAGATTTTCTTAACTCAAAACTGACCTATGAGACTGATTGTTCTGACTGTCAATGTTATTATGATACAGCATGAAACCAATAACTTTTAATGTACTTAATTAAATTTGATTTTGTTATGGTGGGGGAGCTACAAAACTTTCTTTGATCCCACGTAGTAGATGGATGCCTTTGCAATGGCTCTGACTGGGGGGAGGCAGCAGAGCAAGTGGGTGGTGAGCTGCTGGGGGGAGGAGGTAGATTCCTCCCAATGTTCACTTTTTAAAAAGCCCAGGTGTGACGTCACTTCCGGGGCAACATTTTGAGCTTGGCACCGGGCTACAAGATCATTAGCTACGCCACTGCAATCAGTGTGTAATTTCATGTAGAATGCAATGAAACAATCCACATTGAAATATGTGTTCTAAGAAAAGGTACAGCCAAAAAACCGTTGGGGGTGGGGCAATGGTACATCACCACGCCCACCTGGGGCGTTGCCACTCCCACTACATGGGGTGAAGCACAGGCCTCCCGCACCAGGTGACACGAATCCTAGTGACGCCACTGCTGTGAGCAAATATCACTCAAGAGTTCAGCACTGGTAGCCTTTAGTTGACAGTCAGATGGTGCATGCTACTCTCCCCTGGCAGGAGTGTGCCTGTTCAAAGGACTGGAGTGTAATTCCTTTCAAGAGGAGAGTTTTCTTGATGCAGACTGATCCTGATGCGTCGATTTCTGGGTGTGGTAGTGAGACCTGGTCTGCGCATGACTCTGAAGGAGGGTCCATCTTTCAAAGGAAGATGGGCAATTCTTTTTTGAATGCTTCCCTTCATCAATGAACTCCATGCTAATGGAACGCTAGCACATCAGGGAGAAAGCTTCTATCCTAGCTCTTTTCCAGCTGTGTTCTTGTTGCAGGGAGCTTGTAACATAGGCAAGCATTCAAAGTATGATCTCTCACAGTTCATCTGCCACCTCTTTCTTTTCTGCATTGAGACCCAAATCTGTGTTGCATAGAGTGTACTAGATAAATATATTTGTAGGACTGCAGCCTTAAAGTCTCATTCCAGGAAAACTAGCCCATATATCCCTGTGTTATATGCTCTTTCATTTTGATTGGTATCTGATCTTCCACCTCCAGGCAGTGAGCCTGGTAGTTAAACTTGTGTGCTGTACCTTGCACTTTTGTCTGGTTAGAGACCAGAGCATGGATGAAAGTCAAAAATGGATGAATGTCAAAGTACAGTATTGTTAATGTATGAATAATTATATAACAATTATAACGGATTCAATGCAGACAATATTAAAATAATTGATGTGCACTGAACATCTTCTGTTTAAAGACTGAATGAAAAAGAGTGTATTGTGTTGCAAGGTAGGCTTTTCTGTGCAAAGTGGGAGGAGAGCGAGCCCAGCAAAAAGCATTTCTGCTAATACATTGGGATGGATGGTGGCAGCTCTATTCTGCAAAGAGATTGTGCTCAGCCCTGGTGAGCAGCTGTGAAAAGCAACGTCTGAAATGTCTCGTCATTTAAAAAAAAGAAAAGAAAAGCACAAACCCCACAGACTGGAAGAATACATGGCTGATTGACTTGTCTGATGTGTATTAAAAATAAATGCCTTTACACGGTGCACAGCTTGCTTATAATCAATTTGTACAATGGCATTATAATATTAGCCGTTTTGTTCTCAATACCTTTTCTAATGATCCCAAGCATAGAATTGGCCTTCTTTACTGCCACCACACATTGGGTTGACACTTTCACAGAGCTGTCCACCACCACCCTAAGATCTCTCTCCTGTCACAGACAGCTCAGAACCCATTAGCCTATATGTGAAGTTTTGATTCTTTGCCCCCAATGTGCATGACTTTACACTTGCTTACATTGAAACACATCTGCCATTCTGCTGCCCAGTCTCCCAGTTTGGAAAGATCCTTCTGGAGCTCTTCACAATCTCTTCTGGTCTTCACCACTCGGAAAGGTTTGGTGTCATCCGCAAAGTCAGCATTGCATGACTTCCCTGCAATGTGTAGCTGCAGGGGTGTTCGGGACAAAGTCTTAGGCAAACCTTTGGCTCATGCAAGACAACAGTGTGGTCTACCAAACCTGACCAGTGCCCTGCATTTTATAGTTTGAGGCTGTAGCTTAATGGAAGTGCACCAACTTTGCATGTAGAAGGTACCGGTACCTGACAACATTTCCAGGTAGGGTTGGTAAGGATGCTTCTCTGAAATCTTGATGATTTGTCAGTCAGTGTTGACAATTCTAAGATAGATGCCCAGAAGTCTGGCTCTGTAAAAGGCCATTTCATGTGTTCGCATATATAACTCTTTGTGTGTTCTTCTCTCCTGTCATGGCTCCAATTCTTGTGTGGAAGCAGAGATCAACTTCTTCCCATAGCCTTCAGCGTTTAACAGATCTGCATTATGAATAATATCTTTTGAGAAGTACCGTATTTTTCGCTCCATAAGACGCACCTGACCATAAGACGCACCTAGTTTTTAGAGGAGGAAAACAAGGAAAAAAAATATTCTGAACCAAATAGTGTAATAAGATATTTAATAAACTATAACAGAATAACATTTGAACCATGTAAAGTGAACAGCAGTCAACAGTGGCATTAAGAACCATTATCACTGTCATTAACAAATGGAGAGACTTAAAGGTTTGAGTACTCTAGTTTTCTGGAAACCCCAAGAACTCATCATCGCTAGAGTCAGAATTTATGAAGCTCACAAAAGCAGGTGCACACAAATAGGGGATCACTTTATCTTTCTGCTACAATGATGTTCTGCCAAATTCCAATCCACTGGGCCTTGTGCCCGCTTAAGGCTGATCAGTCCCCCTTGTGCAACTCACCAGTGCAGCAAGCAAAAGTGAGTCCAGTTCCAGTCCACAGATGCCAAGTAAATCAGTCCCATCAATCAGAGTTGCCAAATCAGAGTCCAGAACCAATAAGCCAAATTACAGTCCAAGGTCAGTCAAATCCATCAGGGTATCCAAGTCCAGTCACAATCCACAGTCAGATTCCAAATTCAATAAACCCAGCCAGTCTCCTCTCCTACCTCCAACCTGCACTCCTTCAAAACCCTTTCTGCCTCAGGTACTCCTTATATCCCTGAGGGCCCTATTGCTTTCCAGTGGCTGCAGCTGTGCAGCACACTCTGCTGGAAGCCCAGGCCTTACCCTTAAATGGGCCAGTTCTTCCGTGATTCCAATACAAATGAATAAGTGGAAAGTCCAACCACAACTTGAATTCTCAAGACACAACAAACCTCTGGATTTATGGTGAGAACCGAGCCTTACCTGGGGCTTGTGCAATAAGCAAACACTGGCATTCTGAACAAGGAGACAGTTTTTTCTTTGTGATGGGGGGGGGGGGGGCTTACATTCAGATACTGGATGAGGTGAGTGAAAGCGCCCCTCCCCTGCTGTGTGAGTGTGTGGGGGGGGCAGAGCATCTATGTGTGTAAGAGAAGGGGGCAGCCTGTGTGTGTGAGAGAGGGGGGAAAGTGTTTGTGTTGCAGAGAAGTTGTGATGCTCCAGGCTTGGGGGGGGGGGGAAGAGAAGCTGTGATGCTCCAGGCTTGGGGGGGAAAGAGTCTGTGATGCTCTAGGCTTGGGGGGGGAAAGCAAGAGTCTGTGATGCGCCAGGCTGGGGGGGGAAGAGAGAAGCTGTGATGCTCCAGGCTGGGGGGGGGGGAAGAGAGAGGCTGTGATGCTCCAGGCTTTGGGGGGGAAGAGAGAGGCTTTCCTGGGAGTAAGCCCCCTGACTCTAATGGGACTTACTTCAGAGTAGGCATGCCCAGGATTGGACAGCGAGACTGCCACCCCACCCACGCTTTCCTGGGAGTGAGCCCCAGTGACTCTGAGACTTACTTCTGAGTAGCCTCTGACTGCCCAGGGAAGCAGAGCAGAGTGAGCAGGCAGGGCCAGGGCTAGGGCGGAGTTTTTTTTATTTTTTGCAGTATTCGCTCCATAAGACGCACACACTTTCCCCCCACTTTTTTTGGGGGGGGGAGTGCGTCTTATGGAGCGGAAAAATACGGTATATGCTTCCTTCCTCCTTGGGATACTGTATTCTAAAAACCTGAGCAAGGGGCAAATGGGATTTTTCTGCCATTTTGACTTGATCCAGTACTGTTCTCTCCCCTGCTGCAGGCAATGAATGGGCCATCATGAAATACTGTACCCTTAAGATTCCAAAATCTGCTGTTGCCCCACGTAAATGGCCAAAGGCCACCCTTGCTTATGGGTTAATACCTTGCTGGAGTTAATACCTTCATAAATACTTGATGCAAAAACTTTCTTGTAAGCTTCTGCTGAACTTTGTGGCATGCTTGTTTTTTTAGTTTTGTGTTTAGATGTGGATATGCTCCTTGCCCTGAAATTGGGGTGCTTGTAGAAGCACAAGTGTGTCTGAGGAAGAACCAGGGTGGCCTCTTGAACTTAAAATTGTGGGGATTTGCTTTAAGAGCCTTGCTGGACTGTGAAGCTGATTGGGTGACTCCAGGCCTGTCTTTACCTCCTGTCTTTACTTACCTGAGAAGGTAGTTGTGAAGCCAAAAATGAGGGTCCTGCCGTTAAGAAGGGAATGAACAACAAAACTATCATAGTCCATATTGCTGCTGCTATGACTGCACTAAGTGATTTGAGGCTAGTTACTCCCTCTTGGCCTGAGTCACCCTATCTGTAATATGGGTATAATACTGATTTACTTTACTGGGTAGATATTGTTAACCTAGCTGTGTGGTGTCCTCGTGACATAAGACCAGCCCCACCATGTGATGTCTGCCTGCTGAAAATTGTCAGCAGCTCTGCCAGCTAACAAGTGGTAGAGACCAGTGGTTCTCAAACTCAGAGTTTTCCTCCCTAAGTAAGACTTTGCAGGGGAGTGGCTAGGGCAGCAACATGATCCCCAGGACTGTGTCACTAACAGGGGTGAAAGGGGGCTATTTTTACTCACTGAGGGCTGCTGGCAGCTGCAAGAGTTGTGGGGAGCCCCAAGCAGCCCTTTACAGGGCTCCATGATGCTTAAAAAGTTGAGAAAAACCTGTTGCCAAGCACAAAGTGCTTAAAGGGACAGGGGAAGCTTTACACAAGCTGGTGAATCGCAACCCACCAATGTGAAAACCACTGGTATAGATGATTCTAACCTAGATGGATCGGTTCTATGAGGTGGGATAAAACCACTTATGTTCATCAGGAGTATCCATAGCCTGGTGACGGAGCATGTTTTTTGCAAGCATAAGATTCCAGGTTTAATATGGGGTAGCAAGTAATAGACAAGATCCCTGTTTGAAACCCTGGAGAGGTGCTGCCAGTTAGCATAGATCAATGCTGCTTGAACCCCAGCCCGGGGACCAGATCTGGGGTTTGGGCGTATCCACCTGCCCGGTGAGTGGACCTTTCCTGTGCAGCTGCTGTCCTGGGTAGAATTGTGGCACCCTGCCCAGTCACATCTGCTCAGATGTCTGGTTGCTTAGCGTTCCAGACATTGGGCATGAAGACACGACTGTCCAGATCTACCCAGAAGAGCAGCTATGTGGAGGCGGAACAGAAAGCTGTGGTTCAGCTGGGGACTGCATTTTTCAGACACAGCAGTCACAACTTTGGGCGCCCCAGCATCAGTGGACTGATGGTTCCTATTTCTGGTAGTGGAAGTCCTTCCTCACACAGTCACTTGAAGTGAAGGTCTGTCGAGGCAGAGAAGTGCAAAGAATATATGCACTAGAAATTTGAGAGTACTAGTTGTGGGGTTCTGTACTTCACTAGACAAAAAACTTCTGAAAAGGCATCTCTGTAAGGAAAGGAAAGCTTTTCACTGGTGTGGAAAAATCAGTAGCAGAAAATTAGTACAGAACCCATGAGTGGGAGACAAAGAGTCATTTGCACCCAGGCCCAGGGTCAAAAAGGAAGTCAAATTAGGGGCCCAGAAATTTCCTGGGATCTTACATGTTCCTCACCTGGACTTGCTGCCCACATGGGATACTGGGTGTACAGCTGCTGCCACCAAAAGCTGTATGTGCTGGACCAAAGAATGCATACAAAACACTCCTTAACAGTGTCAAATCTGGGAGGAAACCGACCTGCTACAGTAGCTCTTTGGCTTATAGATCTGCTTGCCATGAAGAAGTGTATAGGAGCTCAAGGATACAACTGTGGGACTACAGCTGCTGAAGTATATTTTGGTACACACAGGACACTTGCCATTCCAGTATCTGCAGGGCCCTGTGAGAATGGAGCACCTTGGCATGCATGGGGCCAGGGCTTCATCCTCTGTTGCCCATACCAGCTAAGCTGTGAAGGTGCACCCTCAAACCCACATCAGCACTCTATACATCTTGACAACAAAGATGAAAGCCTACCTGGAAAATTCTCTTGTAACGCCCACTTGAGAAGGCTTCTGTGATGTCACTTACACAGGCTGGGCCAGAAACCATTTACACAGCCGAATGGAACCTCCAGCTCCACCAACAGTCTACCTTAGAATACTGGCTGCTGAGGTTCAACTGCAGGGAAGAGCTCCATTCACAGCAGCATCTGCTGCTAAAGCTCATCAGCAAACGGAATGTGCACCTGGCAGTCAAAAAGTCTATTTCAGTCATTCCTCAGTGTGCAGCAATCTGGCCCCCTGCCACCTTCTTGCATTGCTCAGCCCTCCATTGGGCTCTAGAGCAAGGTGAGCAAGCCAGCGCTTTAAACCAAGCAAGAAATGTAATGCTCAATTGGAGCTATCCCAGCATGCTTTGCATTACCTGCTTTAATTAAAGAGCAACGGGGAGGGGGGGAGGGGGGGAGGGAGGCAGGGCGAGTCTGTTTGCTACCCCACCTCCCTCCCCCTTTAGTGCAAACAGCATCATTCACTTCAGGGCCCTGATTTTAGCAGAAGTTTCATGAGCTATAGTCTATTACTTCATCAGATGTGTGAAATGAAATCTTTCCTAGACAATCTCTCACCTGCACAGATACTGAGGGAAACTGAAAGCTAGCATGTCAATTCCATGTTCTTTTTTCTTTTCCCCCCTGACACCCATCTATATACTTGCCCATTTCCTGCATCCAGTGAAGCAGACTGTGGGCACAAACGCTTATGCCGAAATAAATGGGTTAGTGATCAAAAGGAGCCACAGGACTCGGTCATGTTTGCTGCTGCTCTGAACACGAAGTTGTTTCAAAATCAAGAGAAATGTACAGAGAGGACATTTTTTCCGTATCAGCTTTATTCTCAAAAAGGTTGAAACTTTTAGCAGCTTCGTTTTAATGCAAAAGGACTGCCTATCAGTAACTGGACACACACACTGGACACTCTGCCCCTCCCCCACCTGCTCAGTGCAAGCCCAATTGAAACACAAGGTAGATGCACAAGAGCACAATGCATAGGACGCTATACATTTTGCTTCTGCACATCCCTCTTTCCCCAGGGGCTGGTTCAGCTGGACCCTGGTGCACTGATGTTTGGGCTTCCCAGTATGCCACATCCCATTCTTTTCCGGAGCTATCCAGCTGATTAATACCAAGTACAGAATAACCAGCAAATTCGTACTAACATTACAATTCATTGTGGTTCTGCAGCAACCCTGCCAGTTCACCCTTCCCTTCCAGAGTAAGCACGTCAACACCAGTGCCTGAGAAACAATTGGTGCTGCGTTCCTCTTCAGCATCAAGAGCGTAAAACCCAGTATGTTTTTTGAGCATGGCACTAAAGCTGTAATGACAATGGAGATTCCGGACTGTTTGCAGCTTAGATACTTTGGATTACAGGAATGACCCAAGCCAACCGTTGCACACACATGCCCGTACACACACAAGCTCAGGAGAGCAGTGGGGGAAATTAGGGGGAAGGCCATCACAAGGCTGCAAGCAGCAACAGTAGAGGAGAAGGCTTTCTGGACACCCCTGTTCAGAACAGCTCCTCAAAGCCCCAGCTTGGAGAGATGATCAACAGCCTGAGTAAATAAATTCAGAGCATGCGCTGTTGGGTTCTTTCAAAGCTTATAAAACCTTCCAAAACTGCATTCATTTCCCAGCAAGAAATCCCTCCACAAATGGTTGCTACTCAAACCCCGTGGAAGAGCTGGTATTCAAAAGCATGCCCAAGTGTCAATCTTTTACACTGGCTGATGGGGTTGTTATTTAGAGCAGCTCTTAGCCAGACTGCTCTTAGCTGGGCCTTAATTCTATCTATAAGACCTTCCTTAGATGAGCTTGCGACATTTAAACTAACCAAGCTCTCCTATATGGTCTTTAGCACAGCAGACCACTTATGACACTCAAGCTTAAAATGGCTATGTGAATATACTGAATGATTCCATAAATCTCAGTCATCGATGTCACATTACTCCTATGAACAGATGACCCTGTGCGCTGTCGGTAACAGCAGATATTCAGCGTTCCAACAGGCTGTTTCTGAAGCTATTTCTATGAACTACTGAAATAATTAACCATTTTATTTTATTTTTAAACACACCTTTTATTCAGTCATTTTGGAGGGGAAAAAAGAGAAAGTGAGAATGGGACTTCCACAAAATGGCAGAACAGTAGGAAAAATACTGGTTTTAACTGGAAGTTGCACTGCACCTAGGGACATTTATTGAATTAGGGCAGGTTCACAGAGGATTCCTTATACTCCTCTTCAATAAACTAAAACGTCCTCCCACTTAGAGGACAAAATTTAAACCCACATAAAATGCACCCATTCAAAGACGAGCACATTGTATTTGCCTGTACCCACAGAAAGACCTTTTTAAAAAAATACAATCAGTGCTTCTTAGTGAACAATTTCTGTCGAAGTTCTGCACGGAACAGAGCGGGTAGCAACAGACTCCATCTAAAATTTACCCTCGGGAACAGATCGCTGCAGAGGCCAATCTCCATTACGGTTGGTTTCAATGTATTGGCAGGTCTATTTTTAAATTCCATGTCAATGAAAGTGCCTGAACAGGGAAGACGTTAACACTTATTTAAAAAATGAAACACACTCGCGCACGCAAACATTCACATATGTTGTTGAGTTGTGCCCTAAAACCCGATGCTTTGGGTCACAGTTTATATACAGGTATTTGCTTAGCCGGCAGCCCACAACAGCTTCCTAATGGTTAATGTGCATTTCAATTTTCTTATTTAAAAATCCAAAACATGTTGTGCAAGAGAGATCCTGCATTAGTCAACAGTTCCAAGAGAAGCCTTCCTAGTTGTTTCCAAAAAATACAATGATGGCCCGATGTCTGTCCTTGGATGCTCAGCACTCCGTTGCATCCTAACTGTCTCCAGATTACAAAGATGGAGGGAGAGGAGAAATGAAACCAGGTTATATTCTGCTACGCTGACCCCACATGTGAAGCAACCAGACTGCCATGCTTCCAAATCAGGAACCTGACAATATCCACCAGTCAGATTGGGTCAAGGCGGCAGGACTCGCCTCCCTCAAGACGGGCCTCGGCAAGAAGAAACAGCCATATGCTTTGGCGCCTCATCACCATCAGTTGAAATTACAGCAAGTCAAATAGCTGATACTTTTTCCTTCGCCAGGTAGTGGGGATTCCACATTGTTCACAAGCGTGTTCTGCTTTGCCTCGCTGATCAGCCGGCAAGCCAAGTCCAGGAAGAGCTTTTCCACGTTATCCGATTCTTTAGCGGAGGTCTCTAGATAATACATGTTTTGGGCTTCAGAAAATTCTTCTGCTCTTTGCTGAGAGACTTCTCTTTTGTCAGCTAAATCAATCTTATTCCCTGTGTGTATAAAGGGGGGAGAGATTAGTTTGGTCTGGAACCTCAACATAGCAGCAATTTTCACTGGAGTGCCATGGTGTTTGGGGTACAGCAGCTGCAAATGGATGAAGAAACTCTTCTGTGTTCTCTAGTTCTGTTTCTAGGGCACCTGCCTGTAGTAATGAACTGCTTGTTCCTCTTCCTCTGCTGGCTCTAAAAACAATTTGTTACTATAGACAGCTGCCCTAGAGGCAGTGCTGCAGAAGCCGGAAGAGTCTCCTGGAAGCCATAAGTGACATCAGAAGACCACAGAGGTCAGTGTGCTGTGACAAGAAAAATCATTGCCATACAGTGTACCATGTTGGGCTGGCTTACACATTCGTGCATTGGTGTGTGAGGACATCTCTCCATGGCAACTCTCCAAGCCTGGCTGCGACAGCCAGCATTACTTCCATGGCATGGTCCTCTCACAGGGTCCTGATTAACCGATAGTTTGAATTCTAAGAGACTTCACTCAAACAGAAAAGGAAACTGTTTAACCTCTGCTCACGACACGTGGAGATCCTTCCAACTGCACAGATAGTTTCTACAACATCTTGGAGACATCTGAGCAACTGTAGATGTGGAAACGGTCACATATGCTCCCAGTCAGGTTCTCAGTTTTGTTCCTGCCCCCCCCCACCCAGAAACTTGCACAACAGCAAGTTCAGAATGGTTGTAAACCTCTCGGGAAATCCCAAGCTTAGTGCTCAAGTTGTTTTTGCTTGGAAGCTGTTGGGCAAAAACTAAACAACAAAAACCCTGCTGGCTGCTGCTATCCATTGTTGCATGTCTCCAATTTTCTTTTCTCACCACCAGCAACTTCATATTGTTAGATGACAAGCACAGAACCAATGAAAAGCCGTTCTTCCAGGCCAGCTGCCCTCAATGAGCTTCTGGCCAGCAAAGATCTGGCTTTTTTTCTGCCATTGTAAAAATGGGTTTCCTTTGCAGTCTCCCTATCAGTCCACACTGGAAATACTCTATGTGGTTAAAAGGCCCCATTTAACAAAGCACACTAGAAATGACACCCAAGTATGAGGAGCGGCCATGCTGGCAGGATTAACTTCATTTCTAACCATATGCCAAGAAGAGCAAAAGAAGATCTAAGACCAGAAGAACCCTGCTGGATCTGACCAAAGAGGGCCATCTAGTCCAGCATCCTGCTTCCCTGGTGGCCAACCAGATGCCCCCAGAAAGACTACAAAGGACCACATGACAGCAAGTGGCTTGTATTGAGCGATGTACTGCCCTTGAACCTGGAAGTTCCATACAGCTCTCCAGGCCAATAGATGTTTCCTCCATGAACTTGTCAAGCCATGCACTCAAAGTCCACAGAGAAGGAACTATGGGAGGATGACACATACTGGGTCGCAGACCCATTTCTTATTTAACTAATCTGTTTAAAACAGAGTGCAGCTGAAATCCTATGCAGGTATTCTGAAGAGCAGAATAAACTTAGGGGGACAGAGTCTGAGAAAACAGGCACAGGATGTTGGAGGACTTTAACTGATTTTAGTCACCTTTCATTCGGGTATAAGCTCTTTTTTTTTTAAATTAATGTTGTAAGAAACGGCAACTTCCCCATGCTTATTTTCTCCTCTTGCTCCCCACCTCCATATTAAGAGTTCAGCAATATATTGCCTAGTCCATTTATTACTGGAGCAATCCCAGCAAGCATAGCAATTCACTTTAATTGAGCACTAATGGGCACTTTTAATATCTGCAAGATGAATGAATGAATGAATGAACAGAAGGGTTTTCTGTTGATTTTTTATACAAAAACTCACTGAGTTTTTTTTTTTCTCCCTTTAGGGGACAATTACAATTTCAATCATTGCATTAACGGCAAATTACTATTATTGGCTGGCACCGGAGAACCGCAAGGTTGACTTGATTCACGGATTATTTTTCTGGTGGCAGCCCCCCCTAAAGCCCCCCAATGGTTGGAGGTTCCATGCAGCAGAACTATATGTGGTGTAAGGGAATGAGGCTGGACAGCAAATCTCCCCATGCCCGCATAGAAACCCCATCCAATGCACATGGGTTTCTCTGCATCCAAATCACTGTTGGGGAGAGGATGACAACTGTGCATGTAAAGCCGTTTAGACTCGGATGGTTTCCAACATTTTTGTTCTGTGTGAGAACCCCCAGAGATGGTTGAATTTAGACCTGTGATTTGATGGGGATGAAAGGTAAGGAGCCTTAACTTTCTGGCCCAGCTTCAGTGTCTCTCTTTGAGCAAAGGCTGGGGCTCAGCAGTGAAAGCCTTCTGCCTGCATAAGATCCTGAGCTCAGTCAGCAGAATCTCCAATTCAAGGAACCCAGCAAGACTGGGAAAGCATTGCGCCACAGAGCCCAACAGCCAGGCTAGATGGACCACTAGTTTGCCTCCGTTAAGAGGCTTTTCATCAGGACCGTGCCCTATATTAAAACCAAATCAAATTTTGAGGCACAGAAAGTGAGTTCTGCAACCTGTATAAACCATGCAAAGGAGAAAAAACTTTGCAGTATTTCTCTTACAACCTTTTACTATTTGGGGTGGGTTCAATCTAGTCATCCTAGTCCTAGGAATATCACTCTATGCAAACATGTGTGGCACTATATAAAGAAAATCATCAATATCAGGGGGAGCTATGCAGAAACTCCACCTCCAACCATGGGTCACCCCTTCTAGCTACACCATTGCATAAGAGCTAGAAATTTAATTCTTTTCCATTTTAAACTGAAAATGAAAGCTGAGATTCTCGGGAAGCTGAATTCAGTGTTGATGACCACAGTCCGCATTTGCTCTGTGATCCTGAACAATCTTGGTATATGCACATTCCTTGATACATCCTCCTGTTTTCTAGGGCAAGGGGAGTTAAGGTTGGGGGGGGGGGTCATTTTGCCAGGCAACAGAAATGCATGACTATTAAAACTGTTGCCTCCAATTTTTTATTATGTGTTATTTTTGGCTTTTTATTTTGTCTGTTTTGATGGGTTGATTCAGTTCTTTAGTTTGATTATTAAAATAATATTTCTGTTAGCTGCCTCAATTTTGTTTTACAAAGAGTAAGTGGGGCATCCATTTTTTTTAAATAAATAAAATTACTTGGGAGGAAGATTGGTCTGGGATCCCAAATATCCCAGCAATAAACCTGCTTTTTGCAAAACAGGCAAGGATAAAAAAACGAAGAGCACAATCCTATACATTGTGATAAGTAAGAAGTTATTGTATCTAGTGGGGCTTATTTCCAGGAAAGCGTGTATAGGATTGCAGCCTAAATAACTAGCACACACCAGGCAATTTCAGAGAATTTTTTCCCCCATTTGCAATTTATGAATTTACAAGGAAAGAGTGTGAAGCCAAATTTGGCCAACTAACCCTTTTCCCCAGATGGCCTCTTCAGGCTGTCTAAAGAGTTCCTGGACTGCGTCCCACAGAAGCAATGATGCTGGGGTATCAGATTCTCAAAGCAAACGCACTGAAGCGCTAGAATTCCAAATGTTAACAGGCATCATCGTTGTGGCTTTAGTGGAACAGCAATCGTCAGCCAAAACGGCTGCATCTCAAGCAGAGAAGGGGACATTAAAAATACCTAAGCATCTGATGTTTGCTGAGGATATTCCTCCCTCTCCCCCACCAGTTCTGAGGGAAATATGGAAAAGGACTGGAATGGACAAGAAAATGTTTTCCTGTGAAAATAAAGTGAAGTTCCCTGAAAGATTTTTTTATTGTCTAATAACACATCATTTCATTTTGGTGCCTGTTCTGATCTACCCTTCTGTCGTGGGCATAGCTCTGGTCCCAAATGTCCTGATCCACACTGGGGCTCTGGAATTTCACCAGGATTTATTGCCATCTGCTGGACCGTGTCACTTCGGTCTGTGCAGTTAAGGGTTAGGATATGGCAGCATGGCTGGGGGGGGGGGTGGTGGCAGAGTGCCACAATGCGCCATGTAAGCAGCCCCTCCCACTCACCGCTGCAGCCATTCTGGGAAGTACAATTCAATGGAAAGGCTCCTGTCACAGGAAGAGAGGCCGCCTGTCTCTCCACTCTGCTTTCCTCAGTTACTGTTTCAGTCTTGTTTTCTGCCAATTTGCTATTAGGATCTCCCGTTGCCAAACAGGCCCCGATGACACTTACCCACGAGGACGGTGATGACCTTATTACTGGCATACTGCTCAATCTCCCTCAGCCACTCAGGCAGGCATCGGAATGACTCTTCGCAGGTTATGTCATAGGTCAGTATCAATGCATTTGCGCTGCGATAGTAACTCTGCGTAATGGACCGGAATCGTTCTTGTCCTGCTGTGTCCCAGATCTGCAGCTTTTTGTGTGCATAACAGGGAAGGGAGGAGAGAAAGCAAAGCAGGAGGGGAGGGGGGAATGATGGTATCAGTGCAAAATTCTTAACCGGTGTTAACGTTTCTGACCTGAGTACATCCCAAAAATGAATCCAAAACCAAACATGCAAAGCTGTGTCTACCAACTCAGACCACCGGTCCCACTAGTTCAGTAATGTCTGCTCCCACTGAAAGCAGCAATATCCAGGGGGTTCAGGGAAATAAGAACATAAGAAGAGCCCCGCAGGATCAGGTCAAAGGCCCATCTAGTCCAGCTTCCTGTATCTCACAGTGGCCCACCCAATGCCTCAGAGAGCAAACAAAACAATAAGGTAACAGGTGGTACCTCTGTAGCTGCAGGGAATTCATTCCCAGAACCCCATGGATACTGAAAATCGCGTATAATGAAATCCAGAGCATAACTCTGGTAGACTTTGGAGGCTTCAGGTTAGGCCAAATCTGGCTCAACACGGATTTGGAGAACCCATGTTGAGCCAGATACAAAATCTGTAGCTAAACAGGCTCCACCTGTACCTGCATCCTAGTGCCACTCCCTTGTACCTGACGTTCTGAGGTAACCTACTTCTAAAACCAGGAGGTTGCACGTACCCTTCACGGCTTGTAACCTGTGATGGAGTTTTCTTCTAGAAATCTTTCCAATCCCTTTTAAAGGCATCAAGGCCAGACACCATCACCACATCCTGTGGCAAGGAGTTCCATAGACTAATTACACGCTGGGTAAAGAAACCTTTTCTTTTGTCTATTCTACCTCTCCCAACACTCAATTTTAGTGAATGTCCCCTGGTTCTGGTGTTGTGAAAGGGAAAAGAACATCACTCTATTCACTCTACCCATCCCCTGCATAATTTAGGCTTTTCCCAGCACCTGTTGCCTGGTCCCTTGTAAACTGGAAAAGCTGAACACTTGCAAAGCATCTGCCTGAGGACTGAGCTATGGTCACTTCCTAATTCAAAGAGCGATGGCATGCACTTCTTTCATATGTATCCTGTTGAGCCCAATAACATCCAAAGAGCCTTGCTGGATCATATCAAATGGCCTCCTGTTTCAACAGTAGCCAACTAGATGCTTCAGGAAAGACAACAGTCCTGACCTGCATTCCTCCGCTATTTGGCATTCAAAGACATCCTGCCTCTGTGCATGAAGGATCCACACAGCTGTCACAGACCTGTACCTCATGGAAGTCATCCAAGCTAGCAGCCTTCACCACATCTTCAGAACTCCCTCCCATATGTTTTCCTACTTCGGTTTAAATTTATATCCCTCTATTTCCACCACACTGTGGTCCTCTCAGAAGTTCACAACAAGATGTGAACATTCTGAAGCCGTTCACTGCAATTCGGAATAGCGTGTTGTGTGACATGCTTCCTTTTGTCGGTCCTGAAACTCACACCAAACAATTTTAATGCATGAGCCAGGATGGTGTCGTGGTTTGGGGGTTGGACAGACCTGGAAAATCCAGTTTGAAATCCCTGCTCAACCGTGACGCTTCCTGGGTGACCTTGGGCCAGTCGCTCTCCCTCTCAGCATCATCTACCTCGCAGGGTTGTTGTGAGGACAAAAGGAGGGAAGGAACCATGGCCACCACCCTGAGCTCCTTGGAGGAAGTTTGGTATAAAAATGTGAAAAATAAATAAAGTTCTGCTCCTAGGAGAAAGGGAGCGGAAAAAAAATATTCTTCTCCTTCTCCCTCCACATTTCACAATGTTATAAACTGCTATTATGCCCCATGGTCTTCTTTGTGATTCTTCCTCCTTTCTGCATTTAGAGATCTACATTCCAGGCACGAAGTTGAGATGACACACCAGGTGACTCTCCTCAGAAGCAGCCAAGTCTGGAAATATGCATGTGATATTTATCATTTTCCCATCAGCGATGGGGAACGGCAGCCTTTCTGCTGCAGAATCCTAATGCCAGCATTACAGCACAAACTGGAAGCTCCATAAATGTCACACGCCCCAGAACCACAGCAGCCAAACTAGCAGAGCAAAGGCGGGCGACGGGGGGGGGGGGTGTGCTGGTGGAAGAAGGAATTAATCTGTAAAATTTTTCAGCTCCAGATAACAGCTCAAGAGCAGACATCTGTATTTGTGTTATTCTTCCGTACTTCGGCCTGATTTAAGGCTGCAATGGTTCATCCCTTAAAATGAACACATTAACCAACTTAAGCTATGCAATCTGCTAGCAAAGAATTACTTAGAAGTAAATACCTGATCTTTAATTTCAGGTTTGGAGGCCCTGCTCCAGGTGGGGCCACGGAGAGGGCCTTTTCAGTCTGTGGAGCTCTAGCCCCAGGCAGTTTCACTGGCATCTTTCAAGCACTCAGTCAACTCCTTTGTCATCTCTAAGGCTTTAAAAGTGAGATATTTGGATCTGTGCAGATTTTATCTGATCTTTTTTGATGCAACTTTTAGTAATTTTTTTGTGTGCGATTTTTACCCCCTGCCCTCTGCTGCCAATGTAATTCTTCCATCTGTGCATGTTGAGTCTTTTAATTAGGCAGTTGATGTTTTTATAAGCCACTGATTATTTTTAAAAAGAAAAGTGAGATATAAATAATAAATTAAAAAATCAATATAAAGTAAATGTACAATGGGAGCTTCTTCCTAGGTGGACAGGAACAGAATTGCGACCAAAACTGATTAATTGACTGGGGTCCTCTTTTAATCAGACATTAAAGGGGGGGGGGAAGAAAGACTATTTTGTTTCCAGTGTGAAAGTCTTTCCTTTCAAGAAAACGTTCTATTTTTACAATCTTACACGCCCGTCATGGGTTTGTGTGTGTATTTTTGTTGTTTGAAAGGCATCTGTGCTACGATTTTAATAGTATGTCACTATGTATGCTTACTCAGAAGCAAGCTCCATTTTATTCAGCGTGGCTTTAGGAAGTAAGCATAGGATTGCCAACTTTGGGCTGGGACACCAATAATTTCCATTAGGTTTGTTGCAGCTTTCAGAAGCAACAACATGAAAAATGAGAGCTGTTGAAGATCACAGTAGCTCCCAGCCCAGGGTCTGCTGCAGGGTTTTTGCCATTTTGCCACGTAAACCATTTTGTGAACTACTTTTTGTTAGTGGTATATCAATGCTAATAATAAACTGCCATTTCAATTTGATGCGTGGGACATGGTGTTCAGCAGCTCACTTCTGCAAGAGTCAAAGAGCCTGCTCTTTTTGCTCCTGGCACAAGGGACACAACAGATACTTTCCTTCCTCAAAAGCACACACTGCTTATGCAGTAAAGCCAAGGAGAGTCTGTAGTTGAGGGCAAGAGCACAGTTTCTGCTCTTTCCCTTCTGCCAAGAAGACTTCAACCTTTTCCTCGCCTCCTAAGATCACAAACTGCCCATTTCCTCCTTTGCATGTCAACAGATTCAGGGGTGGGACTGGACATCCCTGCTGATTTCCATATTCACATCTCAAATAAGCAAAGGTCAGGAACTCCAGTGACTCAAGGCAATTTGAGTTCACCCTGCTCTAGCAACCATCCACACTGCAGACTGGCTGATGTTCATTTATTTATTGAAAGAGTTATATCACAGCCTTAGTGGGGAGTGGGGTGTAGAAATTCAGTGTTTGCCAGAGGGCCCAGCTCCAGCCTTAGCTGATGAACTCCACAGGCTCAAACCACAGACAGAACTTCCATGGCAAACACTGGATCCCCAGTTTTGTGGTTGCCTGTAAGGACAAGGAGGGGGCAATTTGCACAAAAAGGGGCAGCACTTGGCCCTGCTCTTTTCCTCAGCAAGCGCATCCCAAGCTGTTTCCTCGCTTGACTGGAAAACCTGGTCTTGGCAAAGCTGGGGAAAAAGCAATGTGAGTCAAGGGAAGCAACTGGCAAGGAAAAAGTTGCAAGCAGGGGGAACGGGGTGCTTTCAGCAGAGCTTCCAAAGTGGGCAGGAAAGTAACAAGAGGGACCCACCCAGCCACCCACACAGTGCCAGGAATATGAAATGGAAGTCGACCACTGGCAAGTCGAGGACTGGCAAAGGAGATGTGAAAAATCAACCCCCAAAATGCCAGGCACTTCCTAGACTTGTTAAAGGTTTTGAACTTTTAGGGGAGAGTCATAGTTCAATGCTGAAGCAGCTGCTTTGGATGCTGAAGGCGCCAGGTTTAATCGCTAACACTTCCAAGTCAGTCTGGAGAAGATCCCTTTTGTTATCCATGGATTTATACACTGCTTTCTCACCATGCCTCAAGGCAGCAAACTATCTAAACCAGTGGTTCGCAAACTGTGGGTCGCAAAACGGACAAGCTGATAGCTGACAAGGAAAATGTACTGAATCCTCTGGAAACCGAAATGAAGCAGCACATGCATGTTTACTTGTGAGCAGGCAAACGTGCTTTGGTCTATTTCGAAGGGCAGGCCAAGGGGAACACAGTGCAACCAAAATAGTCCCAATCTGATGATCATGGAGCTCAAATGCTCTAGAAGTGAAACTTTTTTTAGGCTTGTAAAGCTAGGTGGGTCCCAACAGAACGTCGTCTGATCTCAGAAGCTAAGCAGGGTCAGGCCTGGTTAGTACTTGGATGGGAGACCGCCTGGGAATACCAGGTGCTGGAGGCTTATACCATAGTCCTTCGAGACTGAAGGTTGCCAACCATTTTAAAAAGTGAGCCCCAGAGCTAAAAGCACTGATTGAAACCACTGAAACGAATTTAAAATACATGTTGTATTCTTGGTCAAGGGTACTTCCTTTCAAGCCTGGAGACTCTGGTCAGCTGATAGTTGGAAGAAGCAGAGCTCTGTCTAGCAGTGAGGAGGACAGCAAGCCATCTGCAGTGCTCCTCCTCTGGCCAATGGCCTGAATCTTCCTCTTGCCCAAATGTTACTCCTGGGAGGCTGCAGGGGGCAACGTCCCAGCAGCCAGAGGGAGCTTCCCCTTCCATGGAGAGCCACTGTGAATCACTGTAGACAACATTGACCTAGAGGGACCAGTATAAGGCAGCTTCATACGTTCACAGATGCTCAGATCTGTCTTACATCACCTAGAATGCCAGTGAATTCAAGATGGATTCAAAGCAATCAAGCCAGGCCTTACCTTTACTTTTTCACCTTTTATCTCCACTGTCTTAATCATAAAGTCAACGCCAATGGTGGCTCCTTGTCCTGGGGGAAAGAGACCCTTGGAAAAGGGGAAAAAACAATTTTCAGGGAGCATTACTGGTGCAGGAAGCAGTCAAAATTTAATGTTCTACTCATTTATGCAAGAGCCCTTGAGCACTGCTCCATCTTCCTACTGTGAAAGTCTTGTGCATGAAGCCCGGAGAAAAAGCCCTAGAAATACAACTCATGTGAGAGACAAACAGGCACAGGCACAACATAAAACCTGTTTGAGCTTCAGCATGTTGTAGACCATCTTCAAGGATGAAGTACTGCCTGATTGATTTACAGGGATGTAAAAACTTTGTTCTTGAGTTAAGTTAGAAAGTTAAGAACAAAGATTACCACACTATGATAGTTAGCCTAGAGGTCTCTCACATACAAATAACATGTTACATCAGGATATGTCCTTCCCCTCCCCTTTTTGTTCACTATTGTCTGCATTGAACATAAGAACAGCCCCACTGGATCAGGCCATAGGCCCATCTAGTCCAGCTTCCTGTATCTCACAGCGGCCCACCAAATGCCCCAGGGAGCACACCAGATAACAAGAGACCTCATCCTGGTGCCCTCCCTTGCATCTGGCATTCTGACATAGCCCATTTCTAAAATCAGGAGGCTGCACATGCACATCATGGCTTGTAACCCGTAATGGATTTTTCCTCCAGAAACTTGCCCAATCCCCTTTTAAAGGCGTCCAGGCCAGACGCCATCATCACATCCTGTGGCAAGGAGTTCCACAGACCAACCACACGCTGAGTAAAGAAATATTTCCTTTTATCTGTTCTAACTCTCCCAACACTCAATTTTAGTGTATGTCCCCGGTTCTGGTGTTATGCGACAGTGTAAAGAGCATCCCTCTATCCACTCTGTCCATCCCCTGCATAATTTGTATGTCTCAATCGTGTCCCCCCTCAGGCACCTCTTTTCTGGGGTCCAATCATGGTGGGGTGGAGGGCCCACTGCTTTAACTCTTTCCCTTTGCCACAGGTACAAACTGAGGGTTCCGTCAGCTTCTATTTCCCCCAGGAGGGAAGCACTGGGACCAACATGAGGTTTCCTTCAACAGGAAATAGCAGCTGCAGGAACTCCAATGACATGAGAAGGGTCAAAGCTTCTCTCCCACCATGCCATGGTCCTGATCTGGACAGAATTCCTGTGCAGAAAATATTTAATTTTAAAAAACCCAAGTTACACAAGGACCAACCCACATGTTTTTTAACTGACTCTACATCAGTTCACATCTCCTGTGCTTCTTTTCTTCCTGTAAGACTGGAAGTGACTTTGTCTGGATTTTCTGCAAGTATTTTGTTTCAAAATCAAGGCAGCATTTAGTTTTCTTTAGCATAATGCAAAGAAGGTGCTCTTAGGATCCCTGCAAAAAGTCAGACCCAGATTTCTGTGGGCAAAAAGGCACCTTGACTGTTGGGAGTGTGGTCAATTGGTTGGTTTCACCTAACTGTGGATGGGATCTGCAGGGCCTCCTGCACACACCCCATGCGCCCCCTCTGGAGGAAAGGGAAGCTGGACTCCCCTGGTCTCCAGAGGGTCTTCTGCAGCCTGCAGAGGCTCAGTGAGGCTGCCTGCTGCTCCTGGTGACTCCTCCTGGCTTCCCCAGCCTCCCAATGCCTTATAACGCATTAAAAAGATCACTTTTTTTGGCCTTTTAGGCCATTCTGAGGCCCGCAACAGCCACGGGCGGTCATGCCCAGCCTCTACGGGTCTCAGAAAGTCTCTGGAGGCAAGAGGAGCCCAGCTCCATTCCAGAACGGAACCCCAATGGATACCAGGACACGAAGGTATTTTCCCTTTCCCCTTCCATAGCATGCAGCACAGCCCATTTTGGCGCAGCTGCATTCTATGGTGGGGAAAAGCATAGGACTGGGCCCTAAGTGGCACTGAATGGCTTGGTTCCAGAGCCTCAAAAGGAATGCCAGCTCATGCACTGAGATCTCAGAAGGGGCTCTGCCCTGCATCACACCTTTGGCTGAGGGCCGCTTGGCGATTATATCAAATGGGGCCTTTTCTACAGCAGCACCGAAGCTCCAGAATTCCCATCCTTGGGAGGTCCCACATCAAGCCCCCTTCCTCATTTCAGTAAATGGCAAGAACTATTCATTGCCACTGGGCATTTAAAAAAAAACAAAAAACAACTGAGTCTTCTTTCTCATGGTTTGTACTATTTAGGCTGGCTGTCCTTAAGTCCAACACCAATATTATTGTTGTTTACCTAGATTAATTTACTTGTGGGTTTTAATTATGTTGCCTTGTTATTGTGTATTCTTCACTGCCTGTATGATGCTTTGGGACACTTTGGCCCAAAAGCAGCATAACATTAAACATCACATCACAGTACATCCTCCAGCCCGATGAAAGCCAAGCATATTTGGAGCATCCTCCTAGGCAACAGACTGTGGATTTCATTCTTTACCCTCCTTCGTAGGATTCTTCCTCAGCTAAATGAGAGAAACCATTTCCCTCAAAGAATCAGATTTCATTGTTCTGTTCCACCCCCCAGCACTGGAAGACCAGAACGTTCAAATTCCAGCTGGCACTCAGAACAAGTCCAGCAGAGCAAGCACAGCCATTGCCTTGAAGTTCTCAGAGAGCAGTAGCCCAAATATTTCAATATCTTGCAAAAAAATGTGTGGCTTTTACCTCTCCCCATATAGAGAAGCCTAAATAAAATGGACACAACAAAAAAGATTTATGTTTCCTATGAAAAAGCACAAATCTTTTGAAACGTCAGCCAAAACCACTGACTCACAAAAGGGACTGAGCAGCTTTATGATGTTCTGTGAAATCTCATGTCGACGTAGTTGGGGCAGAACAAGCCTCAGCAGCCCACAATGGCTCCACAGCTCCCTCACACATGCTTTGGAGACATCTAGCTTGCTGACCACCAACAGAGACATCAGAAGGCTGAGGAGCAGCAAAAGCATTTGTAGATTTTTACAAGGTTCTTTGGGGGTGTGGGGGAGGTTGAGTTGTGGATTTGGCTCAATTCCAGCACCCATGGCAGCATGCCCACAGTCACAGAAAAGAGAAGGGGATCTGACACGTTCAAAGGCTGATTCTTTGAAAGCTTGGAATAGAGTGGAAAGAAGTGCTGACAATTCAAAACTGCCAAGGAACACTCAGGGTCTTACGTAATCTCTCTAGTCAAGCTTCCTTTCCATCCAGGAGCAAATTCAATACCACCTGTCCCTTTGAACCTCTTTTTACAATGAAAAGAGGAGGAGGAAACTGACTATCATTACAAGGCAGAGGGCTTAACAAGAGCAGCTCTAGACGTGGAGCAGACTCAGACAAATGGCCCAGGTGATGACGCCACCCACTGGTGTCTGTTCACGTCAAGGTGTTGATGCGCCAACTGGGAAGTGGTGATGGTGACAGCTTGTCACTGCCTTGTCCACCCCCATTCCAAAGAAACTTCAGGAGCTGGCAGATTGCACACTGGGCCATTTGGCAGTGCTTGCAAACAAACGGAAACCATTTGGTGGCCTGACATCTCCATGGAATGTCAAGGAGGAAAAAAAAAAGCACAGAACACCTGGCGATACAGCCTTCTTGGAATTTATCCCATTTCAGATTGCTGAGAAGAAAACTCCTATAAGAGCTGCTTGACATAAAAACTCCCCGTATTCAGAAAACTAGTGCATCAAGGAGGTGACTGATTCAAGCCCTACTGGCTGCCATGTTAGCTCTCCATAGTCTCCTTTGCGGGGGGGGGGGGGAAAGAGAGCAATTATTAGATTGTAAAGCTGCATTTGTGACATTTCCTGGAACGAGGTTAAAAAGGGGAGAAAATTTTGTTAGTGTAGAGCAGGGCTGTCCAAACTTTTTGGCAGGAGGGCCACATAATCTCTCTGACACTGTGTCAGGGGGCAGGAAAGAAAAGAATTTACATTTCAAATTTGAAAAAATTTACATAAATGAATATATTAGAGATGGAACTTATGTGAATGAATGAAGGTCTTGCAATAGCTCAAGGCCTATAAAAGGCCTTGCACAAAGCCAGGCCAGTCTTTCCTTCACTGCTGCTGCTGCATCACAGACATGAAACAAGCAGAGGAGGGAGTCCTCGTCCCACAGCTCATGCAAGAGGTCAAACAGTTGGCAGTCCAGCTGAGAGCAGTTGCATCAGGCCAGCGTGGGCTCCAGCAAGTCTCCAGAGGGCCAGAGGCTCATTGAAGACTGGGGTCTCCCTGAGGGCCAGATTCGGAGTCCTCGAGGGCCAAAAGTGGCCCCAGGGCCAGGGTTTGGGCACCCCTGGTGTAGAGAAATCTCTTTGTGACAGAAGCGCAATGGCCACACACACACACAAAATACAAAGTCTCAGCTATAAAATCACAACTCTAACTGAGAAAGCTGTGTTGATAATACACAATTCAGGCATGCCAAGCTTGTGAATGCAAGCTGGACCACCAGTAAGGAAGACATCAGACTGAGTGGGTCCTTTCTGTTATGCTTTCCAAAGCCTTGTGCAGCTCAAGTCAAATGAACAAGAGTCTCTCTGTTGATTCGATGACTCTGTGTAAACTGGCCCTTAGCATTCTGGTATAACATCCTGGGACTTTTCATTGCTGGAGGCCACTTATGCTTAAAAATGACAGCGTGGAGATGCCAGTTTTAATGAATTGCGTTGCTCCTCTAGAGACCACACTCTTGCAAAACTTTTGACTCTTTTGAAAATGTAGGAGACTGTAAAATTTGGCAGGGGAGGCAGTCCTAAGTCCTTGGGGGGCTTAGTTAGAACCCTTCCTCATATACACATCATATCCCTACCTCCTCCCAGACCCATTTCAATGTGGAGCCCTCTTCCAATTATATTGTTACGCATATGGACTTAAAGCACGGGCACTGCACTTTGTACAACTTTTTGTATGGGCCTTCTTTATCTCTGGGCTTGGCATCTGCAGATCTGAGCATCTGTGGATGCAGAGCCCACAGCCTCCAAGCCTCCCAGATGTGACTAGAAGTTATTTCATGCTGGCGACTTCCGTTTGTGTCCAGAGGTGCTTTGAAGCGTGGGGAGGCAGTCACCTCCAGGACGCAACTAGAAGGCTCCAGAGTCAACTGGAAGTGACTTCCAGTCATGTCTGAGAGGCCTTCTGAGGAGGCCTGAAGGCCGTGTGCAACCTCCAGAGGTCTGGGTGCAGAACCCAGGTAAGTTATTGTAGCTTCACGCCAGTTCTCACTCATGGATTTCATTATCCGCAGATTTCTGTATCTGCGGGAGTCCTGGAACGGTTCTCCCATGGATACTGAAGGCCCGCTGTATATAAGGACCATCAATATCAGGGTTTAAGAGCGGCACTGGCAGAAAGCCCACCTTACCTGAGTGAAGCGTCGGACTAAGCAAGTCTTTCCCACGCCGGCGTTCCCAATTAAAACTATTTTGAAGAGAAAGTCATAATCTTCCATACTCATTTACACAGCTGCAAGGAAAAGAGAGAGAGAAAGGAAGAAAAACAGAACTTCAGATAAATCAAGTAATCCAAAAGGGTTTTTGCCTGAAGAACTACAGCCCGTTGTTAAAAGAGCACCAGCTTGTCAAACCAACGCTCAAGAATCTACCAACATCACAGGACTGAAAGCAAACACTAAGGAGACGTGTCGGGAGACCCAGTGACCTATTTCATCACAGATGGACTCTGCTCCGCCAGCTATTCAGCACAAAGGTCATGTCAGCAGTGACACCTTTTTGCTAGAGCTGTTGAACAGCATGGAGAAATCCTTCAAGCACCTGTTAAGCTGCCTCCCACCACTTCAGACCATTGAAACCTCAAGAGTCCCATGTCGTCCTGCTGGCTGCAGACCTCCAAGTCCTAAAGCAGAGCTCTGAAACTTGGCAACCTTTTCACCAGAAACACCCGGGGTCAGGAAGCCTTTTGGAAAGCCATACGTACTCATTATAAGGATTTAAATTCCACCTCATCCAAATTAACATCAGGGTGGCTCACAAAATAATGGTAAAACCCTAACCATCTTTAACAGCCCAATTCTATCCTTCCCCCCCCCCACCCCAGCAGATGCAGCCACACCAAAAAGGCACATGCTCTATCCAGCGGTGGGGGGGGGGGAGCAGATTGGGAAGCTTGCAAGGGGAAAGGGCAATTATTTCCCCTTACCCCTCTGTAAGCTTCCTGCTCTCCACTAGGTCTCCTCAGATCTGTACCAGCTCTTATGCAGACAAAAGTCCAAGGAGAAGAAAAGGGCTCGCAGCCTTTCCTATGGGAGTGGATCTGGGATGTGCCATTGCTGCCTCATCAACCCCCTCCTGTTGTCTCCCTCCCCCCCCATTCCAACCTCCTCCATGCCCAGTTTCACCCTTCCGCACCCACCATCAGTGGTGGCTGCTCTGGATCCCCCACGGCATTTAATGCCTTCACAGCCTCTCCAGTAGTGCGACAGAAGCATGCAGCTTTTGCACACTTTCCTAAGGTTGTTTATGCCAGCCCTAAAGCAAACCCTACTGCCTGAATGTTAGTTCCGGTGGTGCGGAGTGGAGATAGGATTGGGCTGTAAACCTATCAAATGTTACAAGAATAAAATACAGCAGTGAAGACAACCAAAAATTGGGTCACGACCCACAGTTTGGAAACCACTGCTCTAACCAATGTTATGCAAATGCCCATGAGACCAGGATGGACTCAGCCTGGTGCTGGGGGAAAAAAAACAAAAATAAAACAGGAACACAGGTGCTAAGCATACATATCTATTTTAGGGTGCAATCCTAACCCACTTTCCAGCACTGACATAAGGGCAGGTTATACAGCAGCTCCGAGGTAAGGGAACAATTATTCCCTTACCTTAAGGAGGCCTCTGTGACTAGCCACCCAACTGCACAATGCGGCACATGCTCTATTGGAACAGCTGTGTTAGTGCAGGACGTTGGTTAGGATTTGGACCTTATTGATTTTACTATGTGAACCGCTTTGTGAACTACTCCTGTTGAAGAACGGTATATTAATAATGATAATGATAATAGTGATGTCTCAGGAGAGATTTCTAATGTTTGGGCACCATCTGCAGGGGGAGGATCTATGCTCAGGGATGGAACACACGCTTTGCAATCCAAAGGCTCCAGGTTTGATCCCTGGCATCTTCTGATAAAAGGTCCTTGGGAAGCAGAACCTAAGGTGCTGGAGAACTGCTGATAGTTTGGGCAGACAATACCAGGAGACTACTGCTCTGACTAGGTCTCACATAGTGTCATAGGTTCACAGTCCTGTATGTGAACCTTGAGGCAGCTGGTAGCCAAGCTCCAAGCATGTAGCAATGCTCTTTGACACCCAGCATGCTCACTTGGGGGAACAGACATAGTTGTGCCAATATAAATGCCTGCCACCACACCCGGTTTCGAGGGACATCAGTGATTAGAATGTGCCAACAACTTTGGCCTCATCTAGGCAGCCTCTTGCTGGCTGGTTCTTCTTGGCAATGGTGCTAAGTTATACAGACTGGCTTGTGTCGAGCCCCTCAGACTGCTTGAGGTATAAAACATTACAAAACCTCAGAGAACAGCTGCTGGATTTCGTTCAAGGATTCGTTTTCATTGTGCCCAAGCCACAGGGTGGTTTGGAATAATGCCTTTGGTTTTCCTCTTCTAAAGTCAGGAAGTGAACTCAAAAGTTCCTAACAACACAGTCCTGGAACCCCTAGCATGTATGCACTGCTGAAACAGAGACGCCTGCGTTGGCTCGGTCATGTCGTGAGAATGGATGATGGCCGGATCCCAAAGGATCTCCTCTATGGAGAACTCGTGCAAGGAAAGCGCCCTACAGGTAGACCACAGCTGCGATACAAGGACATCTGCAAGAGGGATCTGAAGGCCTTAGGGATGGACCTCAACAAGTGGGAAACCCTGGCCTCTGAGCAGTCCGCTTGGAGGCAGGCTGTGCAGCTTGGCCTTTCCCAGTTTGAAGAGACACTTGGCCAACAGTCTGAGGCAAAGAGGCAAAGAAGGAAGGCCCATAGCCAGGGAGACAGACCAGGGACAGACTGCACTTGCTCCCGGTGTGGAAGGGATTGTCACTCCCGGATTGGCCTTTTCAGCCACACTAGACGCTGTGCCAGAACCACCTTTCAGAGCGCGATACCATAGTCTTTTGAGACTGAAGGTTGCCAATACAATACAGCTGAGAAAAGCTCCAGTTATGCAACAAAACCTAGCATGAGCCCAGAATGCGCTGAGAGTCAGGGTGGCGCAGTAGTCAAGGTACTACTTGACCAGAAAGCTACTGGGTCACCTTGAGCCAATCACTTTCCCTCAGCCTACTCTACCTCACAGGGTTATCGTGAGGATAAAATGAGGGTAGCCCAAGCCAACCTATGCCACCATGAGCTCACCGGAGGAAGAAGGGTGGAATACAAACATAAGTCATGAGGATAATAAACCCCACTCTGTTGTCTTGCATATGTGTTCCCAACTCCCCTTGCATAATTTGTCACCAACCAGAGTGTATGCAGGTCACTGGTTATGTATTATTGCTGGCCAGGTGCTTCAAGATTCCCCAATTTTTTGCCATCCCTGGTTGACAGCAGATGACCTCATATCTGGAGAGGAAGGCTTTCCAGTAGCAGTCAGCAACATAGCTGCGCTTGCAGAATATAAAATATCATTTCTCAAGAAGTTTAGATGAGAAAGCAAACAGGGCGTACTCCGTTTGTGATTCCTAAAAGCTGTCTTTGCCCAAAGCCCAAAGATATTTCAAGAGTGACTCTTTAAGTTAGCACAATCCTATGTAGGTGTACTCCAAAGTAAGTTCCACTTTATTCAACGGGGATGACTCCTTCGTAAATGTGTTCAGGACTGCAGCTTAACCAAGACAAAGCAGCATGAGCTCCTTAGCAGGCATTCAAAATCGCCACCCTGCAATGCCAGCCCCGGCTAGCCGGACAAACATCTAGCAAACCATGATGCATAGACTATATTTGTCTTCGTTATGTTGCTACCTACTTTCAAAAAGCTGCTTCGTGTGACAGATTTGCTGTTTGCTTTTACCGTCATATCTGCAACAGCATTCACCACGACGTGCAAGGGGAGATACACTGTGCTCCTAAACATGAACACACGTGGTCGACGTGAACTGAGGAGTCACAATTGGCCAAAGAGCTCCACAGCTTACAATCACATTTGTCCTTCATATTCTGCACCCTGCACCCCAGCAGACATCAGTACAGACGTGTCCAACACATCTCCCTTGCAAAATATGACTGCATCATAAGTCAACAATCCCCTGAAGATCTTCAGGTTTCACATCAGCCCCACCACTTCCAAGCGCATGACTGTGCAGTGTCTCCTCCGCGGCTGCAATGTGTCAAAGCAACAGAGATAAGGAGGAACCCCAGTTCCATCCAAAGTGAGACAAGGAAAAGCTGCTCTAAGGAAAATTACTAGGAAGGAAAGAGAAGGGGGGGGAACAAGCCTGGCTCTAGTAAGCCTATTAGAAAGACAAAAAGGAGCCAAATACATTCTGAAAGAGGGAGGAGTAGCCTAAGAGAGAAATTCTAAGTCTCTGGAGCCTAAATGTTTATTTGAATCTATTTTTTGGTTGCTGCAGATGCCTTGCCTGCCAGTGGAATGTGGACTTAAGGTTGCAAAACTGTCCACAATTGGCCAGAGCAAACTGACCTTCCCAGAGGCTTAGGGTAAAAAAGCAAACCAAAGACCCTTTGGCCCTGGTCCGACATTCCTGTGCACTGCATACGGACAAGACTGGATTTGAGCAACGCAAGAAGCTATCTGTGTCACCAGAAAATCTGAGAACATTTAGGTGCATATATGCACTTATGAGACCAAGACTATCAGGCAGAGATTTTTGCCTAGAAAGTAATGACTGAACAAGCCCAGAAATGTGACAGACAGTGCGGTGTAGTGGTTAAAGCACCTGACTGACTCGCAGCAGGTTCAAATTCCCACTCAGTCATGTAGCTTGCAGGTGACCTTGGGCCTGATAATAATAGTAATAATAAACTTTATTTATATCCCGCCCTTCTCCCAAAAGGGACCCAGGGCGGCTCACAACATATTAAAAACAGATTAAAAACATAATTTAACCACAAATAAAAACATATTAAAAACACATTAACATATACCCATAAAAACCATTGTCAGATAAAAGGTCAGATAAAAAGAGCAAAACGTAGCAAATCAGAGGAGTCAGGCCTGTAAAAATACTAAAAGATACAGAAAAGATGTTTAAAAAGGCCATGCACTCAGAAGGCTTCTTTAAACAAAAATGTCTTCAGGCCTTGCCGAAAAGTCTCAAGAGAGGGAGCCATTCTCAAGTCAAGGGGAAGGGAGTTCCATAATGTTGCTGCCACTACTGAGAAGGCCTGACACTTCCTTTCAACCTTACCTATTTCACAGGGTTGTTGTAAGAATAAAATGGGGGGCAGACCATATACTACATGCTGCCTTGAGTTCTTTGGAGAAAGGGTGAGAAATTCTAACAATAATTTTTAAAAATAAGATAAAAGTTAGTAAAGATAACTTTATAGATAAAAGATCAAAGTTATAGAAACTTCAGTTCTATTAGCAGGACTTTGCATAGCTTTTATTTCATTTTATTACTAAGATAGGAAACAAAAAGGAATACGATAAGTCAAAGCTCAACATCCAATTCAGTCCCAGACAAGAATAAGACGTTATAAATTGGTATCTTCAAGGCAAACATACATGCCTTAGTCATTTTACATTCATCTATCAACATTTAAGGTAACCGTCATCTTGTTCACCTTTATACTCATAATCAATATCATATTTTCATTGAAATTAATCAAGAGAGAAAAAAGAAGAGATGAGAAATTGCCATATTCCATCATTATTATCCAGGAAAGATACAATCCACAGTCCATGCCCCATTTACATCAGACTGACTGACTGACTGACTAAATAAATAAATAATCAGCCATTATCTATTGTATGAAATTGACAATAATAGTCAGGTGAACATACACCAGAACGACCCATTTGGCTTGAATATTTAATATTCAAGCCAAAGATACTAGTCCTGGAGTTTCAGTCCAGCCCATCAATCAAAAGAGAATGGAAGAGAAATCTACTGATGAACATCTAACTCGACATCATTCATCAGCTCTATATCTCAGATCCTAACTGCCACTTGCATTCCATTATTAACCAAGTTACTTTAACTGAATACGCACTCCAAACTACCCAGTTAGACAAACTGAAAAATAAAATATTGGGGTGCAAAGGAACCAACTATATAAGCAACCAGTCCTCAGAACCAGACTGTGTATACTTCAACAGTGATTCTGCACACACACACCCCCAAAAAAAAAAATTATGCCAGGAAAAGCCAAAGTCTGAAGCCTGAATTATGCACCTTACCATGCCATTACTATTCAGCATAATTTGTTCGGCCTTCACTACTGATACGGAAGACCAAGAGCTAGGAAAAGAAGCAAAACTCTTCCCACTGATTACTGCAAGTCAGTGCAGGCTCTTGCCTTGCTCCAGCCCAGACTCTACCATTTCATTAGCTCCTTTCACAGTCATGAGGAACAGAAGAATCCTTTAAAAGTTTACACGCACACCCCTTATCAGATGTCAAATTTTGTGCACACAGAAGAAACATCTTTATAACCATTAGATTGCTATTATGTTCAGCAGGAGCAAGCAGATGACAGGAGACTAGATATTTGGTTTCTATCGGTGACTAGCGGTGGTCAATTGCAGTGTCCCCTTGCCTGCCTCTTTTCCCAGTGCTAAGATCTACTGGAATCACACAAAAACCACGCTCAAAGCATTTTCTCAGTTACAGGGGGCACATTTTCTCCAGCAAATTGTCTCGACAATGAAACCCAGGATCTTTTTTGCATCCTAAGCATGTCTAGGGAATGAATCAACACTCCTTCCGTGCCAGGCTGCAAGCTGTATAGAATAACTGCCCAGGAGCAGTAATGCAAAGAGGAGCTGTTGAGAAAGCGGCCAGAACACGCACTGTGGCGAAAAGCCAAGGCCAGAGCGTGTTCCTTGCCCCCATGCACCCCAAGGCCATTGGCTCCTCCTAAAAAGAGAGAGGAGTGTAAAACTTGGGAGAGGGGAGGAAGACAGAACAGGCATTCCCAAAAGCAACACAGCCTAACTGCTCACTGGAATGCGTTGTGCAGAAAGCCAGCAAAATTTTGGGCAAACAGTGCTTTCCAGTAAAAGATTGTGTTTCTCTTGCAAAACGTCTTGTGGTACTTAGTCTTTAAGGTGCTACAAGACTGCGCCATTTTTGCTGCAACAGAGTGACATGGCTACTTCCCCCCCATCATTCTGCCACAAAAAACAAAAAAATGACATATGTAACTAGCACAGCACAAAACCATGTTTTGCCCTTGACACTCTGCCCAGCTCTGCCCACTGAAGGTCACGCAGCCTGAGCGCCTGCAGGGTTTGACATCAGTCTTCCAATCTGCAGCTCCCCTGTTTGCCTTGGGGAAAGTTGTGACAGCTCAGCCCCACTCTGCCCTGCTGAAGTGCAAGAAGGGCACAGATTGTGCTGGATGAACAAGCGAAATTATTAGCAGGGCTGAAATGCTCACTCCAACTCACACATCAACTAATCAATTAAAAACACTGGCTATCTCAAAAAAAACCACACACATACTTTAATGGGCTTGACTTCATACATACTTCCTTGTAGAAAGCCAGCAACACTTGAACTTGTAAGAGAAGCAATGGAAAAAATGGGTGGAACCATCCCAATACACCCTTTGGTGGATTTTTGCAGGTTTCTTTGTCAGCAACGTCAGCAGTGTATAGAAGCAAATGGGGAACATTTCAAGCATTTCATCTAATTCATTAACTATCAGTTGATTAATTGGGTCAAGCAACTGCTTCTGTCTACACCAGTGGTTCTCACACATTTAGCACTAGGATTCACTTTTTAGAATGAGAATCTGTCAGGACCCACCGCAGGTGACCAGTCCTGCCATGACTGGAAGTGGCATCATCAAGCAAGAAAATTTTTAACAATTCTAGGCTGCAATTCAGGAGTAAGTCCCATTTACTATCATTGTTAAAAGCATATACAGAGTAGCCTGTTAAAAGTAAAGCTCTGTAACATTTCCCCAAATGCAGTCAAACCATGGCAGAATCAAGTCTAATAAGTTAAAAATAAAATATTGAAATGAATGGGGACCCACCTGAAATTGGCTTGCAACCCACCCAGTGGGTCCTGACCCACAGTTTGAGAAACACTGGTCTACACCATATGCGATATATGTGTGAATTATAGTATCATAGTATATGTGTGTATTAGAAAATACTACATCTGACACTACGATGTGTGTGTACATTTTCTTGTGATGGCCTGTATTTTAACTGATGGGCAGCCCAATCCTGACCCGCACTGGCACTGGGAGGCTGGCAGGCCTGCCCCGTATCCAACGCAGTGTTGGGGTCAAGAGTGGCTCAGCCAGGGCAAGGTGAATCATTTCCCCTTAACCCAGTTAAAGCTGCAGCAGCCTCAACGGGGCTACTCAGATCTGCGCCACCTCTTGAGGTGGCGCAGATCCAAGAGGTCCAGTGCTGCCACAGGCTGCCCAGGAACGGGGTTAGGATCTGGCACAAGTGTTGGATCCTGGCCCTGCCCCCCTGCTCACCACCGACCCCAGGCCTCCACACCAGCCTAGCTTGGCTGGCACAGGCTTACCATTGTGCCGGCCCACTGGGGCTTGGGCCACCATCCAGAGGCCTGTGCACATCCCTCCTCTTAAGTCATCACAAAACAACACTTTCATGACAGTCATCGGCACAAGGGACTTGAACTGGCCCAGAGCACTTTCTGGATTGCACCCTAAGGGCCAAATTCTATCCAGCTTACCAGCACTGATGTAGCTGTGCTGATGAGGCATCCACTACATTCTGCAGCTGTGGGGCCTCGTTAAGGTAAAGGAACATTTGTTCGCTTATCTCAGGGCTGCATTGTGGCTGCATCCACACTGGAAAGTTGGATAGGATTGGGTCCTAAAAGGGTGCCCTGGTTAAACAAGCAGCAAATTTGGAGTTCTTAAAAAATTCTCCCTATGTAGAATTACCCATGTAATTCTAAAATTACAGATGGCAAGGGACATCTTAACAGAGGCACTCCCTCCTATGCAAGAAGCATCATGCAGGCACTGTCCCAACACAAAGGAGGTGTACTTCGCAAACTATGCAAATTCAACAACTAATCAACAGCTTAATCAACTGGAACTCATATGTCTATTTGGGGGGCAGCCCCAATTCCACTGAAATTCCCCCCCCCCCATGGTGATGTAGCAGCACAGGTGCAGCTTCCACTGCTTCCCACTGGGATTTTTGGCTGCTGGAGGTCTACTCAGATAAGCCCCAGCAACTGTGATGAGAAAACTTGGACCTGTGCCAGCCCAATTGCTGGTGCATGCCCCTGTTGCTCCATGCAGGTGGATCAGGCCCAACAAGGGGCTTGAGATTCAGCCTGTGCTGCTGCCACATATCTGGCCCCCCTGCCAGGCCCAATCTGCCCAACCTCCCATCTCCTCCCCATTCTCCTCCTGCCCCATTCTACCCCTTGCACTGGGCTTACCTGCTCCAGTGGGAAGGCTCTGGCCTTCCTGCTGGCACACCGGCAGCCTGTGCTGCCCCCAAAGTGCTTTACGGCTGCTTAGCTGCAGTGGAATCCATTTTACACCTGCGCTACTTTTTGTTTGGATAGGGCTGTAAGTTTCCTGAAAATTGGCGATGCACAGCCCTAGAACGGAACCAAGACTCAGCATATGAAGTACATTAAATACGCTGCAGCATGATGCAAAAACAGAGCATGACTGTCAAAATGACCAGCAACATCTGGATAACAAACTGCTGCTGCTCTCAGACTGTATTCCCCAACCTTCCCCCTGCTCTGACAGAGTTGCTGCACCTCACTTAGAAGAGAGCTTTGCCAGACAACTCCCCTGAACGGCTTTGGCCAGGCCTCAGATGCCTCCAAGGAGTCATCTCCTGAAGCAGCAGAAAACCACAGGGAAGAATTCTTTTTCATCCCAGAAGGAAAAGACTCAGGCTCCATACCAAGGGGAGAGAGTCAGCTGAAAACAATCATCACACCCCTTTCACAAAGGAAGCAAAGCCAAACACACACTGCTTTAAAGGAAAAAATCAAACCCCCAAAAGCATCTCCTTCACAGTCCAAGCAGCCAGAATAACCAAGAATGCTGATGCAGCAGGTCTTGGTCCAATCCAAGAGCAAGGAACCAACAAAACATGATAGGAAAAGGAGCACAGCCATATCCAACCCACACCTCCTCTAACAGTCGGATCCCATGCATGCCTGTTTGGAAATAAATCTCAGTGAACTCAATGGGATTTAGGTAAGTTCATGCAGTACTGCAGTCTTGGAGACACACATTATGTTTAAAGCAGAATTAGCTCTAATGGGCTTGTCGTAAACTTAGTGGGGTTGGGGTGCTCAGAGTTCTTGGTTCTCAAACCCTAAAGCCCTCAAGGCCCCCCCCCCCCGTCCAGTAGTACTGCCACCACCCTGGATGGGTGTAGGCAGGATTTGGAACCTTTGACCCCAACAGGCAATGAAACAACTTAGTAAAAGAGATTTTAGTTTATTACTGGCCCACCTCACCCCAGCAGTGTCTTTTCTAGTGGCTGTCTGCTGGTGTTGCATCTTTTTAGTTTGTGAGCCCTTTTGGGACAGGGAGCCATTAGATATTTGATTTTCTCTGTAAACCGCTTTGTGAACTTTTTGTTGAAAATCGGTATATAAATACTGTTGTTGTTATTAAGTAAATAAGGTTACATAAGGCAGCAAATGCTAGAGGCATAAACATCTAGGAAACATATCAGTAATAAAATAATAAAGCTAGCTGGCTACTCTATTAATCCCTATCTCTCACCTGGGTCAGTTACTCTTGTAGATCTCTTAGCTCCAGGCTACCTGTGAGGCCAGATGCCCATGGTGGACAATGGAGCTCACAGCGTGCAAGAAGTTGCACCCAAAAACTCTGTCCAACAAGGAAGACACACAACCCTTGGGGCGCTCATTATTATACTTCTTATGCTAATAGTACTGAGGTGACTTTATACTTATTTAGACTGTCCAGTCAGAAACTTTTGAGGACAGAACCTTGAGTGGGTCTGGTTGCTAGCCCTCCTAGTTCTTACCCCCTCCCAACTGGAGATCCACAGCTGCACTTCATCAGCTTGATAGGGCGCTTTCTCTCTGCAAAGGTGCTACATTCCAATGGGTTGTAATTCTTGTTGTCTGTCCTTTCTGGCCAGCAAAGGAGAGACAACAATCTTTGTGTTTGCTTACTCACATTCTTGCAGTTAGGAACTGAGAGCCACTTCTCCGTTACTGACTTAGTTTGGTTCAGGCTTCACATGCTAACCTAGGCCTAAACTGTACATATTCATGACAGGGCTCAGTACCTATAATTTGGTGTACCTATTTACAGATTTTTTTGGGGGGGGAGTCTTGGCTTGGTCCCTGCCTTCGCAACCACCAATCCAGCATTTGCATTTTTCATTCCTGCAAAGACTCCATAGTCCTTCTCTCTACATTTTCTTGCAGTCAGAGTCTGGGGGACCCCTTCAACAGCAATATCTTCCTTTGCCAAAACACAGATACCATTTTATCTGAACTGGAGCTCTGTCAAGAGCAAGGAGAAGGTCGGCCATATCTCGATACTGCTTAGACACTTTCTCTCCCATACAAGGACAATGGAGAGGAGATGTCTGCAATCAGACATTACATGGCCTAGACATTAACTTAAAACACTGAGATAGCTACTCCCTCTGTAGTCACACTATCTCCTACTTGGATGCAAAATGCAGTCTGGTTCTTTCACTGTCTGGAGCTCTCCAGAGAAAGAGATTAATGACTTCGCACAAAATAAACCCGAGATTGCACCAGCAAAAAGATAGGAATGCAGGAAACACGTGCAGTTGAAAGCCATTGTCTTCAGCCTTTGCAGAAAGGGGGCCTGCCTTTAACTACAATTTACAGCGTGGAATCCATTTTTAATTCTTTATCATTTTCTGCCTCTCTTCCTCCTCCCTCCCAGCTGTTTTACTCAAGCCCAAACTAGGCACAACTAGAGCAGCTTTCCTTTGCAGGAAAATCGAGATAGCAGCCTTATATCTGCAGCCAAAGAAGGAGACGCAAAGCTCCCAGCAACTGTCCCCTCCTGCCAGGTTTTTCCTGTGACTATTTTCCTGGGGGGCTGTTTGCATCAGGCTTGCCTCAGAAGCTAGCAGTCACCAGAACAGCTGGCCTGGGGGGGGGGGGGAAGAGGACTGCTGTCATCTTCCCTAACACTTGCTGCTATCTAGAATTGCAGTGCAAGGAAGAAGAGGCAGCAGCCAAGGACCACTCTGACACCTGTGGCCCCAAGAGAAAGACAAATGTAGGATGCTTTGGCCTAAAACACAAACAAAAAAAGCAGCCCGTGAATTTTCATCATAACGAAGGTGTAGGGGAAAGGATTCCATTCCCTTCAACAGTGCCACAGCCCTAATACCAATTGGGGACCCTGCAGCTGCTTGAAAACCACCAAACAAAGAGACAGAAAGGCAAAGACACATTTAAAGTTGTGTGACATATGACCAAGTATGACTTTTACACAACAAATTTATGAACGCCACCCCAACAGCTCCTGCCTGTCCTAACTGAGAATACATTCTTGCCACTTATACATTACTTCACGAGCATTCAAAGCACCGCACTACACATTACACAGCATGAAGGGGGCAACTGTGGCAGAATTCAGATCTACTGTGTACCACTGAGAGACATATATACATGTATGAGAGATAATACCCCTATATTTTAAAAAAAATAAACAGTATGCATGCAAAAAACGAGCATACCAAGGAAAGGGTTGGATGAAGCTCTATCCCAGATGTACTAGCTTTCTATCTGCAGAGAAAGCTGAAAAAATAATGCCCCACAGAGAAGCATTCTAATCTTTCTAACACTGTAAGGAAGACCAAGATAGGCAAGTCACAGAGTCCCTCTCTTCTGCTATGGTGAGACTTGAAAAAGTGTCTTCCGAAAAGATGTCTTCTGAACTTCCAGTGGTATAGATGTACCCTATGCCATCTCTATCAAGGCAAGAAAACAATTAGCAGCACACAGCCTAAAGCCAACAGTTTGATTCAAACACTTTCATTTCATCCCAGCTGCCCTACACTCAAACTCATCCCCAATGGAACTTAAGCCTCAGTTAAGAATTTTTAAGTCTGGGTGACATCTATGGAGTTTAGGGGTGCCTAGCTTGCAGAAATCACTGTGTTTTACTTCAAACACGCCTGCAAATATTAGTTTTGCTATGATAATTAAAAATCACAAGGCTCTAAAAAGTATAAATATGTAAAGAAGGGCAAAGGCAGGGAGTAGGGAGGGGAAATCAGGAAAAAAGATCAGGTCAGAAAAAATTGGGCATGTCCCCATACCTACTGTAATTAAGCCTAAGTATACATGATAAATAACTGCACATTATTCCCCTGTTATCCCCCATTTTATTCCCTTCCTCTCTGCATCTACTTTCTAGATTGTACACCCCATGGGGCAGAGACCAGTCCTCTCATTCTTTGCAAAGCACCGTGCATATAGAAAATAAGACACTATGGTGCTAGAAAATAAGACACTATGAAATAGGGATTCTTCTTATGAAATTTCAGCAAAAGGTGTCTGAATCCCAAGCAAAACATCTTACAGCCTTCAGGACGAGAACTGCATTATATGGGTTGCAACAGGGTGGTGTGGAGATGGGGGAGATTGGTCACTGGACTTCATCGGTCCTATTAGGTCACTGGCTTCAAAGGGAACAGAATCAAACCCTTTCATTAGGTTCACAAGGTTCATTTTACACTGCTGCTGTGCGGGCAGAGCAAGCAAACCCCTTCAAGCAAGACAACCTTGGGGAAATTCTCTCTGCAGTGTTCTATTAAACACGCAGGTGTTAATGCAATGGCATTCTGGCATAGGAAATACTTAATGGTACTTAGTTTACTCCCCTCCACTCAAGGAAGAAGAAGACAAGATTGACATCAATGCACTATAAACCACTTACTCAAGCTCTGTTTCAGATAACAATTTTTAAAAAACTTAGAAGCAGTTATGAAAGAGTAGTTACTGCCCAGGATACATGCCATGCTCTTCAGTGGTGCAATGGTACATTCTGAAGTGCATGAGCTCATCATCATCACAAACACTCCATCTGTACTCACTGAGCTCAACTCACACCTACCACAAAATTAAATGTTAAGGGAAAAAAAGTATTTGAAAACAAGTTGATGGCAGTTATCAGAAACCATGTAAAAAAGCCTCAGTGAGCAATGCCCAAGGGTCACTTTAATATTTGCAATGTTAGAGCAACCAATCATACTATGAATGCTGCTTTATACTAGGTCAAGCCATTAGTCCTATCAAATGTGGTATCATCTATGGCAGTGGCTCTCCAAGGTTTCAGGCAAGGATCTTTCCCACCCCTACCTGGAGTTGCCAGGCATTGATTCTGGGACCATCTGCATGCCAAACATATGCGCTACCCTATGCTAGAACCCCAGGCAACTGAAAACCAGATTGTAAAAACAGTGGTGTAGCTAGAGGGGGTGCAAAGCACTAAGTTTTGCAGGGAGCCTCACCACAGCATGCAAGTGGTCCCTCCCCTTTGGAGCCATTCCAGGCCAGTGGAGTGAAACAGAGGAGTACGCTCTGAAGTGGCGGGGCTCTTTCCACTCTGTAGTGAGGCTCCCTGCAAAATTTAGTGCTTTGCACCCCTCCAGTTATGCCACTGGGTAAAAAAACATTCAGAACACGGGACAGGAGTCACCTCTTAAGTAACACTGATATGTCTCCTTAACTCGAAGCCACTCAAATATTCAGACATTTCCTTGGGGTAGACAAGAAGCCCTCTGGCACTTAACAAGCTCTGAAGACATCCCTCAGCACTAAACAAGCTGCTCACATCGCTCCTTTAGGGCTTCAATGAAGAGCAGACTCTGATGCTGTTCAAGAGAAACAAAACATTTTTTTCCTGCCTTGAAGTATACTGAAGCGTTGGAATAAACTAACAAGACAAATCAGAAGGTCTGATACCTCTACATGCACTGCTTGTTGGAGTAAACAAAGAGCATAAGAAAAAATAGTACAGCCAGATCTGGCCATTTAATGCAGCATCCAGTTCATCACAGTGACCCACCAGCTGCCTCTAGGAAGCCCACAAGCAGCTTATTGGTCCCCTCACATTCACAATACAGGAATATTCCCTGATATGAGCTTGTGAGTCAATTACTGGGGTAGCAGAGAAGGATGTTTGGATGAGAACTGGGGCAGGAGAGGGAACCCAGGTTCAAATCCCAACTTGAAGCTCATTGGATGACTATGGGCAAATCACTCTCACTTTAACTTAACTTTCACAACAGCATCCTGGCTTTGGAATGCCTTCCCCAATACTTCATTCCAGGTGCCACATTCTCCTTTTAGATGCCAGGTAAAAATGTTCACTTGCCCAGGACTTTAAACTCAAGACTCTGTTTTACCAGCCTGATGCTTTTAAGACTGCTTCTTTACTGCTGTTCCAATGTTGTTGTTTAAATAATTAGCTGTTTTAATTGGCTTAGATCCAAGAGATTGTGAGTAACAAAAGACAATATATTAGAGCTGTTTTATTTACTATTGCACAAGAGAAAGATGTCTTGCTTCTCAGCAACACAATGTATCAAGGATTCTCGTACTGAGTTACAATATGAGAAATATGGGTAGTAAGGAAGAGAGATCTGTAGCACATGGACCCAAGTGGGCCATCAAAAGTGACCACTAAAACTGAGTGTTGGGAGAGTTAGAACAAACAAAAGAAAATATGTCATTACCCAGCATGTAATTAGTCTGTGGAACTCCTTGCCACAGGATGCGGTGATGGTGTTTGGCGCAGATACCTTTAAAAGGAGATTGGACAGATTTTTGGAGGAAAAGTTTATCAGAGGTTACAAGCCATGATGAGTATGTGCAACCTTCTGGTTTTAGAAGTAGGCTACCTCAGAATACCAGATACAAAGGAGTGGCAACAGGCTACAGGGCTCTTGTTATCTTGTGTACTCCCTGAGGTATCTGGTGGGCCACTGTGAGATACAGGAAGCTGGACTAGATGGGTCTTTGGCCTGATTCAGCGGGGCTCTTCTTATGTTCTAATGACTGCCAATTCAGATGGTCTTCAGTTGTTTTTCACTGTGGAAACTGAAGGACATTTCCAGGTTGAAGGTCACTTTCATCACACAATGCAGCTTCCATGAGCAGAAGAGGCTTTCTGGATCCAAGCAAGTACGGGTTAAGTATCCCTTATTCAAAATGTTTGGGACCAAAAGTGTTTTGGATTTTTTCAGATTTTGGAGTTTTTGCATATAGCTGGGGTCAGGGGAGGAGAAGCTGCAGTAGACAATGACCTTGGCCAGCCCCTCCACGCCTGGGGGCAAAGGCTTAGAGCTCCTCAGGGCTGCCTTCCAGGCCCTCTTTTCTCTCCTTCTTCTTCTCTGGACCTGCTGGTATCATGAGTTCAGGGACTCTGTAGATCAGGATCCACAGCACAGATTCACTACAAGAGCATCCTCTACACACCACTGACACCATCAACTCTACCATCACATTCGCAAAAGCAGGCTATGGAGAGGGAGGAGCCATGAGCCATGCCTGCATGTCGGATTTGACAGGTCGGAGTGAGCGCGTCAGCTCCGAAAACCATGCTGTGAGGAGCAGGGGGCTGGCCCAAACTTTTGCAGCCTCTCCCCTGTTTCTTTTAAACCCAGTGAAAGAAGAATAAACTGAATTCACCAAATAAACTGTCTGTTGTGTTTCCGTGCTTAGAACGTTTCAGATTTTGGAGCATTTTGGTTTTTCAGATTAGGGATGCTCAATCTGTATTTACATTTATATTTATGCTTTTCATCTTTGATTTTTTTCTGCAGCAATTTGTGAAAAGGCAGGGTGTAAAATACATTAAATAAAGAAAGCCAAAAAACAACCTGATAGGGATGCTTGCAAGGACAAAATGGGGGATGAGGGCAACTATGTATGTTATTCTGAGTTGGAGGAAAGGTAAAATAAAAATTTAATTCCCTACCAGAGTGGTTTTCTGATGACACTCATACTTGCACACTATGGCAGAGAAGTTCTCCCTGAAAGAACCTGCCCATCACTACCTTGCAGTGTTCACTTGCAATGCACAACCACAGGGGAGGGCTGGGTGCACTGTAAGTTCACACTGAGCAACAGGAAAGCAAAGGCTGTTTATAACTCACAAGGTGTGTGCCCATAAAAACATAAGAGCCCCAATGAATCAGGCCAAAAGCCCATCTAGTCCAGAACCATCTGCAACTCACAAGGCTTCCCTGATAAATACAACTGGCAACAAGTCTGTGTGTCAATCAACTTATTTACTATAGCCTGCCTTTCTTCTGTGATGGAGCTCAAGGGGGTGCACACAGTGTACCCAGATATGCACTCATGGAGGCACTGGTCAGACATAGACCTGCTTCGATACAGCAGTGTGGCTGGCTCATGCACCCTAAGACCTTGTCCCTGAACCCTGGGTCTGCTGAAGGGAGGTGGTTTGAAAACTCTCTGCCTACCAGAACAAACACCCCCCTCTCCATATCATTTCCATTTTGCCTCTTGCTTCCTTTTACTTGATCTGTTTGACTTCATGAAGGACTGCTTGAAATTCAATAGCTACAGCCTGTTCTGAAAAGCAAAACAAAAAACCCCACAGACGCAAGGAACATGTAATCAAATGTCATGTGCTTTCACAGCACGTGGAAACCCTGAGGCTGAAAGGATTGTGCTGAAATAACGTTTATGCTGTAATGGGACAATATTGCTGAATAATCAGAAGAAGCTGCTGGAAACACAGAAATGGAAAGAAGAATTCCACACCATTAAGACCTCATCTCCCTCTACCAAAAGCAAGTCATGCTGTTTTCCATCCAGGGCTGTATTTAGGGGCAGGTGATCACTGGACAGTTCTGTTATTCTTAAAATAAAATAAAAAAACTTCTAAAAATTAGAGGAAACAAATGCATTTTCATTTGCTTATATTGAAAATAACTAAATACAGATCTAGGGATCCACTCATACACATCTTCTCCTATGGGATGCCATTTGATCTAGAGGCCAGTCACACTTCCTGCACCAAATCTATAGGGGTACTTATATTGCTCTTATGCTGCTCTTTAGCAAATGAAATCAACAGAAGTTAATGCGGGGGGGAGGGGTAGCCACACCAAAAGCAAAAGAAAAGACAAACCCTTCAAGATATAAACGAAACTCCCCCCAAACAAATGCAAGAAGATTTAGAAGGGCAAGGTGAATAGAAGGGTCTTTTATTCAACAGGAAATCAGGCTCAGTGCCACTCTGAAACACCTGGGGAGAATATTCCATAACCAGGATGCAAAACAGAAACTATCCCTAGTCACCCCAACCCCACCCCGGCATCACCTGCAAAGATGGGGAGGAATGCTCTCCAAGGAAGAGCTTAACGTTTGGGAAGAATCATGCACGAGAAGGCATTCCTTCAGGTGCCCACGTTCCAAGTCATGTTGAGCTTCCAAGATACTGACCATCACTGCAGTTGTCTTGGGATTGGGCAGCCAAGTTCCATCTGACCAGTCCCAGCCAGTAACCCACATGCTGCACACCTAATAATACTGCCCTGCCTTAAAAGGCTGTTGTAAGGATTCCTGAGATAATATATAAGAAGCACTCCAAAGGTGCTTTATAAAGGTTTATTATTAATTAGCCTTTCTTCCACATTTTCCCTGCTTCTCAACAGAAACCCTTCTCTATCTGTGCATTGAATGCAAATACCTTTCCCATTTCCCCCTCCCCAGCATCACTGCATGCTGCTGGGGAGGGGGAGAGGTGACCAGCCTGCTGATCATGCCACAGAGCCGAACCACGTGAGGCTTCTGCAGTGGCTGGAGATCCCTGGAGACTGCAACCCTGGAGATCAAGCCTTGGTCAGGGAGCTGCTGCCGGAAACGGGCAGCCCTGCACACTCCAAGCGTTGCACAGCTGGCTGCCTCAGGGTCAGAACTGAGAGCTGACAATCTTCCTTGGCAGGCAATCCCGCTTTTAGATTTGCTAGCTGCAGGAGAAAAAAAATGCAGCGTAAGGGTGAAAAACATCTGGTATCAGAACGCCTGTACTGCCCTCCTCCTCCTTTTTCCCCACCACAGTCCTGACTATTCTTCCAAATCCTGGAGAGCCAAACTGGTGAAAATGCACCAACTTTTTAATCACAATGAACTTTGAAAGCAATGGCTGTTAATTGCTGCAAAGCTATTAGAGACTGCAGCTATTTACAGGAGACGACTTACCCCACACTTGGTACTGCATTTGTAAGAACCCTGAGAAACCCAGTTTTAAAACAGGCAGAAATGAATTGGTACCCTCAAGGTTATGGACAAAAAGCTAGGCCTTGGAGTCCAATCCTATCCAACTTTCCAGTGCCAGTGCAGCCGTGCTAATGGGGCATGCGCTGCATCTTTAGTGAGGTGGCAGTCACAGAGGCCTCCTTGGGGCTGCACTGCGGCTGCACCGGCAGTGGAAAGTTAGATAGGATCGGGCCCTTAGCCAGCTGTCAGACCTGGCAACTGTGAGGTCAAAGACAGGGTGAGGCACCATAGGGTTCAAGACACTTCCCGCCAGCTCGCTGCCTCCCCCAGTTATAATTGGCTTTCCCAGCATGATAATTGGGCTTCTCATATCTTGAAATTATGAACAAGATTTGCACATTTTCTCTTCTGTCATTTGCAGTTAATGAGCTTCTCTGTGAGAACAAAGTGCTTATTTCTGGCCATGAAGTTGCTTAATTACATCACTTCCTGCTTAACGATGTCACTTCTGGCCTTCAGCAAGTGCCATGAATGCCGTTTGGCTCCTATGTGAAATGAGTTTGATACTCCTGTTCTTGTCCACTACTCTCCTCTCCCCTTCTCTTTTTTCCAATCCAAATGGCAGGAAGGGGAGGAGCAGACAGAATAGGGGCACCCCCACCATCCTGTTGCCTGAGGCGACCGCCTTAACCAGCCTCACAGATGGACCATCCATTTAAACAGGAATAAATTTGCAGAATGCCCCGTTAGTTACCCTCTTCACTTGCACTGTCTGGAGATCCTCTTCACTTACATGTCTGGAGACCATCCAGTAGTACAGAAGCAACTCTGGCCAACAATTCTGTTCCATAAGTTCCTGGAGATCTTGACCCCAGTGGCCCTGCCCCACCAACCTAAACTGCTTCTAAGGCTCAACAAAAATTTAGGATACACACAAGCTGAAGACCACCCAGTGTCAGCCACAGAAGGCAGCTCCCCATCAGGGGCTTGATGAACTTCCTCTTATGAGCCTGTCCTTAACTACAAAAGCAAGAAGGCTGTCAAGAACCTTGAATGTGCCAAACGTCCCTGTTATTAAAAAAAATGACAGGAGAGCAAAGCCTGGAGCAAGCCAGCGCAAGCCTGACTTCACACAGCACAACTCTCACTACAACTGATCACAGACTGGCTGCTGGCCTCAGTTTCAGATCTCCACTGACATTCTCAGAACAGTTTCTCTCTATGTACCCTCTCACCTAACACTTCAGTAAACGGGCCAACTGTCCCTATTTGCCAATATTTGTAGAAGGCCCCAGGTTTGATCCTTGGCATACCTAGGCAGGGCTGGGAAGGATCCCTGGAGACCAACATGCTAAGGACAGTGCCTATTTTCTGTTCCTCCTAAAGCACTGAGCTGAGCACGTAAGGCTTCCACAGAACTGAAAAGTTTGTTGTTGCTCACAACATGGTACAATTTTGGTTGATCCTAAAAAATGTTCTACCAGAATGTTTCAATTAAGTCACTAATTGAATAGCTTGTTTACTGCAAGATGAAACAGAGAACTGGAAAAGGAAAAAGGGGGGAACCTTAGGTTCCTAAGCTAATGCAAAAAATATGGCTCTCTGCAAGTCTTTTCATGTCCTTGGTTGCCCACTTTAAATGATCTCATAACACACTGAGCCCAGAGCAGCACAATCATATGTGTGTCAACTCAGAAGGAAGTCCCATTGAATTCAGTTGGACTTACTCCCAGGTAAGTGTGTACAGGTTTGCAGCCGTATGCATGTTTATGTACCACTGAAACCAGCAGTGCTTAAGCAGTGCACTGAAAATAAGTGAAATTTCTGCAGTAAGAGAATCTGAATTCTCTTCACTTGTTCATCCAATTTTATTCTGTGCAGGTTGGCAAGGATGTTAAGCAACTTGGGCAAATACTTTGAGCTGGTATCTTTGTACTCTAAACCAGTGGTTCTCAAACTTTTAGCACCAGGACTCACTTTTTAGAATGATAATCTATCAGAACCCACTGGACATGATGTCATGACCAGAAGTGACATCATCAAGCAGGGAAAATTTTTAACAATCCTAGGTTGCAACCCTGCCCACACTTACCCAGAAATAATCCCCACTGTTAAAAACATATACATAGTGTTCGCATCCTTCAGTCTTGGAAGACTATGGTATCACGCTCTGAATAGTGGTTCTGCAACAGAGTGTCCTCTCCAGTGCGCGAAGCCTGGGTAAAGGAGATGTGGAGGATAGACTGTTTCCCATGCAGCAAATCCCCCCCTCCACATCGCTTAAATGGTCCAATGGAAAGGCAGAGGCCAATACGGTTGGTTCCAGCAGCGTCGCAGGAATTGCCAGAACGTGACTGTGTTCCGCCATGAACTGCCTCAGGGACTCCTGCTCTGGATTTTGCCTCGAGGTTGACTCCTGAAGCCTTTTCCATAACTGGATGTAGCCACAAGGCAGTGGAGGTTTGGGATCAGAGTTTTCCTTCTCCAGAGCTGCCTTCTCAGGCTATCGAGTCCCACCTACCCGGTGGCTGTTTAGTCGCCTCTTACCACAAGTACATCCAAACTGAGGGCCTATTCTTAACCCCAGTCCCCAGGGGATTAAGCATATACATAATAGCCTGTTAATAGTAAAGCTCTGTAATATTTCCCCAAATGCAGTCACATCCCACAGTAGCACCAACTCTAATATATTAAAAATAAAATATTGAAATGAATGGGGGACCCACCTGAAATTGGCTTGTGACCCACCTAGTGGGTCCTAGTTTCAGAAACACTGTTCTAAGCAGTTGCCCCCTGCCTGGCTATGATCTGGACCACCCATCTGATAGTTATCTCCCTTAAGTTCTGGAACCCAAATGCCTAAAATCTTATCCTTGTCAAGATCTGATACAATACTCTTATTGCTGCCACTCCCTTCAGGGACTACAGCTCAGGCAGAAGTCAGCAAGGACTTGGTTTCAAACACTCCTTACATGAATTTCTGCAGGTGCCGTACTCATGTAGGACTCTTGGCATCGCAGCTTACAACTCAACACTAGCAGTTAGGGACAAAATTAGACTTTACACATAACTTACATTTACATTGCACCCCATAAATAGACAGGCAACCCCAGTTGTGACTAAAATTATGTAGGATTATCTACAGTCTACAGCTGTAGCAAAGAGATCATTTTTCAATTTCAACGGTTGCTTTCAAGAGAGGAAACACAATAGAGAGGACTCCTTATTCACCACAAAAGGCCACTACAGAATCCTGCAGACTTCCAATTTGCTTACAATGTGACTAGTTGTACAGAAAGCAAGTACAGAAAGCCAACAAGAGTAGAACCTGAGTCCTCTTGCTCTGAACACAGATGCTTCCATCCCACCCACCAGCTGCCAAGTCAGTCTTAGAATGCTTCCACAAATCAGGTAGGTATGGTTGGGAAGAGGATCTCCATTCTCAGTTTATTGGCTGGATGATATGTTAGATCTCTAGCCAACACAAGAAGAGTAAGAATGCTAGATGGGAAAAAAAATCTTTCAAATTTCTATGCAACAGAAATCAAATTGCTCATTCTGTGCAGGAAAGAAAAATAAAGCATTTTAAAGTTTAACTGTGTGGACAGCCAGACATCTGGGACATTTTTCCAGCCATGACCATAAATGCTGCTATCTTGATTGTAACTACATCTGTTTATCTTCAATTCTTCTTTAGAAAGAGTAGAGTGGCTTACTGGGACTCTCAGTGGTCTCTCTTTCCAATTCCTTTCCATTGTCCTCAAATATCTTAAAGGCCCACAAAATGAAATTACCAACATCTCGTAGGCTACCACAGCGCTAGCAACGGAAATGCCGGCAAGCCAATCCACAGATCATTTTCACCAATGCATCTGGATTTGGTCATATCAAAATCAAAACGGCAAACAAGCTAAAATCCTAGTGGCCTGGCTTGAATTGCTTCTGAATCCAGCAGAAACAAATACTGGCCCCATGCACATTCACATGAAAAGCTGGATCTACCCAGTTCAGTGGAGCCCAGATGTATATCCAGATGTTCTTCCGCATCAGTTGCACATACCAGAACCTGCCTCCAAGGACCCTCTCCTTCACTGGAATGTAGTGAAAGGAAAATAAGGACCACCACAGCAATGCAGGATTTTTCCATAATTTACAGTCCAATCTAGGGCATGTGAAGCAGTGGCATAGCTAGAGAGGGTGCAAAGCACTAAGTTTTGAAGGGAGCCTCACCACAGTGTGCAAGCAGTCCTTCCCCCTTGGAGTCATTCCCAGCGGGGGGGAGGGGCAAAACAGAGGCATTCTGTTTTGCTCCAGTGCCCAAAATGGTGCTTTGCACCCCCTCTAGCTACTCCACTGATGTTAAGCTCCCTAAGTTAAGTGGAATTTAGCCCAAGCAAGTGCGCACAGGGGCTGCAGTGGAGAGAGAGAGAGAGAGACTGCAGTCTTTAAAAATAAGGTCATTATAAGCTACCCCAAATCTCTGGGACAAGAGGATTAAGAAACTTCAAACACACACAGCTACAATCACACAAATGACTTTAAGAAGCAAACAAACAATAACATACGCTCCAAAAGCACTATATTTGGATTTGCCAACAACACACCCTTTCTCCCAAAGTCCTCACATAGTTTTCTCATAGCTCACATATTGCCAGTTCGCCAAGGAAGCCCCCAGCACATACTTTGCAAACAGCACTTTCAAAGCTTGTCCTTGAGAGCCAAAAAAGAAAAGACACTGCAAGAAAGGTCCCCGCTTCAGAGCCAACATGGGAAACTGTATATTTCATTATCCTTCTCCTGTCTAAAGGGGTGTGTGTGAGGGAATACAATGCCAAGTAACAAAGGGAATTAAGAAATCTGTGGAAAACAGGAGGGACCTGGATTGTTGCTTTATTGTTACTTTTCTTAAGCGACAATAAGAGGGGAAGGAAGAGAGATCAGCTCAAAAATAAACGTAGGGAGACTGAGCTGAAGAATTTCTATCCCTCAGGAACTGCGTTTGCAAGATAAAAATGATTATCAAATGGGATGTACTGCAACATTGGCTCCATGGCCATTGTGTCAGTGTTTACTAATGTGCCGGTCTGAAGGAACAGGGGGGTTCATTGTTCATACTGAACTCATGTCACGCAGCCCCTCAGCAATGCGATTCCAAGGAAAGTTTGCCAGAAGACAAAACAGTGTCAGTTACACAAGGGAAGCGCAGGAAGAAATCTATGCGGCAGCACCAAGGAAAGGCAGCTGGCACCAATCTTGAACCGACCACATGGATTCAATTCAAGTCAGTCCCTTGTAGGGCGGGGACTCGGAGCACAAGCAGCAATCCTGTAACGTTTACTCAGAAGTAAGCCCCACTGTGGGGCTTACTCCCAGGAAAGCATTACAGGATTGCAGCCTTCGTGTGAGAACAGCCACAAAGCAATGGCCAACCTGTAATCCATAAGCCACTTAAAGCAAAGAACACCCACCCACACGTAATCAGCCAGAATTTATGTACTCAAAATTTAAGTCCCACTGAACGCAATGACATGTACAGCACTTCTGAATAAACACAGATCAGACTGGATGGTAAATTCAGATGATGCTTCAATCCTGAACGCACTATGTCGAAATCCCACTGATTGCCAATGAGCTTCCGAGCGTTCAGCGCACTTTTACTCAGAAGTAACTCTTGAAAGTGCTGTACGTGTCTTTCTGCATTATGGCCCCATATATGGTGCTTTACAAAGTAGCATAAGCAGGACACGTCCCCATCCCAGGAACTTAACAGCCTGAATTTCAAAATTGAGGGATACAGCAAGGAGGGAGGGAAACAAAGGGATTGATATGCTTTGTTTCAGATGGGAAGAACGAACAAGCGATAAGCCAGAGGCTTCATGCAAGAGGCAGATTTTGAGGTGAGAGGCAATACCAACCAGGCAGGGCCACCCTCTATGGGTGTGCAGGTTGTGCACTGCACAAGGGCACCAGAACTAAGGGGGCGCCCTACATCAAGGTATTCTGGGAAGATGTTCCAGGCACACTTAGCAGCAAAGACTTTTAAGGGAACAGCAGCATTTTGAGCAGCATTTTGAGATGTTGAGAACAACATCTCCTGGAGGGAGATCCAGGACTTGTAAAATGACACTTGTGGAAGAAAGAGCTCACTTGCTGCCACTGCTCTGCACCATCACCCATTAATCCAGCCAGGGTCCAAGGGGGAAGCTTACCACGAGGTGGTGAAGCGCGAGCAGCCAAAGCAATGACGAGTCCTCCTTTGCACCAGCACCATCTGTAACATCAGTAGCGCCCAGCTGGGAAAGCCTGCCCAGGAACAGGACCATGGACTGGTGAGAGTCCTTCTTCGCAACTACTGCTGTAGCCATAGGAGGCAGTGTGAAGAATTGGTTGGCAGCCTTCAGTCTCGAAAGACTCTGGTATAAGCCTACAGCACCCGGTATTCCCAGGTGGTCTCCCATCCAAGTATTAACCAGAGCTGACCCTGCTTAGCTTCCGAGATCAGACAAGATCGGAAGACTCATGACTATCCACTACCCTGATCTTGAGCACTGTGGATTAGCTGGCATGCAAAGGCCCATTCCAAAACATGGGGAGGGGGACAGTGCCATTAGAGAGCCTTCACAGGGCTTCTTGTTCCAAGACTCTGCAAAAACTGGAGCCACCAGCTGAGCCACCAGTTGCAGACAGGGACATGATGGGAGATAAAGGTCAAGTGACGAGACAGCACAAAGCCCCCAAGAGCTCTGAAAGCAAAGACAAGTGGTTCATATTAGATGGGAAACCAGAGTAAAGATTACTTCTGAGTAAGTCTGTACAAAATTAAGCTAGTATAAATGCTTGGAACTGAGTGAAAAACTGCAATCCTATACACACAGTTTTGCCTGAAAGTTAGCCTCCTAGACTTCAGTAACATCTGCCAGCTAACCAGAGAGTGGATGAGATCACACCCAGAGGTCCATACTGAGGAAGGGCCCAATCCTATCCAACTTTTCAGCACTGGGGCAGCCACAATGCAGCCCTGAGGTAAGGGAACAAATGTTCCCATACCTTGAGGAGCCTCCAAGACTGCTTCCCCAACACAGGAAAGAGTGCATAGCACAGAGGCACAGCAGCACCAGCACTGGAACAATGGACAGGATTGGGCTCAAAGTTGCCTTATATTGGCCAATCGCAGAGGCAATTCATTGGTTCTTCTAGCCTGCTACTGGCAGCTGTGTCAGCAACTAAGCCCAAAACCTTCTCCAAGCGCTACAACCCAAGACCCTATAAAGCTCTCCAAACATTTTGGCCAGAGGGCCGCATCAAATACCTGGCATGGTGTGGAGGGCCGGAAAAAAATTTAAATATAAAATTTAAATAAATAAATTTGAGATAGAACTTAGATGAGTGAATAAATGAATGAATGGGCTCATTCATTCAACCTCTCTGGCCCTCAGAACACCCTCCAGACACAATTAGAGCACAATTCTGGTCATGTTCAGTTGAGTGGGCCAGAGGCTTTCAGGGGACAAGAGGTTGGCCACAGGCCAGAAAGAGGCTTGCTGCAGGTTGCATCTGGCCCCCAGGCCAGGGTTTGGAGACCCCTGCCCTATAGCAAGGGGTGCTGGGGATTGAACATGGAATCTGGTCCATTTAAGATATGTACTCTGTAACTCCAATGTGGCCCATCCTATTGACACCAATGAGATTTTTCAAGTCAACATGATTCAGGGTGCCAGAGTCCCATTGCAGCCTATAATCCTAAATGCATTTAAGCCAGCACAGCCCTCTACTGTAGATACCAAATGAAGGATGGGAATCTGTTCTAGGGCACAATGACTAAATCTGAAAGCCTACAACTGCTGAAACACAAACAATGTTTATTCAAAGCTGCTTGTAAGCCACCTTGAGACTGACATGGTGCAAAAGCAAGACACAAATCTGTCACATAAAAAAGCTTGATGCTAACTGTGTTTACTTGGAAGTCAATCTCACTGAGGCCACTTGAACAATGGGTCACAAACAGTGGCATAGCTAGGGGGGTGCAAAGCATTAAGTTTTGCAGGAAGCCTCATCATTGCAGCATGCAAGCAGTCTCCCCCCTTTGGAGCCATTCTAGGCCATGAGAGCAAAACAGAAGGGTACATCTGGCTCCAAATGGGCTGCTTGCACGCTGCAGTGAGTCTCCTTGCAGAACTTAGTTCTTTGCACCCTCTCTAGCTATGCCACTGATCACAGAGCCAATTCAAATGTTACTTGTACAACAGGACAAAGAGAAAGTTCACCTTTGTCAGGCAAACAACACATTCACAGAGCATAATATTTTAAAACTCATGACCACATGCAGACCCTCCTGGCATAACATTTGTCTGCCTGCATGCATGGAATGTTCTTGGAGTGGCAGAAGTGGCACACATGTGCCGCACATGCAGCTAAACACCTTAAAATTGACTTGTCCCTTAGCAAGTTCATGGCTGAGAAAAGATTTGAACACAAGACTTTCGAGTTCACCATCTTACTACACTATACAGGCTCCAAGTTGTGGAGAAAAAACAGGTCTCTGTTTTCATTCTAATTTCACTGACTTCTTCATCAAAAGGAAAAGAGCAAGAAAAAAAGGGAGACCCACCACTTAAAAGACTTCACGTTTAGGGGTTTGTGTTCAATTTTGGCAAAGCAAAATGTTCCTCATCTAAATTGCAGCCCTGTTGAACACACAGGTTATACAACTGTCCAATTGTTAAAAGGGCTGGGATTTATTTGTCAGACTCCCTGAGAAACAACTGAAAAACTAACAGTGCAACACTATGCATATCTAGTCAGAAACAAGTTCAATTTACTTCTGTTGGTTTATTTCCAGCCCCAGACTACAATCCTACGAGTATGTATGATTACTTGGGAATAAGTCCCAATTAACTCAATGAAACTTACTGTAAGTATGCTGAGGACTCAGCTGCAAACAACAGCTTCACAAGACAATTCCAGAGAGGAAGATGAAGAAGACTGGTAGGGAGCTGTTTTAACAGGCCAACAAGCCAGGAGAAAAAATTAGCAGCCGGAGCCTTTGCTGTGTCAATGTTTGCCTTTCCCTCCCCAATCAGGCATCTCTGGTCACATTCCCAGGGCCCCCATCTCTCCAAGCATCAGAACAGTGGCCAATTCCGGTGACGTGCATTTGGGTGAGTTGTCCATCAAGAGGACAAAACTGGACCAGCACAGTCATTTCTGGGAGAATTTATGACTTGCATATTGCCATGTGAAATTTGTCACTGTGTGCAGTTCAGGCTTTCAGAACTGAAAACGCAAACATACAGATTCCGATTTTAAGCACGTTAGCAACAGTTCAACCCAAAAAAATGGGGGGGGGGGGACATGTGTGGCAGCAGGATTCAAAGAATGTCCTGCTCTCAGAAGTAGGAGTTCTATGGGACTTACTTCCTAGAAAGTGTGTTTAGGATTGCAGCTGCATAGAATACAAATGTTTTGCAAGCCCCAAGCTTATGCAGCCTTACCTGGCAGAAATAAGTCCCATGTGATGCTTGTGATGAAGTGTGCATAAGAACACTAGCTGACAACACTGCCTTCCTATGTTCATTTACAAATACTCTATAGTAAATGTGTTCAGGATTACAGCCTAAATCTGCAGCTTTATGCAGACTTACTTGGGAGTAAGCCCCACTTAATTTAGCAAGACTTAGCAGGCAAAAGACAGCAGGACATAGGCTGCTGTCCGCATTTTAACACTACTCAAGTCTCCCCCTATGACTGCACTTATGTCATCTTCTGCAAGAGATAAAAAAGGAAAAGAAGTTTCCTTTAGGAAACATTTCTGATATTTAGAAGAAAACACACAAATACGGTATCTTGTATTTGATCTTCCAAAAAGGGTACAGAAAGAGTGAAGGGAAGGGAGCTGATTCAAGTCTTCAGAGCTTGCATTAAGAGTGCAACCCTAGGCATGCTTTCCTGGGAGTAAGCCCCACTGAACTCAGTGGGACTTGCTTCTGAGTAGACCTGCACAGGATTGGGCTGAAAGTCACGTTCATTAGCCCCCCAACTGTTCACAAAGTGTCATTCTCTTCTCCATTCAAACTCACCAACAAACCCACTCAGAGTAGGCTTCATCAATACCTCAGTTAGTGCCTTCATCAGCCCTAGACACCCATATCCATCCCAGCATCTAGGGAAGGAGGAGGAGGGAGAACCACTCACTGATAAGCATTCTGCAGGCAAGTCCTCCTCAGTGGGCATTCTGCACAAGTAATCTCTCCCCAAAGGGGGAGAGGTAAGGAAGGGGAGGAAGATGCAGGGTTTGCAGTGCACACAGTAAAGGAGGGGAAAAGCTGTCCACACTTTCCTGGGAGTAAGCCCTACTGACTGTAAAGGAATAGACATACATAGGCTGGGGCTCCAAGGCTGCAATCTTATCCACTCTTTCCTGGGGGTAAGCCCCACTGACCAGACTAGGCTTGCTTCCAAGTAGACATGCATAGGTTGGGGCTCCAAGGCTGCCAACCTGTCCACACTTTCCTGGGAGTAAACCCCACTGACTACAATGGGACTGACTTCTGAGTAGACATGCATAGGCTGGGGGAGCACTAAGCATTTCAGAGGAAGGAGACGGAGCCCCCCACGGCAGGACTCGGAGCCAGGCAAGCTGGATGGCATGCAGGCGGGAGGGGGCAGCACTCACCTGTCCGGGGTGGCTGCTCCCTGCCCCTCCACCAAGAACAGAAGGCGAGGCGAGAGCGGGTCACCCGGGCATGCGGGGCAGTGCGGGGCTGCTGGAGACTCCCTGGGACGCAGGCTGTGCAGGCTCCTTCCTCCCGCCCACTCCCGCTTGGGACTCCAAGCCCTGCCGCCTCTGCCGCTGTCCTGGTTGCTCGCAGCAGGGGGAGGAGGCTGCACAGGCAGCACTAGAAGGCTGGCACAATGAATTGCAGCGCCAGCGCCCCGCCCCTCCCGGGCTGGAAGGATGACGTAATGGCCCAGCCCGGGGAGAAAGGCCAGGGGAACCGAGCCCTCTCATTGGCCCGTTCGGAGTCCCTCCCGTCGCTTTCTGGGAACTGTAGTTCTCAGTCATTCCTCCCACGAGTGAAAAGGCCCACAAAAAACTACGCTTCCCCTGCGGCTGTGCGCGCAGCAGCCTCATTAGTGGCCTCCCCCCACAAAGGCGGAGACGGAGGGAAGGACTTTCTTCTCCGAGAGCCTAGTTCTCTCATTGGCACTGTCAGAGCCCCTCCCGTTGTTTTCTGGGAATTGTGGTTCTCACTAATCCTACTGCGGTAAAGGAAAGCACAAGACAAACTACGTTTCGCATGCGGCTGTGCGCGGCGCAGCCTCAGAAGAGGCCTCTTCTACATAGGCGGGGCCTCGCTCCTCAGAGAGCCGAGCCCGCTCATTGACCATTTCAGAGCCCCTCCCGTTGCTTTCTGGGAATTGTAGTTCCCTGTAACCCTACCGTGGTAAAGAAAGGCACAAGAAAAACTACGTTTCCCATGCGGCTGTGTGCGGCGCAACCTCAGAAGAGGCCTCTCTCACAAAGGCGGGGACGGAGCGCCTTTCTCCTCAGAGAGTTGAGGTTGCTTCTCCCTCACGGCGGCCATATTGGCTGCGATGGGTGGAGTTGGAGACCCGCTGCTTTCTTTGGGGGGCAAGAAGGTGATCCTCGGAGCTGGGGGGTGGGGAGGGCGAACATAGCAATGGGGGGGGTTCGGGCTTTGGTGGGCGATGAGGGCGGCGGGTGGAGTGCGGGAGGGGGTAAGGGTCAAACCTCCTCGTAGTGCGTTCGGTAATTGTGTCTCCTCTTCTCTCCCCCCCCCCAGCCGTAGCAACTGGGCTGCTGAGGAGGGCCGCGTTGCTATGGAAACGCTTGGCGGGCGCGCGCCTGAGCCTCTCCAGTGCAGCGCGGCGGCGCGCTCGAGTCACCGCTAGGGGGTGCTCGCCCTTGGCGCCCTGGAGGATGGGACTGGAGCCAACGCGTGAAAGGACCTGCAGGGGAAGGGTCACTGGAGCAGGGATGTGGCGGGGGGGGGAGGCTGGTGGGGTAGAGCTGCGTTTTTGAATCCTAGTTATGAATTATTTATTTTTAAGGTGCATATTTGAATTGTAGTTCTAATCGCATATGGGGTGCTGCATCGAAAATGAGAGGCCAGGTCCCTGACCCGAGTGGCTTCCCTTCTAAATTGTGATAGAGGAGGCCTAAATGGGGGGAGAACTAAATGATGATTTCTGTTGCAGGCGTCTCCTGCTTTCCGACGGTTCACCTTCCGACAATCTTCTCTTTCGGCACATTTCAGTTATACCCGGAAGTCATTCATGCAAAGCATGCTCCGCTCTTTCAACCTCTCTCTGCTGTTCTAAAGGCTAAAATTGCCCTCCCCATGTTGATTTGCCTATGTCATGGTGATTCAAACCGTTCTGGTATTTGTGTGTGTGTGTGCATGAGAGAGAGCAAACGAGAGAGCACGTGTGCCAGCTTTAGCTCTGGGTCTCTACCCATTCCCAAAGGCATTAATGAGAATCCATTTGCAGAAATCTTCATGTCACAGCAGAAATTTGCAAGATTAAAAAAAGCACTTGTAATTGCTAAGTAGAAAAGCGTTGGAAGCACCATTTGTAAACCTAAAAATGACTGGGTTCTGCTTTTCACCACTGCTCTGGTCCCTAACCTGACAAACAAGTGGGGTGTGCCTGTACATGTACTTTGGCTTAGTGACGTAGGTTGGACAGGGACTACTGTAGGCGTGTCAAATGTAAGGCTTGCGGACCAAATGCAGCCCCCAGGAGCAGTATATCTGGCCCCTGTTACAATTGGGCTTCCCCAGGTTGATAATTCTCTCTCTCTCTCTCTCTCTCTCTCTCTCTCTCATATCTTGAAATTATGACCAAGACTTGCTCATTTTCTGTTCTGTCATTTCCAGCTAATGAGTTTGCATGTGAGAACTAAGTGCTTATATCATCTGCTTAATAACATATGCTTTCTGCTTATGATGTCACTTCCAGCTCTCAGCAGGTACCATGAATGCTAATTTTGGCCTTTTGTATGAAATGAGTTTGACATCACTGGACTAAGGGGTTGTGCCAAAGATTTGTTTTGTTAAAAAAAAAAAAAATGACATCCTGCCTTTCTTTAAAGGGACAAGGAAGCTTACGACAAACAGATAACATAAAATGCAAGCAAATCAATTAGTAGCAGCAGTACAATAATAAATCTGAAAGGAGGGGCAAGTTAAAGGAACAGGGCATGAAGGGGAACAATTTGTAAGAATGGGCCTTGAGGACAAGGAATTTCATTTGATTTGCCTCTCTGTGGGTGCAAAATGGATATTTTTGTTGGCCACTAGAAAAGAAACAAAAATAGGTGTCTTCTATTCTCCATTTCTTAAACATATAAAATTAAAACTTAATGGATGCATAATACTTAATAATAAGTCCTAGCGAGTTTACACCCTGATAATTGGCATTTATAGTATATTTAAGTGTTGAGAGCACATCAACTGTGATCATCCTGTTGCAGCAACCACCCTATGATAAGTGAGAATTATTGTAATCTTGCAATTGAGGTTATGGCTTACCTAACGCGACCTAGTGAGTTCTTGACAGAGATGAAATTATAACTATTATTATTATTATTATTATTATTATTATTAACAGTATTTATATACCGCTTTTCAACTAAAAGTTCACAAAGCAGTTTACAGAGAAAAATCAAGTAACTAAATGGCTCCAAAAGGGCTCACAATCTAAAAAGATGCAAAAGAATACCAGCAGACAGCCACTAGAACAGACACTGCTGGGGTGAGATGGGCCAGTTACTCTCCCCCTGCTAAAAAAAGGAGCACCCACTTGAAAAAGTGCCTCTTACCCAATTAGCAGGGGTTGAAACTAGAAAACTAGAGATTTTCTGTTTCTCTTAGCTGAGAGCTGTCATTCCTTAGGATGACAAACTTTCAGATATTAGACCTCACAGCCTTAATGGTATGATGAAGCCATATGCTCAGTGCCCAGATATCCCACGTCTATGAAGGAGTGTCCAGTATTTTGTCATTGTAGAGCCTGAAAATCATTATAAAATCAAAACAACTTATCCCATTGGTTTGAGAATGCAGCCTTTCTGACAAGGGGCATAATATTGCATTGGATGAATAATAGTGGGGTAGTAGCAGTTCTTAAGTTTGCTTTTGGGGTCAGAAAAATCCACAATTACTTTTTTGGCTCATCCTAATAAAAGCATCAACAAACAAGCTTTTAGTTCTATGGGATTCTTCAGTCAGGTTAGATAAGCCATCCAGGGAGGAATATTAAGGAGTGATAATCCTCAAAGGTCTGTAAAATCAAAAGATGGAGTTTACAAGTGATATGCTGTTGGACAACCTATAACATATCCCCACTGTTCCCTCCCCGCTTCAACTAACTGGTTGAAAAATCGTATAGATTCAAAAGCTTGTTGTGTGATTCCTTTGGGGGGGGGGGGGGGAGCTGGTCCTGATAAAGGCGCTACCCAACTTTGGATTCTGCCTTGTTCTTCTAATGGACCAATAGGACCAATACAGTCTAGTACTTTCAGCTACAAGTGGCCTGTATCTCCTGCCATTTCTTGTCCACACCTTGACACCTTGTTCTCTGCATTTTGTACTCGGAAGTTCAATTAAACTTTCTTGCGGACAAATCTGTATTGTAGAGGTTCCCAGACTGGGGCATTATGATGCTCCAGCCAGGGAAGCTCTGTCATTGCCCCCTTAAGGGGCAGGGTGGCAGTGGTGACACAATTCCCATGATTGCACCACCAACCAGGGGAAAGGATTTTTAAAAAACTTACCTAGGGGTCCCTATGACTATCCAGAGGATCCAAAGAACCTGTGACCCTGTCTACAGGTCTCCCTATACATCCAAACTGCTGTTAATATCAAGAAAAGACCTGGTTTTGTGGTGAAAACCAGAAGTGGTTTTTAAAAAACATTTTACAGCAGTTTGGAGGCACAGGGAGGCCTGCAGAGGGGGTCATAGGTTCCTTGAACTCTCCAGAGAGTCATAGAGACCCCTAGGTTAAAAAAAAAAAAAAAAAAAAAACCCTTTCCAGCCCCACAGCAGCATGATCGTGGTGCTGCAAATACTGGGATCTGCTACCATGTAAGATTCCAGCCTAAAATTTCTCCTTTTGGCAGTTTAATTGGTGTCAAAAATGCTTGAATATATGCGAGTATATCTTGAGCTGACTTAGTCAAAATTAATTACGTAATCCTAGGATTACAAGATTTCAAAGTTCTCATATGATGTCAATATGTACGTATATCGAATAGTCAAGTGAAGCATAGAAAAGACAAATATGACTGATTTAACTCATGTAGCGAGAGTGTGCGTGTATGGTATTGTGAGGGGAGGTTATAATTGACGAATGCTATAGAAGCGCTTGTGAGAGTTTACGTTAAAAGCAGGGCTTTTAGTCAGGCTGGAGCTAAACTTAAACAATGAAGCTGATCCTCCTATAGAGCTGTTATGCTGTCCCCTGGCAACGTTGGCTAGAAATGGGGTGGGCGGCAGCTGACATACTTTTTATTTTGGAGGTATTTCTTCTAGAGCAGGGGTGTCCAAACTTTTTGGCAGGAGGGCCACATTATCTCCCTGATACTGTGTCGAGAGCCAGGAAAAAAAGAATTAATTTATATTTCAAATTTGAATAAATTTACATAAATGAATATATTAGAGATGAAACTTATATAACTCAAGTTCTATAAAAGGTCTTGCACAAAGCAAGGCCAACCATTCCTTTGCTGCTGCTGCTGCTGCATCACAAATGTGAAACAGCAAGCAGTGGAGAGAGCCCTTGTCCCACAGCTCATGCTGGAGGTCAAACAGTTGGCTGTCACGCTGAGAGCAGTTGCATCAGGCCAGCCCGGGCTCCAGCAAGTCTCTGGAGGACCAGAGGCTCATTGGAGACTGGGGGCTCCCTGAGGGCCAGATTGGGAGTCCTCAAGAGCCACAAGTGGCCCCAGGGCCGGGGTTTGGGCACCCCTGATCTAGAGCTTCAGACTACACATTTTAAAGTTTGCCTTTGGCAATGTGGGTAAGAAGTCTGCACATAAATGCCTGTTAGTAATATAAACCTGTAGAAGGAAGTCACATTGCATTCAGTAGGTTTTTAATGTCTAGTAAGCTTACTTATGGTTCCCCTTTTGAGAGTCTTTGGGAGAAGAAAATAAACTACTCAATATAGGCTCAAGTATACACCATTAGATTTTTGGTACTAGCATTGTAATGGGGAGGGGTTCACATAAACTGTGTTCTAATTCTGAATACTTGTTATGCAAGGGGATACCATTAATAGTTTACTCCTCCAGGTATAACACTGAGTACATACTGAGTCAGTTTTTCTTTACATCTTGTTCATTGTTTGTTATCCAAATCTTCTGTGGTGACCCCTCTAAAGAAATCAATTTGCAGCCTGATCTAGCATGTGTTCATTCGATTGAGCTCAGTCAGACAGGGCCTTTAACACAGTTTCTGAGCCATTAAAAGGGATCCTGTGCTGCAAGCAGGTTCACAGAACAAATCTATCTCAAAAGTTACTAGCCGTCTTGTCTAGACATTCCAGTGAGTCATTCATGGTCACTTGATAGTCTGAAGATGTCTCTTTCGAGGTGAGTGGCTGGAGGAGAGCCTAAAAAAGGACTGATTGCAAAACACACAACACTGCAAATCTACAATTTAAGTCTTTCCAGGAGCTGCCAGAGCAGATAACATGAAATGGAACTACGTTTGTCTCATATGCTGTCTCATTAGAAATGTCAGTGATTTACGTTTTCTTGCCTTTTCAGTTCCATCTGCGCCATACTAGAGTGCACTGCTCGGCCTTTAATCCAGCAAGAATTGAAGTGACGGACACTGTAGCTTTATCACAGCCGGGTTCAAAATAACAAATAAGCTTTTTTAACAACTCCTCTTCCTTCTACAAACATGGTTTATTCCTTCTTGAGATCTATTTTTTCCTATATTGTGTCAACCTAGCACCTACAGAAAAAGTTGTTTTGAGGGCTTTAGACTCTAAATAGGTTAGGATAGTCTTTTCTGGGTGAGAGAACATCCTGTTTCTAAGACTGTAATTAAATCTGACCTTGGAACTTGGCAGCTGCCACCCTTCCTTAGGTAAAAGTGGTAAGTGTTCTCAAAGCACTACTGTTTCGTTTTTTATTCTCTGAAATAACAGTGTTCCAAGTTGTATTGAACTTGGCCAAAGTGTTACTGCAGGCAAACTAGAAGGTGCTTCTCCAGCATGTGAACCCGCCTTATGTCCATTCTGCTGATCTGACCCAGTATTACCTTTGTGAGTTGTTGACTGAGAAGATATCTGGCATAAATGTTTCCTAGCCCTTTTACCCAATATCTTTAAAAGAGAAATGCCAGCAGTGAAACTTTGCTCATGCAAAACATTTGCTCTGTCACTGCTGATCTCTGACATTGCAGGCTTCTGCTGCTGCTGTTATACATGGAGTCATCTGTGCATGATACACTACAGTGGGGGTGTCAAACTTTTCATACAGAGGGCCGAAGTTAGCATTCGGGGTGCCTGCTGAGGTCCAGAGGTGCTGTAATTAACCAGAAAGTGACATCATTAAGCAGCTGATAGCCAGAAATCAGCAATTTATTCTCATTAACTGCAAATGACAGAAGAGAAAATACGCAAATCTTGATCATATTTCAAGATATGGGAAAGCCCAATTTTGAAGTGGGCTTATGTTTCAGCAGTAACACCTCAGCACTGCTCAGCAGCTGAGAGCCTGAGGGCTGAATAAAAAGCTTCTGGGGGCCGCATCCAGCCTGTTTGACACCCCTGCAGGACAGAGTAACATGAGTTGGAAGTTCAGAATGTTACCCTTGAGGAGCATACAATATCAATGTAAAATAAGAGAAAGATGACTAATGCTGAAGTGGAAAGTTACAAGGATAATCAGGGATGAATGTGAGCAGTTCTGATCCAAAAGAGAACCCAGAGTCCAGAGGTGTGTTATTGGAACTGTGCCAACAGGAATCCTTGGCAGTCCTTTTTCATGTAGGGTCAATCCTTCATTCCCTTTTCAGAGCAGTCATTGTGTAAGCCAGTGGCTGGCCTGAGTATCCTGAACTGCTCAAGTTCAAAATTATACAGCTGCAGGTATAAAGGTAAGGCCAGGTCTTCCAGAGGTCATAATTTTCTGATTAAATTGTACAGAGCATAGATATGTTCAAAGGTGACAAACTGTCTTTCAGCTTTACAAGCATACTTGACAACAGTGCTGAGATGTCTTCCACCCTGTCTCCACTTACTTTTGTAATACTCAATACAGCATCTGCATAGCTTGTGGATAAATGAGATTTCATCCAGAAGTAATTTAGAGGGAGAGACACAATGGTTGTGTTGATTGAATTCATGGCTTCTGGGTAAACTTAAGCTCATCTAGCATTTTTTTCCTGTGTCCTGTTTACTTGGGTGTGTTTCAGTGGTGTTTGCTTTATGTGTCCTTGGGGCTGCACTGTAAGGCTGTAGTCTTTTGACATAGTTACTTAGAAGTAATTTCTATTTTAGTAGAACAATCCTCCAAGTCAACATGTTTAGGATTAAATCCCTATGGTGTGATAGTAATCTAGATGTTGTTTAGATGCAATTTAGTTGTTGCATTGAAGGGAGTGGGTGTTTCTATCTTCCTAGATAGTGTCTTGGTTTCTCAGTGATTTAAAGCTCCAGGGTGTAAATGGCCCTTTTTAAGCTGATATCAGCAGTCTTCAAGCCAGTTTGGGTTCATGACTAGGTGGAGTTTCACTCTTGTGCATCTGTACTTGTTAACACCTTTTCAGCTGCTATTACTTGAAGAAATCCACAGTTTCCAACCTAATTTCCTAGTGCATTTTTCCCCAGAGTCTTTGCTTAACAGTTTCTCAGGTGGATTGAAGGGTTACTTGAAGGTAAGTAATGATGCTTCTTCAGTGTTACATACCTTGTAAGTGTGTACAAACAGCACTGGGATAAAATGACTTTGTTGTACAAAGTTATTTTATGCCTGTGTGACTTTGCACAAGGGTTGAATTGATTTTTTATTTTTTTTGGCCTGGTGAACAAAAATGGTTTGCAGTGGAGAACACACAAGGACAGTCTGTTCTCAACATTCTTTAACCACAAGATTAAGATGTTATGAAAGCAATTTCTGTACACTGGATAATCACAGTTCCCTCGATCACCTGGTACAATCTAACCTAATAAATGGTTGGGACTTTCTGTTCTTTACTCAGAAGAACATCAGCTAAGTTGCACCCAAAGTATTACTTGAAAAACTGTTATTGATTTTTCAATGTATAATGTATGAAAGGAAGGTTAGTTCTTTTTTTTTTCCTTTTTTTAAAGATCAAGTGTACCTTTGAAATGAAGTTTTCTTCTGATGACCGATTTGCCAGGTTTGGCCCAAAGCACTTCAGTCCACTGTTCCCACTAAGCCAAGCAGTGTCATGATGCAGTCCCAACGCTGCACAGCTGTGGAACCTATCCGTGCAACTAACACAGCACCAATGCGGGCACCCTGTAGGGAGAACTGAGTCAGTGGGAGACATGCTCCCACTGGGTGACACCAGAGTCTGGGTTGAAAGCAAGGGAGCTGAGTTTCAAGATAAGCAGTAAAGCTCAAGACTTGATAAACAGGAGTGAATGATTACATACTGTACTCTGTACATCCAAGTTTCCTGCTGCTTCCCTGCCTTTTTGAATGAGTCACTGTTTTGGGTGGAGCTGCTTAATCCTCTCCTGCTCAGCTTGCCCTAAAAGGCTTCTCCACGCCTCACCCCCAAGCTTCAAATGTGTTTGAAGGGCAATTTACCATGTGTCTACTGGGAAAGAAGTGTGAGTCAGAGTTAGGGAAAGGATTGTTCCTCTCCCAGCTACTTCACTCTCAGTTGCCTTTCAAAGTGGCTTTACATGCAAAATGGGTCTATCTGTTGGTTTTTACATGTGTCGCATACAAGTTTGGCCGTATGCAGTTGCATTTAAAAGTATACCCTCCACTGGGTGGCACACAAAGCACAGGTGGATACAAAGAAAAGCATCCTCCAACTGAATGCTCAGCAGAACCGAGTGTATATAGGCAATGTGTGTCTCGAAAATGTTCAGTGATGGGAGGTGATTCTGTGACCTTCAACAAGTGCTGCTGTTTCTCACGACACCCCAAGATAAGTACAAGGCTGTTCAGTATCTGTAAGACAAGCCAGCTATTTAAAGGAAGGGAAGGGGAGATGTGAAATGGGGAGAGTCACTGTATTTTGTTTGACAGGTGCGTGAAGAAGGAAGCATAAATCCAGTTAGCTGTGAAGCTTTAAGAACTGCCATTTTCATCTAAAAATGAAAGCAAATGCACTTCATGTATTTAAATGGCATTAATACGCTTGTATGGGAAATGCTGAATGCGTGACTCAGCTGGGAAGAGAACTTGTCTTTAAAGTGAATCTCTTTGCAGTTTTGGCTGTTTGAGTAGGTTGCTGGGCCTGCACTAATACTTTTCTCCTGTCTTTCAGCGCCAAGGAGCACAGTGAAGCTTTGCTGGGCCCTGGAAAACCTCTCCCTAGAATGCTAATTGCCCAACAGGAGTGCCAAGATAACCTAAATAAGCTGCATCTTTTCAGAGCTGCCACTGGTGCATACCTAGAGTTGTGAAAGCTTTGAAAGTCAGGCGTTGTTCTGTGTAGATCATAAGCTACTTAGCAAGAAATTTAGCCCTGTGGTGCTTAATAGCACTGGGCCATATGATTTGGGCACGTATATGCTTTTCATCCAGCAGGGGGAGAAAAAAAAATACAGTATTACACCCAATCTCATTTCGCAGAGAAGCTGCAAAGAATCCCCCCCCCCCCCCCCGTAGGTCGAGATGATGACATCATGGGGCCTTCACAGTGAACTGTGCCCTTCTGCACACATCATGGGGAAAGTGGCCACACCCTGTGCAATGCCATCTCTTTCAAAGAAGGCACAAACAGCATGTTTACAAGGAGATCTCCATTTAAATGGGCCCCAGTATTCCATTTATATTACCTTTTTGAGTGAAGCAAGTTTGTAATAAGTCTGCTCTTAAAGGGGAGATGTTTACATTATCTAAGAATGAGCAACATGTTAAGAAGGCAAGTCCTTGTTTCAAAGTTTGCCTGTGCCATGAATTCACTAGGTGACCTTGGGTGCAAGCTGTTCTGACTGCATGCACACACACTACCCCCATATTTCTATATATGATACTGACCTCAAGGCTCAGCAAATAATCATGATAGGTGCTGTTTTATTTCAGGAGAAAGTGAAGTGCTGCTGAATCCTCTTAAAAAACTTCCAGTCTAGGGTGCTGTTCCCCTATCTAGGATGTGTTCCATGACATGGAACACTGGTGAGCATCATGAAGAACCACAACAAGAGAATGGAAGCTTGCAAAGTAGAAGTGGAGCTGACTGCGTTGCAGGGTGGGGTTAATTTGGCTTCAGTTTCATTTCCATCCGTGTCTCAAAGTTTTAATCTAGATTAGGGCTGCCCTAACCCTGGCCTGGGGACAACTTGCAGCCCTTGAGGGCTCCCAATCTGCCCCTTGGGGAGCCCCCAGTCACCGATGAGCCTCTGGCCCTCCAGACTTGCTGGAGGCAGTGCTGGCCCCACACAACTGCTCTCAGCATGAGGATGACTATTCGACCTCATCCCTGAGCTGTGTGATGAGGGCTCCCTCCACTATGTGCTGTTTCATGTCTGTGATGCAGGAGAGGCATCCCTGATCTAGATAGTGAGCACACAAACTGTTGCAAGCCTGTCTTGAGGGAAGATATTCAACATGTAAAGCTATATGGTGTAGGTCTGCTGGTGCATCTACTTAGGGAATATGAGCGCAGCTAGCAATGACACCAAGGTTCCTGCAGTGAGCCTTTCCTAGTCTTACCTGAGACTTTCTGCCTGCAAAGTATACAAGTTATGAGTGGGCTACATCCCCTCTCCATTGTGTGTGTTGGTGGAGCTGTGCTCCACTATCTAGCCCACTGTGATCTATAGTGACTCTCCAGGGCTAAAGGAACATTCTTTCCAGCTCTGCTACTGAAGAATCTCTTTGGAGGATGCTGTATTTTGAGCCTGGAACATTGTGGATTCATTCAGTCTGCTCTGCCGATGATACATGCTTCTTCCATGAATACAGTACTACCACAGGCATGGTTTAGGAAGTAATTTTGGATCATGCACAGCCTGACTCCTAGGGCTTATGCCATGGGGAAGTCTAGATAGCTGAATACCTTTGATGGGAATAAGTAGATTTGCACCAAAGTGTCCCCAAAAGGTCTTCTCTGTGGTTGAACTTGTGGCATAGCATTCACAGTTACTTTTGCTGGAAGAAGGCTAACTGGATGCAACCCCTGATTAGCTGCTGTTTTGCAGTTTTCAGTGTTCAAAGTCACTGTGTGTGTTTTTTTTCAGGTGTCATTTAAATGATTCTGTAAGATAAGCAAGCATTATCAACCTCATTGGAGACAGGTGGGCTGAGGTTGAAAACCTGTGACCTGTTGAGGATGCCTTCTGAGTTCATGGTTTGGATGAGCTTTGGAATCGGGGACTTGCCAGTACACATTTAGCTCTGGTGCTGCAGCCATCTGATATTAGCTTCATTCTCCTTACTTTGCCTTGCAAAGTCTAGGTATATGAATGTTGTATGTCCCATATGGTATTGAGGGTTCAGCTGGGGAAAAGTTCAGTTTCCATCTATGTGCTCGGAGGAGGAGAATTGCTGAGATTAATTGGATTTGCCAGTCAATACCAGTGACTGTTCACTACCTGAGTGCAGGTGTTCTAGTGACATAAGATTATTAGTTCTGCCTCCTGGGCCAATCACAATGCAGTCCTCCTGGGTGAAATCATGAAGGGCTTTGAATTTTACCCTGCAATTACCTGCTATGCAATCTTACGAAGAAAGAAAGAAACTGGCATTTGCTACAGTGTTAAGCAGATATCTGCTATGGCCTGGATTTTGCATGGGCACCTCTACATTTGGCTTCTGGTAAGCTGCTGTGCTTAAGATGTGTCAAACCAAGGAGCAATCCCTGGATATGATGCATTTGTGTCAAGCTAGAAGCCCGGGCAGTTGGATGAGACAGACACCACCTTTCCTCCCAAGAGCATGAATTCAGCTGTGCGTTTATTGATGCCATACTCATAGGTGAGCCTTGTGAACACTCATCTTCCCAGCTGACCTCGCCCCCATGTTTACTCAAAAGTAAGCCGCACTTTAATCAGAACATGTGCTTGCAATAGACAGATCCCTCTTGTCCCAAGCTCCTTTTTAACTGGGATTTCCAGAGACCGAACCCTGACTCAACAGGGAGTGCCAGCGGCCCTCCTGACTCAATCCCCACAACCCAGCGTCTGCATAGATTACCTCATCATATGTCAGCCTTATTTTTAGTAGTATGCCTGGCATATGCTGGCCAAATCCAACAGAAAGGCTGGTGCCAAGGCGGCCTCTGGAAGCGATCCCAGGGCTTCATACGTGAGTGCACAGGTTGTGCATGTGCAGGTTGTGGTCCTGAGTGCAGAACTGAGCTCTCTAGGAACTCCATTCTCTTACAAACAAGAAGACAAAACCCACATTGTCTGCCTGTTTGGTCACAAAAACATGCTTGATGGTGAACTATGCCTGTTGAAAGCTTAGAGAGGCGACTGAATCAGTCTTTCAGTGAGCTAAGCAGGCTTGCTCCTGACTACTTCCCAGTGACAGCTGAACGCATTGCTCAAAAGAAGATCAGTTACACAAATGAGCTTAATAGATGCTGGTAACAGAAGCTAGTTTTCACTGTTGCCATTTTGAGTTATCTTGGAGCAGAATTTGGTTTGTTTAGCTGCAGGAAGCTCTTGGCTGCCGTGTTTGCTGGAGATTATTCTTTATCTGGATTCCATGTATCTGCCAGAACAACAAAGTGGCACCTTGACTGGGAGCAAGCTCCACTTATCGTGGTGCAACTTCCTTCTGAGTAAACATGCAGGGAGCTGCATTGAAACAAGCTTGTGGTGTCTTATCCCATTTCTGCCTGTCCCATAGGTGTACGCATCTGGTTCCTGTCGCATATGCACAACGTTGGGCAGAAATGGCTTAGACACATTTCCCATAATATACTACAGCCTTGAATGGTTTGAAAGCTACAGTCCATCTCATCACCTACACATACATCTGATGCCATAAATTGTACTCCACAAAAATTAAGCTATAATACCTTTATTCAACTTTAAAATGCCACTTGACTCTTTTTGGCTTTGCTGCAACAGACTAACAGCCCAAGCTTATGCATGTCTACTCAGAAGTAAATCCCATTCGAGTCAATGCATCTTACTGTTACCCTGCACATGCCCAATCTCATCTGATTTCGGAAGCTAAGCAGGGTCAGGCCTGGTTAGTACTTGGATGGGAGACCGCCTGGGAATACCAGGTGCTGTAGGCTTATACCATAGTCTTTCGAGACTGAAGGTTGCCAACCAACACTCCCAGGAAAGTGGATAGGATTGGGCTGTAAAATGCCTACCCTCAAAAAGGTTCCTCCTAAATCTTGTTTCAGTTCTGAGAACTTACATTTGAAGCCTAACTTGTGCTGGAACAGGTAAGCCAGGAGACCTGCTCTGTATCCAGCACAAGGCTGGGTCTGACTGCGGCTCAGCCCAAGGCAAGGGGACTTTTCCCCTTGCCCCAGGTAAAGCAGCAGCAGCCCCAATGGGTTTACTCAGATCTGCACCACCTGATGAGGAGGCACAGAACAAAGTGACCTGGAGCTGTGCTGCTCTGCCCAGAAACAGGACTAGGATCTGGCATAACTGCCGTGTTCTGGCCCTGCCTCCCATTGCCTGCACTGCTCCTGCCCTGGAATGCCTCCTCCTCACCCTCTCCATGCCCCCCCCCCAGACCTTGCGCTGGCCAAGCTCAGCCAAGGCAAACTCACCTAATGCTGCAGTGACATGTCGCAGAGACTGGCTCTGGTCTCTGGGCTAACGCACCTTTGTGTGCTGGCAAAACTTACTCCCACAGAGGCCCAAATACACTTTATGGCACATTTGTCACCCTCCCATGCTGGCTCAAGTGACTTGCACCAACCCAGGGCACAATTCAGATTGCGACCTTAGCCAGTTAGTTTTCCCACATGTTCTTGGTCTTTAGATGCATTCAAAGCGCCAAGTGTGACATTGTGTGCAGCCCCAGTATTAAGGCTTATTCCCTTTCCTCTCTTTACAGACTGTGACTTGACTCTGAAACGAATGCATAAGGGTCATTAGCCAATCTGACTCATCCTTCCACCCAGTAAACAATCTGAAACAATTGATTCACAAATTCAGAGGGAGGTTCTCATTCCAGACAGAAGCAAGGAATGAATGCAGAATGAAAGCATTAGCCAGGAAACCGTCCCTGTTTAAAAGTGAGTTGTGCTACGCAAACTATGACTACAATGCAGGTAATTTTTTTTTATTAAGACCAGAATATCTCCAGTATCTGAGTTATCCAGAGTTCTTTGAATATTAAGCAAAATAGTCGTGGAAGAGAGGCAAGAATTGGGCACTGAAGTCCTCTTATCTATAGTTTGTAACAGCTCTAAGATGGAGTACTGGAGTTGGGAGGCAGCCAAAAGAATTCACAATAGTTTGCATCGCAAAAGAAAGAGCTGGTTTCTTGACCCCAGAAAGATTCACCATCTGAAAAAAGACACCAGTAAACACCCTTGGGAAAACATATTCTGTGGAGATGAATGGGGACAGTAGCTTTCCCCATGCTAAAATAAGCACCATTTAAAAGATGCATCCTTGGCTCATTTACAAGGGTCATGTTAGGAAGCCACACCAGGGGCAGATCAAGTTCTTCAGGCATCTCAGGAAGGGTGCCAGGTGCCCCCCCTCAGTTGCCTGGCTGGGCAATGAGAGAGCAACTGATTCACTGTCAGTTTATCATATCTTGCAGCTGCCTTGAACCATGTGCCACCACAGTGTGCATCTAAACTCTTAAAGGCACAATCCTAACTTGCACTGGAGCAGGCAGGCCAGGGGGTCGGCGCGGCATCCAGTGCAAGTGTGGAGCCAGTATCAGCACATCCCGAGACAAAGGGGAAAACTCTCCCCTTACCCCATGTCACGCAGCACTGACCCCAATGGGTCTACTCAGTTCTGTGCCATCTTGGGAGGTGGTGCAAATCTGAGTAGACCAGAGCAGCCAGAGGCTGCTCTGCGCCACTTGGGAACGGGATCAGGATCTGGCATAACCACCGGATCGTGGCACCTCCTCTGCCCACCCCCAGGAACGCCCACCTTCCCCATGCCCCTCCCTCCAAACCCCTGCATCAGCCAAGTTTGGCCAACACACACTTACCCTGCTGGCACAGGGAAGCCAATGCAACGCCTTGCGCTGGCCTCCCTGACTCTAAAGGCAACGATGCCCCAGGTCAGCACAAGTGACTTGGTGACAAGTGACAAGGCAACACCTCCAGGTCACCTGTGCCGGCCTAACCTGGGGGTTAGGATCACGCTGCATGCGAGTTCCACTGCAGTTCATGGGGCTTACTCTGCAGCAATTGTGCATAGGATTGCAGCCTTAATTGAAAGAGATTGTTAGCTGCCAAACAGACTTCAGGCCAAACCCAGAGCTGTGGGACAAAGAAACAACCATGGTGGTTCCCCCATGTTTTAAAAATATACGTAAAAGCCAACTGTTGCTCAAATCAGTCTGGCTGCTAGATTTCCACATTTTGGATTATGAGTGCTAGTCAGAATAATAATCTTTGCAAGGAAAATCAAACGCCATCCAAATGACAATTGTTCATTTTTCAGATCTTATACGGAAATCCAGAACTGTTTTGTTTCTAATGCCTCGGTTAAGAGAGAGGCAAAATGAAACAATTGCTCCAGTGTCTGAAAGCTCGGAATATCGCAAGTGTTGTGCAGCAGTGCCCAGCTGGAAGCATGCCCTCTCCTTTCAAAGGACCATGCGCCTTGCGTAATGTTCCCTTGGCTTCTTTCCTGTGTGCTGGCTGTGAGCATTTAAATTGCCTATATGCTTCAGAGCTCATTTCATGCTGGTCTGTTGCCCAGAGCTCATGGAGATTTGGGGTGTTCTGTTTGCGTGGCTGTGGAAGCACGACCAGTGAGCAAGTGCTTCTTGGGTGGAGTCTCTCCTGCCACATTACGCATATGCCATTATTTCGGAGTTTGTTATTATGGGACTGCTGGATGCTTTGCAAAGATTTTATTTTGTGGGAGAACCTGTCCGTCAAAACAACACTCTGGGCATTTATTACCATGAGGTACATTTTTGTCTCACCAGTCCTCCAAGGAACTCAGGCTGTCATAAGTGGTTCCCTCCTATGTTGACCTTGGTAACCCTGCGAAGTAGGTCAGACGACTGGCCCCAGATCACCAAGGAAAATCTGTTCCAGAGGGCCCCCCAACTCAGCAGATTTTAGGGGGGAGTGGAGAAAGAAGGGGGAATAAGCAAAGTTTGTTCCCCCCTTTTGCATGAGTGCAGTGGCATCACTATGGGGTTGTGGATGGTGAGGGTCGCACTGGGTGTCACACTCAGGTCAGCCATAAGGACAGCCCCGCTGGATCAGGCCATAGGTCCGTCTAGTCCAGCTTCCTGTATCTCACAGTGCCCCACCAAATGCCCCAGGGAGCACACAAGACAACAGACCTGCATCCTGGTGCCCTCTCTTGCATCTGGCATTCTGACATAGCCCATTTCTAAAATCAGGATTTTTAACATACACATCATGGCTTGTAACCCCTGATGGATTTTTCCTCCAGAAATTTGTCCAATCCTCTTTTAAAGGCATCTAGGCCAGATGCCATCACCACGTCCTGTGGCAAGGAGTTCCACAGACCAACCCTGTCCCACACTGGGCTAAGCTGCCTCATATTCTCTTGACATTCTTATTTTTGCCACTCACTGGCAAGAACACAAAGCGACTGGGTCCAGAGCATCCAGAGGTGGGCTTTTCACGTTTAAGGCACTGTGATAACTCGTTATGTTGAGGCAGACATGATTACATTGTTATGTCACCCCCAAACTCCCGGAACGCAAAACTCCTCCAGGTAAGCACTGCACCAGCTGGCTTCCACGCCAGGGATGCCTCTGCATGAGTGCAGGATAGGATGAACCAGAGGTGGGGTTTGGGTACAGCCCATTAATAATAGATTTTGTTTTATATTGCAGGAGTTCAAAGTGCTTCGAATAGAAGAACCTGCTCAAAGCTAGCCGGCATTGTCAGCAAGTGCACAAATCTAAAGAAGTAGGTCAAGAGCCAGGCCAGCCTTCTCAGGGAACGAAAGCATGAAAGAGGGCATGGATGTGGCATGTATCCTGTGCCCTGACACTGCCATCAGACCATCCTTTGTAAAGCTGATGGTTCATCCGTAGTCCAAAGTGGTTGGTTGCCGTTTCATCCATGGTAGCTAAGAGAAGGTGGCCTTGTAACAACCAAAAATCTCTCTCTAGCTTTTGGGTTGTGACCCACTGTGGAGCTTGGAGATGGTGACACTGCTCCAGCCAGTGGCCAAGCTAGAGGGGGTGCAAAGCACTACGTTTTGCAGGTGCTTGAACACGCTGTGCAAGCAGCACCTCCCCCTCTCCTTTAGAGCTTTTCTGGGTGCAAAACGGAGGCGATTTGCACCCACCGCCCAGAATAGCTCCGAAGGGGAGGAGAAGGGACCACTTGCACACTGCAATGTGGCTCCCTGCAAAACTTAACCCTTTGCACCCCCTCTAGCTATGCCACTGCATGGCGGTGCATCTAACCTAAAACAAGAAACTTAAAGCCAGTTGAAATATGCACATTGACACTCATCAGGTATGGAGGTATTAGCTAGAGGTTAATTACTGTTTGCATACGTTGTCATGTGTATTGCAGTCTGGCGGGGGTCTGTGTAGCTAATAACCAATGTTTGCAGACTTTGTCACATGTATGACTGCCTGCCTCCTAGGTAGGGATTGTGGGTGTGTGCGAGACTCAAAGCTTCTGATTCAGGGAACAAGCCTGCTTCCTCTAGGTCAGAGTCACATACCTGCAAGTCAGAAGACCTGTTCTTGCAACATAATCAGGTCAAGTGTTGATGCGTACAAAGGCAAGGAGGATCACAGCAGCAAGACCCATGACCTCTAATCTACACAGTGGAATAGCTAGAGAGGGTGCAAAGCACTAAGTTTTGCCAGTTCCTAAATGTGCTGTGTGAGTGGCCCCTCCCCTTTGGAGCCATTCCAGGCGGTGGGAGCCAAATGAAAGCATTCTGCCTCTGTTTTGCTCTCACCACCTGGAATGGCTCCAAAGGGGAGGGGGAGGGGCCACTTGCATGGCACGGTCAGGCACCTGCAAAACTTAGTGCTTTGTACCCCCTCTAGCTATGCCATTGAAGCTGCACGCATTTATTTGAATGCCTGCACAGTGCGTATGTGCATATAATTGTATAGGCAGGGAGAGAGCCTTCCATGCACAGAGCTGTATGCACATACACACCATGTAGGTCACCCCTCTGTGAGAGTTCACTCACCTGGAGTTGGTAAGAGAGACACCCAGACAAGACCTTCCTTTCTTTGCAATATAGAGCAGCCCCTTTCCCTGCTGGCAGGCCTTGGCGCTGTCAAGGAGAATGAGACTTTGCACCGACTGTTCTGCCAATGGAAACATGGCACCCTCCCACCTGTATTTGCCCTGTCACAATGTGGACACAATTAGGACACAACAAAATGCAAGGGACAAGTCAGGTTGCTTTGTTCCCAGGAACCAGCTGATGGCTCTAGCTTCCAGGCGCTGATGAACAGATGCAGATCAACAGGGCTCAACAGTCTGATATGTTCCTGTGCCCTTTTTCACCAGCTCAGGTGGCTATCAACTGCCTTGAGAGAGGAGAGCCTGCCTTTCCATCATCGTAGGCCTGATGGCCCCATAACCAGGAAAGCCTCCCCCCATCTGAATGTGCTGTCATGCTGCACTTGGATGGTGTGCCTAAAGGTTGCCCAAGGGCCCCCCCCCAAAAAAAATATATGAGAGGCTTGATTGTCTAGGCCAGGAGTGCCCAAACCCACTTGCAGCCCTCCAGGACTCCCAATGCAGCCCTTAGGGAGCCCCTAGTCTCCAATGAGCCTCTGGCCCTCCAGAGATTTGCTGGGGCCTGCACTGGCCTGACGTAACTGCTCTCAGCATGAGGGTAACTGTTTGACCTTTCGTGTGAGCTGTTGGATGAGGACTCCCTCCACTGCTTGCTGTTTCATGTCTGTGATGCAGCACCAAAGGAAAGGCCAGCCTTGCTTTGTGCAAGGCCTTTTATAGGCCTTGAGCTATTGCAAGGCCTTCATTCATTCATATAAGTTCATATTTAACATATTCGTTTATGTAAACTTATGTAAAATTTATTCAAATTTGAAATGTAAATTAATTATTTTCTTCCCTGGCCCCCTGACACAGTGTCAGAGAGATGATGAGGCCCTGCTGCCAAAAACTTTGGACACCCCTGGTCTAGGCTCTGGGTTGGCAACCTACAGCCCGCAGACTGGATCTGAAATCAGTGTAGCTTGGGAGATTTTGCATCCTGTTGAAGTTTATTTATTTACTTTATTTATTTACTTTATTTATACCCTACCTTTCTCCCCAAAGGGACCCAAGGCAGCTACATCTGGGTGAAGTTGCTACATCTGGGTGATGAAACCTCCCAAGCCAAGCCCCAAACTGGCCATGTCTGTGGGAGCTTGGCAACCCAGAAATTTGGTGCAGACATTGAGATGCTATTTAGCTGGTGTAAGGCCCAGGAGCCTCAGGGAGTGTGTCAAGCTGGGAAGAAGGCAATAGGACAGTGGTTCCCAAATTTTTTAACACTGGGACCCACTTCAAAAAAGTTTCACTTTACCAGCCACTCAAACTTCTGTGGATATAATGGTGATTGGATAGCAGTGCTCTCCACAGGTAGCAAGTTGTTTAATCCTTGATGCACACAGTCAAATCTGTCTTATCAGTTTTACAGCTGACTAAAAATTGGGTCACGATACACTGGTGGGCCACAGATCCACAGTTTGGGAACCACTGCAATAGGATATTGGCATGCACGGCAGCCGCCAAGACCCTCTCATTCTGAAACTGCCCCAGTTTGACTCCAAAGCATACAACTGTGGCATGGCTTCGGTGCTACCAGAACAGAGTTTATATTGATGGATCGCAAGATCTGTCAGGGTAAGCCCAGCCATCATTGAACTGGGCTGCTAGTCAAATAAGCTATTGTCCAAATTTCTTTTGAAGCTCTTAACAATGCAGGTGATAGGCATGAAGGTTATCTTTTTTGTGTGTTTGTCCCATGAATCTCCTCTATGGAGAACTCGTGCAAGGAAAGCGCCCTACAGGTAGACCACAGCTGCGCTACAAGGACATCTGCAAGAGGGATCTGAAGGCCTTAGGAGTGGACCTCAACAGGTGGGAAACCCTGGCCTCTGAGCGGCCCGCTTGGAGGCAGGCTGTGCAGCATGGCCTTTCCCAGTTTGAAGAGACACTTGGCCAACAGACTGAGGCAAAGAGGCAAAGAAGGAAGGCCCATAGCCAGGGAGACAAACCAGGGACAGACTGCACTTGCTTCTGGTGTGGAAGGTATTGTCACTCCCGAATTGGCCTTTTCAGCCACACTAGACGCTGTTCCAGAACCACCATTCAGAGCGCGATACCATAGTCTTTCGAGACTGAAGGTTGCCAACATGATTTCCACAAACTATATAGTTTTTTTTTATTGATTTGGTCCCCCAAATACACAACGGATATACACAACAGGGATAAAATGTGTACACCTGTGGGTTGGGCAGAAATGGGTTTTAATGCTGTATTCATTTCATTTTTTTTTCTATGGTTTGGAATAGTACCTGGGGGGGAGGGTGTGTTGAGTTTTCTACAACTTGACCCAGTTTTCATTCAGATGGAAATCCTGGGCAGGTATGGAAGGCGGGAGGGGGAGAGGAGGCTCTTATGTTCTTATGATTGGATTAATGACTACATCAAACGCTCTGAGACAATGGCGAGTTTCCAGTGGGAGATAATAGGAGAGCAACATTTTCCAGTTTGTTTTGGTTACAGATGATTCGTTCAACATTCAAATGAACTAACGATTCTGCATCAAGGGAATAAACCCTTTTAAAACCATCCCCCCCCCACTACAATAGAGACAATTCTCCTTTTTCTTTTTTTCTAGTGATAATAATTATTGAGCTATGTCTTGGGTGGCCCAGTGCCTATGAGTTTCATGGGCAGGTCACTTCCCCCAGGGAGCTTACAATGTAAAAGAGACAATGGGGAAATGGATTGAGACAAGTGTGACCCTACAGTGACATGTGTTGCAAAGGATGATTAAAGGGGTAGACATGCAGAAAAGGGGGTTCTAAGGAGCAGGTTTGAAGGAAGAAGGAGATGGTAGAGAATGCCTGTTCAGAGGGTTTGTTCCTTCAAAGCTGTCTTCAAAACCCGCCTTTTTTGTGAAACCTTTGGTGTAGCCACTATTTATTTATTTATTTATTTATTTATTTATTTATTTATTAAATTTGTATTCCACCTTTCTCCCCGAAGGGCACCCAAGGCGGCTAGCTACTGGCCTTGATTATCAAATGAAACAAAGGCTTAAACTAGTGGAGTTGCATTTGCTCCCATCATCATCATCATCATCATTGGCATCCTTCAGTCTCGGAAGACTATGGTATCGCACTCTGAACAGTGGTCCTGGAACAGAATGTCCTCTCCAGAGCACGAAGCCTGGGTAAAGTAGATATGGAGGATAGACTGTTTCCCATGCAGCAAATCCCCCCCTCTCCACGTCACTGAAATGGTCCAATGGAAAGGCAGAGGCCAATACGGTTGGTTCCAGCGGCGTTGCAGGAGTTGCCAGAACGTGACTGTGTTCAGCCATGAACTGCCTCAGGGACTCCTGCTCTGGATTTTGCCTCGAGGTTGACTCCTGAAGCCTTTTCCATAAGTGGATGTAGCCACAAGGCAGTGGAGATTTGGGATCGGAGTTTTCCTTCTCTCAGATGAGCTGCCTTAGGCATAGGCCCATCTAGTTCAGCTTCCTGTATCTCACAGCAGCCCACCAAATGCCCCAGGGAGCACACCAGATAACAAGAGACCTGCATGCTGCTGCTGTCCCTTGCATCTGACATAGCCATGTCTAAAATCAGGAGGTTGCACATACGCATCATGGCTTGTACCCCGTAATGGATTTTTCCTCCAGAAACTTGTCCAATTCCCTTTTAAAGGCATCCAGGCCAGATGCCGTCACCACATCCTGCTGCAAGGAGTTCCACAGACCAACCACACTCTGAGTAAAGAAATATTTTCTTTTGCCTGTCCTAACCCTCCCAACACAATTTTAGTGGATGTCCCCTGGTTGTGGTGTTATGTGAGAATGTAAAGAGCATCTCTGTATCCACTCTATCCTTCCCATGCATAATTTTGTATGTCTCAATCATGTCCCCCCCTGAGGCGTCTCTTTTCTAGACTGAAGAGGCCCAAACGCCGTAGCCTTTCCTCATAAGGAAGGTGCCCCAGCCCAGTAATCATCTTAGTCACTCTCTTTGCACCTTTTCCATTTCCACTATGTCCTTTTTGAGATGTGGCGACCAGAACTGGACACAATACTCCAGGTGTGGCCTTACCATCAATTTGTACAATGGCATTATAATATTCGCCGTTTTGTTCTCAATACCTTTTCTAATGATCCCAAGCATAGAATTGGCCCTCTTTACTGCCGCCGCACATTGAGTCGACACTTTCATCGACCTGTCCACCACCACCCCAAGATCTCTCTCCTGATCTGTCACAGACAGCTCAGAACCCATCAGCCTATATCTGAAGTTTTGATATTTTTTGCCCCAATGTGCATGACTTTACACTTACTTACATTGAAACGCATCTGCCAATTTGCCAGTTTGCCCATTCTGCCAGTTTGGAGAGATCCTTCTGGAGCTCCTCACAATCACTTCTGGTCTTTGCCACTTGGAAAAGTTTGGTGTCATCTGCAAACATTGCCACCTCACTGCTCACCCCTGTCTTCAGGTCATTTATGAAGAGGTTGAGAAGTACTGATCCCAGGAAAGATCCTTGGGGCACACCGCTTTTCACCTCTCTCCATTGGCATGCTGCCCCTCTATTTCTGGACCCCAGTAGAAGTCTGAAGGAAAACCCTTGGCTGCATACCCAGAGCACTATTATTATCAGCCTCACATTAATGTGAAATACACCATTTTTTGTCTTTCAGGGAGCAAGCACACGGGGCAAAACTCAACCCCCTAGGTGTACTTTGCCCCTTCCCAGCTTCCCCAGGATTTTTTCCTGGTGCCTCCTCTGCTGTACATTCATGTCAAGTGGCCGCTCAGTGTTCCAAATTACATGGAAGAATTCTCCCCACATTGCAGACAGTGTGAACACACAAAAACCCTGTGAGTGTACCGGTGCTGTGGCTATCCATGTTGCTTGTGTTTCCACACATTTGCTGAAAGTTGGGGGGAGGGAGCTCTCTGAAGAGGGTTCCAGATAGACGAGAAACCAAAAGCAGTCCACAGAGTTGTGCTTTTTGGGAATTTACCAACTTTCCGTTCTTATGTACTTGGCATTCTCAGGGCCCAATCCAGCAACGATGCAGTCACAATGCAGCTCTAAGGTCAGGGAACAAATGTTCCCATGCTTTGAGGAGGCCCCTGTGATTGAACACCCATCGCAGGATGCCACACTTGCCCCACTGGCATGGCTGCATCTGTGCTGGAAAGTTGGATAGGATTGGTGATAGAGATTTAAATGGTTAGGAGAAGTCTGCAATTCTTGCATCTGCAGTTCAAGCCTGGAAAAAAAAAAACGAGTCTTGTGTCAGCAGAACATGCACTGGAGCATTGACTGTAAGCTGAGTAATGTGGAAGAGTCAGGCTTTGTGGCAACTTCCCCATCCTGGCTGACAGGCAGAGCCTGTTTTGAGGAAGAGTAAGTTTTTAAAAGCCACCCATAGACGTCAGTGCTGGGGGTGCAAGCAGCCAGGAATCCAGGGTGCTTGAGATACAAGGGAACAGTAGCAGAACTGCAGAAGGGGGGGGGGGTAATGGCAGGACTGATCAGAGGTTGGGGAAGGACGAGGATGGCAAGCAGGAAGAGTGGGGAATAGTTATTTCATTTTATTTTTTGGTAAAATCTGTCCCCCAGGTTCTTCCTCTGTTCGGAGAGACTCAATGTGTTAACAAGCTACAACAGCACAATAAAAACATCCGAAACATGTATTAAAATCAGATGTCCAACAGAGAGCAAAGAAACATTATCCACTAGATCAGAGGTGCCCAAACCCCAGCCCTGGGGCCACTTGCGGCCCTCGAGGACTCCCAATGTGGCCCTCAGGGAGCCCACAGTCTCCAATGAGCCTCTGACCCGCCATAGACTTGCTGGAACCCACACTGGCCTGACGCAACTGAGGGCGACTGTTTGACCTCTCATGTGAGCTGTGGGATGAGGGCTCCCTCCACTGCTTGCTGTTTCACATCTGTGATGCAGTAGCGGCAGCAAAGGAAAGGCCAGCCTTGCTTTGTGCAAGGCCTTTTATAGGCCTTGAGCTATTGCAAGACCTTCATTCATTCATGTAAGTTCATCTTTAATATATTCATTTATGTAAACTTATGTAAATTTATTCAAATTTTAAATGTAAATTAATTCTTTTGTTCCCCAGCCCCACAGTGAGGAGCCTACAGGCTGAACTGACACAGTGTCAGAGAGATGATGTGGCCCTCCTGCCAAAAACTTTGGACACCACTGCACTAGATGTTCACAGTTTTGCAGGAACAAAAACATTTTTTAGATTTTTGAGATGCTGCAAGTGTGAGTGTAAGGAGCAGGGACCCAGGAATAGTGCAAGTAATTAGGGTAGAGATCATTACCTGTTAGTTGGGTCAGGACTTGTGCTTATTTTCTGCCTCAGGGACTCCCTGAATCCCAGTTCACACTTGTTCCCATGTGCAATTGAACTGTTCACTCATATTTGATACAAATTTATCAAGAGTTCTAGTCGGATCAGAATCTTTAAAAAAAAAAATCATTATTTCTGCCTTTTGGAATTAACAAACTCGGAAGACTATGGTATCGCGCTCTGAATGGTGGTTCTAGAACAGAGTGTCCTGTCCAGTGCACGAAGCATGGGTAAAGTAGATATGGAGGATAGACTGTTACCCATGCAGCAAATCCCCCCTCTCCACGTCGCTGAAATGGTCCAATGGAAAGGCAGAGACCAATACGGTTGGTTCCAGCAGCGTCGCAGGAGTTGCCAGAGTATGACTGTTTACAGTCACAAACTGCCTCAGGGACTCCGGCTCCGGATTTTGCCTCGAGGTTGACTCCTGAAGCCTTTTCCATAACTGTAGCCACAAGGCAGTGGAGGTTTGGGATCAGAGTTTTCCTTCTCTCAGATGAGCTGCCTTCCCAGGCTATCGAGTCCCATCTATCCGGTGGCTGTTTAGTTGCCTCTTAGGACAAGTAAGCCAAACTGAGGGCCTATTCTTGTCCCCAGCCCCCAAGGGAAACATTAACATTAATCATTAACATTAAACATCAAACATTAACAGTAAAAGCATATAATAGTATCATGAAACAAACCCAGAATTGAAGCCCTCACTGCAGTCTCTGAAAACTGGGCTCAGGGTGTGGAAGATGTCTTGTCACTTTTTGTTCACTATCTTGGCTACCATGGCTAATCTAATCACACCTGTTTTCCTTGAAGCTTTTAACCTCAGGGCGAAGACAGGAGGACAGGACTGAGAACAAGTGAATAATTTATGGCAAGGTCTTGGCTGAAAATATGAATGATATCAATCAAGCCAGAGTGGTTGAATTTATAGAGTGCTCACTGAAAGACTACTCAAGTAGTAGTGGTGATTGCAAAGCCACAATTATTTTATATACAAAATAAGAATTGGCAAGGATCAACACCCAAACTAAGGCATTAAGGCATCTGTGTGGGTCATGACATTTTAACACTCCTATGGTATCTCATAGGCTATGATTTTTAAATGTGTTTTAAGGATGCTTGGGGTCAATGGCAAAATGATGTTAAATGCAGAAGAGTAGGCTGTGTTTTTTTTCTGGTCAGTTGGCAACCCTACATAATATTGTCTCCCACGTGTCTAGGGAACAATTTCCAGAACTGATAGCTCAATACTGAAATCTGAAAATTATTGCACCTAGTACTCTGAAAGGTAACAATCACTACTGTAACAATCAGCTTCAAAAATGTATATTTGATGCTAGTTTGTCAAAACCTGAGTAAATCAAGATGCCACAAGCTCCCATGAAAATGGCTCTGTATGACTGAGACTGCAATCCTATACACATTTACATGGGAGTAAGTTCCATTGGACTCAGTGGGGCTTAGTTCCAAGTAGATAAGCGTAGGATTGTGCTCTAATTCGTAAGGTTTGCACTTCATTATCCCATTGGCGGTTATGCTGAATGTTTGTTCATTTTAATTAAACAGAAGTGTAATCATATATCATATGTGTGTATCATGTGCCACGGATCCCAAAGGATCTCCTCAATGGAGAACTCGTGCAGGGATCACCTCGTTATGTTCCAAACAACACAGTCCTGGAACGAGCTGGAATCCCTAGCATGTATGCACTGATGAAACAGAGATGCCTGCGTTGGCTTGTTCATGTCATGAGAATGGGCGATGGGCGGATCCCAAAGGATCTCCTCTATGGAGAACTCATGCAAGGAAAGCGCCCTACAGGTAGACCACAGCTGCACTACAAGGACATCTGCAAGAGGGATCTGAAGGCCTTAGGAATGGACCTCAACAGATGGGAAACCTTGGCCTCTGAGTGTCCTGCTTGAAGGCAGGCTGTGCAGCATGGCCTCTCCCAGCTTGAAGAGACACTTGCCCACAGACTGAGGCAAAGAGGCAAAGAAGGAAAGTCCACAGCCAGGGAGACACACCAGAGATAGACTACATTTTCTCCCAGTGTGGAAGGGATTGTCACTCCCGAATTGGCCTTTTCAGCCACACTAGATGCTGTTCCAGAACCACTTTTCAGAGCACGATTCTATAGTCTCCCGAGACTGAAGGATGCCAATGAAAATCATGTGCCAAATACATGGGGGCACTTTACTGGGATATGGCAACCTCCACATTATTTCTCTAATGTAATAATGTGTTGTGTATATTTATGTCCCATCCTTCAACCAAGATCGGGTTCCCAAAGTAGCTTACAATTAAAATCCACAAAAGTACTGTAAGTGCACCTAGGGACATGTTGGTGCTTTGGGGGAAAGAAGCCTCTTTGAAGCCCCCAGGCAGTTGGCAATATACAGTGTGGGTTCCAAGTTTACTCCAGAGAAAATGAACAGAAGGCGCTAAAGAGCAACAAACAGATAAAGAAATAATACAGTCACATTACAAGCAGGATTGCCAAACCTTCAAGATTGGTTTGGAGTTGAGGAGGAGGAGCCAACAGTGGACAAACAGGCATGTCTCCAGGAGCTCCTGGGAGACAGTTTGTTTTCCCCCAAATACTGCAGGTCTGAAGAGGACCTGAAGATCTTTGTTAGGAGAGACAAGATCTTCATCGGTGCAGGTATCTGGGAAACGGAAAGCCTGACTGGGGGGGGGGCTTTCTTCTCAGAGAAATCTAACCATTTGTGACAGTATTTGGGGAGGTGCAGTGATCTGCAATCAAGCTGCTGGCTCCGTGCTGAGATGCCATATGGAGGGGAAAAAAAAAGCGTGAAGTGTAAAGTTTAAACTGGAAATTTATGATAAGTAGGTGTTAATATTGTCCCCAGCTCTGATTGACTGATTTGGCTAAAAGCCCTGGATATATTGGAGGCGTTAACAAGAGACTTTTTAAGGAGGTTGAAAGTGCTGTTTTTCTCTGTCATGGCATAAATTGGTGGTGGATTATAATTACAACTATAACTTGGGTGTGAACTAAAATCCAGAATTATTCTTGGACATAATTGGATATAAATATAATTCTCATTAGATTTGCAAGAGCTTTGTTTTCTCTGCACCAGAGATGGTTAGACTGTTTTCTTTTGTTTTGTTTTTCTCTCCGTTAACCGCACTGGACTGTTATCTGCAAGAGGTATGTAAGGAATGCGGATGGCAGAGTAGTAATGACATGGTGGAAGTGAGGAGAATAATATGTTGTGGACATCTAGTGGACTAGAGAGAAAGTGCAAAATGGACTCTGTTCCAGAAATGTGGATACAGAAAATCTTGATTAATATGGAGAGATTGCTTGTTATGGAGCTACAACAGCTGAGGGTCCTCGTAGATTCAAACCAGTCTGGAGACTCTTTCCCAACAGATAGATGTGTGTAAGGAAAGATTAGAAGATGTGAAGAAACAAGCAGAAGATAAACAAGGGAGTGAAAAAGCGGACAAGGAGAAAAATCAACAGGATGATCAACAGGACAAAGAAGAGGCGCTGATGGAGATCAAGAAAGATAAGATGGACAGAGTAACAGGAGTGCACAAATCACAAAATTTGTTGGAACAAGAAGGAGAAAATATATCCCAGTTAACTGGAAGAATGAACACACCCTATATAAGAAAGTGTGGATCTATCAGATTCTGTTATAGAGATAAATTATTAAAGATATTACAGGAAAAAAAATGGAGAGTAAGAAAGAAAAAGAACCCTGAGGGGTAATCTGAGGGTTAAAGAAAATTGGAGGATTTATTCAGCTAATAACAATGGCCCAAATTTATTTGAAGAAAAAAAAAAAGAATACATAAGAAATTGATAAATATTGATGAAATTGATAAATATGAAATTAGAATTACTAAAGAATATAGCTGGAAATGTAAACATGTGGAAGAATTGTTTTATATGTAGTTATGTCAAAGAAAAAAGTGTAATTAGATTGGAGAATTAGATTGGAGTTGAAATAGCTGAGGTGATAATTTTGGTAATTAGTTTATTTTGTTTTAATATTAATGAGCAATTGAAGTTAGTTTATGCTTGGTAGAAAGTGAATATTTAGAAAATATAGTATAGGGCATTAGGGAAAATTTATTGTATATTATATAAATAAATGGATAAATCAATAAGAGGTAGAAATAGATGAGTAAGTATATTAGGAGATATAGTATGATTAATTAGTAATGGTATATGGTATTTAGCACTCCTAAATGTATGTTATATGTTTGTATGTTTGTGTGTGTTAATAAATAAATAAATAAATAAATATTGGTTTGGAGTTTCCAGGAATTAGCATCAATCTTCAGGTCAGTATTACAAGTAATTCTGAAGATGTTAACAAACCCTCCTGGAATTTCCAACATTACATCTTGTTGGGGAAAAAGCCAACTGACAACCTGAAAGACAAATTCACTATTGTTTTTCTTAAAACTCATCTTGTGACAAGGTCCACTTGCAAATTTGCAACTGATTCTTATGCAAAGGCCTCCCATTTATCCCCCATCTCTTATCAGTTTTTTAAAAATTCAAACTCAGTTGCCATGAAGTTACCCTGGGGCTTAAACATAAGTTCTTATAAAGCTCTTTAGGGCAATACAGATTGTCACACTCCTGGCATTGTAAAAATGCTCTATAAAAATTAATTAATTAATTAATTAATTAGGAAATAGAAAACAATCCTTATAGATTGTTCACCCATGCAAATATGCATAGAATAGATGGACCAGTGGTGTAGCTAGAGGGGGTGCAAAGTACTTATTTTTGCAGGGAGCCCTTCCTTTCCAAAGTCAGGTGTATGCCTCTGTTTTGCTCCCCCCCATGCCTGGAATGACTCCAAAGGGGAGGGGGAGAGGCCCCTTGCATGCTGTGGTGAGGCTCCCTGCAAAACTTTGTGCTTTGCACCCCCTCCAGCTATGCCCCTGGATGAAACATTATCTACCCTTTACTCCCACAACGACGATAATGAGTGTGCGTGCGTGCACCAATTCAAAATGGATCCCAAGTGGCTCTTCAGTGTGCCTAGAAAGGTCATTACAGTTTGTTTTGGTTTAGTTCTCAATAAAGGTTGGCATGTCTGGTCGGACGTATTCCTGGAGGTTTCATCACATGACATGCCACAGAGACCGAACCCTTTGTCTTTTGGGAGAAAGACTACATTTGTATTTTCAGGGGCATATCGGATTCCCAGAATGTATGAATATAACAAGAAGCAGAGAACTTTGCCACATAAATCTAATTAACGAATCAATTTTAATTGAGAAAATTTTTTATTTTTCTGCAAACTCCCAGGGCAGCTCATCACAAGCGTGGAACTTATGGTAAGCCTAACTGACAGTGGTTGAAAATGGCTCATCAAACAGATGTATCTGATATACAGATACTCACAAATATAAATGTGTGTATATAAACAGTTTTAAAATAGGTTATCTATAAATTCCATAATGCCACCTCTATCCCAAGTTAGAGGGGTGGCAGCATGGGGACAAGACTTTTCTGTAGTGGTTGCACAACTATGGAATTCCCAGTGGAATTAAGAACTACTACTTTCCTCCTGGCTTTTGGGAGAGGGCTCAAATGTATGTATTTTGTAAGGCTTTTGTCTGATAGGTGGCTGTTTGCCATCTACACCTCTGGAATAGTGCTGTGGCGTGACTGCTTCCCTGGGCTAATTTGTTCCCCACTAATAGCTAGACAGTGTGTGTTGTTTTTGCTTTGCTTTCTTTTAATGCTTTTTAGAAAATGTTTTAGTGTTTAACTGTTAAAATGGATGCTTTAAGGGCACAATCTTAACCAACTTTCCAGCACTGACATAAGGGCAACGCAGCTTTGAGAAAAAGGAACAAACATTCCCTTACCTTGAGAAGGTCTCCATGACTGCCCCCCAACTGCAGGATGCAGCCCATACCCCATTGGCACAGCTATGCTAGTGCTGGAAAGTTGGTTAGGATTGTGCCCATAGTCAATGTTTGTCTCCCCACTGTACCACTTCACCTGGTCCACCTATTGGAAGTACCACCAGAAGTTACTGGTGATGACATCATTGCCAGTTACTCCTGGGTTGGGAGGCCAGATGCAACACGACAAACACCAGTAAGGGCTCAGGCTGGATAGGAGGGTTTTTTTGAGCACAGAGAGGCATGCTTTGGAGCCTCCTACCACTGTTTGTTCCTGGTCTCCTGGGTGGCAAGGGCATTTGGGTCCCACAAGTACCACCAGACACCACATCAAGTACCACTGGTGCTACCAGTGCCACTGGTTGAGAAACACAGTTTTAAAGCTTTCTTTCTTTAAAAAAGATGTTTTAGCTGCCCTGGGCATTTGCTTCAGTATGGGAAAGGCAGGATATAAATAAGTAAGGGCCAAATCCTACCCAACTTTCCAGTGCCTGTGCAGCTGTGTCAATGGGGCATGTGCTGGATGGGGGGGCAGTCACAGAGGCCTCCTCAAGGTCAGGTAATGTTTGTTTCCTTACCTTGGGGCTGCATTGAGGCTGCACTGGTGCTGGTAAATTGGATAGGATTGGGCCCTAAGTAAGTAAGGCTGCAATCCTATCCACACTGACTATCATGGGACTTAGTTCTAACTAGACATACATAGGATTGGGCCCAGTCTTATTCAACTTTCCAGCCCTGGAGCAGTTGCAGTGCAGCCCCAAGGTAGGGGAACAAATGTTCCCTTACCTTGCGGAGGCCTCCATAACTACTCTCCCACCACAAAATGCAGTGCACACCCCATTGACATGACTACACCAAACACCAAGGCTGGAAAGTTGAATAGGATTTGTCAGTAAGTATGTAATGTAATGGCTATGATGTCCCACCCTGAGAATTTAAAGCCCAATCCTATGCATGCCTACTCAGAAGTAAGTCCCATTGTAGTTCTAGGGGCTTACTCCCAGGTAAGTGTGGATAGGATTGCAGCCTTAGAGCCTAATCCTATGCATGTCTACTCAGAAATATGTTCCATTATAGTCAATGGGGCTTACTCCCAGGAAAGTTTGGGTAGGATTGCAGCCTTAGGTGCCTGTATAAAAAGTGGGGAGGGAGAGAGCTTAAGAGCCCAATCCTATGCCTGTCTAAAGTCCCATTGTAGTCAGTGGAGCTTACTCCCAAGTAAATATGGATAAGACTGTGGCCTTAGGGCCCAATCCTATCCAATTCTGCAGTGCTGGTGCTGCCTATAGGGTATGTACTGTTTCCTGTATTGGGGAGGCAGTCTTGAAGGCCTCCTCAAGGCATGGGAACATTTGTTCCCTTGCTTTGGGGCTGCATTGCAGCTGCCCCAGTAGTGGAAAGCTCTAGCCTATGCCTGTCTTCTCAGAAGTAAGTCCCATTATAGTCAATGGGGCTTACTCCTAGGAAAGTGTGATTAGGATTGAAGCCTTCCTCTGCAGAAAATAAGACATAGTTCTCAATTAAGATGGATGAATTGATCTGTGAATTAAGGCTGCAATGCTATCCACACCTACTTGAGAGTAAGCCCCATTGACTAAAATGGGACTTACTTCTGAGTAGACAGGCATAGGATTGGGCTCTTGGAGCCCAATCCTATGCATTTCTGTTGAGAAGTCTACTAGCATGTCTACTCAGAAGTAAGCCCCATTCTAATCAATGGGGCTTACTCCCAGGTGTGGATAGGATTGGGCTGTAAGTTTGGATTTAAACATGGCCAGGCAAAATGTTAATTCATTGCCCATTTTAGATGTGGATGGATTGATTGATTGATTGTTGACCGATTGATTGTTGATTGTCTGACTGATTGACTGATAAGGTGCATTAAACAGTACTGGGCTCAGTGTGTGGCCAGTGTGTAGACGTGGTGGACATACTTTCCTGAGAGTAAACCCCATTGAATGGCATTTACTCCCGAGGAGACACCCCCGGCTTGTGCTGCCTGGGGCCTGTTTTTCTCCCTCCCCCCCGTCCTGATTTTCCCAGGTAGGCCTCAAAAAGGGCCTCCGTTGCCATAGCAACAGCTGAGCAGCCCGACGGGCCAATAGGAAACCGGGTCTCCTGCCCGCCGTTCAGCCAATGGGTACAAGAGGGGGTGCTGGCGACGGGGAGGGAACAAGCCTCTCTGAACGTCACACTGCTACCGGGAGGCGGGATTACGGTGAGACGGCCCAATCAGACATCGAGGAGATAAAGAGAGGCGGGGCCGAGGGCGCGCGTCGAATCGGAAGCGAGCATTCCGCCCCAACCAATCCCAGCTTCAGCGCAGTCCTGGGGACGGCGCCCAATCGCGTCTCGAGGCTCTGACGGACGGACGGGGCCGCCCAATGGGAAGCCGGGCGGCGAGGAGCGCGAGCCAACGGGCGCGTGAGCGGAGAACAAAAGGTGCCGCCCGGGCCCGCCCCTCGCCCTCCATTTCGGGTGACGCAACGGCCGGGGCCGGAGGAGAAGGAGCTCGCCCGCCGCCATTTTGTGCGAGGCGCTTCTGCGAGGCGGCGGCGGCCGGACGATGAACTAGCGGGCCGCGGAGGAGCGAAACGGAGCGAGGCCGGCGGCGCTTCTTGGCCTGGTCCCGCGCGGTCTGCTGAGATGTCGGGCGGCGGCGGCGGCGGCAGCGGGGGCGGCGCGACGGCCGAGGCCGGGGGGCCCGCGGGCGGCAGCGGCGAGGACGCGTGCCGGGACTACCAGTCGTCGCTGGAGGACCTGACCTTCAACAGCAAGCCGCACATCAACATGCTGACCATCCTGGCCGAGGAGAACGTGCCCTTCGCCAAGGACATCGTCTCGCTGATCGAGGCGCAAGTCGCCAAGGTTTTTATACGCTCCGCCGCATTCCTCTCCCGGCCCGCCCCGCAGGCAGGGACAGCAGGGCCAAGCGTGTCTGTGTGAACGTGTGGACGCGTGTCAGGAGGCTGAGAGTGGGGAGAGAGCGGAGGAAGGTTGAATGAAGGTGGCTGGGCGACGCGTGTGCGTGTGAGCGGGCGTGCGCGTGTCAGCTGGGACTGTGCGGCGGGGAGAGCGGAGGCAGGGCTCTGGGTGGGTCAGGCAAAGGTCTGGGCCCACGACGGGCCTGCGGGAGGGCAGCTCCCGGGAGGAAGGGCAGAACACGTGTATAGGGGGAGGCAGGCAGGTATAGTGGGAAACAGGAATTGGGACACGCGTGTAGAGGGGAGGCAGGCATGGTGGGGAGTTGGGACACGTGTATAGAGGCAGGCAGGTTGGAAGGGAGTTGGGATACATGCATAGGGGAGGCAGGTAGGTATGGTGGGGGACAGGAATTGGGACACGTATAGGGGAGAAGCAGGCAGGGTGGAAGGGAGTTGGGCCACGTGTATAAGGAGAGACTAGGAAGGCAGGTTGGGAAGCAGGTATTGAAGGCTCATGCTTATTCCCCCCACTCGCAGTAGTGAAATCTGTATATGGGCAGGACACGTATAGGGGAGAGTCGGGGAAAGACAGACATGTTGGGAAACAGGAATTGGGGCATGTGTATGGGGAAGACAGGCAGGCATGTTGGGAAACAAGTATTGATGGCACCTGCTTATTTCTCCATCCCACTAATAGTAGTAGTATCTATAGATAAGGGTATTTTTTTTGTATACAAACACAAAACACTGTCTTTTTGTGTTTAAGATATTTTCCAGAAATTAAATTAGATTCTTTTGTCCACTTAGAAATAATACTGTTGCTGCATCTGCTGCCACGATATCACCTATCTAGTTCATTTTTAAAGTAACTATGATTCATAATTATAGTTTATTAAAATGAACCCTTGGAATAAAATTTATCATAGTTTGCTATTTTAATGAAGAAATTTTGGGAAAAAATATCACCAAAAACACCCCCCCCTATCTATAGACTGATTAAAATTTATCTACTTTACAAATCACACATACACAGGCCTCAGTCTCTGCTTTATATACAGTAAAATCCAGAGGTAGACATGACACTTTAGGCAGGAAAGGGAAGACTATGTCTGCCTGTGTTTCGCCCCAGATAGACTGCGTAAGCAAGGCTGTGATGAAAACAGGAAGTGTGGAAATTTTTCTTCATTGCATCAAGACGTATTAAATAATACAAGAAGGTCAGACTGCAACGTGTCACTGCAGCAGGAGCTTCTTGAAAGCAAGGAAGAGTATGATCAGGGAATAGTGGTATTAGAGAGGATTAACAGTGAGGGTCATTATGGGGAAGGGAAGGAGGAGGTAGGAAAAGATCCAGGGAATCTTTTTTGGGAGGAATTAGGGATTCCCAATTAGGGAATCCTCCTAATTGGGAGGAAACAATGATGGATTATAGGAATTGGGAACAGGAGAATGGAATGGGTGTCTCGGATATTTTAAGATTAGCAGATGGGGGGAGATTCTCTCTCCTGTGAGATGTAAAAGTATGGATTGTGATGATGGTGGTTTAGGAGAGTACGGTCAAAGAGGAAAAGGTGAAGCTAAATCAAAAGAAAGGGGGAATAAAGCTTATAGGATTAAAGGAGGGGCATTTTCTAACATTGTGGTGAGTTGAAAGAGTGTGGGGAAGGCTTTTTAGACAGAATAGATTTCAAGAGATGATTGTGAGAGTGAAGGTTGGGTGGAAAGTGAAGAGCCTGGGCAAAAGTCTGAGGGGAAGGGGGTCAATTCAATGGCAGGGCAGAGTTAAAAAGACCAGGCAAGGAAAGGGAATGGACTGTTCTAGGGCAGTAAGTTTATCAGAAAGCTGGGAGGTCTGAACAAATAACAAATATGAAGAAAAGGGCAAGCTCTCTTTTCCCGCCCCCACCCTAATCAGATTAGGAAGATACTGTGATGGCTTTTCATGCTTTCATAAATGAGAGAGACAACATGGCGGCCTGGCAGTGACTGTGCAGTAGAAGCTGCACGTTGCCTCGCAGTCCTGTCTCTTTAAATGGCTGAACTGTAATTCATAACTTAGTAATCTGCACTGAGCCTTTAAACCGGCAGAACCGGGTTGAAGGAGAAGGAAAAAGATTTTACAAACAGGGATAATTCTGTGTCATGTAGTGATAGAAAAACCTGATCTCCTCTCTTTAGACCTGGAAAGATTTTTTGTTATGAAGGGTAGAATTTGGGGGAGGTCAGTAACCTTATGAAGAATGTAAGATTAGAAGGGTGTATGAGTGTGTATGATTGAGTTTTTGGAGCAGCCTATTCATTAAGGCAGGGAAAGAAGCAACCCACCCCATCAGTAGGAACCACAACAGCCTGTACAATCCCAACATGGCGCCTGAGAGGCATATGATGCAAAAAGAAAGAGTAGGGTCCGAATCCAGCCTAGACACTTGCTGGTATAAGTCAGCTGGGTGCATTAGATTGTATTGTACCTTTTTTGCCCAGGGGTTTTGGATCTTTTTGTCATTTATTTAGCGTAATGGTAACCAATCCCAGTTCATATCTCAGCCCTAGATAAACACTTTGATTCTCTTTCTTGCCCTGACCCCTCCCTGTTTCCTCCAGGTTGTTGGTCTTTTCATTTAGGTTATTTCGTCTAGGCTAAAATTTAAACATGGTATTGGGAAAGGCTGTTTTTCTAGCTCAAGGTGCTTAATTTTGACATACTCTCCAGACACTTTCCCTTTTTTATTTTTTAAAATGTTGTCAGTCTCTGTTAATGACTGGATATACATAAACACATCAAATTCCAGTGCTGTCATTTGGGGGGATGTAGAGGGTGGTTACACAGTGTTCCCCTTAAGTGTATTTAAAGATATCTAAAAACCTGTACCACTAATTGGATTTGCCTAGCTGTCGATAGTGAGCAGAATGAAACATAAGATTTTAGTTCTCTGAAAAACCACTTTTTAAAGAGAGTGTTGTCTGGAGACAGTTTCTATTTAGTGTAATGCAAAGTGGTTTGATTACATATTAATAAATGATTTTGAAATGTGACTGGTATTCAAAAAATTGTAAATAAAATGTATGAAATATGTATTTGTCTTTTTATTTACCGGGTGTAGTGCAGAATTTGTTTCCAATGTGTTAAATTATTCTGTGGCTTGGGTTTACAACTTGTGGTATGAGGAAAGCTCAAGTTTTTTGGGGAAGTCTAACAGAAAACCATGGACTCACACATTTTCAACACTCATTCGTATGACGCTTGAAGAAGTGCAGCAAGCATTCTGTAAAGAACTCTGAACATGTTTTCCCTGCAGATAAGCTTGAGGTTTAATTGACTTCAGTTCTTGTGGTTTGTGTTGCCTTCCCGCTGTCACAACTGCTGGGGAGTCTAACTTTGGGTTTACCTTATCCTGAGGGTGGACCTCAATACATCTTGGTGTGCTTCCTTTTAGAGACTAATGGAGTACTTTAAATGGAGACTAAAATACTGCAGTCTCCAAGTCCTGATTCCTAAATGTGGCATTCAGATCTTTAAACTGGGGCTTGCTCCCTACTTTCTAAAAACAGTCTGTGGGAGACTTGCTTCCTTACTGTTCCACAGTACTTCACTTGGAGTTTCCACAGTTCTTACATACTAGAGTGACATTTTATAAACCCTTGGAGCAGCAGTTTTACTGCTAAAAATTAGAAGGGAAAAGGTAGTGTGTCCTTTTGGGGAACAAGCTCTTGTGAGTCAGCTGTGTTTCATCATCAGCTGCCCTTGAAAGTCTGAGAACTACCACATCTGAGATGGAAAAGCAGGACACTCAGAAGTGGCCAAGTGCCTTAATACTCTACAGGTCCTATTATAGCAAGCAAAATTGAGTCTTGCACACTGCCAACTTGTGCCCAGTTCAATTATTTTCTTTTCTAATCCCCTAGGGAGTTAGTACTTAATTTCCTATACATGCCCTATATGCCTTAGCTGTGACTTTCCCTGTTTCCTATGAAGGCAAACTAATCTCCACTCAATTTTTCATTATGTACAATTTGGTGAAAACCCCACTTTGTTGAAGACTTGCTAGTTGAGTTGCCTTGAAGCAAATTTCAGATAATAGTAGTCGTGAATGGTTTGAAAATCTTAGGCAGGGAAAAAAAAACCCTAATCACACATTCAAGGGTGAATTCTACAATGGTGCAGGTTTATCCACATTAATAAACCTTGTGTGTTGCTGGACTACTTTCTGCCAATTTCTTCACAATTTATTGTGTTTTAGTGAGGAAGGCACTAGTTATAAGAAAAATCAAGAGCAGTTTCTCCCTTGTCCGGACAGTGCAATTTCGATAGTGGTTTGCAGATCTTGCCAGATGGCATGTAAATGCTTTTAGAATTATTGGGTGGTAAATGGAAATTGAGTTACTCCTGTGCAAGAGGAGGACAGTCAATATGCAACCTCTGTTAGAACAATTGAACTGTTCTTTCCAACAAGTCTCTACATGATGATGCTCTTTGAAGCTTGCTGCCCCTTCCTGATATGGATGAGACATAAACATTCCTTTGTACAGATCCAAGAAGTCTTCCACTTTATTTGGAAGTTCAGTCTCTACAACATGCAGTTTGTGCTGCACGAACTTGGGAGCTGTCTTGTATGGAAAAATCCCTGACTTGTCCTTGAGCACTGGGTGTCCAGATTTTGAAGACTGTCTTCCATGCCAGTCTTTGGTTTAAGAGCCTGCCTGTTCAGCACATTATGGATTTATACTTCTTGTTTGTTTCCATTGAATGGCATACATACCTACAAAATTGAAGAAGTCTTAGTGAGATTGTTTCAGCTGGCCAGTGACGGTGACACTTGCGTAGCATTTGTTTGGATTGCACCAAAGTAACTTTATTCCAAATGTGGTTCACTGAAAGACACTGGTATTTGCCATCTTTCCATTCACTGAGAGTTTCCCATTTGCAAGAATGCACAATTATTTTATGGGACTTGCAAATTCTTAAGTTGGCTCACATCCCATCTTTTAGAGATGTCAGCAGATATGAATGTGTGTGCCCTCAAAATATAGTCTTAATTCTAAAAGTGTAAAGCAGCTGCGGTGGATACATTTAGCAGTAACTTTGTATCATGAACCAGTGCTTTCTGCCATGGCAGAAGCTGAATAGGCCCTTCTTTTAAAAGGATTCACTGTCTACCAGAAGTAGCTAAACTGGTATTTTTTGGTGCATCTGAATTGGTCAGCATCTCAAAATAGGTACAACATCCTTTAGTTCATGATAGGTGACTTAGGCAGAGGTAAATCCTTACTTTAAAAAAGAGAAAGCAAAATGTTTGTTGCAACTAAATGTCTCAGTTTTCTTCTTATTACTCCAGGCTCCTGCTAATGAGAAACTTCCTGTTATGTACCTAATGGACTCCATTGTCAAGAATGTTGGAAGAGAATATCTTTCTGCGTTTGCTAAAAATCTAGTTGCAACATTTGTTAGTGTGTTTGAAAAGGTATATATATATATATATGCTTTCATAAATGTTTTTTTAAGTGGCTAATGTATAAATAAATATTTGGCACTCAGTCTTGGGTTTTCTTGGGTACTAAGTGTAAAGAATGCAGTATCTGGACTTCATTTATTCATGCTCAGATGATACTCGGCAAACAAGGATGCAAAAATTTTATGGGTTTGCAGCATGAAAAATATAGGGCATATCCAGAGTGAGAGAAGACCAGCATTAGAAAATGAAATTAAGGAAACGCTACTCCTTTTTAACCTTGCCATTTGTTACAGTTTTCTGTGTTACATCGGTAGAACTGGATCCTTGCTTAGGCAGTATTTAAGAATGTAGTTCGCTAAACTTCCCAAGGCTTCATTTTTGAATAACTTTCATATTGCAGAGGAATTAGTATTTTTCTAGTTTCTGTTTGCTACTCTACTCTGTTTTCTACTCTTCTGTCTTGCTCATATAAACTTGATTAGTTAACGTTTAGTTTAATAAGTTTCAGTAAGTTTTAGAAGAGGATCATGCAAGTGCTAGTCTGCCAGGTTGTGAATGACCTTGTATTCTGATCACATGGGCTCATTTTTATCTCTTCCAGCCTTTTCAGTTTAGCACTCTTCACATTTTACTGCAACCGAGAACAATTAATTATAGTTGGCCTTTTCTAACAGTTGGGTCCATAGTAAAAAATTATAAAACCTATATTGAAATTCCATATATATATGGATAGTGCTGTTGAAAGAGGCTGAAGTAATATTGAGTCTCTCAAATGTCAAAACAAATTGCTCCATGGGGGAGGCAAATCCCTCTGTGTGTGTGTGTGGCTGGCTGGCTGGCTATATTTCTAATTACGTGGAAAGTTCAAATAAGAGGTTTTACTGAATTCAAATATATATTGTTCTATTTGCATATCAGTATACATGTAGATCACAATCCTCTACTCAGCTGTATGCACTTAAGTTCTGCCTTTAGTGGAACTTAATCACACATCAGTGAGTAGGAGTGTAGCCATAGGATAAAGCATCTGTGGGCTTGAGATGTATAAAGAAACATATTGAATGTTTTATATTAACTTAACAAGCCATAGAATTATTCTGTTGTTCTTAGGTGGATGAAAATACTAGGAAAAGTTTATTTAAATTGCGTTCTACATGGGATGAAATTTTCCCTTTGAAGAAACTCTATGCCCTCGACGTCCGGGTGAATTCATTAGACCCTGCTTGGCCAATTAAACCGCTTCCCCCTAATGTGAATACTTCTAGCATCCACGTGAATCCTAAGTTTTTAAATAAATCGGTAAGTTGATGTAACAGCTATATACTCCTTTAAATAGTGGTTATATCAGTTTGTGTAGATCTTGGAAATAATGTACTTTGAGTGAGGCAACACATAAAGACTAGTACCTGTGGCAGAAATTCAGTATTTCACTACCATATCATAATGAGGTGAAGAAGGCACAGGGTAAACTACTGTCTGCTTATCAGTGTTCTTAAATTCCTGAAATATAGTTTGCTTCTAAATGTTAATTATATGTGAAGTAATCAAAATATTTTAATAAAACATTTAAACATGGTTGTTTTGAATTAATACCTGGTTACTTCTTCCAATCCATAAGATTCCTTTTTTTTACCATTTTCTTGGTAGCCTGAGGAATCTCCTGCTCCTAGCTCTACAGTTTGTTCTCCAGCTGGGTCATGTTCTACTGTACCCTCTTCGCCAGTTGTTCCTGAAATACAGAAGAATTTGACTCAAGAGCAACTAATAAGACAACAGCTTCTAGCAAAGCAGAAACAGTTGTTAGAACTTCAGCAGAAAAAGTTAGAACTGGAGCTAGAGCAGACTAAAGCACAACTGGTGAGTAAGATAGACGTGGCTGATGTAGCAAGTCAGATTGGATTCTTTTTTCCCCTTCTGACATAAACAAGGTCCACTTTGGTACTGGTATACAGTCCTCCATTTCAGTTTATTTTAGTTAGTGAGCTAGTGGAACCTTTGACTATATGTAATTTTTCTTGCAGTTGGAGTATTCTGTGGAACCCAAGTGCAATACAAATGATAATTTGCCTTAATAGTCGCAATACATTAAGGTCATGGACTTTGCTATAATGTTTAGAGCTTGTCCTCAAATCGTACTCATCCAGTGATAGAGCCAAACCTTTCACCTATATATTGTAATCTATCTGTACAGTACACTTACAATAATGGCAAGTTTTACACTTCCAGCCATAACTTAGTACAGTTCAGTGTTTGAGTTGGGGCCATTGCAACTTTAGTGTTCCTGCTCCCGCCAGTGAACATCATTGTCACGGATCACAAGCAGCAATATGTGACTGTGGTTAGGGTAAGATGTTTTACGGGATGTTGGTCTCTGTGCCATATGTAATATATGAATGGGCTTTTGATCACTACATTTTTGTATTCTTCCAGAGTTTAAGCTGCAGGGTAATGCCAGGTTTCGTGATGTCCTGGTAACAATTGCATTCTGTCACAGAAAGTCAAGACTGGAATCTTTAGTGCTTTTATTTCAGTTACTTATGGGAGAATACATCATTTTGTTCTCAATAAAACCTGCAAAGTCAACTCTAATGTGTCCAGAGGACGCAGCTCCACCATATTTGTCTAGTTTTTTTATGAAATTTCATTTGTTTTCTCAAGTATGTATTATTAGGGAAAGAAATTCAAAAATGAAGACATTCATAGGTGTCTTATTAGTGTTCCTACAACACCATCTGTTTGAAATGTTACTTTTCAGCTCATTTACAGACCTGGTAAATGCTGTGGAAATACCCTAAACAAGGAGTGCTAATTCTAAAGTATGCTAGTATTTTAGGCATGTGCTATCACATAATCTTTTCTACCATGAAAGTGGATTAATATGTATAATAATGTTGAAGATTTATTCCGTACAAGGATGTGTGTTTGGGTAATATGCCACATATGTTCTTAGGGAGTTTAGATTTTTATGTTGAGTTAACACTGTGATTTTTGAAGTGCTTGTGTTTTAAAATATTATTTTCTTCTTTGGTGTTTTAGGCAGTTTCTCTTAGTGTTCAGCAAACTACATCAAGTGTAGGTCCAGCATCTCTGAAACAACATGTTCCACAACCATCTCAAGTATCAGTAAAACCTTCTCATCAGGTTAATCTGCTACCAGAAAAAAAGCGTCCATCTCCACTCCATGATGTCAAAATCACCAACAGAGATCCTCGTCTTAATAGAACAAGTCAACATTCTTCTCATGCTAAAGATCAAAGTCATAGGAAAGATTTTCTAATGAATCCAATCAATCAGTCTGATCCAAGGACAAGCAGAACTTTACAGGCTGAAAAACAAAATACATCAAAGCAAGAAAAACTAAAACAAAGTGAGAAATCACAGAAGAAAGAGTTTGATCCATTAGATGCAAAATCAAAGTCACCCTCTCCCTTGCAAAATAAGTCTTTTCATGCTAAAGATACCAGAAATCAAGAAGGTGAAAACATTAGAGTGTCTGAAATAAGCAAGAAAGATCCAAGATTAAAAAAGCACCTTCTAGAAAAGCCAGATGGTAAAGAAGATGATGCAAAAGAAAAGAAGAAGAGTTTGGAGAGGAAAGAGAAAGAAGAACATAGGTCTGTTGGTAGTAGAAGTAAAATAATTAATGGCATTGTACAAAAGCAAGATTCCAATACAGAAGAGTCAGAAAAACAGGGTGGAAAACCAGGAAGGTCAAGTACTAGGAAACGATCACGTTCTCCTAGATCTCGCTCACCCTCTTCCCATTCCCCCAAACGAAGAGAGAGGAGGTCGCCCAAAAGAAGACTCAGAAGTCTTTCTCCTTCTGTACCTAAAATTGGGAAGCTTCGACAGTCTGGGCCCAAACAATCTCATATAGAGGACTTTGGGCCAGGAACAAGAGATGAAAGGAGCTCTAATAAGAGGGGCCTTAAACAGGAAGTGAGGGATTCAAGGAGGCTGAAGAAAACACATGAAGATCGACTCCAGGAAGGAATGAATCAGCACTCTTCAAAAGCAAGTTCGGAACCCAAAGAAAATGTTGAAAACTGGCAAGGTTCCAAGTCAAGCAAAAGATGGAGGTCTGGCTGGGAAGAAAATAAAAAGTAAGTTGGTATCTATGAAATGAGACCAGTTTGTTATAATGGGTGCAAATATAAAGTAGTTATAGTAGTTAAGACAAGTGCAAAGATGTCATGCCAAAGGGAAATAGTTGATTTTTCTCTTGAAGCGTTTAAGGAAACCTTATGTAATATGTGGCCTTTGATTTCAGCCCCCAACCAACAGAAGACCATCAAGGACTCAGTAAATCACCACATCAGAGGCACAGGGACAGCTGGGCGACTAGTAAAGGAGTTCCATCACCTCGCACACCAAAGCAGCAACATCGATTAAGTGTGGATGCCAATTTGCAGATTCCCAAAGAACTGACTGTGGCAAACAAAAGGGAGTTACTTAAGAAGGTAGAATAATTGTTCTCAATGCTTCTTAAAATTGTTTTTGTTTAAATGCTTTCCAAATAACTCTTACCGTTTTATCTCATCACAGGCAAATGAAAGGCTCGCATCTGGGGAAATAACGCAAGAGGATTTCCTTGTTCTGTGTCATCAGATTCGTCAGCTTTTCCAGTATCAAGAAGGAAAGCATAGGTGTAATGTATGGGATAGTCCCACAGGAGAAAAGGGCATTCTGAAGAAGAAGCCCCTCTTGTCTGATGCAGACTTGATTTATCATGAACATAAAGCTAAGCTAAAAAGAACACAAGTCCAGCATTCATTTCCAAGACTTAACATGTTGGATCCCGAAGAAATTTTAGATTATCACTTGAGTGATGTATTTCTTCCTGGAATGGAATGTGAGCAAACCAAAAACAAATGTGGAGGGCAGTTTGGTGAGAGATCAAGGCGACATTCCCCTGTTGGTGGCAACAGACCGTATTCTGATAATTCAGCACATGATGGCCGGAGAAGACATGATGACCCAAATGTTTCAAAAGGTGCAAAAAATTGTATTTGCCTGGGGTGGAAGGTGGGTTGATAGGAGGAAGCTCTGTTTCCTATATTGCTGAGGTTTAAATACTTCTTTGGGCAACAAAAAAGGAATGTGCAAACACCTGAAGGTGTGGTTGTTTCCAAATTTGATAAATGGTTTTCATAGCAGTGGTCTGTCCTGTATATCACTTTTTCCGTCTGTAACAATATTCTTTTTCTTAAGGTGTTCGAGAAGAGCAAAGGTCTCCATTCAGTGAACATTACAAGAGACCAAGATATGAAGATGCAGAGAAACCGTTTGCTGAGACTCCGGGATCCAGATATGGGGCTCCTGATGGAAAGCAAAGGTTTAGTTCACTCTTGGAGGATAAATCTCATTTTGAGGGCTCTCCTAGACATCCTGGCACAAGAGCAGGAGGAGATGGACAAGCAGCTCATTTTGAAGGTCCTGCTAATACAAATTCTAGAATTGAAGGACCGCAATCACAGACTAATTTAAGGTTTGAGGGTCAAGCACATCAGTTTGATGGGCCCTCAGCAGCACAGTCTGGGGGAAAAGGTTCACTCATGTTCGATGGGCCACCAGGGCAAATAGGTGGTGGTCCTCTGAGGTTTGAAGGACCCACAGGGCAAATTGGTACAGGGAATCCTATGGGGTTTGAGGGTCCTATTGCACAGGCAGCGGGAGTTACAAGGTTTGAGGGGCCCACAGGCCAGTCTATTAGTAGCATGAGATTTGAAGGGACCCATGGTCAGCCAGTGAGTGGGATGAGGTTTGAGGGACCTCATGGCCAACCAGCCACTGGGATAAGATTTGAAGGACCACATGGTCAATCCTCCAGTGGAGTAAGGTTTGAAGGACCTCATGATCAGTCTTCAGCTGGGATGCGGTTTGAAGGGCCACATGGCCAACCTTCAAGTGGGATGCGGTTTGAAAGGCCACATGGTCAACCTTCAAGTGGGATACGATTTGAAGGGCCTCATGGCACCCCTGGAAGTGGAGTGAGATTTGAGGGACCACATGGTCAGCCTATGGGGCCTCATGGCCAACCAGGGGCTGGTCTGCGTTTTGAGGGGCCGCATATGCAACCATTAGGACCCCATGGCCAGCCTGGAGGTAATTTACGGTTTGAAGCCCCACATGGGCAGCCAATCGGTCCTCATGGGCAGCCGGCAGGTGGCCTGAGGTTTGAGGGGCCACATGGCCAGCCTGTAGGACCCCATGGTCAACCAGGAGTTGGACCTAGATTTGAGGGGCCTCATGGGCAGCCTGTGGGACCTCATGGACAGCCAGGGATTGGTCCCAGGTTTGAGGGACCAGTACAGTCTGCAGGTGGGCTTAGATTTGAAGGACCTATCAACCAATCAGGCCCAAGGTATGATGGCTGTCAGTCGAGATTTGATGGTCAACCTGGTCAGCCATCACTTTTGCAAAGATTGGATGGATTGCATGTTCAGCCTGGTCCAAGATTTGAAATGGGGCCAGCTCAACAGACGCCACACCGGTTTGACGGTCCACCTAGTCAGCAGGTACAGCCACGATTTGAAACACCAATACCTCAACCATTTGAAGATCCTCAACGCCAGCAAGCAACACGATTTGATATTCCGCTTGGTCATCAAGGTCTGAGAATTGAAACTGTAGCTAATCGCCCTGCCTCGAGACTGGAAACTCCACCTTATGGGCAAACTGGTCCTTACAATGAATCTCCCAACCAGCCTTATAATGGGCCATCACAAGGAATGCAGTTTTCAAGAGCGGAACAAATGTTTGATATCCCACAAGGACCAAACTTCAATGGGCCACCTGTCACTGGAGCACAGACCTTTCCTAATACACTTAATAGGGCACCTGGACATTATTTTGATGACAAGAACCTTCAGGGTCCTCAATATGGAAACTTTAATAATATGACATTAGGAAATGTTCAGCAGCTGCAGCAGGTAAGGGTTTTATTTCAAGTTTCTTGAAGAATAATCAGAATGTTATTCTGCTCTTTTGCATCTGAAGTAGCAGCAAGATGTAGATAAGTTTAAAAATATTTACAATTTGTTAAAAGTCTTTGGAAATAGGTTTAACTGAGCCCAAGAGGCAAATTGAATGGTTACCAGGTATTTGTTTTGAGCTTGGTCAAAGAAATGTACTGAGTTTTCACAGTTACTGATACACAGAGGTTTTCCAGTCTCTTAAAAGCCTAAAACAACTTTCACATTGATGTGTTTGAGATAATAGCAGAAAAACTGGGGTTTTTGTAGTAAATTTTGACGCCCCTTCAGTGTGTTGTTTGGTCTTTCATGTTACTTATATCATAACTTGCAAAATTCTCTGTCATTGTCAGTTCCTTCCGCTTGCAGAAGGAACTGCCAGCAATGATGGAGTGCTCCGTGGAAAGTCAGGACTCACAACTCCTTGTTTAGTTTCTGTGTGAATAAGTGAAAGTGATGGTGTCCTTCCATCATGAGAGAAGGTTACGGTGAATTTTGCCTTGATTATTTAGTGTATAAAGCACCAACTAAATTGGGGTCAAATTTTTAGTTCTTGGCACTCCTTGAAATTGAGACTGAATTTATTTTGATGTCAGTGGTACATCTTGCTCCAGAAAAAAGAGTTTTTGATCTGCTTTATACTACTGCCTTAAGGTTCAATTTTGTGCTATGTAATTTTGTTTGTAAATAGCTTTTAACTAGCTGAATGAAAACTCAGTTCACTTGATATGGAGCTTGCTAGGAAAATAACTGAATGGTCAGAGTAAGCCAGTATTTGTTCCTTGACAGGTTCCTGTTGTCTCAGGAGCATCTACTCAGCCTGTACCTTATAGTCAAGGGCAACCACTCTTGCCAGTTCCAGCACAAAATCCTGGAAGTTTTATCCGAAGTCAACCTGGTAAGTGTCCATCCAAATGTTTTTGTCCTTTGTTTATCAGAGGTCTTCCATTTGTATTCTTTCTCTTTGTATTCTGTGGCTTCTTGTTCCAAAGGCATATTCGGTAGGGTCAGAAATAATCCTGTGGAATTTCCAGTATGCCTCATCTCTCCACTCCTAACATATGAGGATATTGCCTGAGGGCATCCTGCATAGAGTGGTTCAAATACTGTAGGGATATTGAATGCAGAGCTCATTTTCACAACCAAAAATCCTTTTTGTACCTGATAAGGCTTCAAATCTGTAAGTTTCAAATGGCCCCATCACACAGTGAACCTGGAGGAGTTTGCTTGGCATAAAACCCAAGAACCTCTGGGTTGTGTGTGTGTGTGTGTGTGTGTGTGTGTGTGTGTGAGAGAGAGAGAGAGAGAGAATCAAAATTAGCACTGAGAGAATGCAACTGTTGGGCATGCCTGAAGCTGGTCTCTCAAGACAGAATCACTGAAAAAGTGAGGTAGTTTTTGGATGTGCACAGAGGCAGAGCTAGTTAGGTTCAAGGAATGATTTAAAGGGTAGGCAGAAACTGTATGATTGAGCTGTGGCTGAATTTATGAAATGTGTTACCTTGTGTCTCTATAAAAAAACTGAAGTTTCCAAAATAACATCAGCAAACATCATGCCTAATTGAGATAAAAGATGAAAAAAACTAGCCCAAATCAGAAAGTAATTTGAAAATATTCTTACAATATCAGTTAACTTGGAACATAGTGACTGTAATAGAAATAGTTACTTTAGGTGACCCGAGGTCTTGTATGTGCGTTTTTGCAGTGGTGCTTTTGACTTTGAACTTTTGTCTCCACGCACATCACAGACTGCTTTTGAGCCCTTGGATTCCCCTTCCCTTGGTTTCAAGAGCAGTTTGTCACATAGTCTGAAGAGCTGTTTAGGAAGCTCAGGTCCTTTTTTGGTACACAAAATTGTTTTCACCCTTCATTGTATCCTGGCCTACTGCAAAACTTGGCTTATTGGTTCTCAGCTATTGTTTGGTTCTTTGCGCGTATAGGGAAAAAATGTAAAGCGGTATATAAATACTGTTAATAAAAATAATAATAAAGAAATGCTAGGGGATGAAAAATAGTAACACTGGGTTTTAAGCCTAAATAATGATATTTGAAATGATAGAATGTTGAGTTTTCAGGTACAATATGTGAAATGTTTACATTTTTATCTGTTTTAGGGAATGTTGCACTTTCTTATCCGGATAATCATCTTGGACAACTTGATGTAAATGAATTGTACTCAAAACTGCTTTCAACAGGAATTCTTAAAGTTTTACAACCTGATTCAACATCAGCCCGTAAGTATAGTTTTTACCCTTTGATTCTCTGTTCTGAAGATTTGTATGATACACAGTTGTATATGGTATCCCACAATTTGATGTAAGCTCTGTGAAACCTGAGTGCTTGCTAGGTAGAAATGGACAGAGTGAGAAATGTTTGTTTAATTTTGCAGATTTAGATATAGTACTATTTTAAGTATTGCTGACTAAATAACAAAAGGCAGTAAAATCATTAAACACAATTTAAAAAGCAACCATCAATAAAACAGCACGATAAAATAGCAGCATTAAAATATTGTCATTAGATGTTAAATTATTTCATTAGAAAGTTCTTAACCAGTGACATACAAAGTGAGGATCTTGTGTCCTAATAGCCTAATTTTAAGCAAATTGGAACTGAGCATAACTTCTTTTAAAGTCAAGAGCAGAGATTTTAATTTCTGGTTCTATTTCAAGGAGCTGGTCATTACTTTTAAAGTACTACGTGGTTTTTGGCTCTTCAGTACCTCCTGCCATATGAATCCAGCTGTACTGTGAGATCTTCAGGAAGTTAATGTTCAGGATCTTCTGCTCTTTGTCCTGGCATTGAACAAGACTCATTTGGTGTGCATGTGGGAAATAGCGTAATCTTAGTAATTGTTTTCTGGATGTAGAATTTCAGGAAGTGTGGGAGACCACTTCACTCTTTGCTTTTAAAGAGGTGGTCACACACCTGTTCAGACAGGCTTTGAGGTTAGGAAACTGTGTTGTCCTTATATACTGTTGCTGGAGTTTTTTTTGAGTTGCCTTTTTAATTGTTGGCTCTGGTTTTTATTGCAAATTGTCTTTTTATTTTTTATATTCTTTGCTAGCCATCTTGGGTATATTTAGTGGAAAAATAGAGTAGAGATGGGAAAATGAAATTTGTAAAGCAGTTGATAATGGCACAATTTAAAAAGCACACACTTTGATCCAAAACTAACAGCACATATTCCACTTGTTTAGAAGTTGGTGAAGTTTCTACCCAACCAGCTCCTGAAGAGGAAGATGAAGATCAAGATCAGAATGAGGATCAAGATGTTCCAGACCTAACCAATTTTGTGATTGAAGAATTGAAACAGTATGTATATTAATTTAAGGGAGCAATGCATCCAGTGAGGTTTGACATGTTATACTAAAGATAATTGAATTGTCTTGATATAAGAGCAAATTAATTTGGGAGTAGTCAGGAAATCCCTGGAGTAAGGGCAGAAGAATGTAAAAGACATTTCCCTTGTGTTATACTCATTAAATACTTCTTTGGGATATATAAATACAATACTTTTAGGATTAGGCATTAGCCACTAGTAGTGTTCCAAGTATTAATTTGGTCCTCTGTCTGTTGAGGGATGTTTTTACTGGTGTTTGCTACTGAGCCAACTGTGGCCATTCCTGGAAAAGTCAGACTGGGCCTCAGAGATCAGGCCCTGGTCTTCTCCAGATAACAATAATGTATTTCATATGGGGCTGCCCTTGAATACAACTCTTTAACTGATGCAAGACTTTAGCTGGAGCGAAATGTGACTGCCCAGCAGTTCAGTGGAACAGTTCATGGAGAGCCCATCATACCTCTGCTGTGTATATTACTATGGGTTCTAATGTGCTTTTGGACTCAAATTAAGCGGCTGCTGCTGCGTACCTTGTAAAGTTCTTTAATAAACTTGGAGCCAAGGTACTGGAAGCAGACTTCTATGTGTGTGCCACTTTCCCAGTAGGCTCAGATTGTCGTCAGATACCCTACTTTGGGTACTTGGTTGTTAGGAGCTCACTGGGCATGCACAAGATGAAGGACCTTCTCAGCAGCACTGCCAGCCCTTTGTAATGCCCTCCTGCATGCCAGACAGGCATCTAGCTATTGTGATTGACTTTAGCTGTCTGGTCAAGACTGGCTCTTTGAGAAAGTGATTGGTGCTGACTGTTCGACTGATTGGTTAATTTGGGGCTTGTGTTACTCTCTCCTGATGTCTTTGTTTTTGCTGATTTGGTTGCTCTCTTGGAATTTTTTTTGGTTATGATGATTTTATTGTGTTCAGTTTTGTTCTTGTTTTTTGGTAAAGCTTCCTGGGAGAAAAAGTGATGTATAAAATTTTATAAATAACAAGCTAACTTCTGGTAATGTTCTAGAGTAGGTTTCCTTGAATAATGAGACTGATTGGCATCAGTTGCTGAATTGATTTAGAAATATGAAAATGAACTTTGCCTTGCATTTACTTTCTGTGTTGGAAATTCTTTGAAGTCTGCTTACCTTTTTCCTCTGCAAAGTAATCAGCTGCTAAAATGTTTTCAACTTATTGACAGGCGTTTCGATAGCGTTATAAATCGGCTCTATACTGGCATTCAGTGTTATTCTTGTGGAATGAGGTTCACAACCTCACAGACGGATGTATATGCTGACCACTTGGACTGGCACTATCGACAGAACCGCACAGAAAAGGATGTCAGCAGGAAAGTCACACACAGAAGATGGTACTACAGCTTAACTGTAAGTAGCAGGATTAGACTATTTTGTCTACTTACATAGATAACTACTGTATTAAATGTATTACGTGCCTCATTTAAAAACAACCAAAATATTAAGATAATATACATTTAAGACCACATACTCTGGACTTAACATTGTTGGCTCAAATGAAAAAGACCTAACTGTTAATAAAAGTTTAAATTTTCTAGGGGCATAGCATTTCATATTGGGTTGTGACTTTCCAGTGCCATCAGATTCCTGGCCAACCTATGTTTCTGTTGCCCTCCCCGATCCTTCAGATAGACATGCTAGGTAAGCAGCTCTCTAGCTGCTTGTGTAATTTCCTTGACATGACATACTTCCCTGCCCACATAAGCTAGACAGGATATAGTAGGGTGTACTTTTATTAGTAGTCCATTGTCCTAGGAGTGCCCTCTGGCGGACACATGCATTCAGTACCTGTTTTTGGAAAGCTTGTGTTGCTTGCAGCTATGGTTTCATGTTCATTGCAATGAAAGCTGAAATTCTTATGATTCTAACAAGTGGTCTCAATTCTTAGGGAAATGCACATTTTGTTCAAGCCAATAAGATAAGCACTGCTATTTCCCAGATAGATGTTGGCTTTTAGATATATATTTGCTTTAACAGAGGATTCTGTAGAAGGGGATTATTTAATGACTGTACTGCATATTGCAGTTGTGTTTTATGATGCAATACTCTGGTGGTTCTGCTTGCTCTCCCTCTTCAGCATATGCAGGTAATGGTGTCTGACTGGAGGAGGCTTTCCCAGTGATTACTGTATTACCAGGTGCACAGTGTGCCACTTGGTGGTTTGAATCCATCCTAAGTTGCTTAACTAGGCTGCAGCTGATATACACCAGACACAGTGTCTTTTTGGAGGTGAATGTAATTGTGGAATTTTCTCCTTGGGAAATTCTTTCCTTTCTTTTTTAGGAGGGATCGTGAAAACCTTTCTGTTTCGAAAGATATTTTTAGGATTGATTTTATTATCTTTGGTTAATATAATTTTAATGCTGGTCTGTATTTTCTTTTACTTGATTTTTTTGTGTCTCTACATGAGTGTATTTTATTTTGTGTCTCTACATGAGAAAACTATTCTTGAAGGCGGTGTATGAATTTATTAAATAAGTACAATGGTTAACTCTGATGCTGCAGAGATTTAAAGTGGTGTAGAACTAGTGATTCGGTTTTGTCAAGGATACACCACTCTGAGCTTGAACCTAAGGTACAGATTTTGGAGAGCTGATTAGTGCCGTAGACAGAGGTTGGCAAACCAGTTCCACTCTTTAAAGAGGATTAAATTTTACTTTTAAATTCTATTAAAATTCATGCAGAACTGTTGCAATATATTGGAGCTATGTTGAAGGTTTTAAAAAAGGCAATTAAGTTGTGCTTTGGCAACTTTTTGCTTTCTAGGACTGGATAGAATTTGAAGAAATAGCTGATTTAGAGGAACGCGCAAAGAGTCAGTTCTTTGAAAAAGTGCACGAAGAAGTTGTGTTAAAAACACAAGAAGCTGCAAAGGAAAAGGAGTTTCAAAGTGTCCCTGCTGGCCCAGCTGGAGTAGATGAGGTAAACAGAAGTTTCAAACCCAGCCTTAGTCAACTGATTTTGTGAAACTTGTTTAAAGTTGCAGAAATTATTTCTGCCTTTACTAGCATTTGTTCATATTTGCCTATAGCTATGGGAGAGGAGTTTATATTTGACACGTGTGCAATATGAAAATTCTGACTCCACACTTTTAGGCTTTTGTAGACATGGGCTTATAGTAAGAAGAATGAATGACAAAGCTTTGTAGACTGAATATGAATCTGCTTTATTTTCTGAGTCAAAATTCTGGAAAGGAAATTCCTGTTTTCTTTATTTGTTCTCCTTTAGGCACTTTAGTCAGAAGAGATCTTTTTGTAATTTTTTAAAAAGCTAGAATCTGACCTGCTCAGCCTTGCAGTTGAATTGTGTTTTGTGCTTTTATTGTTAGTTAATTGGTATCTACTGTGTTAGCCAAAATTGTGGACGCTTTCTGAAAACTTCTTGTTTTGCAACTTTGCAGGCTTATAGGAAATGTTTGTATTATCAGTTGAAAGAGAACTGAATGCTGAATTCAGTACAAAAAACAGAATGCAAATATCTGCAGTACAAAAAATGTTATGCTGTGAATACTGCAATCATGACAAATCTACACTACTATCAGTATTTAGTAGGGTAGCCTTTATTGTTTTCATTATTCATTATGGCATTGCTTAATCATTCAGAAGAATGTAAATGTAAAGGGTGTTCTTTAACGGCATTTCTATATTTCAGAGCTGTGAAATTTGCCAGGAACAGTTTGAACAATATTGGGATGAGGAAGAGGAGGAGTGGCACCTAAAAAATGCTATTCGTGTAGATGAAAAGGTAACGTGGAAAATAATTTTGGTACTAGTGTATCACCTCCATTGCTACCTCCTCCCAGGGGGGAATTCTAGGGGGCTTGCAAAGATCGCTCATACTACTCTAGAGGTCACTTAGTCCACACTGCTTATTACACTGCTAATAGTTTATTCATTCCAACAAGGAGTTAATAAAGAGAAGTTGTCCCTTCTTTCTCTGGGTTGACTTCACTCTTCCTCGCTGCCCTGCCTTGGATGGGCTTGCCAGGTAGCTAAGGTGGAGGCTCTTCTGCACTAATGAAGCCCAGGGTAAGGTCCTCCAAGGTACCAGAGACTCCAAGCCACTTGTTGGCTCACTTTGATTCCCTGGCTAGGATGGGCTCTGGAGATCCTGCCCCTACCTTGTCCCAAGGCAAGCATATGGGCTGGAGCTGACAGCTGTCTCCTGCCACACACCTGCCCCTCTCTTCTTCCACCCCTTGCTTCAAGTCTAGTTTACCCTCCTCTTACCTCTTCCTGTCCTTCTTCTCCAAACGTAAGCTCCCCCATGTCTCTTCATCCTCTTTCCGTTGCTCACTTTCCTCTTATATCCAGTGGGTGGTGCTTTCCCTTCCTCTGCCTCCTTGTCTCATGTCCTCGCTTGCTCTTATCTCCTTTTGCGTTTCTCTGTTTGTCTCTGGCTCCCCAGTCCTTCAGGTGCTGTCCATCAAGCCTCCTAGCTGTCAGTGGGTGATTGCTAATGACTTAACCAGTTGTCTCTCTACCAACCAACTGATTGGAGCGGTCTTGCTCTCTGACAGTTGGCTTTCTATGCCCATTTATTTATTTAAAAGAATGTTCTCCCACTTTATCCAAACCCCTAATCCAGGGATTATATGTTATATGGGATTATAGCATGATAGAACAAGAATGGACTTCAGGGGCTAGTTGGGCTATTAGTCTCATAACTTAACAGTTTTAAGGGGTGATGTCCATCAAAGTGTTTCCTCCTGTTTGTACTCCTGATGAGTTTTACAGCCTGTTTCTGTGGGCTGATGCTTAATTTGCCACAGGTATCTAACAGACCCTGCCAGACATGGTGAAATACTAGCAAAAGAGAACTAAAAACTGCAGTAGTGCAGGATAGTTGGAACAATGATTGATTTAAAGTGGAAACTGCATTGCTTTGAAGTGTTTTCTTGTTTACCTTTTGAAAATGTGATTATCTTTTCATCTCCAGATCTATCATCCATCATGTTATGAAGATTATCAAAATGTAAGTGCATTCTTGTCTTGCATTTCTCTAGGTTTATGAACCAGATTAACAAAACTTTATAGACCAGACTGCAAGCTTATTGCAACCTTAGTTGGGTGTACCGAGTTAGTTGTGTGACACAAACCCATAATTGTAAGAGTCTGTAGATTAAAAGAATAACACTACCGTTCATTTTAAATATACTGTTTTATTCAAGTGAGAGAGTATGTGGCAGAGCACTCTTTATTCTTCTGAAATGTACAAATTAGGAAAAAAATGACCTAGCTGCTCAAGATAATGTGTTGATTTTTAAAAACCGTGAGATGAATGTTTAGCTACATTGTGAAAGCAGTATTTTAAACCTGGCATTTTGCTTCACATAACCTCACATAAACCAACCATGAACTAGCCGTGTTGTATGTCAATGATGAAAACCCCATTGTGTGGTGTTGCCTTTCAGACCTCATCATTTGATTCAACGCCATCTCCTAGCAAGACCCCTGTAGAAAACCCACTAAATATTATGTTGAACATTGTCAAGCAAGAAGTGCAGGACTCCTGTAACAGTCCCAAAGTCAAAGAAGAGCCTGAGGAAAAGCCTGATGAATGTATGCATGAGAGCACACCTACTCCTGCCGAAATTAAAACAGAACCTGAACAGGTTGAGTCAGTTTAAATTGTCTTTTTTTACAGAGAAAAGAGCTCCTGTGTTCTAGCTGACTCTAGAAGGCAAATAATTTTTTATGAATAAAGTGTTCACCTGGGGCGGGGCCCCAGATGCATATTTGGTTAATAAATACATTTTTGTATTTGAATTTCTTACTGCCTGCACAGTGTCAGGTGTCTATTGTGTGGAAGTTCTGTAGATGGCATACAAATTGAACAGGAATAGACTGTATATATAAGAAACATTGTATGATTTTTTCACTTGTGGAAATGTAAATTATAAATAAAAGATATTTTTGCTATCTATGGAGTGTAATGTTTATGCACACCATTCAATAAAAAAGGAGTATTTCTGCTTTTGGGCTTCAAAATAGGCCTTGTGCTTACATAGGATTCTGAGAAGATACGACAGATGAACTTTTTGGGAGAGACCACAGGAAGGTTAAGGAGAACATGGTGGTTTGAAAAGAGGTTCCTGAAAACATTAGATTGCTTTTCTTAATCTGCGTTCACATCCGGATGTTTAAAAAGAGGGCTAGGAGGGATACATAACAAAATAACATGTTCTTAACCTGGACACGTGCCAACAGTTTACAGAAAACCCAGGGCCTACTGCAAACAGAAGCAGACTCAGATTTCCATAGTTCTTTTTTCATCGAGTTAAATACACAAGAATTTAGTACAGCTGAAACAATTTTCTTTAAACTTTACAAAAATAAAATTAATGTAAGATTTGCTCAGTTTGAAGTATGGTTAACATTTTTGTTGGTTTATAACTTGGGTCTAGATGATGAAGAGAATACCATGAGATGTTCATATTTATTTCGTGTAATAAACTAAAGTGAATCGTATACCAGTCTGAATCTCATTATTTCTTGAATTACTTTGGGAAGGATTTGGATTGTGCCTATAACTGGCCATTGTAAGTGAACAAATGTGTCTTCTAATTGGATAACTATTCATCTCCAAAGTCCTAAAAGTATAATTGCCTCCAAGAATCTCAGGCTACTTGGACCAAAGCAGACATGAAATGGAAGAATTGAAATCTGATTTCTTGGCTTCTAAGAGAAAAAAAAACAGGGAGCATGCTGTTGCTGGGGAACCATCTCTCCAGTCTTGCTTTTCTCCTTCTACTACCCATGCCAAACTCTCCCTTCATCAGGTTCTTTTATGCCTGAGGACAGTATTGCCTTCAAGTGACTGCAGCTGTGCAGTGCACTCTCTGCTGAATGCCCAGGCCTTAAAGGGGCCACTGATGACACCGCATCCTCGCCAGATCTTCTGTGATTCCAATACATGGGCAAAGCTCTAGCATGCACCTTTTGTGCGCTTGAAAAAGCCCTCCTATCTGCTCTGTGAGCCTCTTACCTGTGTTAGTCACATTGCATCTGGCCTTGCAATCCAAAAGTAAAACTGGTGTTGAGATCATCGCCAGGTACTTCCAGTTGGAACTTTCAGCCCTAGAAATATGCAAACTAACCAAAGTGTGGGGGGAAAGAAAAGCCAATAATACACCAATTTTCATTGTAGTTGCCTCATGGTTTATTATACTACTGTAGACCATAGAACAGTTTTTCACAATTTTCAGCCACTGTGCTCCAAACTTGGCAGCACACCTGCAGACCTCTTGTGGCACACCAGTTGAAAATTGAGGGGGAACCCTGAGTTCCTTTACAGCATTTCAGCCTCCAAGCAGCCCTGTGAAGTAGGTTGTGCCGAGAGTCCCATAGTCACCTGAGTGAGGTTTTTAACCTGGGTCTTCCATGTCCAGCAGCTCAATCCCTTTTCAAAGGCATCTCTGCAGGGAGGCCTGCCTTGCACCTACTGCAATGCCTGTCTTTTCCTAGGAGCATTTAAGTCTTTGAGGGAGCATTTTAATGCGTGTTTTGCTCTTGCCATTTTGTGGTGTTTACTCATTACAAGTTTTATTCTGAAAAGACAACTGAGCAGAAGAAAAACTGCATGACAACGCAAGGCAACTATCAAGTAAAAGAGAACAGAAGGGGAAAGGGTCCAGTCCACACTTTGGTTGGGGTCATCTCTGGCAATAGATTGGGGAGGGGGCACCTATCTCTGCCAACTTTCCTCCACAGCTGCACTTTTCCAATCCAGTTTGTTGAAAGTGGGGGGGGAGCAGAAATGAATAAGAAACATGGAGGGGAAGACAGTGCTGAGCTAGAGCTTTGGAGGGTGGGGGATCAAAGGCTGGCACATCATTGGGCATCAGGAGGCCTCCGGCGGGCCCTGCACTCACCGTGGAAGGGAGCACGATTTCATTGGCACAGTAGTTCCCAATCCTTTTAGCATAGGACCCTCTTTTTAAAACACTCTACCGGGACCCACCTGGGTTTGCAAGACTTAAAAAAAAAAAAAAAGATTTAGACTATTTATTTACAAATGATATTTTTATTTACTTACCAACAATTTGATCCATTTTTCTTCTTTCTCCCCAGAAAAATAAAAAATATAGTATCTTCTGGATTTTTAAAAAATTCTTTATTAGGAGCATCAACTAAGACACGTTTATCTCTATGCATTTCTGCAAACTGCAGGAGCTGAGCTCTTTGCAAGGAAATTAGCAGCTATCTTTCAAACTCCAGCATTTGAGCTGTTTGCAGGGTAATTAGCAGCTATCTGATGTTTGACAGCCCAATTCTAACCAACTTCCCAGTGCTGATACAGCCATGCCAAACAGGGTGTGCATTGCATTCTGGCGGGGGGGGGGGCAATCACAGAGGACTCCTCAAGGCAAGGGATTGTTGGTTCCCTTATCTTGGGACTGTATTGCAGCTGCATCAACACTGTAAAGTTGGTTAGGATTGGGCTGTAAATAGACTCAGGGCCTAAGGCAATTAGTTATCTGAACTTGCCATCACCTGTGTTTACACTGGAGGCTCTGCTCAGCTTCAAGACCCACCAGAAATCAGGCCATGACCCACCAGGGGGATCCCGACCCACAGTTTGGGGAAAAACTGCATTAGCACAATACAGAAAAAAGCTGAAGTTCACACAATTAATTAATTATGCTAAAAGGATTGGGAACTTTGTATTGGCAACCTTCAGTCTCGAAAGACTATGGTATCGCGCTCTGAAAGGTGGTTCTGGCACAGCGTCTAGTGTGGCTGAAAAGGCCAATCCGGGAGTGACAATCCCTTCCACACCGGGAGCAAGTGCAGTCTGTCCCTGGTCTGTCTCCCTGGCTATGGGCCTTCCTTCTTTGCCTCTTAGCCTCAGACTGTTGGCCAAGTGTCTCTTCAAACTGGGAAAGGCCATGCTGCACAGCCTGCCTCCAAGCAGGCCGCTCAGAGGCCAGGGTTTCCCACTTGTTGAGGTCCAACCCTAAGGCCTTCAGATCCCTCTTGCAGATGTCCTTGTATCGCAGCTGTGGTCTACCTGTAGGGCGCTTTCCTTGCACGAGTTCTCCATAGAGGAGATCCTTTGGGATCCGGCCATCATCCATTCTCGCGACATGACCAAGCCAACGCAGGCGTCTCTGTTTCAGCAGTGAATACATGCTAGGGATTCCAGCACGTTCCAGGACTGTGTTGTTTGGAACTTTGTCCTGCCAGGTGATGCCGAGGATGCGTCGGAGGCAGCGCATGTGGAAAGCGTTCAGTTTCCTCTCCTGTTGTGAGCGAAGAGTCCATGACTCGCTGCAGTACAGAAGTGTACTCAGGACGCAAGCTCTGTAGACCTGGATCTTGGTATGTTCCGTCAGCTTCTTGTTGGACCAGACTCTCTTTGTGAGTCTGGAAAACGTGGTAGCTGCTTTACCGATGCGCTTGTTTAGCTCGGTATCGAGAGAATGAGTGTCGGAGATCGTTGAGCCAAGGTACACAAAGTCATGGACAACCTCCAGTTCATGCTCAGAGATTGTAATGCAGGGAGGTGAGTCCACATCCTGAACCATGACCTGTGTTTTCTTCAGGCTGATTGTCAGTCCAAAATCTTGGCAGGCCTTGCTAAAACGATCCATGAGCTGCTGGAGATCTTTGGCAGAGTGGGTAGTGACAGCTGCATCGTCGGCAAAGAGGAAGTCACGCAGACATTTCAGCTGGACTTTGGATTTTGCTCTCAGTCTGGAGAGGTTGAAGAGCTTTCCGTCTGATCTGGTCCGGAGATAGATGCCTTCTGTTGCAGTTTCAAAGGCCTGCTTCAGCAGGACAGCGAAGAAAATCCCAAACAAGGTTGGTGCAAGAACACAGCCCTGCTTCACTCCGCTTCGGATGTCAAAAGGGTCTGATGTGGAGCCATCGAAGACAACAGTGCCCTTCATGTCCTTGTGGAAAGATCTGATGATGCTGAGGAGCCTGGGTGGACATCCAATCTTGGGGAGAATCTTGAAGAGGCCGTCTCTGCTGACCAGGTCGAAAGCCTTTGTGAGATCTATGAAGGCTATAAAGAGTGGCTGTCGTTGTTCCCTGCATTTCTCCTGCAGTTGTCTAAGGGAGAATACCATATCAGTGGTGGACCTGTTGGCTCGGAATCCACACTGTGATTCTGGATAGACGCTCTCTCCAAGTACCTGGAGCCTTGCTAATTAATTAATTGTATCCTGCCTTTCTCCCACACCAAAGGGGACTCAAGGTGGCTAACAATATCAACATAAAATAAAACAATATATATGAAAAACAATTAAAATATGAGAAACAATTAAAACCCCAGGATCACCACAATTAAAAATAAGTTGTTATAAAGATCATATGTGATATTTCCTTTTGGAAGCTCCCTTGAACTTGGAATGGAATTGCATTTAGGATCTTGACCATTTTCTACATAGGAGGAGGATAAAAACCACGGATGTTGTAACATCTTTGCTGAAGTTGCAGATTTCCAGCCCCTTGTGCTTGTTGAGTAAGCTCCTATGTGCTTGACATTTCCAAAATGTTCCTTACAATTTTTGTATTCATGCTGTTGTTTGTTGTTTTTCTTTTTAATATCACTGTAAATAAAATATATTATTTAAAAAATGAAAATACCACCCCAGAGGGACCCAAAACAAAACAAAACACCGGCTACAGGTCATCAGCACCCCTATGGCTTTGTGTTCAGTATGTTCGGGATGAGCATGTCCACCTCCAATGCTCAGTCTCTCCCCAGCTGAAGCTGCAGTTTCTTCTGTGGCTGGCTGGGGGCATCTGACTCCATCCTGCAGAATGTACCGCCAACCTCAGGAAGTATACACTGTTGCCATGGCTACCCTGCAACAGCAGCAGCAGCTACAGAGGAGACAGAAGCAACAGGGGAGGAGGAAGAAGAAGCAGAGGAGGGTGGTGCGAATCGAGGAGGTGGCTGCACCCTGGCTAAGACACCATGTCTGCTGCAGTCACCCCAGCTGGTGAGACTAGCGTTAGGCATTTGGGCAGGTTTATCAGCTTCTTTCTTCCTGGCAAAGCTCTTGGGCCTTTGGCACAGGGTCTGCTCCTCCGTGGAGTGCCTCTGAACATACATAGGTGGAGCGAAGTAGTCTGTGGAACTCCTTGCCACAGGGCGTGGTGATAGCATCTGGCCTAGAGGCCTTTAAATGGGGATTGGACAGGTTTATGGAGGAACTGTCCATCGCAGGTTACAAGCCATGATGCGTATGTGCAACCTCCTGGTTTTAGAAGTAGGCTACTTTGTAATGCCAAGTGCAAAGGAAGTTGCACCGGGATGCAGGTCTCTTGTTATCTTGTGTGCTCCCGGAGGCATTTGGTGGGCCAATGTGAGATACAGGAAGCTGGACTAGATGGGCCTATGGCCTGATCCAGTGGGGCTGTTCTTATTTTCTTATTAGTGTCTTTCCCCCTTGGGTGTATCATTTTTAAATGACCCTGTTGACAAAATGTCTGCATATGCAGAGTTTCTGTCTCTTCTAAGGGTGGTGCTCCTTTGAAACAGACAAACACAAACATCTGTAGAATGGCAGGGCACTTTTGAGCATGCCCAGAATGCCTCTTCCTGGCATGGAACAAATGCTGTAACCAGTGGCGGAGCTATAGGGGGTGCAAATCACTAAAGTTTTGCAGGGAGCCTCATCGCAGTACAAAAAGGGACCCCTTCCCCTTCTGAGACATTCCAGGTGGTGGGAGCAAAATGGAGATGACTGCAAGGAGGTAGTGAGGCAAATGCCTCCATTTTGCTCCCACTACCTGGAATGGATCTGAAGGGGAGGAGAGAGGGGCCCCTTGCACGCTGCAGTGAGGCTCCCTCCAAAACTTAGTGCTTTGCATCCCCTCTAGCTACGCCACTGGGCTGTAACAAAAACCACCAAAAAATAGTGGACCTATAAGTTTCACTGCCGGCTTTCAGTGCCTGTCTCTTCTGCGAAGAAGCTACTTTTCAAAAATCAATATAAGGGAAGGATACCTTGAACATGTGCAGAGTTCCCCATTTTCTTTAAACCCCAACAAATATTTTAGAAAGTAAAGACATAACAGAGTACCCCCTTTTCTTTAAAACCTAACCCATCCTCTGTTTTTGCTGAGAGGAAAAGGATTTTTTTTTTCACATCAAGGCATTAATTCATAAGTCCTTGATTATTTCGTTTTACACACGAAAAGGAAAAACTCTGTTCTGTCTGCTATATTAGCTTGTTCTCTGTTAGCCAGTTCTCCACTGATTTAATCCATTTCTGCCCAGCCCACAGGTGTACACTGATCCCTGCTGTGTATATGCAACATTGGGTAGAAATGGCTTAAAAAGAGCTATGATGATGATGATGATGTTAGTTAAAAGTGCAAGGGAAACACAATTTTCTTACAATATGTTTGTGACCGTCAAAATATACTGTACCTCTGCAGCTGCAAGGGGTAAAATGCACATTGTGCCGTGCACATTCTTATGCTCATGTACATGCATGCACAGAATGTGTGCCAGAGGCAAGATGCAGCCACCCACCCACTCTCAGAGATTTAACTTCTAGAACCCCTGGGGCAGGAGCTGAACCTTGAGAGCAGGAACAGTAGTAAGTCAGGCTAACAACATTTTAAACAAGGGGTCAGTCGGTGTCAAATATAGAGACAAAACAGGTACGCTGATTTTCCAGGGAGACCAGAAATTATGAACTGTCCCTATTAAATAATGTCTCTAGATCAGCGATTTTCAAGCTTTTCCTTCTCATGGCACTCTGACAAGGTGATAAAATTGCCCAGGCACGCCATCTGTTTTTGAACAATTGACAAGGCACACAGCACTGCTGGGTGGGTGGGGGTCACATCCCCCAGTGGCTCTACTCCCCCAAACTTCCTCAGCACACCTGCATTCCCTCTGCAGCACACCAATTGAAAATGGCTAGTCTGGACAGTGTCTATTTCCATGTCCTCTGCCCACTCTCTTTCCCACCTCCCCCCTCCCCCCATTGCCATGAAACAAGTTGGTAGCCCATTTGCTATTCTCCAGCAGCTCTGAAGAAGCTGAAATGCAAGAGCATTCACACGGCAGTGAGAATTGGGGACGTAGAACAGCTTGAGAGATTTGTGAAGGCCGGAGTCAGCATGAATGAGGTGGATCCAGTTTACAAATTGACACCCTTGCACTGGGCAGCACATTCTGGAAGCCTGGAGGTAAGAGGTTGATGGAGGTAGAACTCAGGGACTGTTGACTAGGGAGGGAAAGCGAGAGCAGCTTCACCATTGATCCCATTATACACTTATTTGCCCAATCTTGTCTGATCTTGGAAGCTAAGCAGGGTCAAGCCTGGTTAGTACTTGGATGGGAGACCACCTGGGAATACCGAGTGCTGTAGGCTTATACCATAGTCTTTCGAGACTGAAGGTTGCCAACCATTTTTTTTCTATGAGAAAGGGACAAAAACAAGTAACCCTGACAAAGTTGGTGTTCCCTGGGCTTTTATAAGTGCATGCCTGCTTTATGGGTTGCATCATGGCATAGCTAGTGAAGTTGTAGGAGATGTACACCAATGCTGGGGCCTCACTTGTGCAACTCACATGGGCATCAGAATTGTTAGGAAACTTCCACAACTCCTAGCTCTGCAGTTTGGGAAGAATATTAATTTACAACTGTGTTTCTCAACCAGTGGTACCTGGGTACCACCAGAGGTACTTGAGGTGGTGTCTAGTGGTTATTGCAGGCTCCCTGGACACCTGCCGCCCAGCAGTGAGACCAGGAACAAGACACAACGAACAGTGGTAGGAGGCTCCAAAACTTCCATACTCGTAAAAGCCTTCCCGTCTGTCCTGGTGTTTGTTACATTGCAAATGGCCTCCTAACCCAGAAGTAACTGGTAATTATGTTATTGCCAGTTACTTCTGGTGGTACTTTTAAAAAGGTGGACTGTATGAGGTGGTATGGTGGAGAACATAAGTTGAGAAAGTGGTTTACAATATTTTGTATCCTGCTCCTTAGTTGCAGGAATTCGTAGGTAGCCCAATATGCTCTTGCCACTAGAAAGATCTTGAACCAGGGACTTGGTACTTTTCTCTTTCTCCTTGGTGGATTCATAAAAATGTTGTTAGCTACCTTCAGTCTCGAAAGACTATGGTATCGCGCTCTGAAAGGTGGTTCTGGAACAGTGTCTAGTGTGGCTGAAAAGGCCAATTCGGGAGTGACAATCCTTTCCACACCGGGAGCAAGTGCAGTCTGTCCCTGGTCTGTCTCCCTGGCTACGGGCCTTCCTTCTTTGCCTCTTAGCCTCAGTCTGTTGGCCAAGTGTCTCTTCAAACTGGGAAAGGCCATGCTGCACAGCCTGCCTCCAAGCGGGCCGCTCAGAGGCCAGGGTTTCCCACCTGTTGAGGTCCACTCCTAAGGCCTTCAGTAGACTCATATTGTACCCAAAAATGGTTAACAGTGAAAGATAAAATTAGATATACATGTGGCCCAAGACACTGCACCTACTGGAGAAGAGCAGAAATCAGACTTTCCTACATCTCTGTCTCTCCAGCGGAGGCATGTGGTGTACCTGGAAATACCTGGTTATACTCTGTGATCAACTATTGTTTCTGTGAATAGCCTCTAAGGCAGGGCAAAATAGGAATCCAGATTGTGTCTTTGTTTGGTAGTGTCTTCAATGGCTGCTCTGGCACGGAGCTGATAGGACAGCTCTAACAATGAGAGGCTGGACTGCGGCTCATCTTGCTGCGATCAGAGGTCAGGACGCATGCATGCAGGTAAGCACCATCCTGGCTTGGTCTTGGTTGTGCCTGGAGTCAGAGAAGTGGCTTTGAAACTCTGACTTCCCACTCTAGGCTCTGGATTTTAGTGTGGAGAGAGAGAGAGAGATCTTTTCCTCCATCATTCAAAGAGTTGAACCTGAGGTCACGTTGTGACAGGACAGACAACAGGAAGGTCTCTTGGACCACTGCATGGTCGATAAAACTCACTGCCTCAAAATACTATGATGGCCTCGTGTGCACCTGGCTTTGAAAGGCTGTTGGACAAATTCATGGGGAAGAGTCTATCGAGGGTGCTGGCTGTGCAGAATGCCCAGGCCTTAAAGCTTAAAGGGCAGCAGACTGCCTCGGGCAGCAGACTGGTGGGAGGTGTCCACCTCTACCTGCCCACTTGCCTCCCCGGCTCCTCCTCCTCTTGCTCCCTGAATTGGATAGGGAGAGTGGGACGTGGTGGAAGAGGAAGCCTGGAGCTGGGAAGCTCTAGCCTACCACTCTCCTCTCCTCCATCCTACTCTTCCTTTCATTCCAGAGAGTGAGAGGAGCAAAGACTGATGCATCACTAGGAGAGGGTGGGCAGCACTGAGCTCACTGTCTCAACTACAAGCTGTCTTAAGTCCTTGCTTGAGGGCTTCCTCAGAGGCATTAAGTTCTCTGCTGTGGGAAACATGGTGCTGGACCATATCCATGCTCCATTCTTATAGAAACATAGCTGATACTACCAAGCCCTAAGCTTGAGACTAGGACTGTTGCTTGATGTATCTGCAGGCACTTCTTATGGACAGTGTAAATCTAGGAGTGCAGGATGATCGAGGGTGTACCCCAGCACATCTAGCTGCGACCCACGGCCAGTCCTACACCTTGCAAACCATTCTCCGGAGTGGGGTGGTAAGAGAACCGGTTTCTATCTAATTTTGTTTTTTCTCTTGCTACCACTCTGTTGCATTCCACAGTGCAATCCTTGGCATTAATAATAATAATAAATAATAAAACTTTATTTTTATCCCGCCCTTCTCCCAAAAAGGGACCCAAAAATTAACCCCTGCTAACTGGGCAAAGAGGTGCCTTTTAAAGTGGTGTCCTCTCATCTTGGCAGAGGGAGAGTGCCCCTTTTCACCCCAGCTTGGCATCTTTTCCAGTCGCCTTTTGGAAACCATTTATTGGTTTATTTTGCTATGTAAACCCTGATGTGAACTACTTTTTGTTTGAAAAACGGCATATAAACAATCTTACTACTACTACTACTACTACTACTACTACTAATAATAATAATAATAATAATAATAATAATGCCATGGCACTTCCTATCCACCTCCCCAATGGCACATTAGGTGCTACCACTGCAACTGATTCTACAGGTTCAGGGGTTGGTCCATCTTGGTGCCAGTGTCGAACCTAGCGGATCCCTGATGCCACCTCTGGTTCATCTGATCCGGTGGCACCGCTAAGGGGGTGCAGGGGGTGCGGGCCACACCGGGTGACGCACACAGAGAGGGTGACACCACTACTCACCAAAATGGTTTAAATCTGGGGATTTTCGAATAATACCATCATGTTATATATCATTTGACGTGTGATTTCATGCAGAATGCAGTGAAGAAAATTGTGTCGGAATAGCTCTATCCTATCAAAAGTTACAGCCAAAAAACCAGTGGGGTGGCGTGATGGCACATCACCATGCCCACCGCCCGGGGCGTTGCCCTGCCCACTGCATGGTAGGAGGCCCATCATGGGGGTGACATGCTGGCCTCCTGGACCAGGTGATGCAAGTCCTAGCGATGCCACTGATCAGGTCTGCAGATCTGATGCTCATTCATTTATGATCATCCCTTTACCTTCCCAGGAACTTCATGTTTGGAGTGAATGACTCTTCTTCATTTCCTCTTCTCCACCATCAGGATGTGAATGTTTCTGATAAGAATGACTGGAAGCCCATTCACAACGCTGCCTTCCACGGCCGTTTAGGTTGCCTGCAGCTTCTTGTTCGATGGGGAGCTACTCTAGACGATGTGGATAACAATGGAAACCTTCCGGGTACTGCAAGGGAAATATGCGAATTTTATTTTCTATAAACCCCTTGTTTCCTTTTAAAAAATAAAGTGGCTTATAGCAAAACATGGAAAAAACCCAGAATGTCAAAATACATAGCAAAAAACCCGGATGCAACAAATATCACAGCAAAACAACAAACTAAACAGGAATAACTGATTGGCTTTGAAACTGGCAGGATGGTGAAAGCTTGTGTCACGTCTCAGCAAGCATCAGGGTCCAGGCCACTGGGTTCTGAGTCTTGGAAGAGGATGACTGCCTGTCCAGGTGGGCTACAAGCAACTGCACAGGCCTTTAGAGAGCCCACTACTCTTCCCAGAGGACACCTCTTTGCCTGCAGTTCATATGTGGATGTGCTAGCCGGCAAAGTCCTTTGGAGTCCATCCAGCGAGGACAAGTTGCCAAGGGCCCCATGAAACTCTGGGTTAGAACCCAAAAGAGGAAGAGGAAGGGAGACAAGTTGCTTCAACTGAGGAGCAAACTCTGAACCCTGGGGCTTTATAGGTCCCAGTAGATGGGAACTGACCCTTGGGGACCTGGGGACTGCATGCTCAGGCAGGTTGATTCAGCAGTCTAGATCAGGGGTGTCCAAAGTTTTTGGCAGGAGGGCCACATCATCCCTCTGACACTGTGTCGGGGGCCAGGGAAAAAAAGAATTAATTTACATTTAAAATTTGAATAAATTTACGTAAGTTTACATAAATGAATATATTAAAGATGAACGTATATGAATGAATTAAGGTCTTGCAATAGCTCAAGGCCTATAAAAGGCCTTGCACAAAGCAAGGCTGGCCTTTCCTTTACTGCCTCTGCTGCATCACAGACATGAAACAGCAAGTAGTGGAAGGAGCCCTCATCCCACAGCTCACATGAGAGGTCAAACAGTCACACTCATGCTGAGTGCAGTTGTGTCAGGCCAGTGTGGGCTCCAACAAATCTCCGGAGGGCCAGAGTCTCACTGGAGACTGGGGGCTCCCTGAGGGCTCCCTGAGGGCTGCATTGAGAGGCCTTGAGGGCCACAAGTGGCCCCAGGACCGGGGTTTGGGAACTCCTGGTCTAGATGGTGCCCTTGAAACACAGAGCTCAGTCTGCTAATCTTGCAGTGGGACAAGAGTGCCAGAGGTGCAGGAGATCAACCACCAGAGCCTTCCAGCAGGGATCCCCAATTTGAGACCTCCCCACCCTACTCTAGTGCTCAACAGTTTGGCTCTAACTAAGCGTTCTTTCTTCTTTTCGTGCAACAGTTCATTTGGCAGCAATGGAGGGCCACCTGCACTGTTTTAAGTTCTTGGTGAGCAAGATGCCCACTTTGGTTCATTCCTTGAAAGCCAGAAACGACCATGGGGAGACCCCGCGGGATCTGGCGCAGAGGTTCTACAAGGACAGCATTGTAGGGTACATTGAAGCTCTGCAGATGGGGGACGATCAGCCGAAAAAGGAGGAAGGTGAGTAACTGGACCCATGTTGATGCTGTGCTACATGGGAAACGAGTTTATATAGTAGTTTAGTAGCCATCTTCAACCTTTTCAGACCCAGGTCCCACCTTTCAGCTACAACCTGCAACACAGGATCCCATTTAAATTTTTTTAAATCATACTAGTCTTCTGGCCGAGAGGGCAACCTCCTAGTTCAGGGTGTCAAACTTGTTTCAGACAACAGGTTGAATGGCATTCAGAGTTCTTGCTAAGGGCTGGAAGTAACATCATTAAGCTGGAAGTGACATCATTAAGCAGATGATGGCCAGAAACTCACACTTTGTTCTCAAGTAGGAATTCATTAGCTGCAAATGACTGAAGAGAAAATGCAAATTGTGATCATATTTTCAAGATATAGAAGAGTCCAATGATCACGCTGGCTGCCCTTTCAGCAGCGCCGTGTCTGTTGAGGTGTCACTTCTTAGCTGAGACGTGCTCTGCAATGTGGGATCAAACACCACAGCGGAAGCAGCACTGCCCATGTGATAATTGGGCTCTCCCAATGCTTTGGTTGCATCTCTTACCCCTCTTGCTCTGCCCCCTCCCCCATAGAGGTTTTTGAATATTCTTGAATTTTAATAGCCTGGACACTGTCCTCTTAAGCTGAAATAATTGAGCAAGCTACAATTACTTCCATTTCTGGGTATGACTTCAGTTAACACACCTGCTTCTGTTTTCTCCCTGCTTAGATCTCACTTTTCCTGGTCATGATGCTGCCTTCAGAGGAGATGTGGACATGTTAAGGTTGCTACTTGAAAACCGAGTCATCAACATTAACGAGCGGGACGATAAGGGGTCCACTCTCTTGCACAGAGGTCAGGAAGAAGACATGTGCTCTCAAATCGCTGCTGCTTGTGCTATCAAATTGTTTTCTGATAAGCAGTCTAGCTATGATTCAGGAGATATATTCAGTGTCTGCAACTGCCCCAAGTCTTTCATTACTCAAACAGGAGATCTGTCCCCATACTGTCCCCGCCCCAGCTAACACTGCCTGTGGCACGCACTTGATCAGCTCCAGCAGTGGAAGTGAGGGCGGGAGGAGGAACAACTCAGCAATAGAGCAAGTGCTTTGCATGCAGAAGGGCCCAGTTTGAATCCCTCAAATTTTTATGTTTGAGGTCCCGTTAGGGAGAAGGGCGGGATAAAAAATAAAGTTTTATTATTACTTATTATTATGTTCAAACTGTAATTTGCATACTTTGCAGAATTTGCATAATCCAAATGGGCAGACTGGGTTGAATTCATATCTTACAACCTGCATATTTTGGCACAGTATCTAAATTTTCTGAGTGCAGAATTTTGATTTTAGGACACCAGAACCAAGCTGGTCATAACACCACAGAGATAGATGTGCCTTCCAGCCATTAACAGGGGCCATACGGCCCTCTGAGGAGCCCTGGCACATTTGAAGGTCACAATTTTCTTGGGGTTCAGTAAGAAATGATTGCATGTTTAACTGTTTGCGTTGTTTCCTTGTTTGATAAGGGGGCCCTGGAACCTGAGAAGAGCTCCTCAGGTGCTGTAGCAAAAAAAAAAAAAAGGTTGGGAATGGTTGCATAGACCAGGGGCAGCCCTCGAGGCCTCTCAATGCGGCCCTCAGGGAGCCCCTAGTCTCCAATGAGCCTTTGGCCCTCCGGAGACTTGTTGGAGCCCACACTGGCCCGACGCAACTGCTCTCACAACTGCAACGCAAGTGAGCTGTGGGATGAGAGCTCCCTCCACTGCTTGCTGTTTCACGTCTGTGATGCAGTAGCAGCAGCAAAGGAAAGGCTGGTCTTGCTTTGTGCAAGGCCTTTTATAGGCCTTGAGCTATTGCAAGACCTTCATTCATTCATATAAGTTCATCTTTAATATATTCATTTATGTAAAATTATGTAAATTTATTCAAATTTTAAATGCAAATTAATTATTTTTTTCCCCAGCCCCCGACACAGTGGCAGAGAGATGATGTGGCCCTCCTGCCAAAAACTTTGGACACCCCTGGCATAGACCATTAACTGGGATGGATTTAAGCACACCTAACTTTGCTTTGGGTGGTAGCCGTTATCTCTAGCTATCATCTAGCTTCCTGTACCAACAGAGGATGCTTTAATCATGTCACTGTATTTCAATGGGCTAATTTCATGGGCTAATTTTTAAGACGAGAGACTCTCCTTGAATGACATATTTTCTCCCTCCAGCCGCCGGACAAGGTCATTTGCACGTCCTGGAGTGGCTCATCAATAGAGAAGCAGACTGTAACATCACCAATGATGCTGGAGAGACACCAAAAGATGTTGCCAGGAGGTGACTGTTTACACTGTGTTGCTGGGTGTTGCTGTTCCACCCAGGGGGTGCTTTGAGGATTAATAAATCTGCACTCCGTGGTGCTTTTGTTCTGACAAACGTCAGTGCGGAACGGACTCTCTACTCCACACATTGAAGTTCAGATAGCAAGTTTAAGGGCAGTTCATGTGACTACCATGGGCCTCATTTGGATCTTTGTAGGCTTTCTCCTTCATGCAATTCAACTGCCCTGTGCACAGAGCATAGTACTGCATCTGTTTTCTCATGCACCATATGAGAGGACATAAAAGCCCAACTAGATCAAACAAAAGGCCCATCTACTTCTGCATCCTGCTTCCCACCGGATGCCGCTGCGAAACTCCAAAGTAGGACATAGAGGCACGTAGCCTTCCCCCACTGTCGCTTCACAGCAACTAGTATTATAAAGCTGGAGGTAGCAAGTAGTGGTCGTGACTGGAAGCCATTGATACACTTGTTGTCCTTCTTGAGTTTATCTGATCATTTAACACCATCCAGGCAAGTGGCCGTGACCTAATAATGGACATTTGCACCATGTAGGTTTGCCCAGTTGGCTGTCGTGGAATACTTGGGAAGCAAAATGGGAAATGACTCTGAGGAGGAAATTGATGAAAAGGACGCACGGTTCTTCGAAAGGCACAGCGTGGAAGGGAGCACGGACTTCAAGGCTGACTTGCGCTTGCCCAAGCAAGACAAGACGGATGCTCGTGGTAAGTTGTGGGCCACTCTCTTTGTTTGGAAGTGTGCATTTCAAAAGCAAAGGCTCATGCTAAATGGACATTAGGAGTTGAGGGGCTCCTCACATATGGGGTCCAGATCCCACTGTTATCCAGGGCCTGCATTACCTGATGCCACCCTGGTTCTGAGCCAGGACTGGCCTTAGCACAATTTTTCTGATTTGGCCAAATTGGGCCCCACACCTAGAGAACCCCCACCTTGGGGCACCAAATGGAGCACCTTCTGCCACAGCCAGCACCTTGCAATATAGCTGATGCTCCGGCATGGAATCTTCCAGGCTGAGGTGTTGCAAGGAGAGTGTGGCGAGTGGAGCTTTGCTGCTGGAAACTGGCCTCATCCTTTGGTCTTGACACATGGCATGCTTGGAGTCAGGATCTATTTCCCCCTCACCTCAGGATTTAGCCCAAAGCTGTGCCTCTGTGTATCTTCATGAATAAAATCCACGTGGCTGCTAAAGAGTAAAGTACACGGCATGAACAAAACCTGTTATACCTGCATTATGTTTCACAGGTGTGGGTGTGAGTGAAGGGGTATGTTGGTACCATAAATATGCACGGACACGGCTGAATGTTCCTCTGTATGAAAAGTGCTTCCATACAGTACGTATGAAGCGGTCTTCTTCCGAGTCAGACCTGTGGCCTGTCTCTAGGCGGTATGTGTGCTGTCTAGCTGCAGTTCTGAGTCTTCAGATGGGTCTTTCACAGCCGTACTTGGAAATGCCACAGGTTGGAGTTGGGATCAGCTGTAAGCATAGCAGATGCCCTGCCCCTGAGCTGTGACCCTATTCCCTAATACCACTCACAAGGAAGTTAAGGAGAAGGGTTCTAGCCTAATCTTTTCCTTCATATGTTTATTTTCTATGTGGAGGGTATGGTATGTTTGCTTTTAGTTACATGAGCCCCACCTGAAATCTGAAGTGGTACAGCCCTGACAAAGGCCTACCATCTCATCGAGGACTCAGGGAGGAAGAGAGAGTTACAGAAGGTGTGGGTTGGTTCTATGGTCTAGGTCCACAGGCAAATGGGTTTCTTTCGGTGCCATACTTGAAGCAGATCAAGGGTTATGGTCAAGATGACGATGGCCAGTTGCGGAGATTACTTTAAAGGGGGTTGAAACAAAAGTACGATTAGCAAAGCTAGTCCAGGACCTTCTACCATCTAAGGTAGCATATCAAATGCTGATCCCCTTACCTGGTGATGTGCCAGCCTCTTCTTCTCTGACTGCCTGGATTGGAAAAGAAAGTGATGAACAGAGCAGAAGAGGAAGTGTGGAGAAGAGAGTGATGGGCGAGAGCACAGGTGCTGCTGCCCTACTTTTCTTCAATTTTTTTTTGTTCCCCTCTTCCTTTTCCAGTCCAGGGAGTGGGAAGAGGACAGTGGAAACAAGCAGGCTGAGAGAGGCAGGTAGCCCAGTCAGCCTGATGGAAGGGCCAGACTTAAGAAGCGGAACCTGAGGGCAGTGGGTTAACTACCGGGGGGGGGGGAACGGGACTCACTTGCCATTGGAGCCATTCCAGGCAGTGATGCCAACCTGGAAGTGTCACCTGCGCATTGACATCGCTACCTGGAATGGCTCTGTTGGCGAGTGGGAGGGGTCACTTACACAGCATGTTGCGGCGCCTGCAGTACTTACCACACCCCCCTCCCTGTAGCTACGCCACTGCCTCGGGTATTTTGTTAGTTTCTGGTTCTTTTCCCCTCTGTCCCCAAATGCATGTGGCAGAGATATACTTAGTGTCCTGCAGCTTGAAGCACTGGAGTCCCCCACCACGCCCTCTGGAAAGACCCTCTTCCCAGCTAACAGGGGTGGGGAGGATTCCTGTGGTCTTTATCCTCAGCAGGGCCAGGCTGCTGAAAAGCTCCGGGGCCCTGTTCTTGCTTGCAGAAAGAGCCCATCAGAAGATTGAAAGCTTGAAGAAGCAACTGGAAGTAGCTGCGGCCAATTACAAGCTGCTCGGGGGAATAACCGCTGAAGAGAGGAAGGCAAAACTAGAAGAGAAAAGGCTTGCCAGGCAAGAACTTCATAATGGGTTGTGAGGCTAGATGGCTTGCAATGGGAGATCATACAACAAGGTCCAAACCAGCAAGCTTGTTTCCATCTTCTTTCAGAGACCCCGGATTTGACAGGTTCTGCTTGATCTTTGTTGCTTTGCTGCCTTCTGCGGGCTCTTCTGCAAGAAGGACAACCTTGTACACACTCAGTAGCTTCCCTTAAAAAAAAACAACAAGTTAAATACCAAGTTAAGCGACTGCAGCGATATAATCACATCTTTTCATTTTCATTCCCACAACAGCTTAGATGCCTTTACCAGTATGGGGGTGAGAGGCAAGGAGTCCATTGGTCTTCCTTAAGTTAAATTAAATGTAATTAATGTGGGAGTAAGTCCCATAAATCATACATTATCTTTTTTCCAACATGCCCATATTATAACAGAGCTACATAAACACAAAATAATCCTGACAGTGGTTGGCTCCCAGTTACGTTTTCATTTTCATGCCATTTATTTCACCATTCCGTGCCTTTTCAGGGTGACAGATGTCATGACTGCAGAAGAGGAGCAGGCACCCCAAAATGTAGGACGTGACAAAATAAAAGCTAAAGAACATTTATATATTGATTTCTGGTGGTTAATTTAAACACCATATTACTTATTATTAAATTTAAAACTATATTACATATAATTTATTTCATATAAATTATTAATTACTCGAATGCTACGCACTGCCTCCAGGGGCTTGCTCTCAGGAAAAAGGAGGATATTTAAATTATTTTCCAGGTCATGAGGCTAAAAAAGAGGGCATATCCTGAAAAAAGGGGACATCTGGTCACTGTGTCTTTTTCTCCAGGGTATGTGATAGACATATTTTAATAATTTTTAACCTTGTTTAACATCTATCCCCTAGTACTGAAACATCCATCTTATTCCCTCCCGCCTTCCGGCTTTAACATTTGGGGGGGGCGGCGGCGGCAGAAACTAGGCGATTCAGACTGCAATCCTATACACACTTTCCTGGGTGTAAGCCCCTCTGAACTCAGTGGGACTTACTTCAGTGTAGATATGCATAGGATTGGGCTGTTAGTCACCAATCTCTCCATTGTCATGTCTAGTTTGACACCAGTTGATTGATGAAAGTTGAACAGCTTGAATCAATTGACTGACAATTGCCTAATAATTGATTAATGAATGTTTAACAAATGCCTACTAGTGCAAGCACTGCCTTAAGATTCATAGGGATTCCTCTGAGCCACACCCATGTTTGTAAAGGTATCTAAATTATTTGTGGGAATAACTGGCTGGCTCCCAGCCAGATCTGAACTGCAGAGTTTTTCCTAGAGCTGAAGGCCTAATGCATAGGTTGGCAATCTAACAGGACGGATGCGCATCTCTGCAGCTGGGAGAGTGGTGTGCAGTAGTGACCCTTGGGACTTGATAATCTGTCACTTGAGGGGAGTTGTCCTAAGGGGTGTCAACAGTGTCTTCTCCATCTTGGTTTGTCTGTGGTCAGGACCATTGAGGAGCTGAAGGCACAGCTGGAATATGAGCGGCTGCAGAGGGAGAAGCTTGAGGCAGAGCTGGACAAGTGTCGGGAAGAGATAAAGGACCTCCTGGAGCAGCAGCAGAAACCCCAGCTTCCCGTAGTCAGCTCCCCTGTGGTGGGTAGTGCATGTTACTCATGGCTACATTGGAAAATGGGAGGGTGGAAGAGATCTGACAGATTCTCAGTCTTGCCCCAGGATGTTTAGAAGAAGCTTTAATCGATTTTTAACAGCTGTGTCCTACCCTTCTAAACTGAGCATCATACTCCTGGAGAACAGGTCCTTTGCCCCAGAATCTGGTAGCTCCTTAGGACTCTGGGGGCCTTTGCATTTGTACACAGGTGTGTCTCAGGGAGACCCCATGCCTCAGAATTTGGGTTTTCCATGCAAGGTTTTTCAAAAATATATTGGGGAGTTTACAACCCCTTACCAATTAGTCGCTAATCTACACACTGAAGCAGCTGTACACAGTAGCATAGCTGGGGGAGGGAACAGCGTGGTTTAGGCACCACAACACACAGTGAAAACAGCCCCTCCCACTCGTCATCAAGCCATTCCGGGCAGTGATAGCAATGTGCAGATGCTTGAGCCCCCTGTCTTGCTACACTACTGGCTGTACAATCCAAGTAAGGTCTATGTGGAGGCATGCCTGCATATATCAAATTAGAATCTGCCCTTCTATTCTATAGATTCTATAATAGAATCTATTCTATCTGCTCTTCCCCCAGTGAGCTCCATTCCCAGTTTTTATGGCGGTAAGAATGTATGAATTGTCCAAGGTTTCCCACTGAGCTGCCCTGCCCAAACCTAATAGGACTGGACCACTAGAACAGCAAGGGGCAATCATTTATCCAGAAACTACTAAGAAGTCCCAAATTGTGGCAAGGGCTGCTGTAGTTGTTAAGCCTTTTCATTCCCAGCATCGCACCCAACATCACGTGTGACAGAAGCTTTTTTCTCATGTAGTTCCATCTTCTGATTGTCATGGTTGGGGCATGACACCCAGTTAACCCTTTCAATGTTGCTTCTGTAGGAGGCTTCCAACAGCAATACGACAAATTCAGATTCCCGTAAAGAGAAAAAGAAAATGATGAAAAGGCCACTTTCAAGCCCAGGGGGAGTGTTCGTGAGAAGATGCTAAGGAGGAACGACAGGAGAGTTAAAGTCCACAAGGCGTCTTGCTGGATTGACAGGAAGATTTCAGAAGATTTCCTAGCATGAAAGGACATCAGTTAATGGTGCTGCACCCACAAGTCAATGCATCCATTGTGCCTGAAGTATATTCTATCAGTTTATTCCTTATAAATCCATGCTTTGACATGACCCAGAGGATGGTCATGGCAGCAAGCAGGTTGTCTCTTTAACAAGGGCTGCCAATTAAAATGCACTAGCAATTCATTAAAGTCTCATCTGTTTCTTTCTTTCATTTTCATCTCTGGCTCTGCCCCCTGGCCTCCCCTCCCACCCCAAGGTGCTGTTAAGTAGCTTAGAAACCTGAAAACAATTCACAAGGATATGCAGTAATGAAATTACAGTTAAAAGATGCTAGATGGCTTCAAAGCAATAAAAATGCTGTCCATCGTATTTAATAGCACGAAGCAGCAATGTTCAAAAGCAGCCCCAAGTTGGCTCAAAACAAAATCATGCTATCAGCTTTCTAAGGCTGCAATCCTATCCACACTTTCTTGAGAGTAAGCACCATTGAACACTATAAGACTTAGTTCTGAGATACGCATAGGATTGTGTCCTGAGGCAGCAATTGCCCTTGCAAACAGAGAAACCTTTGCCGTTCTTCCCAAGGCCAGAATTCAGCTGGGTCTGGTGGGCTGCTCTTGTGAAAAAGAGTCCATAATGAAGGGTGCCACTAACACATGCCTCTACTTACGGCTTGCACGCTAAACTAACTGTGGCAGGGAACTCAAAGTGGGGCTTCCCCTGGACAGGGGAAGGCAGGCTGGAGCACGTGTAAGGCCAGCATTCCTTCAGCTTCCCAGTCATGGAAGCACAGAGGAATTGCTGGCAGACACACTCTCAATTGCTTGGTGCACATGCTGCATTTCTTGATACCAGCACATGGCTTGGGAAGCCAGGATTGTCTTTGGGAATGAAAATGTATTGCACAACCGGAACCCATGAGCACATTTGCAAAAATATCTGGTTCTTTTCCCATATGACACATATTTTCCAATATGCTTCCCAAGGAAACGTGAGTGTGACAGTGGTTTTGTCAGGTCACAGTGTAGCAGATCTTCAGAAAGTTTTCAAAAGAGTTTGAAGATGAAGCAATGCATGATTTGGTTACAACCTCAGGCAGCCATTTAGTGGCTCTCTGAAGTTGCCACATACCCTAGTCACAGTTGGTTTTCTGCCTGCCAGGAGTTGTGCTTTATGGTAGTACACTTCCTGCCAGCCCTATGCTGTTTTGCAGCCCCGCTGGTCAATAATAATAATAATAATAATAATAATAATACAGGTATTTATATACTGCCTTTCTTGGTCGTCAGATTTCTCCTCAGACTTTAATTCAAGGCGGTTTACATAGGCAGGCTGTTTAAATCCCCGTAGGGATTTTTACAATTAAAGAAAGGTTCTATCTTTCAAGAACCACACAACATTTCAGATGGAACTTTTGCGGTCTGTTATCACTTTCTGGCCTCCTCCCACACAGGCTGACAAGCAGCTCCTTCCAAAGAGCAGGTGGAATAACTCGGCTCAGCTTGTCAACTGCTTCAAGGTCTCGCTATTCATGGTGCTGGTGGCCTCGAACTGGCGACCTTCGGATGTTATATTCAGGCAAATGGAGGCTCAACCCTCTAGACCAGACCTCCTGCCCCACCAAACACACATTATCTTCAGGCAGGAGCCAGTGCCACTTCCATAATTTCAAAGATGCAGTGAGCAAGCTCGGCCCAAGCCAAGCTGGAAAAAGATACATGTTTGTTATGTGATTGCATCGTTCTTATGTTTTGCCCTGGATTTTCCAGACCATGTATAACAATTATTTTCTAGGCTTGGAGTGTCTCAGACTATTCTACTATTTCAACATAATGTGTCCCTCGACAGACACTGCTCCATCAGTAACAGGTCCCCAACAGGACTGCTCAATGGCTTTTGATGAAAACCCTCATCACAGCATGCAACGTGACTTAGCTACAATTGAATCATGACCAGAATGGACAAACCTATTACTCCTTTAAAAAAGAAAAAAAGAAAAGCTGTTGAATATGCAACAAATGAAACACTGGTAGAATTCTAGCTATGGACACTTGAGGGCGCAAGAGTCCAACACTGATAGCCTTAACAGCTGTTCTCAAACTTGTGTGAGCAAAAAGGACCCACTTTTAAAAAACATACTGTGTTGGGACACACCTAGGTCTACCAGACTTTAAAAAAAGGAGATCTAGAAAGAAATAATTTTTTAATTTATAAGTAATAACCAGAAAGAAAGACCCACAAACATTTATCTCTCTATATTTATATATGCTTGCAAACTGCAGGAACTCAGCTCCTTGCAGGGTAGTTAGCAACTACAGTATCTGATTTTTAAATAGCTTCAGGGCTTGAGGCAGTTATCTGATCTTTCCATCACCTTTTGGTGACCCACCAAAAATCAGGTTGCGACCCACCAGTGGGTCCCAACCCATAGTTTGGGAATCACTGGAGGCCACAGGTGTACACATCTGATACCTGTTGCGTATATGCAGCGTTGGGCAGAAATGGCATAAGATGTTCATAACCACAGATTGGCTTTGCATTCCGGTTCATGCTTTGCAGAACTAACCCACACAACAACAACCAGTTTCATTGAGACATCTTGCAGTGCACAGGGCTAATTTTGAGTTGGAATAATTTTGTCATTATAAAAAAAAATGCTGTATAACACACAGACCCTTCCCCTTCCTGCCCCTCCCCATAGCACATTTGTTCAAGAGTAAGTGTATGTGCAGATAAGAGGAGGTACTGTGCATTCCAAACCTGGGCAAAGTAAGAGCTCTGAACCCATCTGGCCTGGATGCCTTTAAAAGGGGATTGGACAAGTTTCTGGAGGAAAAATCCATTACGGGGTACAAGCCATGATGTGTATGCGCAACCTCATGATTTTAGAAATGGGCTATGTCAGAAGGCCAGATGCAAGGGAGGGCACCAGGATGAGGTCTCTTGTTATCTGGTGTGCTCCCTGGGGCGTTTGGTGGGCCGCTGTGAGATACAGGAAGCTGGACTAGATGGGCCTATGGCCTGATCCAGTGGGGCTGTTCTTATGTTCTTATGAACCACATCACAATAAGCTGAGTATCCTGCAGGTACGGGGCGAGGGGGAGATGCATCACCTAGAAAATGCCTGCTGGAAATGCTCAATTGATAATGAGACACATCCGGACACACTAGAGAAGTGGCACAAAAACTAAGGTACGGTACAAATTAGTGTGGTTTGAGCAATTCCTGCCCCCCAGCACCTGCTATGACCACCTAAACTTTCCTGTACTTTCAAATGCATCATCCTAGGAAAAAGGCAAAAGCAATTCCACGGAACACTAGGGCCTGGCCCCACTGCAGAGAAAGAGCACAAATGACTAACTAAAATCCCACCGAATAATGGAGCTTGCACTTAATGGAGCTTCATAAGCAAAGCTTGCACTTAAATCTGCCTGTGACATATCAGGGCGCACCAGAGCTGCATGCTTAGGATCACAGCAGTGTAGCTGAATCTCACTGAGTCTGCCTGCCGGAAGCAGGAGACACCTGAAAAAGCCACATCGAGGCCGTCTGCAAAAGTGCACACTTCAGCATAGCGAGGGAGAGGCGCATTTGACTGAAGGCAATACAGGCACATGACACAACAATGCTGCCTGCAAAAAAAGGGGGAGGCAATGGAAATATGCAATGAGATACAGTGTTTCTTGAAATGGGGGTGGGGCATCACCACCCTAAAGCCACTCCTGTGTTCTCAGATTGGAATTAAAAGGGGACGTATACATGGATTCAGGAGCCCCAGATCCGAGACAATCCATCACTCCATGACAAGAGGTTAAGGCTGTGCTCTAGAATGCTCTAACTGGGCTAACAGTCATTCCTTGCATGTGGCATTCTGAAGCAATGTGCTTCCTTTGTTTCTGATAATGCAATGATTGGTATGACAACCCTTATGTGCCCTGAAGCCAAATAAACATAAGGCAAAAACATTTTTTTTCTAAAAGAACCTGTGGGGCCATAGCTTAGGGTGCATGCAGGGTTCAATCCCTGGCACCCCCCAGCAAAACATCTCAGGTAGCAGGGCCAGGAAAGACCTGCTTGAGTCCCTGGAAAAGATGCTCAGTCAGAGCAAGCAATACTGGGCTGGAGGGACCAAGGATATAAGGCAGCATCACATGTCCTGTTGTTGGGTAACCTTTGGAATATGTTCTCTATTATGCTACTACCTAGGTTCAATCACCAGCAATTCCAGGCAGGGCTGGGAAAACCCCTCCCCTGGAAACCATGGAGTGTTTCTGCCAGTCTGTGTAGCCAATACTGACCTAGGTGGACTGAGGGTCTGACACAGTTTTAGGCAGCTTCACACATTCATAAGAAAACCCCCTTGACCAAGCATTCCTCCACTGCACATTTTTCTCATCCTGCACAGGGCACAATCCACTGTGGCATGTTGGGTGTATGCAACTGTTTGTGAGCATGTTAACTGGAGCGGGGGGGGGGAAGGAGGAAGGGAAAGAAAAAGGGCTAACACGTTATTTCTCCACCAACAGTCCCCAACACAAAATCACTTGGTGGTACACAAGGAGGGGCTTTGGAGGAGGGGGGGGGGCTCAAACTGGAATGGGGCGATGGAGAAGCTATAAGAGACCTGGAAAGACCCAGATACAGTTGTGTAACGCTGGACAGTGCTGTAATGTTCCAGCCACCAAAGAAGCTTCTTTTTATGTATTTATTTTTTTTAAGTGCCCTGTAGATCTTTTGGCCTCCCGTAGTGTTCCATACAAGGCACCAGCGACATGAACAGAGGACGTGCTGCTTGGCCTATTGTTCCTTCAAACAATGTCCTTTGGTACGCATTAGAAAAATCAATACCAATATCAAGGTTCAGAAAATGCCTGCCGGAGGGTGTAGCCAAGAAAACATTGCAGGTCAACTCTGAGAGGGCTTGTTCCATCCTGACTCTTGTGGCCGGCTTTCTATTTCCAGAATCGATAAACTCCCAGGGCAATGACAAGACAAGCGAAAACGGAAGCTGGAAGGACAAACGAGAAAAAATATTTTGGCCGTTCGTGTTGAAAGGTTCTAAGCTAGTCACAGTTTGGGGAGGGGGTTGATACTCAAAAAAGTATTTAATACACCATTGCGCTGGTTGTTGTGAGAATTATACCAAGAGGGATGACTTGCATTCCACACTCAGCAAGTGCTATACAAACGCAAACTTTTCCACCCAAGAAAATATACTAAAATATACTGACCACCTACCGGCCAAATAACGTATCGTATCGAGTTTATTTGATTCCATGAGTGTTTTCAGGGCAGCTATCTCGGCATCTATTTTATTGCTAACGCCTGTCACAGACTTGTTGGTGCTCGAATCCTAAAGGGACATAACACAAGCTTTGTTATCCTGTCTTCTCACTGATTAAAATATTTGATACCTCACTTTGATATACCACAATGGACAGAGACAGAAGAAAGCAGAGTTCTCACCCCTCCAACAAAGGAGAACCTCATTGTATATTTTTGTGGGGATCATCCCCAGCAGCAAGTTCCACAGTCCTCTTTTGAAAAGTGTATAGTGAAACCCTGCATATAACTACAGTACTCAACAGAGCCTTCTGGCGTCTAGACAGATCCGTTCAGGACTGCTTTCCGATCAAGCAAAATTAAGTTATACAAAAGCAGCAAATATTCTGCATGGTGTTGCTCACAGGTGGCAGAATTCACCTTGCCTTTGTGCAGGAAGAGGGGGTCCCTTTAGCACAACATTCACCAAACCAACACCCCATTCCAAACTGCCTCACCTTCAGCACTTACTTTTTTATGAAACTCTGTAGTGGCTTCCATGAACTTTTTCTCTTGCTCTGTGAACTAAGATAAAAACATAAGAACAGCCCTACTGGATCAGGCCATAGGCCCATCTACTCCAGCTTCCTGTGTCTTACAGTGGCCCACCAAATGCCCCAGGGAGCACGCCAGATAACAAGAGATCTGCATCCTGGTGCCCTCCCTTGCATCTGACATAGCCCATTTCTAAAATCAGGAGGTTGCACATACACATCATGGCTTGTAACCCGTAATGGATTTTTCCTCCAGAAACTTGTCCAATTCCCTTTTAAAAGCATCCAGGCCAGATGCCGTCACCACATCCTGTAGCAAGGAGTTCCACAGACCAACCACATGCTGAGTAAAGAAATAGTTTATTTTGTCTGTCCTAACTCTCCCAACACTCAACTTTAGTGGATGTCCCCTGGTTCTGGTGTTATGTGAGAGTGTAAAGAGCATCTCTCTATCCTCTTTATCCTTCCCATGCATAATTTTGTATGTCTCACTCATGTCCCCCCTCAGGCGCCTCTTTTCTAGGCTGAAGAGGCCCAAATGCCGTAGCCTTTCCTCCTAAGGAAAGCGCCCCAGCCCCGTAATCATCTTAGTCGCTCTCTTTTGCACCTTTTCCATTTCCACTATGTCTTTTTTGAGATGTGGCGACCAGAACTGGACACAATACTCCAGGTGTGGCCTTACCATCAATTTGTACAACGGCATTATAATATTCGCCGTTTTGTTCTCAATACCTTTTCTAATGATCCCAAGCATAGAATTGGCCTTCTTTACTGCCGCCGCACACTGGGTCGACACTTTCATCGACCTGTCCACCACCACCCCAAGATCTCTCTCCTGATCTGTCACAGACAGCTCAGAACTGAAGAATTAGAAGAGGAATGAGACACTTTAACTCTACAAGAGTCAAAATAATTAGGTTGGGGCAGGGGGGTTGTTTGAAACAGTAGCTTACCAAATCCGTCACCCTGCTTCGCTCCAAATTTATGTCCAGCTTGTTATCAGCACGGATCCTACTAGTTTCATTCTTTAAAAAAAACAAGACAAAAGCAGCATTATTAACAATCAAGGTTGAGCCCAGGGCATGTGGCCCAGACAACTCTCAGGCTTTCTTCTTTTCCCCTCCTTACCTAAATGCCCGATCAATTATTGCCAACTTACCACAAGTTGCTGTTTGACCTGATCCAGCTCAATCTTCATTTTCTAGGCAACGAAAAGGAAAGCAAAAGATGGCTAATGATCAAAGCAGAAAGAAAAAGAAAATGGCAGGATGTGTGTGGACAAAATGAACTGGTAAGCAGTTGGCACAATGAAGCTGAGCTCCCCTTTTAGACACGTCCACAGCGGTGAACGTGCTGGATGAGGACCAGGGAAACCAGGGTTCAAATCCATACTTAGCCATCCAGCTCACTGGGCAATCCTGGGTCAGTCAGTCACTCTTCTCAGCCTAAGCGGCCTTGCAAGGTTGTTGTGGCAATAAAGGGGAGGTGGGTTCTCGATAAGGACAATTTATATCACCTGAGCTCTTTAGAAGAAGAGTGAATTATAACTAATAAATAAACAGGGAAAAGGTGGACGGTCAACGAAGAGTGTTTTGGCACTCCTGGGGACATACCTCATTCTCTGCTCTCAGGTTTGCAAATTCGCTCTTCTCGAGGATGACCATATCCTTCCGGATAGAGTCCAGATGAGCCATGATCTGCTGCAGAGTTATTTCCTAAGTGTACAAGGCATTGAGACTTTTTGAAACATCCTCAAATATTTTTGATGGGTGAAACATCTTTTTTTTTTTTAAAGTAAGACACACAAGAACTTGCTGGGTAAAGATCTAGAACTAGATGCTTCTGTTGAAGCGGTTTCCTGATAATCCATGTTGTCATGGGTACTCAGTGACATCACTAGGGTTTTGCATCACCTGATGCAGGAGGTCAGCGCATCACCCCCACGATGGACTTCCTCCCATGCAGTGGGTGGGGCAACAACCCAGGTGGTGGGTGTGGTGGTGCACCATTGCCCCGCCCCGCTGGGTCTTTGGCTATAACATTTCAATGCGGTCTGTTTCATTGCATTCTGCATGAAACTATGCATCAAATGACATATGGCATTATTCAAAACGACCAAGATTTTAAAAATTTTGGCTAGTAGTGGTGTCCCCCTCCCGTGCGTGTCACCGGGTGCGGCCACTGACTTCACTTGTTTCCAAAACATTCAAAGAACATTCTAGCCGATGTCTGGGAAGGATGTCTTGGAAGCAAGTGGGCAGTTACCTGTGCGGGGGGCAGAGGGGTAGTTTCTTCACAAGTTTAAATGCGGAGGAGCACCAGGTTGCAGGTCTCTTGTTATCCGGTGTGCTCCCTGGGGCATTTGGTGGGCATTTGGTGAGATACAGGAAGTTGGACTAGATGGGACTAGATGGACCTTGGGCCTGATGCAGCAGGGCTGCTCTTATGTTCTTCAGTTATGTGAGCCCCCAACTGCTGAGTTCGAAGTGGTGCAGTCAAGTGGTACAGGTTTACCACCTCATAAAGTGGTACAGGTTTACCACCCTGGCCTACAGGGAAGTCAGTCAGCTCTAACCTTCTGCTTTCCCTGATCTTGCAATCAAGTTCATGAAATTTTTCCCTAGGATTTGCCCAAATTCACACTCAAAGTAGAGGCCTTGTGCTTCCCTTTGCTTTGCAAGCTGCATGCAGGTGAGTGATGAGCACTTGAGCAGAACCCAAGAGCGACAGTTTTGGAAAGAACTGGCTCAGGCAGTACCTGGTGCAAATCCTAAATTATGCTGCAGCATCTATGCAAGCAGGAATTATTTCTCTACCAAATGCAGGGTGCCCTCCTGTGCGCACACTTGCACATGGGACCCGGTGTGGTGTCATTTTATGAGTGTTTGATTGGATGCTAGAGGACCTGGGTTCAAGAATTCCCACTCAGTCATGAAACTCACTGGGTGATTCCGTTCTCTTTCAATCTAATTCACCTAACTTTTGGTGGTGGGGAAAAACTTGTATGCTGCCCTGAAGAACTTGGGGGAAGGGTGAGATAGCAACATAAACAGCAACAACAAACATTCCACTACCCTATCCCCAGGATGATGTACAAAGGTGTGGAAGGAAGTGGGATTTGGACATGTGGTCAAGCGTGTGACATTACCACATGAAGATACTTTTACAAAGACCATTTTACCAGGTGATTAGCAACTGTGAGACAACTCTAAACTCTGCAACGGTTAGGTGAAACAATCTACATAGCAACAATGAACACCCAGTACAATAAATCACAAATATGACAGGTCCGGTTTTTTTCCATGCTCCTGAAGGAAAAGCAACCGAGGCAAGGATGCTCCTTTACCTGCTGGGCCTGGGTCACCATATCCTTGTAGACGGTATCTAGGCTGACATTTGACAAAACCATCAAGGCTGACACAATGGTTTGGGCTTGTTCTTTCCCAAAGCCTGTTGGGTAGATGAAGATAAAAGATTTTGAAGGAAGAAGATGTGGAAAGAGAATGAACTAAGCTAGAAGACATTCGCCTTTTCAGACCCAGAACCCACTTTTACCCCCAATATGAAGCAGTTGTAGCACCAAGATTATGAGCTCCTACCCTGTAAGGTCTGTCTGGCCTCTTCACAGTCTAGCTGCCTCATTGATGGCATTTCTATTTTGGTTAAGACCTGATCGCCTCCCTCCTCTTCCTTGCAAGCTTATAATCTCCCATAGTTTTTAAGTTACCATTTTCAATTATGAATTTGATCTCTTAAAATTTTGTTTTAATTGACTCTGGTTGGCTTGGGGACTGAAAGGAAGGGTACACAATAAAAAATATGCAACCCTACAGAATCTCAGGAAGTATTCTGTACAAGAGTGATTCTCAACCAGTGTGCCATGGCACATTGGTGTGCCATGAAAGGCCCCCAGGTGTGCCGCGACAGTTTGGAACACAGCAGTTGAAAATCACTTCCAGGTTCCGTGGCTCTGTTTCTAGGGCAACTGTCTGTAGTAACAAATTGTCTGCCCCTCTTCCTCTGGTAGCTGGCAGGGAGATGGACAATTTGTTACTACAGACAATTGCCCTACAAACAGAGCCACAGAACCCAGAAGAATCTCCCAGAAGCTGTAAGTGACATCATAAGAGGTGAAGACTATAGAGAAGACCATACATGTCAGTGTGCCATGAGAAGACAACCACTGAAAAAATCGCTGCTGTAGCACATTCTAATGCACCATTAAGCATTATGAGCCAAGTAATGGATCCTAGACTATGAAGTAGGTTCAGTTCTCAATGGCTGGAGACCAGGCGCAGATGCAGCCTTCAACTCAGTGCTCTCCTTGAGTACATCCTTTGACTTTCTCCCATATAAGTGATTTGTTTCCATTTATTCCTATAGGGAAAAGTCAAGTGCTGACCTTGGTAATGGGATCACGACAGACCCCCTGCTTCTATCCCAGACACCAAGGCCTAGGTCTCAATGAGGTGGGCTACACTATCGTGTTTGGGGTTCACACTACTGCATGTGCCTCCATTCAGAAACACTCTCTAAACAAAGAGAGCTATAGTAGACGGCTCTGGCTCTAACCTTCTCTGAAAAGAGGCTCCTGAGGAGGGACATGATTGAGACATACGAAATTATGCACGGGAAGGACAGAGTGGATAGAGAAATGCTCTTTACACTCTCACATAACACCAGAATCAGGGGACATCCACTAAAATTGAGTGTTGGGAGAGTTAGAACAGACAAAAGAAAATATTTCTTTACTCAGTGTGTGGTTGGTCTGTGGAACTCCTTGCCACAGGATGTGGTGACGGCATCTAGCCTGGACGCCTTTAAAAGGGGATTGGACTAATTTCTGGAGGAAAAATCCATCACTGGTTACAAGACATGATGTGCATGTGCAACCTCCTGAATTTAGAAATGGGTTATGTGCAGGTCTCTTGTTATCTGGTGCGCTCCCTGGGGCATTTGGTGGGCCGCTGTGAAATACAGGAAGCTGGAGTAGATGGGTCTATGGCCTGATCCAGCGGGGCTGTTCTTATGTTCTTATGACACCCTACATTCAGTCACATAACCTGCAACCTGAAATAGCCTCACCCAGACACAGATCAACCACCTCAGTGGGAACTAGGCTTATGGCTTAGACCAGGGGTGTCCAAACTTTTTGGTAGAAGGGCCACATCATCTCTCTGACACTGTGTCGGGGACCAGGAAAAAAAAGTTAATTTACATTTCAAATTTGAATAAATTTACATAAATGAATATATTAGAGATGGAACTTCTCTATGAAATGGAAATTTATTCATATATAAATGAAGGTCTTGCAATAGCTCAAGGCCTTGCACAAAGCAAGGCCAACCTTTCCTTTGCTGCTGCATCACAGATGTGAAACAGCAAGCAGTGGAGGGAGCCCTTGTCCCACATCTCACACGAGAGGTCGAACAGTTGGCCGTCATGCTGATAGCAGTTGCATCAAGCCTCCAGCAAGACTCCGGAGGGCCAGAGGCTCATTGGAGACTGGGGGCTCCTGAGGGCCGGATTAGGAGTCCTCGAGGGCTGCAAGTGGCCCCAGGGCCGGGGTTTGGGCACCCCTGGCTTAGACTAAAGCAGTGTTTCTCAACCAGTGGTATTTGTACCACTGGTGGTACTTGAGGTGGTGCCTGCTGGTACTTGTAGGACCCACAGGACCCTGCGGCCAGGCAATGAGACCAGCAATGCAATGCGACAAGCAGTGATAGGAGGCTTAGCTTGGTGCACAAAGCTCCAGCATGCGCTTTTCGCACGCTTGAAAAAGCCCTCATGGCCACCTTGAACCTCTTACTGGTGTTGGTTGCATTGTGTTTGGCCTCCCAAACCTGAAGTAACTGGCAATGACATCACCACCAGTTACTTCCAGTGGTACTTCCAATAGGTGGATCATGAGAAGTGGTACAGCAGTAGACAAACATTGGGAAACACTGGACTAGAGTTTATCTTGTTGACATGGATCCTGTGATAGAGACAACATTCCATCAGATTTTTGCTCACCATGTGCCTCCAGGTCTTGCACGAGACGATGGGTATCAAAAGTGAGTTTTCTCTGCTCCAGTGGGGTGATTTCAACTCTTCTGACATCATAGGACTGCACTGGGGCAGTGGCGGCAAAACCTGAAAAGGGGCAATGGGTGATAAGTTTTACACACCAGCTTAGTTCCAAATAAAGTTCAACAGCATGATCAGGTCATGGTATGAAGGCAGATGATACAGAAAGCTCACTGAAGCCAAGCAGGTATGGGTCTGGTTTGTGCCTGGATGGGAAAATACTAGGGAGCCCTATATATAACCAGATCCATTATGAAATTAGACATTTTGCAATTATTAAGTGCTTGGTTGGTAGGAAGATATCACTTTATGAACACAACCCAGGTCAGAAGCCACTGCAGCTACTCTAGAATAAACAAACAGCAAGCAGAGAAGAGGCTTCAGCAAAGCTGGGGAGGGGGAGGCAGTGATCTTTGGTGTATGTTACAATTGTGTTGCAATTTTGTGAAATTTGGGGCTGGGGGGGGGGCTAACATCTCCATCTGGCCACTACTGGGGTGATCCCAAGCAAATTTACTTGGCAGTAAGCCTCATCCAACTCTGTGGAGCATAGTGGGCAAGCATAGCACTGAGCAGTAAGAGCCACTTCACACGTTACAGGGCAAAGAAATTCAGGCTTGACACCAAGCAGATGCTCAAGAAAGGCTGCAACCATTCCTGGGCTTTGCAAGGATTGTGCAACACACGTGTTTTCAAGGTGCATTTTCAAAGCAAATGCACTTGTCAAAATGTAACGTGTGAATGAGACCCTGAGCCACGCATTCTCCAGTCTCCCCCTGCACAGGGTCCCCAATACCTCTTGGAGATGTCTTCAGTGCAATGGTCCTGTGGACCAAGAACCTCAGAGTGGATGCACTAAATTTCCCCATTATCTGCTTGTAGATGATTTTCTGCTTGCAAGAGTCACCCAGCAGAAAAGGAACAGGACGGGAAGAAACCACTTCCGCCTAGAGCCCCAAGGTTCTCTGGGAAACGTAGTTCTTGCCCATATATGCGCCTACAAAGCTCTTTCCCAGGCTTGCTGATGCTCACCAACGTCTGGAAATGGGCTACAAGGCAATGCAATGCCTGGTGGGGAACAGGAGCAAGTGGTCCAGGGAATTTAGGCTGCAAGCCAGCACACACTTCCCTGGGAGTCGGTCCCTTTGAATACAGTGGGACTTACTTCTGAGTAGGCACAGCTGGAATTTATTTATCCTGCTTTTCTATCCCGCTAAGGGCTCTCAAGGCGGCTTATAAATAAAACGATAAAACAATATGAAAAACAGTGATATACGATAAAAACAAAACAATAAGGCACAATAAACTTGGATCACCATTAAAATATGTTCATTAAAAAAGCACCAGCCCACCCCACTCCCTGAGTCAGCATAAAAAGGCTTCCCTGGATAAAAAGGTCTTAAGCCCCTGCCAAAAGGATTCTAAAGAGGGAGCTGTTCTCTGTTCCAGGGGGAGGGAGTTCCACAGATGGGGAGCCAACACCGAGAAGGCCCTCTTTCTTGCCGCCACCCCCCTCTCCTCCACTGGTGGCGGCACAGTTAGAAGGGCCCCCTCTGATGTTCTGAGAGGATGGGTCGGATTGTATGGAAGGAGGCAGTCCCTCAAATACCCTGGACCCGAGCCATATAGAGCTTTAAAAGTCAAAACCAGCACTTTGAATTCAGCCTGGAAATGAACTGGCAGCCATTGCAGCCACTGAAGCAGCCCGACTGAGTCAAACCAACAAGCCCCAGCATCCACGTTCTGCATGTGTTGCAGTTTCCGAACCGTCTTCAGAGTCAGCCCCACGAAGAGCACGTTGCAGGAATCTAAGCTGGATGTCACTAGGGCATGGGTCGCCAGGGCCAAGTCTGAGCGACCCAGGAATGGTGGCAGCTGGCAAATGGGCTGAAGCTGAGTGAAGGCTCCCCTGGCCACATCCACCACCTGGGAATCCAGGAACAGCTGTGGATCCAGGAGCACCCCTAAGCTGCAGACCTGCACCTTTGGAGGGAGTGCAACCCCGTTCAGAACTGGACGATAGTCCAGTACCCGAGTCTTGGACTTCCAGACCAGGAAAACCTCTGTCCTATCAGAATTTAATTTCAGCTTGTTTGCCCACATCGCCCACAGTGGGATTTCAGTGTTAAAGGGAAATGAGCTGCTCTGTTTCTGGCAACACAAGTCTAGACCTGTCTACTCCAAAGTAAGACCCAGTGTGTTAAGTGGGGATTACTCCCAGGAAAGAGCGTATAGCATAGCAGCTTCTATCGACGTCCCATTACAGCTAGGGTGGTTGTCGAGAGCATTGGCATAGCTAGAGGGGGTGCAAAGCACTAAGTTTTGCAGGGAGCCTCACTGCGGTGTGCAAACAGCCCCTCCCTTTCCCCTTCACCTCCGTTTTGCTCCCACTGCCCGCCAAAGGGGAGGGTGAGGGGCCGTTTGCATGGCACATTCAGGTGCCTGCAAAACTTAGTGCTTTGCACTCCCTCTTGCCACACCACTGGTTGGGAGATGCTATCTTGGCACTCTGCGCGCTTTCCAAGAGGGGGAGAAGAGAAAGGCAGGGTTGTATTTTAAGGCTTTCACACCAGACAGCCACCAAACCCACCCACCCTGTAGAATACAAACAGTACTGCTAGACCCGCCAAAGGCAGGACCCACACTGTATTTGCAGAATACATTGAATACATTTGCAGAATCAAGCACTGATCTTGCTTTTGCCAGCAGGGAAGGAACCAGTTTTGGTAGATAGGAAGGTGAAGAGTTAAATGGGGCAGAAGAGGACAGAACTGATTCCAAGTCCAATAAGCAAGAAGTGAATTGAATTTGCTTCTTTGCTTGTGCATGACTGTCATGCAATGCTTCCAGGGAGGCATTCGTGCAAAGATAGATACATCATGGGATAGGTCCCATGTCTGTGACCACCCGCTTGGCAGGTACATCAACTCATCCTGGATGCGTCCTAAGAATTCTGTAAAAGGCATTTTACTTCTGGTTGCCCTATATGGGAGTAATGGCAACATGTCTGCCTCTAGCCATCAGAGGGCAGCAAGTCTACAGCAAAAGCTGTGGTCTTCCTCCTCAGCATTTTTGTTGGTTTTGATTTATTAAGATTCTGGGGCGGGGGTGGGGGGTGGGAACCCCAACCTAGGATAATAGACCCCTGTCTACAGCAGGTACAGGAAGGAGCTCTGATTTTCCAGGAGCAAAGGCACAACTTAAATACACAACGTACTCTTGATATAGGGGTATTCACATGGCACGCAGCATACACGAATAGGTGTCTGTATGAACAGGGGTCTTTGTTGTACAGTCATAGCTGTGGCCTTTAGGAGCTGCATAGGAGGCTGGAGTTCAAAAGAGTACCTCAGAGGTTTGGGCTGATGAGGCTAATGTTCATTTTCCAGTGATTTTCAATCCTTTTCATCTCATGGCACATTGACAAGGCCTTAAATGGTCAAGGCACACCATCAGTTTTTGGACAATGGAAAGGCATATTGTTTTGCTGGTAGGAGTCTCA